>NC_062546.1:110869254-111518004 GCF_016906955.1 Phacochoerus africanus
CAGAAAAGGGACTTGCAGGTATTAACCACCTAGCCTTGTCTTCAGAAGGTGGCATGAGGTCCTATCCTCCATGGAGTTGCACCTGGGATGCATATTATTATCCATTGACCAAAGCAGGGTGGGGATGGTGTCACACTCCCTGTTCTGAAGAGATCTTCCAGCAGGAGGAGGACAATGTGTTAGGCCTGACCAAGTCCCTGCTGAGGAAGCAAGGAGGAGGGGACCAGACTGCCTCCAGGCTGGTCATACCCAGTAAAGAAGAAGATCCTGGGAGTTCCCATCGTGGCTCTCAGTGGTTAACGAATCCGACCAGGAACCATGAGGTTGCGGGTTCGATCCCTGGCCTTGCTCAGTGGGTTAAGGATCCAGCATTGCCCTGAGCTGTGGTGTAGGTCACAGACACAGCTCAGATCTGGCATTGCTGTGGCTCTGGCATAGGCAGGCAACTACAGCTCTGAATAGACCCCTAGCCTGGGAACCTCCATATGCCAAGGGTTTGGCCCTAGAAAAGACAAAAAGAAAGAAAAAGAAGAAGACCCTCCAGGTACAGCTGGACTGACGCCAGTTTGATCCTGGACTCCAGAAAAGTCCTGAGCAAGGAGACCTTGTTCAGCCTCAGCGGCATTATTAGCACTTCGCTTCCATCCTCCACTGAACTGCCTGGCCAAAGTTTTTTCCTCCTCAGTTTCTGCAGCACTCAGTTATTCCCATCATCATTTCAGTCACCAATATTGTTGACTTTGGTGTTAGGGAAGCTTTAAAAAGCCTTTTGGCTAGCACTCTCACATTTTGTAATCTGACATTTCTGCTTTGGACCCATCAGTTAACAGGTATTTAATAATGTACACACTGTTTGCTAGTCTTTTTCCCTTGACAAATACTGTGAACGTTTCGCCTCTGTTATTTAGTAGACTTGTAAATAGTACTTTGATGGTTGTGTTGTAATCCATCATGAGATATCCCATAAAGTATTTTTTGCTATTGGATATTTAGGTTTTTTTCAAATTTTCACTATCTCAAATAATACCTCAATAAATACTAGTGTAGAAGAAGCTTTGCAATCATTCTCTCAAATATTTTTAAAATACATATGTAATAAATGAACACATGCATTTGATAAAACTTAAAACGTTACAGATATGACTAAAGTCCCTGTTAATGACCAGTTTCAATCTACTCACTGTCATTCTAATAGTGATAACTCCTGTTATTTGTTAATGCATTTCCTTCTCTTTTTAAATGTGTTTACATATATTTTCATGTATCTAAATGAAGTATATAGTGCTGGGTAGTTTTTATTTGCAAGACTAGGAATGGTGCACAGATGCTCTTGTGCTATATATATTCACTCGGCCGCATATCTTGGAGACATTTCCATGTTCACACATGAAGATCTATATCCCTCTCTGTAACTGTTGCGTAGGATTCCATACTAAGGATAAATCACTGTTTATTGAGTTAGTTCCCGACTGCTGCGTATTTGGGATCTTTTTAGTTTTTTGCTAAGACAAACAATGCTGGATTAGATCGTTTCCTTGTGCGCATATGCAAATGTATCTCTGGCGAGATTCAGAGATGTAGAAGTACTGGATCATACACAAGTTTTTTGGTTTTTTTTTTTTTAAATTTTAAGAGCTACTGTTAAATTACCCACCAAAGTGGCTGCACAATCATGCTCCCACCAACAAACAAATAAGGGTATGTGTGTCATTGCCATCTCACCCATACTTTGTATGATCAAGCTTTGGGTTGTTGCCTCTCTGATTAAAAATGGATCTGTGGGCATTCTTTTGTGGCTCAGCAGCAACGAACCCAACTGGTATCCATGAAGACATGGGTTCAATCCCTGGCCTCGCTTAGTGGGTGGGGGATCCAGCATTGCCTTGAGCTGTGGTGTAGGTTTGCAGACATGGCTTGGATCCTCAGTTGCTGTGGCTGTGCTGTAGGCTGGCAGCTGTAGCTCCAATTTGGCTCCTAGTCTGGGACCTTCCATATGCCTCTGGTGTGGCCCTAAAAAGACAAACAAAGAAAAAAAAAAGGATCTTGTGGTATTTTATTTGCATTTCCTTGATTTCTAAAAGATCAATTATCTTTTCAAGTTTTTTGGCCTTCTTAGGTCGCATTTCTGAAAGTCGTTACTAAGTCAAAAGATATGCAATATGTGTGTATATGTAAGCATCTATATTTCTGTTTCAGTGTGTGTGTGTGTGTGTGTGTGTGTGTATGAGTGTGTATCTGTCTTTTATCTATCTCTTTAAAGGTGATTTTTTCCCAAAATGCTTTTCTTTAATAATTGAACCAAACATATACTCTCACTACAGAGTATGTAAACTTTATTTTTTCAGACTCTGTAGCACTGAGCTTTACATCTGTTATTTTGACAATTTGATAGGGAGCTATTGCATCCCATTTATTTTAAATTGTTTTCATAAAGAATAAGATTGTCTACTTCTAATTTGGGGCAATTTATGTTTTCTTTTTGTGAATGGCTTTTTTCTTTATTTCTCCCATTTTTGTCTGGGGTTGTTCATCTTTATTTCTGTGTGGATTTATAAGGCCTCTTTACACACATTAAGAATGTTAGCCTACGTCTGAGGATTCAATAAGGACCAGATAGTTCAATTAAAATGTTATTCCTAATATATTAATGTATAATGTAGAAATTATTATATAATATATAAATTCCTTACAGCATAGTAACATGCTGCCATGGAAAGGGGTTCCTGGGAAAAGCCATTCTGGGGACTAGAGCCCCTCATATAAATAAATAAAACTTTATAAGATTGTCTTCCTTTGGTTTCCATATTGTCTTCTAATTTATAAAGCATCCTGACAGAGGGTCATACTAAAACAGCAGATTTTTTTCACTTTTTTCCATTTTTTTAAGTTTTATTGAGTATAGTTGATTTATGAGGTTGTGATCATTTCTGCTATACAACAAAGTGACCTAGTCATACATATACACATATCCATTCTCTCTCAGGTTTATTTTCCCACAGAGATTATCATATAATACTGGGTAGAGTTCCTTATGCTGTACAGCAGGTCCCTGTTAGCCAATTATTCCATATACCTCAGTGTGCATATGCCAATCCCCAACCCCCAGTCCATCCCTCCCACCCCCCCCCAACCTGTCCACTTTGGTAACCATAAGTTTTTCAAAGTTTGTGAGTCTGTTTCTGTTCTGCAAATTAGTTCATTTGTATCCTTTATTTTTTTTTAGATTCCACATATAGGTGATATCATGTGATATTTGTCTTTCACTGTCTAACTTAATTTAGTATGATATTTTCTAGGTCCATCCATGTTGCTGAAAATGGCATTATTCTGTTCTTTTTTATGGCTGAGTAATATTCCATTGTATATACTTACCACGTCTTCTCTATCCATTCCTCTGTTGATGGACATTTAGGTTGCTTCCATGTCTTGGCTACTGTAAATAGTGTTAAAGCAGAAGATTTCAAATGTTTGAGTGTGAATAGACTTCAGTGGTTCACTGTTAAAGGATTGGTCAGTGACTTATGCCTAGTCACTCTTCTAGGAGTCAGGACTCTCCCCATCTCACTCTTCACAGGAGTCAGGACTCTCCCCATCTCACAGGAAACAGACAGAGCTGGAAGCCCCAGGAAAGGCTGGAACCTGCAGCTGCCACATCGAACTGGAGGAGCAGTGGCAGCTCCTTACTGCCCACTTTTGCAGGGAATCCTCCCTTTCTCCCTTGTTCTCCCTGTTTCTTGTAAGTCTGTGTTTTCTACATGAAGAAGAAGAATAGGTTCTACAACCAGAAAGCTAGTTAGTAATAAAATAAATACGCATAATGAATAGCAGGTGACCTAAACATAAAGCAGATGAACACGGTTGTTTTATGGCACAGACTATAGCCTGGAATCATTTCATGGCAGGTTCAAATTCCAGCTCTACCCTGACTGGCACACAACTTTGACATGGACTCGACTCTCTCATCTGTAAAATGGGAATCATGTTAGTACTTACTCTTTTTATTTTTCTTCTTTTTTTTTTTTTTTTGCCGCAATCACAGCATGCAGAAATTCCCACGCCAGTGGTCAAACCCCAGAAACTCCCGTGTTCATACCTGTTTTTAAGGCAGTTGTGAGTATTAACTGATTTAATCCATCTGTGGATTCTGGCCTGATAAGCATTTTTTGTGCAGTGTCTCTAATCATTGTTTCTCCATTTATTCTCAGGATAGAGGCAGATCTCTCTGTGAGAATTCCACTTTCCAAAGTTGTAGAAAGGGGCATATGAGGACATATGAGTTCTGAAACACTGTAACCATAATAGAGTCTGGGATGGTGAAAAGGACTTTTCTTGTTTGTCCTGGATATGACATAATTTTTTTTTTTTTTAATCTCACTTCAGTTGAAGCGTCTGACAACCATGGATTCCCGGACAACGGTTACTATGGCTGCAAGGAGGAAGCAGAAAGAACCTCCCAGCAGTGTTTCCTGAAGAAAAGGGAGTCAATAGCTCCAGTAGTTAACTAATGACTGTGCTTTGTCCTTGAGACTATAAGACAAGAATGACTGCAAAACGTGCAGAAAAGCACAGCCGTGCCCTTGCCGAGGAACACTGAGAGAAGCCATCCCAACCCCATCCATGTTACCCACAGAGAAATATGGCAAAAGTCTCCTTTCTTCAACATGATAGCCCACTCTCTGTCATCATTTTACTATATCCTATCATCAGGTTTCTGTTCTTAGAATTTTGGGGACTATCTTTCTCACAAAGCCAATGTCGATGATTCATGCTGGCCCAGATTTATGAATGAATTTCAAGAACTGTGGTAAATGGGGGGAAGAATTCATGATGTCACTGATGCCTCCCTGACCTGCGTAAGGCTGTTTTCCATGACAGTTGGTCATGATCTGTGAAATGGAAATACTGGTAGCTATTAAGGGAGAATGAGCTTTGGTTAAGCAAATTTGGCTTTGAATTCTGCCTCTACCCTTTAGAGACCATGTGACCCTTGTTAGTTATTTAATATCTCTGAGCTTCAAATTTCTCATCTGCAAACTGAATATAATATTTCTATTGAATATCATACTTAGGTTACAGGATGTCGTGAGGATTAGCAGTGGTATATGGAAAACAGTGAGCACAGTGTGTGGAATACAGTTGCCTTTTGTGGCAGGCTGAATAAAGACCGCCCAAAATGTCCACATCCTCATCTCTAGAACCTGTGAATGTCACCTTATATGACAAAAGGGACTTGTGGGTGTGATTACATCAAGGATCTTAAAATGGGAAGATTATCCAGGTGGGCCTGGTGTAATTACAAGGAGCCTTATATGAGAGAGGGAGGACATGAGGACAAGTAGTGGAAGGTGATGTGACCACAGAAGCAAAGATTGAAGTGATGTGGCCACAAACCAAGGAATGCAGACGGCCTCCAGAAGCTAGAAGAGGCAAGGAATGAATTTTCTCCTAGAGTCTCCAGAAGAAACCAACTTTGCCAATCAAGTCCCATGAGACTTACTTTCTTTCTTTCTTTCTTTCTTTCTTTCTTTCTTTCTTTCTTTCTTTCTTTCTTTCTTTCTTTCTTCTTTCTTTCTTTCTTTCTTTTTAAGGCCACACCTGCAGCAAAGGGAAGTTTTTAGGATAGGGGTGGAATTGGAGCCACAGCTGCTGGCCTACACCACAGCCACAGCAACACAGATCCAAGCCACATCTTTGACCTACGCCTCAGCTCACAAAAACACCAGATCCTTAATCCCCTGAGCGAGGCCAGGGATGGAACCTACATCCTCAGGGAGACTGCCTGAGGTTCTTAACCCACTGAGTCCAAACAGGAATTCCCCTGTGGGACTTATTTCTGACACTCTGACCTCTAGAACTGTAAGATAATAAGCTGGTATTGTTTTAAGCTACTAAGTTTGTGGCAATTTGTCACAGTAGCAGTAGAAAACTAATACAGCTTTCTATAAATGGTGGTCCTTTTCATTATCAAGCACAAGAGTGTTCATTCAGAATGTGAAGAACTTTTTGAAAATTGTGAAGTGCCACATGAATGTTCCTATTTTATTCTACTTTCATTTAAATCCTCTGCTGCTTCCAAACTTTGAATTTAAATATTTTCTTAGTCTGTCCATGAATGACAAAACTATACCTGCATTCTTTTTACCATTTTCCAAGAACATGTATGTCTTAGGAGACAGTCAAGTACGGTGTCGTATAAGACACTCCAACAGCTTGATCTGAGCACAAAGGGTGAATAGAGTTAATGAGTAGGAGAAAAACAATAATATACTCAAGTATACAGTGGCAGAGACTTTCAGGAATCTCCCAGTGTCCGTTCTCCCCACATTCTATATTTTTACCTGGGTACATGACCACCCAAATATGGACTACATTTCTCAGACTGCTTTGCAGGTAGGTGAGGTCATTGATTAAGTTTTGAACAATGCACTGAAAACGGAATTGACATGTACAACCTCCAGGGAATGTCCTTAAGGGAAAGCTCTCTGCTTGGCTCCTTTTTGTACCTCAGTTCTATCGGCCAAATTACAGAGGTGATGGCTACTTCCAACCACAAGACGGAAGCCAAGTGTTAAGGATGGTAAAGCAACAAAATAGAAAGACTTGGTTCCTTGATAACTGTAGGGCCAACATATGAAAATAAACACCTATCTTGTTTAAATAGCTATTTTTATTTATTTGGGCATCAGAAGAAATCCATTCATTGTAGTCATACTAAACCCTTACTGCTATAGGACTTATTACAAAACTTGCTATACAGGGCTGTTACTATTATAGCTTCCTTGTAAAATAGAATTCTGGAGAGAGCATGCAACATTTTTATCAAAAACAGGGGGAGAGAGAGCATAAAAGAGATTTATAATTGTACCATAAATAAAGTCATGATTTTCAGTCCTTAAGCATAGAGAAACTGAAGTCAATGATGGTAAGTATGGAGACCTGATGCATAGCTCAGAAAGTCATGTGGTGAAGGAGGTGGAAATTGGAGAAAAAAAGTCAAAGACTGAGGAATACTGAGGAAAAGGTTAGCAGTGAAGATACATCCAGGAAAGCAAGATGTGACTACAGATCTACAATCCCTTATCTGAAATCATTGAAGCCAGAAGAATTGTGCAGTTTAGATCATTTTAGCTTTTAGAATAATACTGTACATGATATACATATGTATGTATTTATATGTGGATTATATGTATATTTATGTGTGTATTCATTTTATGTATATCATGTTTTTACATTAGATGTATATTTACATATTTATAGTATATATTATATTACATCCCCTGGGAAATATAGGAAGTGCCCCAAAATCAAACTTTTTCAGCAGCAAAACATAGAATATTCACATTAATATTTTTAAATGACCAGAAATAGCCTCACATCAGCTTAGGCTGTGTTTTTCCACCAAGTGTGCTTGCTGAAAATTTACTTCTTAAAAAAATAAACTAGGAGTTCCCACTGTGGCTCAGTGGTACAGGATCCAGCATTACAGCTGCTGTGGTGTAGGTCACAGCTGTGGCTCAGATTCAATCTCTGGCCCAGGAACTTCTGTATGTCACAGGTGCAGCCAAAAAAAAAAAAAAAAAAAGCTTTGCTCCCTTCATGCGTCAGTGGTAACAAATCCGACCAGGAACCATGAGGTTGTGAGTTCAATTCTTGGCTTTGCTCAGTGAGTTAAGGATCCAGCATTGCTGTGAGCTGTGGTGTAGGTCACAGATGCAACTCGGATCCTGCATTGCTGTGGCTGTAGTGTAGGCTGGCAGCTGTAGCTCCGATTCGCCCCCTAGCCTGGGAGCCTCCATGTGCTACAGGTATGGCCCTAAAAAACAAAAAAAGATTTCCAGTAGAAGGGAAACGGTGTACATGAAGGAAAGGTAATGACTACAGACGTAGAGGAAAACAATCCCTGGCTTGGAGAAAAGCTGAGTCTGTAGTTTAAAATAGAGTTTAATATGTTCTAGTCTGGATTGATCAAAAGAGGCATAGGTGAGTTTTAAAACATTCTGAGTTCCAAGGACCAAAAGAAATATATTGAAAGCTTCTTGACATTTAGAACAAGTTACACATACAAGGGGAAAAATGAACTGACATTTGACTTCTTTTCTGCAACACTAGGAATCAGAAGGAATACTAGGAAATGTTATAGAATGCTGAAAGAATAAAATAAGCCACCCAGGAAATAGCCGAGCTATCATTCCCTGTTACAGTGAAAAGAGAGCTATTTGCAGATATGCAAGGACTCAGAGCCTACAGCACACAGATCTGGAGCCTAGGAACGGAACCGGAAATTGACAAAAATCAGTTTACCAGGACATCCACTTATGAACAGGATGAACTAACAAGAACCAGAGTTGTTCTTTCTGCCTGAAACAATGAAAAAACGGAATGAAATCTATACAAAGGTTTTCAGACATTAACCACTGAGCATAGTTCCACCTGAGAGAAGGGAGTCATGTGATGGACCCAGCTCACTGCCTGGGCCTTCTGAGGAGTCGCCTCTGGAGGAGCAGCCTTGCTGAGCCTAGCAGTCACCGGGTGGAGCAGATAGGGATGGGATTCTGAGAGCAGGTGGTTAAGAATGTGCAGGGCAGAGGACCAGAGAGGAGAGAGCTGCACAAAAAGAGCACCAGAGGCTCACTCTTGAGACTTTGGCCAAACACTGATGAGAGCATGCCTATAAGGAAGCCACACAAGGCTGGAGAAAGGGAATACAGTTAGTTATACCGGTACACAGTCATCCCCATTTGGGCACCTATTGTCTCTGGCCACTTTCACAGTACAAGAGCAGAGCTGAGTAGTCAAGACAGAGACTGTGGTACAAACCTCCACTTATCCAAAAAACAAGCCACAAGGATGTAACATGTAGCATAAGGAGTATGGTCAACAATACTGTAGTAACTTTGCATGAGGACAGATGGTTTCTAGACTTATCATGGTGATTATTTCATAATGTATGCAAATGTCACATCACTATGTAGTACACCTGAAACTACCATTATATGTATGGCAACTAATTTCAATTTTTTTAAAAAAGATGAGACTGTGCGGTCCACAAATCCTAAAATATTGACTCTCTGGCTCTCCATAGAAAAAGTGTGCCAAATAGGGGATAAAGAAAAAAAGCACCTGTGGATTGAAATACTTGGACTTAAATCCCTTCATCACTGTGCGACCTTGGGTAAGTTACTAAACCTAAGCTTTAGTTTTTTCACCTGTGAAATACAGGCACCTTCCTCGTATTCTCGCAACGTGGTTGTCAAAATTAAGTAAAAGACTGAAAATGTTCTGAACCCTAACCCTAAATTTCTCTGGTGTGAAAGAAAGGATAGATAGATGGATGGATAGGTAGGTAGGTAGATACATAGATGATAGATAGATAGATAGATAGATAGATAGATAGATAGATAGATAGATAGATAAAATTTTTAAAATTTTAACTGCCTTTACTAAGAGGCTGACAATTCTTGGTTGCCTTGGGGTTCCCATTGTAAAATCAAGCCACATGACTTATCTAATCTTAACTATTGCTCTTCTCCCTCCTCTTTGCCCCCCCAACATTGTGACCATATCTATCACGTCCTATATCTCTTTTTGCTTATTACTTTGTGCTCAGCTCTGCATCCTTAAGATCCGCCCAGCTGCTCCGAGTACACCCAGTCTGTTGTTTCCGTGTATCCCACTGGGTGCATCCACATACGTGACCTGTGTCTCCTCATATTTGTTTAAGGTATACTTGAAAGTAACTTGCCAGTTTAAGCAATCCTCTTTCCTTGATTTGGGAAACCAAGAGGCAGTCCATCTCCTTGACCATGGCTGGAGGGGCCCAAGCCCTGGGAAGAGACAAAGAGGTCAAAGAGAGGTAGCCTGAGTGTAGGGACAGCTCTGATCCCCCCTACCCCCCACCTCCATGTCCTTGACCCTGTCCTCACCCTTTCTGTGTTTTCTCACCTGCAGCAGAGTCAATAATCCCTGCCCCACACATGGCAGGGGGCTGAGCAGCGGCTCCAGGGAAGCAGTAGGTGAGAAAACGAGCTTAGACTAGGGTTCCGCACCACAGGAGGCCAATCAGCCCACCTTCCCTTCTCCAGCCGCGTCAGAGCCCCACCTGGTGAAGCAAAGGTGCCTGTCCCTGTACAGGGAGACAGCCCTTGCTTTCAGGGCTGTGCAGTCAGTTTAAGGACAGTACATCCTGGGCAGTTTTTCCTGACAAGGACTCCCTTCCTCTTGCCCCTGTCAGTTTTTGCTGAGCCCTCCGCAAAGACAGGATTTCCACAGATTTTGATGCTTCTTCTGCACCTGCACGTTTCCATTGCGGCCCTTGTTACTGGGTGTGACTGATGGGATTGCAGGTCTGTCTTTTTCCCATGAGAAGCCCTTGGCTTCAGGAGGGCTAATGCTGGTCACATGGCTCTAGGGTTTTTTTTCTTTGTTTGTTTTTTGCTTCTTTAGGGTTGCACCTGCGGCTTATGGAAGTTCCTGGGCCAGGGACTGAATCCGAGCTGCAGCCACAAACTACGCCACAGCTTCAGCAATGCCAGACCCTTTAACCCACTTCACTGAGCTGGGAGTTGAAGCTGTGCCTCCCCAGTGATCCAAACCTCTGCAGTCAAATTCTTAACCCACTGCACCACAGGCCACAGTGGGAACTCCTGCTGCTTAATCCCCTCAATGCAGGACCCTTCCCTGCCCCCCCGGGACACAGTCCTGGCTTCCTTCCAGTGGAAACCTACCCTTACTTCCCTCTCAGCCTCATCTCCCCAGTCCCTCCTCTGGCTCCACACTCTTGCTCTGCGAAAGTTCTTTCTGCTTCTGCAAGGAGCCATATTTCCTGGTGCCTCTGTGCGTTCCCCGTGCTGTTCCCTCTGTTCTCACACTTCTTCTTCCCCTCATTTGAAGAACTCCAGTGTCCCTCAGGCCTCAGGAGCCAGTCTCTGTCCCCAGGGAGCATATCAAGATGAGGCTTCCTGGGCAAGCACACGCTGTGTGTGGGCCTGTCTGGGTCCAACTGCATCGCCCCCACCCTCGGCGAAACCCCAAACTTCGTGAGGGCAGGCATGTGTTCCGTTGTGCCCCTCCCCAAACTCCAGCGTTGCAGACCTCCCCTCCGTTGCTTCAAAAGTGCCCTTATTTGGATATAGGGTCTTTACAGAGCTTGTCAAGTTAAAATAAGGTCGTTGAGCTAGGCTCTAAGCCAATATAACGGCGTCCTTGTGGCAAGGGGGAAATTGGAGGCAGACATACACAGGGAGGATGCCACGTGAAGATGAAGACAGAGACTAGGGTGATGTCTCCAAGCCCAAGAACACCAAAAGTGGCCAGCAGACCACTGGGGAGAGGCAGGGACAGAGTCTCCTTCAGAGCCCCAGAAGGAACAGGGGTTGCCCACACCTGTGAGACAGTGTCTTCTGTTGCTGATATCACTTGGTTTGTGGTACTTTGTTAAGGCTGCCCTAGCAAACTAACACAGGCAGCAATCACATCTTTATTTTTTGCCACTGTTTTGCCATAAGTTTTGCCATTGTGTCTACAGAGCTTAGCGTAACAGGAGCTCAGTGCATAGTTCCTGAAAGAAAAATCTGTACTCTGGAGAACAAAGAGGAGATGTGGTTCCTGCATTTGAAGATCTGATCATGTAGGGGAAAACCCAGAGAAGGGAAAAGACAATTCCAAAGGTGTGCTTAAGGCCAGGTCAGAGACATGGGTCCTGTGGGTGCCAAGCCCCAACTCGGATGGGGTGCCGTGCTGGGCAGCCACCCCAGAAACCTCCCAGTGCCTGCATGTTGTCCTGTGAGTTAATCAAGCAGAGAAAGAGAACTGGAACAAGCAGAACAAAATGCAACAGCAAGTGAGAACATGGCCTATTTGAGGATCTGTGAGTAATTTGTTATAAAGATAAGCTGGACCCTGATCTGGAACGGTCTTGTATAATGTGCAGAGTCTGGGAACCAACAAAGTGAATTTAAATAGGGGAGGGATATGCCTGGTCAGGCTTGAGTTCTAGAAATTTCTCTCTGGCAAAGTGGGGATCAATCGTAGGGGGTATGACTCACCACCAGATGCTCATGCTCTTTGTGGACATTAGAAGTGGAGGGACATCTTTATCAGCCCCCCATCGAGGGCATGCAACACCGCCCCCCCAGGACTGGGCCTGGCTGGGGACATCCTGTGAGCTACATTCCCGGCCCCAGAGGCCAGCTCCTACTTTGTCCTTTCAGTGAGCAGCAGTTCTCCTCACCGGATGTATTGTATAACTATTTTTAAGTTCAGACAATCCCCACCCTCCTAGAATCAGCCTCTAATTCTTGGAGAGTGGGGTAGAACCACATGTTTTTCATCAGTCCTCAAAACCGCTAGCTCACAGCACGTAGTTCTGTGACATTGGGGAAGAGGCCATGGACATTTGTGTCACATTCTGCTCCCAGGCATATTTCTCCATAGAGCAAAGCACAGTCATGCAAGGCCATAAAGACCACAGGGAGAGTTGGGGGCAGGCAGGATCCTGAAGGAATGCTGCTGCCCCAGACCAACCTCCCCAAAGGAGAGGGGCACCCGGATCTGGACCTGAGGCTGCCCCCTGCTGCAGGACACATCAGGGGTCTGCACAAAGTGAAAACACCTATTTTGGTCCCATTGTCTTGGTCTCATTTTTACCAGAGGACATGTGGTTGCCCTGAACAATGTGCTCAAGATAGGAAGGAAAGGAGCTCCCGTCATGGCTTAGCGGGTTGAGAACCCAACTAGTATCCATGAGGACATGGGTTTGATCCCTAGCCTCTCTCGGTGGATTAAGGATCCAGCGTTGCCCTGAGCTGCGGTATAGGTCACAGACTCAGCTCAGATCCTGAGTTGCTGTGCCTGTGGTGTAGGCTGGCAGCTATAGCTCCGATTAGACCCCCAGCCTGGGAACCTCCATATGCCATGGGTGCGGCCCTAAAAAAAAGGAAGCAAAGCTACCTCAGAGAACTCTTACTGGGGAATGGGAGGAAAGCACACAGGGCTTGCTGAAGTCCTCGCTGCCCCCACACCCACCTGCAGACCTTCTGCATCCTTAAATCTCTTCTCAAACTGCCACTAGACCCTAGCCCAGCCCCAGGCACCATGGAAGCCAATCTGATGGCCGTGGTCTGGACACTGTGGGGGTTTCCAGTGCTTATTTGCCCCTGCAGACCCCAAATGCCAAGGGACCCATCTGCTGACCTTTAGATTATGACATTATGACAGGGCTGCTGTTGACATTCGCATTAGCGGGTTCAGCCAGGAGCATACCTCCTGGATCATCCTTCTGCTGGGGCTTCTAGGCACCATGGGACACAGAGCTGGGGGTCACCACAGAGCCAGGCTTCCACCTGTGTGGCAGAATCTGACCACCTGGAATTTCCCTGCTGGTCTGGATGGGTTTTGATGGCCTTTCCTCTTACTACATTTCTTAGACCTTGGGACAGCGTTATTACCAATGCGGTTGAAACCCAGAGTCCCTTTTCACTCTAGTAGGGGTAGCATTTCAGCAAGGAGAGGCGTTCGACCTATGCCCAGAGGGGCTCTGAGCAGCAGCTGAGGCAGGCAGCCCACCCAGCCATCCCAGCAGACCTTAGGAGCCTCCTTTGCTACAGAAACAATTGACATCTCACCTCTGCCCACCTGCCAGGACATTTATGTACTCTAAGTCCTGTATTCTCAGCCCTGGGAGATGTAAATGGAAGGGAGGAAGGGTCAGGGCTGTACAGGTCAATTTTATCACCGTTGTCAATGACGAATTTGCAGAGAGTGGAAGAGAACGATGTTTAGAAAAAAGACTTGCAACTTCAGGGCAGTATACTTGCAATGCAGTGTTCTTTTAAAAAATACTATGAATAGTTGGTCGGTATTCCAATTGAGATATTCACATTAAAAAAAAAAAAAAAAAAAGGTTTCCATCTTCTCTTGAACAATAGGAAGACACGGCAACCTTCACGCATATCTCTGCCTGCCAGCAATCAGCTCAAGCTCAGAAGCAGCTCTAAATGCGGCCTTGTCTCCAATGTGCCAGAATCCCACCCAGTCTCTTCCAACCATTTATACTGCTTGCCTGGCCTCTGCAGGCATTTGAGTTGGTGGGATCAGAGCTCCAATCCGGGGAGAGCAGATCCCGAGCCTGGCTGGCACCTCCCCTTCTCTGATACAGTGATGAGTCATGGGCTGGTTCTTCTGCACAGGCTGCTCTTAGCTTTCCAGTCCTTATGAACAGCTGCTCAGAGAACACAGCCTCACAACGAGAGGAACTAGTGGGTGTAGTCCAGGCTATAGAGCGGGTTTCGGTACTACTCACTCTGAGTCCACGTGAAGCCAGGGAGAACTTCTGCCCGCTTTGTGCCACCTTCCCTAGGTGCCACCAAAATAGTGACTAAGAGCCAAGCAGACACAATCACATCCAGTTAACTGTGAGGACTCAGGGGGAACACCCTGCCCCCAAGGCAAACTCAAGTTTAATCTCTTTCAGGAAACATCTGCTTGCGATAGTTAAGGGGTCAGCTTCCCAGAATGTTTCCCTATAAAATTGTTTTCTTAAAAAAAAAACCTTAATCTTTGAGCCACCTGTGACCATCACATCGTTTATTCTAGTGTCTGGATTGCCTGCGAGGTGGAGCATGATAAACAGCTAAACGCTAAAACTTGAGACCAAGTTGATTGAAGCTGGTGGGCAGGGGTGGTTCCCATGGTACTAGGACATCTGCACGCTGATTGTGAAAGAGGCCGTGAAAGAAGCAGCCACGATCTGACTTCTCTTGGCATAGATACACGGAATAGAGTTTTTCACCACCGTTGTGTCATCTAATGCTCACGCGGGCTACGACGAGCAGACAGGTAAGGGAGGTGAGCTGCTGAAACTCAAATTTTTACCCCTAAGTCCTGCCTCTTTTGCTGGACCTGGAAATGTGAAAGGAACCACAGAAAGGTACAAGCTTTGGGAAACCCCCTGACCGCTGCAACCCTGACTGAAAAGGGAAGCTGGTCTCCATCCCATGTCCTGCTCCCTGAGGTCTCCTGACTGCCAGCGTGAGCGGGAGGGAGAAGCACCTCCCCTTTCTTCCCAACCCAGCCCGTGGGTGGGCATATGACCCTTTCTCTACTCTCCTCTCTTCCTCCTGGCTCACCCAACCTACCTCCCCATGCTGTGCAGTTAATACAACATTGTGCCAATTAACTGGATGAAATCTTTCTAGTTTTATGGGGTAGCAACTCTCTGTGGCATGCAGGGAATTCGGAATATCCTGACTTAGAAAATACAGCATTCTGGTCTTCAGTGGAGGATTCCCAAAGTGCCTTCCAAACCCTGGGGTCATACTTAACTCCTAACATCTAGACTCCTTTAAAGCACTTCTCAGTTTCTTAAATTTCAGACCCAGAAAGTGAGGGTCAGAGAAACTCAGGACTCCTTTTGTTACCTGATGGAGGCCTGAACTCTGGTTTCTTGTCTGAGGGCCTGATGCTTTGCAATAAATCACAACGGGAAAGTCCACGCATGTCAAAGAAGACCAGTGTGCCCAGGTGGACCACAACATTAATATTCAGCCCACTACTAAGTCATTATAAGGTGACAGAGCCTGAGTATTTGACCTGGAGATGCATATGCATGATAGCTGACTGCCACTGTTCCCTTAGAAGCATCAGTTCTCCCCACACTGGGTAAGTAAGCTTTCATGTCATTTGGGGTTTGGATTGGCTACTGGCTTCTTTCCTCTGCAGAACTCTCATCAGCTAATTCAGCTGAGCATTGCAAAGGCCTTCTTCTCATGCCTTACTCCCCAGTGTAAGATAAACAGGGCTCATCAGAGAAGAAGGAAAGAGGCAGGACTTAGGGGTAAAGATTTGAGTTTCAGCTCACTTCCCTTACCTGTCTGCTCTTCTTAGCCCGCGTGAGCATCAGATGACGCAGTGGTGGTGAAAAACTCTATTCTACATTATCATGTAAAGTCATTTATTAACTAGCCCAGAGACGACATGGAAGTTTCTGTGAGATGACTTACAGTGATTTCTTACGCACAAATTGGGCACACATATCCTCCTGAGACATTCATTCCGTACCTCTGCAGCCTGGCCATCAGATCTGATCAATGTTTCTCAGATAAAAAGTTGATTTCTTAGGAAGTCAAGAGAATCAGGCCAGTTGGCAAATCAGAAATATCCAGTGGGAGGCCTTTTAGAGAATCATGAATGAATATGGCAAACCTTAATCAATTTTTATTTCATTATTAATTACTAATTACTTATGATATACTAATCATTTGAAATAAATTTAAAGTATTTTTTGGTCTTTTTTTAGCACCACACCCTGCAGCATATGGAGGTTCCCAGGCTAGGGGTCAGTTGAATTGGAGCTGCAGGTGCCAGCCAACACCACAGCCACAGCAATGCTGGATCCGAGCCTAGTCTGTGGCCTGCACAACAGCTCGTGGCAACACCAGATTCTTAACCCACTGAGCGAGGCCAGGGATCAAACCTGCATCCTCATGGATACTGGTCAGTTTCATTAACTGCTGAGCCACGACAGGAACTTCTAAAGTAATTTTAATTTCATTATTAACTGTTTAACAGTTGCTTATAATGTGTTTGTTAAATTGTTAATTATGATTATTGATGAATTAATTATTGTTATGTTTTTAAATTAACGATGACTGATGAAGTGGGTTGTGGGAGGCTGTAGCAAAAGATAAAACTAGAGGGAGAAGGTGACAAAGACATCTGTTCATGCCATCAGGCTCCCCGAGAACCCTAATAATGCATATCTTGAAATTGGAAAAGGAGAGGTCCCATCGTGGCTTAGTGGAAATGAATCTGACTAGCATCCATGAGAATGCAGGTTCAATCCTTGGCCTTACTCAGTGGGTTAAGGATCCAGCGTTGCTGTGAGCTGTAGTGTAGGTTGTAGACGTGGCTCGGATCTGATGTTGCTGTGGCTGTGGTGTAGTCTGGCAGCTACAGCTCCAATTTGATCCCTAACCTGGGACCCTCCATATGCCACAGGTACGGCCCTAAAAAGACCAAAAAAAAAAGAAATTGAGAAAGTCTCTTTGAGACTATGTCCCCTGGCTAGGTTGTTTTAAAGCTTCACATAGTTCTACCTGATGTTTTAAAGAATAAATTATCATTTGTGTCGAGCTCTTATTTTTTCAAAAAATTTATAGCTCAAAAATTGTTACCAACTGCAAAAGTTTTTATCAGGTGAAAGTTATCTCACCACCCAAAATTTAGTATGTAGGGAGTATGTTTTCCCAGGGTGTAGGGAAAGTTGAGGCCCTGGGCATGAGGGAAGATAACTGATCTAGACATTCAGGTAAAGAATGATTTTTAGGAGTTCCCGTTGTGGCGCAGCAGGAACGAACCCGACTAGTATCCATGAAGATGTGGGTTCAATCCGTGGCCTCGCTCAGTGGGTTAAGGATTTGGCGTTGTCATGAGCTGTGGTGTAGGTCACAGACACGGCTGGGATCTGGCATTGCTGTGGTTCTGGTGTAGGCCGGCAGCTACAGCTCTGATTCGACCCCTAGCCGGGGAACTTCCATATGCCTCGGGTACAGCCGTATTTAAAAAAATAAAAATAAATAAATAAATTAAAAAAAGGAATTCCCGTCGTGGCGCAGTGGTTAACGAATCCGACTAGGAACCATGAGGTTGCGGGTTCGGTCCCTGCCCTTGCTCAGTGGGTTAACGATCCGGCGTTGCCGTGAGCTGTGGTGTAGGTTGCAGACGCGGCTCGGATCCCACGTTGCTGTGGCTCTGGCGTAGGCCGGTGGCTACAGCTCTGATTCAACCCCTAGCCTGGGAACCTCCATATGCCGAGGGAGCGGCCCAAGAAATAGCAACAACAACAACAACAAAAAGACAAAAAAAAAGAAGAAGAAGAATGATTTTTTTCAGATTCTTGTGCCAATTAAAGGAATGCTATTCATGTGCTTTCAAGTAACAGCCTTGCACTGGTACCTGCCTACCACATCCTGTTCAACCGTAAGGAATATCTATTTATCCTTCACTGAGAAAATGCCCTTTTTGCTCTCGGTGTCAATTTTCTCTTATAAAAAGTCAGATTGAGAAAAGGTATAAACTAATGGAATATTCCTCAGGCATAAAAGGGAATGACATTCTGGTACGTGTCATAGCATGGAGGAAACTTGAAAACTGAGAGAAAGAAGCCAGTCACAAAAGGAAAAAATTGCAAGATTCCACTTACACGAGGTACCTGGGATAGGCAAGTTCATAGAGACAGAAAGTAGACTAAACGTTACTAGATCTTGAAGAGAGGAAAAATGGGGAGTTGTTGCCCTCATGGGTACAGAGTTTGTGTTTGGCATGATGAGACGGTTTTAGAATAGTGGCAGTGTGGCACAACATTGCAAATATAATGAGTGCCACTGTACTGTAAACTTAAAAATGGTTAAAATGGTAAATTTCATGTTATGTATATTTTAACAACAATAAAAAAATACAAAAATAAGAATAAATTAAAAGTTGGGATGCCTTAGGCCATAGAGTTCCAAGTAGGATCCTTTCACTGAAAGGACACACAAAGCCATGTGTCCAAGGCTTTTCCATCACAGATCACTTGTAAAAATGTTCTCTGTTAGCTGGACATCCCCTCCCCAACCATTCTTGCCAATCTTATAACTCTGCTTCTAGATTCAGCCTCACCAAGAAAAGCTTCCAGAATCACAGACGCATTTTGGAGAATGGTTTGCTTGAAGCTGTCATTTTGGGCTTTAATCAAAATTTTTTAAATATCTTCAAGCAGAATTTCTGTTTAAAGTAGGCTAAAGTGTAATAGCAACTTTAGAGACACTTCATTACACCTGGTATCAATTCCTAGCCTGTGATCAATCTATTTTTATTTTCCTTTTCTCTTATTTCAGAAAGTAAGAATACAATGGCTTTGCTTAAATATAAGAACCCAACTTCTCATCTTGTTGACTTCCTTGTATTAGAAGGTTTTCCAAAATTTACCCAGAGGTCCCCAAAGCTGGCTGTGTAGCTAAGGTGCTTGGGGGATGTCTATGTTCTTTACAACCACTCACATCAGGTTTGCCTTTTAAGTTTCAGGAGGCAGAAAATCCCTTAAAGTTTTCCTTCGTAAATAAAGATCTTTTAGCTGATTATACATTTTGCATGAGATGGAGAAGCTTTTGCCCAAGATTAGTGTGCATGGCTTAAATGTGACTCAAGTTTTCACTAATTAACCCTTGTTGAGAAGAGCTTCCGCATAGTAAAAGGAAGTGAGTGTGGAATTTGCTGTTAACAAATGGTGAAAATTACTTTTATGTGTCAACTTGACTAGGCTGAACATTATTCTATATGTTTCTGTGAAGATGTTTTCCGGTGAGATGAAATCAGTGGACTTTGAGAAAGCAGATTGCCCTCCATATGTGAGTGGGCCTCATCCAATCAGTTGAAGGCCTGAGTAAAACAAAAGCCTGGCCTTCCCCAAGCAAGGGGGAATTCCACAGGAGACTGCCTTTGGACTTGAACCGCAACATTGGCTTCTTCCTGAATCTCCCACCTGCTGGTTTACCCTGCAGCTTTTGGAGTTGCCAGCCTCCATAATAGTGTGAGTAAATCCCTTAAAATATATATAATGTATGTTTTATATATATTAAATAATATACTTATTTTTATATTGTTATTTTATGTGTTAAAATTTTACATATATATATATACAGAAGGAGATTTGCTGGCACAATTCTGTTTCTCTGTAGATCTCTGACTGATACACAAATCTAGTGACAAATCCTGAGTCCTTTGCTACATATTTGCAGAATGATTTCACTAAGCCAATTAGCTAACCTCTCTGAGCTTCACTTTCTTCCTCTGTAAAAGGAAGGTTTTTATATTACCTTGAAGTGTTCTGGGGAGAGGGTATATAAAGCACATGACATACCATGGGTGCCAAATAAAGGGTAGCTTTTCAGAGGGAGCACTACAAATATGCAAGCAAAGAAACCACTTCTCCTTCCTTAAGTAGCTTATAGCCTTGCAATCGAGATAAATAGCCACTTATGTCATATGTACCAATGCCAAAGAAGTAGTGCTCCAGATTCCCGCTCTTGGTTATGAAGAGGACCAACATATACCACTTTAGCATAGGATGGTTTTGAGCTGAAGGCACTTAGCTCTCTGCTCTCTCCCTTTCTATCTAAAAGCAACACATAAATTCTCATTTGTAAAGGTGTACCACTCTCCCACCAAGGAGAGAACCACTCCAGAAACAACACTAGCACAAGAGATGCCTCTATCTGCAGAACAAACCTTAACAAACAACGCTGTTTTCTTTTCCTTCCTTCGTCTTCCCATAACTTACCACCAGAAGCCTCAACCCCCATTCTTGGTATAGCCTAAGATGGTATATAAGCCCCAAATTCTAACCACCTCCTGAGTCAGATTTCTGTATGAATGCCCATGCATATATATTTTTTTTCTCTTGTTAATCTGTCATATGTCAGTATAATTCTCAGGGCACACCAGCTACCAAACATAGGGAAGGAGAAGAAAAAAAGTTTTTCCTACCACTAAGTTTCATTAAAAATGTAAGAGATCCTGCAGAGATCCGATATTCCCAATCTCCAATCTCAAACCTATCTTTCTCATCCTGAATTGATCATATATTGACCTAGAGAAGATCAAGCCCAGGAAATTTAGGAAGGTGACACTGAAGATAGCCATAGCCAATTGGGTAGAATAGCCAGGAAAGTCCATTTAAGAGTGAAATGATCCCTAATTATAGGTGAATTATCACCAGTTTAAAATATTTGCTAGATGTTGAAATTAGATGTACTGAGTAAAAAGCATGGTGCTTAAAGTGTGAGGAGCTTTAAAAATGCCTTCAAATCCCAGCTCTGCTTCTTAGCAGCCACTGGCCTTGGGGAAATTATGTATTCTCTGAGCTTCAATTTGCTCATGGCTGAAATTCGGCGGCTCACCGTAGGAACACAGCAAATGCTGGAGTCATTGAATGAGTGGCTAGATGAGGGGTTGACAGTCATTAAATCCAAAATCGTTTGCCAAACCCAGGCTTAGTGGATCCAATGCAAAGACAGTGGAGCTGACAGAGAATTGTTTTAATGGGATGACAGGGTAAATGGAGAAAGGGAGTGGATTCTGGAAAAGAGCTGAAAGACCCCTTGGCTTGCTCCTTAACCATTAAATACCCAGAAACCATTCTGTTCCGTCAGACCTAATGATAAATGGTCCAAGTTTTTCACGAAGGAATCATCACTGTAGTTTGATGCATCCAAAAAAAAAAATCTCCTTGGCTTTTCTGCATAGGGCCACACCCATCTGGGTAAGCACAATTCGCCTGCAAGCCACTGGCATAAATCCCACTCAGGCAGTAGACCCCCTTCTTCCCTATTCCCACCTCCTGGCCTTTAAAGAAGATGTTGCTGTCCTCCCAAGGAAACATATTTTTTGTCCATATCAAAGAGCAAAGGCCTTCCTGAATACATTGTTTGCTGTCCAGTAACACCGCTGTGGAAGTATTTAACACAGGCCAATTTTGTGTTTATGGTGGTTTTGTTCTCAAATCCATCAGAGTGGTCACAAATCCTATTTCAAGGCCAGGAGTAAAGACAAGTTCAATTGATGATAAATTTTCAACATGAATGTTCATTGTAGTGACGCAAAACTTTCCCTGCTGCTTTGGGCTGCACATTTACACATTCCACACTCACACAACAGCGGGGTATTTGCATATTCATGTCAGAGAAACAGACGTTTCACACAAATTTCACGTTGACAAGTGATGTTGCCTACTCTACACATCAGGCAGTGAATGTCCAAAATAGCTCATCTCCCAATCATGCCTTGGCTCCCAACTGATCATTTAGTTAATGTTAAGATTACCAACTATAACGGAAAAAATAAAAATCTTTTTTTTAAAAAAAAAAAGGAGTTCCCCTCGTGGCGAAGCAGAGACGAATCCGACCAGAAACGATGAGGTTGTGGGCCCAATCCCTGGCCTCGCTCAGTGGGTTAAGGATCCAGCATTGCTGTGAGCTGTGGTGTAGGTTGCATTCACAGCTCAGATCCTGCGTTGCTGTGGCTCTGGCGTAGGCCGGTGGCTACAGCTCTGATTCAACCCCTAGCCTGGGAAGCTCCACATGCTGTCAGAGTCCTAAAAACTAAAAAAAAGAAAGAAAGAAAAAGAAAAAAAAGATTAGACAGGAAATACTGCTTTTAGAGAGTCTGGAATTTTAGCAAGCCTAAGGGCTCCTGATGGTCTTATTTATTTTATTGGTGGGGTTCCCAAAAGGAATTTCACACCGTACTTAGCAAGAAGTAAGCATTTTCTCACTTACCAAAACAAAAGTTGGTTGACACAGAGGTAAAGTCACTCAATGGTGCATTCGTGATACAAAAATGCGAAACCAGTGCAGAAAAAAGAAGTACACACACACACACAGAGCCACAATGGGACTGAAAGGTATTAAAAGAATAAACAAATAAAATAGCTGGCTCAGTGCAAAGTAAGTTGGAGTGGGGGAGTTTTTCTGTGCCTTTGAAATTATAAAGAGCACTTGGCTCAGGCCAAGGGGGAGAAATTACAGCCTTGAGGGGGTCGATTGTTGGCTGCAGGGGTGTCAGCTCTGCCTGAAGTATCTTTCAAATGTTGATGCTGGTTCATCACACACATTATCCTATAAACACAAACACACGTATTTAAAAAAAAAAAAAAGGTACCTGGAGCGCAGAGCGCTCTCTTTAATTTACTCCTAGCTCAATAACGTTTTGTTCATTTTATAAGCCCTTCTAATAAAAGAACAGAGGCAGCTTACTATAAAGAGTTTAATGGTAGAAAACCAATATATAGCAATATAAAGGGTCATGGAAATAAAAAACCACTTCTACTGCACCAAAAGTCCTTACCAATGGAGTCATGCTTTATTCTAGACTTCGAGCTTCCAAGAGCTTCCCTAAATTAAGGGACATAGGAGTTCCTGTTGTGACTTAGAGGATTAAGAACTCGACATAATGTCCATGAGGATGCAGGTTCAATCCCTGGCCTTGCTCAGCGGATAAAGTATCTGGTGTTGCCGTGAGCTGCAGTGTGAGTTGCCGATGTGGCTCGGATCCTAAGTTGCTGTGGCTGTGGTGTAGGCTGGCAGCTACAGCTCCTATTCGCCCCCTAGCCTGGGAACTTACATACGCCAAGGGTGCAACCCTAAAAAGAAAACAGCAAACAAACAAACCAACGAAGAAACAAAAATGGGACACATGTAGGTGAGTATAATGTGGGCCTATGTGCCTGCAGTAGAGGTGGGGAGGGCTACAGCCTCCTGTCCTCAACTTCATTACCAGCTGGTATGTTTCAAAGAAAGCAAGGCTCAGGCTGAATTCAGCCACAAAATAAACATTTGGAAGCCAACAGGCACCAAAAAGTTGCACAACCAGTTCTGTAAACTCAATGAGGTATCAGTTCTCTGGCCTCCTGGCGCTCTGACAAATTCCCTGTAAAACAGATTCACTGAAGGCAGATGTGACGATATTCTAACCCCAAGATTTAGTTACACATCAGAATCTGGGGCAAGAATGTCCCTACAAGCTGTGGATACAGGTCCATTTCAAATCCTAAGCCAGAGACCACATTCAGAAGGGTGCACGCTATCAACTAGGCTTTCTAGATCATAACACCCTTTACAAGCAAGGGCAGGAGTGTCTGCTAGAGTATTTTCAACCAACTCACATATTTTGAACACCTCTTCTTTCACCAATGACAATTACTTCTAAGATCCATTGTGTTAAATAACCAAGCCGCTCAGGTTATTGGGATTGAAAATGGGGGAAGTGCCTCTAGCTGCTTCCAGAGCAGGACCATTTTAATCATCCTCCCACAAATCTCCCCTGGAGTGTGTATTCATTCCTGAGGAGGGTCCTTCGATATATCTAACTGCTCCTGGGGTGTTGCTTAAAAACAGGCAGATATCAGGCAGGGGAGGGCAGGGGATGGATGAGCACTTTGGGGTTTTGGGAAGTAAAATGTTATATTTGGAATGGATGGGCAGTGGGGCCCTACTCAGCACAGGGAACTATGTATGATGGTGTGACTTTGCTGTACAACAGAAATTGAAGAAACATTAGAAATCAACTATACTTTAATAATAGAAACAAACAAACAAAAACCAGACAGATAGTACACTGCCTATGCCAGGTGCTTTAAAGTCAATTGCAGACATTACAGCATTTCTTTCTGTTTTATTGTTTCTTGTCAGAATTCAGGGGATTCCGGGACTGCAACTGGGCTCTGGGCTAAAGAGAGCCCTCTCCTCTTTCCTGTTCCCGTAGCCTGGAGTCTGGGTCAGAACAGCCCATGACCAACAGCTATGCCTGCCTTCTCTTGCCCAGGCCTTGAACTAACACTATGTACCAGGTGATGGTAACCAAGTTAGAGTCCAATTCATTCCCAGGCTCACCAGTGGTACTGATTTGGGGGCCTCAAGTAATCCATTTGAAATGCAGCATTTTCTTTCCAGAACTCTAAATGCTCTGATGTATCCTCTCATTGTGGCTTTTCATCCTCCACTAGGCAAAGCCTGCTGCCTTCAGGGACATTACAGGACCAAGTGAAGGAAGGCAGAAGCTTCCAGACCTCCTGAGTCTGGACGCTGGAACTCCACATCTTTTCTAGCATATTCTATAGCCCAGAGCAAGAGACAAGGTCGTCTCAGATTCTAGGAGTGAGTTCCCATCGAAGCTCGGTGGTTAACGCACCTGACTAGCAACCATGAGGATGCGGGTTCTATCCCTGGCCTCACTAAGTGGGTTAAGGATGCAACATTGCCCTGAGCTGTGGTGTAGGTCACAGACACTGCTCAAATCCCATGTTGCTGTGGCTGTGGTGTAGGCCAGAGGCTGCAGCTCTGATTTGACCCCTAGCCTGTGAACCTCCACATGCCGAGGGTGCGGCCCTCAAAAGACAAAAAAAAAAAAAATTCTAGGAGTGAAGAACTAGACTGCGCACCTGAGTGGGAGGAATGGCTGGGTCACTTTGCAAAAAGTATGCATACTAAAAAGAGAGGGATATGTAGCCATTATTAGACAACCAACCAGTGCTGTAAAAATTATTTTCCTCATGTGTGAAATGAGAGCAATAATACCTAATTTCTAGGGTTATTATGGTAATAAAGTGCAATAACATCTTTGAAAGGCCTAACATATAAAAAAAATACCTGGGGAAAGGGTACCTATTATTAAAGTCATTATGGACTAAGGTTATAGGCAGGCATTTCTCAGAGGAAAGTCTCTTGTTCTCGAACATTTGTCTTGTTAACCTTTTTTTCTTGGTAGAACCTCCAAGACATATGACTAGGAACTTAGTTTTATTGTCACATTTTGGGGATAAATTCTTTCTTACCCCTTCTTTGCTGTAAACTCCAAAATGCATGTGGAGTCGGAGATTAAACATACTGAAATTTTAATTCAATGTGCCTTCAACTTTTGTGTTTAGTTACTATGTGCAGGTATTGGTCAGTCAGCAAAACAGAAACAGCAGTAGGACTTTCAAAGAGAGGAGTGTTAACATAGGCAATCGACCACAAATGTATTGAAGGACTGGAGAAAGAGAGAGAGAAAAGCTGAGATCGCTTAGAGATTAATAATTGCAGGAAGCTACCACCATCCTAGGGCTGACCAAGCAAAAGAAAAAACAGTGTTGAGGAAAAAAAAATGGTGTTATCCAGAATCCACAATTGCTTTGTTGCTGAGATGGCTAGGGTGCCCACTACTGCACTGCCATTGTTGGAACATCTTTCAGGAAGCCCAGAGGCTGAACTCTAACCCAAGGCTGAGCTCTAACCCAAGGCTGTCTATCACTGATGCTGCTACTGCCAGAGCCAGGGTCCAGGAATCCTGTGCTTTGGAGCCTGCAAGAATAGCCCTGCCTCCACTGCTGACTTCCACTGCCTGAGGGAACTCAAATCTCCCACTGCTGCTGGTGCTGCCATTGTCAAAGACAGTCAGCAACAGTCAAAGGAAATTTGCTTCTCCTTTCTGCCAACTTTCCAGTCTCCCAGCCCTGTTTCCCATGGATAGAGCCCAATTGGAATCCAGCTGGCTGGGGAGTCTGGGAAATGTAGTTTGCAGGCTTCCAGCCCACTATTGAGAGGGACAGGGAGAGTGGGAATGGAGTGGAGTGCCTATAGATCAATAGGCAACCCTGTGTGTGACTTATACACAGATAGTTTTCCATAGATGTGTGTGAGTCTCCAGATGTTTTCTACTTGCGTCTATCTTCAGAGAAAATGTTCAGAACCTCTAATGGAATGTTATCTCACATCTACCTGATGATCAAACCACTCTTCCTCCCGGTCATTTACTCATTCCTGGGGGTTGGCAGGGGATATGTAAAAACTTGCATGTCACACTCCACTTTGCAGAACACCAGTGGAACCATTTTAGCTTTTTTAAAAACAGGGAAAACTGGGGCTCTCACAGCTGGTCAGCAGCACAGCCAGAATCCATGTCCTCTCTATTCTGCCCACACATCAGTGTGAGTGAATTCCTGCGACTGGCTCCCGCTAAGGGGGCTGAGGGCTAAGTAACCTTCACAGAGCCTCTGTTGTGTGCCAGGCTTCATGCTGTGTGCTGGACACACTTTATCTACCTTTGTCTTCCTAAGTACCCTGACTGGCAGGTATTGGTGCTCCCATTTTTCAGAGTAGGAACATAAGGTCTACCACTAAAAATGTGTACAGAACATTTGAACCCAGGTCTGACCTAACTCCAGAGCTGTTACTCCTGTGACACCAGCAGCCTCCCCATCTATGTTGGGAATAAAGATGTGAATGTCTGAAGAACAGGAAGAGGGCTGAGCTGAGGAGGGCAACAGCCAGGTGACAGGTTTGGACAGAAGTGTGTAGAAACTAGAGTTCCCTGGTGGCCTGGATGTTAAGGATCTGGCGTTGTCACTGCTGTGGCTCAGGTTTGGTCCCTGGCCCAGAGAACTTCCGCATGCCACAGGCATGGCCGAAAAAAATGTTTTTTTTAAAAAAAGTGTGTGGAAACAGAAAAGAGGGGCTGGGACAGCCACATACTTGTCATAATTGTCCTACCCCCTGGGTCCCCTCTTCCCTGCCAGTGTCTCTCAGAGGTTGAGAGAGGCCTGAGCCACTTTTTTTTTTTTTTCCAGAACCCAGAACAAGTTTGAACTTGGGGTCCCAGGCAAATATTCCTGCTGGTCTCTCCCCACAGTGGGTTCTTGTTTCCCCTCCCTCCGTCTACACCCCCATCTGCTGGGCTCCACAGAACAAGCTTCTTACATTACACACACAGGCCTCCTCTTTCAAAAGGTTGTAAATACAGCTGGGCAGGGCCCAAGCCCGCTCTCTAATTGTTATCCCTAAGGACTTATTACTTCACTCTGCACCCAGGGGAGGGCCTATAAATATCTTCTGACCAACTGAAAAAACATAGTGACCTTTAAAAAAAAAAAATCCCCAGCATTGTAGGAAAATAGTGGCCACCGAAGTTAATTTCATAGGCTGGCTTTGGGAGTTGCAACATTTTGAGCAACTCCAAAGCATGAAGTTCCTGGTGCTGAACAAAACAAAAGAAGTAAATCATAAATGTATATCATTTTCTAAAATCTCTTCCTTTTAAAATTTGATGTTAAGGGCAGTATTTCCTATCTGGACAGCACTGTAGCCATATTCTTACCCCACACACCCTTCTTGCCTCTGAAGAACAACAAGAAAAAACAAAACAAAACAAAAAACGGAAATCTTGTGCTATTGGGAAATTGCTGGCTAAAAATTCCTCTATCTCAACACTTTGTCCTCCTAACCTAGTTCAAAACTTTGTGCACTTAAGCCAAATTGAACTCAGAAACAGCGAGGAGGGAGAGAAAAAGAAAATGAGATGATCTGAGGTCATAAGTTATTTTAGCCTAGTTTTGTATTCTATGTGAATCTATAGAAAAATGGTCTTAAACACTATCTTATGAAAAACCATTGTGTGATGGAGTTCCCTGGTAGCCCAGTGGTTAAGGATACAGCCTTGTCACTGCTGTGGCCCAGGTTCGATTCCCGGCCTGGGAACTTCCACATGCCACATGCGGCAGGCACAGCTGAAAAGCAAACAAACACAAACTTTAGTGGGAAGCAACTAATGGGAGAGGGGTTTCCTCTTAGCAAGAAATTTGGTGCTGCTTTTGGATTTCCATGTCCACCATATTTTCAGCAGGTGGTCAGAAAAGCTATAAAGATCTTGGGGCAATTCTTCCATTTTACAACAGCTACAAGACAGATCATCCTAAGGATCTGAAAAAAAATACATCCCTAGTGGTGATTTCTTAGGAGGTTTTAAAGACAGGCTGCTTTATGATGCTCAGTGAATTCCATAGGCATTTTCAAAATGTCGCCTTCCTACTTTCAGTATTACTTCCTCTTTCAGCTGTGGAACGGCAAATGCTGCTGCAGAAATTATCTTCTCCCCCTCTTCTGGGGTCTCCAAATAGAAGTGGATGGAAGGATATGAGTGATGCTCCATCTTTGGGCCCGTGAGCCCATAATGTAGGGGGCTACATTACTTCTCGGCAGTGGCAGATATCTATTGACTCAAGAAACCATCCAGAAATCTGGGGAGATATCTTTTTTTTTTTTTGTCTTGTCTTTTTGCCATTTCTTGGGCCACTTTCGCGGTATATGGAGGTTCCCAGGCTAGGGGTCTAATTGGAGCCGTAGCCACCAGCCTATGCCAGAGCCACAGCAACGCAGGATCCGAGCCACATCTGCAACCTACACCACATCTCACAGCAATGGCAACTCCGGATCCTTAACCCACTGAGCAAGGCCAGGGACCGAACACACAACCTCATGGTTCCTAGTCAGATTCGTTAACCACCGCACCATGACGTGAACTCCTGGGGAGATATCTCTTACAGAGTGATAACAGCTCACCCTGCTCCAGTGCGTGAACTGGCCACAACATTCAGGAAGTCACAACTTCAAAATAAAATTCACACATAAGCATTCAGCCAACATTCAAATCTTTTTCTTTTTTTTTTTTTAATGGATGGTCCCTCAGCATTATGGAAGTTCCAGGCTAGGGGCTGAATCGGAGCCTATGCCACAGCCACGGCAACGCCAGATCCGAGCCACATCTGTGATCTACACCACAGCCACAGCAGTGCTGGATCCTTAACTCACTGAGCGAGGCCAGGGATCGAATCCATATCCTCATGGATACTAGTCCTATTCTAAACCCACTGAGCTACAATGGGAACTCCCTAAATCTTAATCTGATGCCTCCAGGTGTCCCAGCCTGAGCTTTATCCAATGTCATGAACAGTCCCGTGGACATTCAGACCTGACTCTCTCCTCTGGCCTGGGATCTTCTGGGAGAGGTGCCCCAGCAGAGCCACTGCTTTGCCCCCACTGAGAAAACCCTGACCCTGCCTGGATTGAGGTCCCGCACCCATACCCCCAGTCCATCTGCCTTAGGATGAATTCCCCAGGCTTTAGGACAGTGCCTCAGATCTCTTCAAGTTCTGCTTAGGGAGGATTTTGGAACTTGCCTCCTGAACACTGATGAGAGATGAAGGAGCTTGTCACTGAGAAACTTTCATCAAAGTCTCTGCTTTGTATTCAAGAAAGTCTTCCTCCCCTGGAGCTATCCCTACCTGATAGAGGTCTCCGGCACAGTCTGGGCACACGCAGAGCCCAGAGCAGCAATGGAGGTCTCAGTGTCTCCACTCAGAGAGAAAGGGAGTTGTTTGGCTTTTTTTTTTTTTTTTTTTTTTTGGCTGCCCTGTGCCATATGGAGTTCCAGGACCAGGGGTCAGATCCAAGCCACAGTTGCGACCTACACTGCAGCTTCCGCAATGCCAGATCCTTAACCCACTGTGGGGTGTTGGGGATCAAACCTGTGTCCCAGCACTCCAGAGACACCACCGATTCCGCTGCACCACAGAGGGAACTCCAAAAGTGAGTTTTAACACCTTGAAGTGAATGAACTTCTCCAAACATCCTTTCAGTAAAAAATCTGTTCCAATTTCTGATATGCATATTTATTTTCATTTTTTTAGATCACTTCCTGGTAAGAGCCAGGACTCATATAGATGACTGACTTCTTTCATAATCTTCCAGTTGGCCTCAATGCCTGTCCAACACCTCTTCTCTGATGACACGGTCCTATTACCCAGAGGTCAGGGCCAGGCCAGTGACACAGCCATCTGGCCCCCAGGATGTGGGATGTCATCCTCTGAATCCACTAATCAGAGTCTATTAAGAGACCTCTATTTGCAGTCTGGTGCTTCATTAGAGAAATTGTCTGTAGACTCCAAATTGTCGTTCCTTATAAACAAAATTAAATCCGACACCTAGCCCTAGATATGCCTTCAAAAATTATTATTCTCTGACTATTTACAGACTCAGTCCCTTCCCAACCCTTCTCCACACCCACTGGCTCCTGTGAATCGTGTATTTATTTGCTGACTGAAGTTCTCTCTGTCCTGGTTTCACAGCGTCCTCCCCGCCCCCATCCGTGTTGGACGTTGCATAAACAACCTTATCTTTTGGCAGCAATTTTCAAAAACATGTAAGTCCTTTTCTTTCCTCTCCACCCCCCGTCCCCCCTCATCCTGTACTGTACTGTACTTGTGCCAACTTCCCAAGCTTTTCTCCAAATCATTGTGCTGGGATATGATACATGGAAAAATAGTTTGCTAATCCAGTGGGATGATTGGCGTTTAGTGGATTATGGAGATTGTTTCTCTGCGGTGTTAACGGAAGGTCAAGGTCCACTGTATTTCATGTCCCTCCTTTAGAACACAAAGGTCAACATGATTCTCACCATACCAGCTTCAAATCAGATACTTTGGAGGCAAGTGGGTGTGGCAGCACGGTGATTTGCTGAACCAACGGGCAAGCAAATATTTACACCTGCAGGCATAGCCACTCCCTAACTTCTTCCTCCTCTTACCTATAATAAATCCCCTGTTTAAACCAAGTTGACCTTTTTTTTTTTTTTTTTTTTAAGGGCCACACCTGCAGCATATGGAAATTCCCAGGCTAGGGGTCGAATTGAAGCTTCCACTGCCAGCCTACACCATGCCACAGCAACGCCAGATCCAGGCTGCATCTTCAACCTATGCTGCAGCTCACAGCAATGCCGGATCCTTAACCCACTGAGTGGGGCCAAGGATCGAACCCACATCCTCATGGATACTAGTCCGGTTCTTAATCCGCTTAGCCACAACAGAAAGTCCCTCAACCAAGTTTAATGGATCCTCTTTTTAAAGCCTTCCAGAGAGGAATTCATAATTGCCCTGAAAAGAACCCCTTAATGTGTAATTTAAACCCAATTCACTTAGGTATTTAATTTGCACCTTATTGGCATTCACGAATCCATTGTAACTCAATTTTCATTATTATTTTTGACTTGAAGTATAGTTGATTTACAATATTATATTAGTTTCAGGTGTGCAGCAGAATGATTCAGTATTTTTGCAGATTGTCTCCATCATGGGTTATTAGAAGATTAACGGCTATAGTTTACTGTACTATACGGTATATCTTAGTTGCTTATCTGTTTTATATGTTATAGTTTGTACCTCTTAATATCATACCCTTAATTTGTCCCTCCCTCATTATGACTTCTTGAATAAGTGAGTGAAAAGGTTGCCTATGTGTGTATCTCATTCCCAGACCTCTTTCTGGATCTTTCTGTGATGCTGACAGAGCCAGCATCGGCTTCTCTCGCCTTTGAATTCCCTGTTCCTGCAGTGCTTCCCTCTCAGGAAACGGTCACTGAATGCTGACTCTGTCCTGCTCCTTGTGCAGAAAAGGGCCCCCCATCCTCTGGGGAAGAACCTCCTTTGCGGGTCCTTCTTTCCCACGTCACGCGGGCTCAGTTTCCCCAAGCGTCTAGGGTGCTCTTCTTGGAACCCTCTAGAGGATTCGTTTCTCCCCTGACCCTGCACATCAAGCCATCCCTGAGTTTACTTCCAAGTGTACAGCAGGCTAGAGAGCAGGGGAAAGTCTGGAAACGCTGTGACGGATGTGCAGCCCTTATTATCCTCTCTAAGCATTCTGTGATGGAAAGAGGCATTGCACTCATTTGAAGGACCTTTGCTGGAAATGTTGGGAATGTACGCATGTCTAGAACTTTCTCTTCTATATTTGTATCTCCTCCAAGAGTGCCAATGCCACAAAATCACAGGAGGTTGTTTTGATGGGGAAATTATGGGGAAGGCAGCTTGAAGAAAATGTAAGAAGACAACAATATATTGGGTATGAGCACAGCACTGCTTCCTAAGAGAAGCTTCTAAATGCACACAGTCTGTTACCATGAGAAGCAGCCCTGGGCATGGGAGGACTCCCACCTCTGACCATTGAGCCAAACAGCCCGCCAAGGACATCGCAAATTGGATGGTGCTCCCAACGCTCTTCTCTCCGCCTGTAGGGAAATCTGGACCCTAAACAGTCTGATTCACCCCCAAGGTTCAGCTCAAGACCACCTCTGCAGGAGGCCTGGCCCACCCACTGCCACATCCACCCCTGTGAACTCACAGCACCCGCTGCTTCTACCAGTTACAGTCTGCTCCTCCTCCATCCGTCCAAGCAGATCAACGTTTTGCCGCCAAGAGCAGGAAGGGTTTTCAGCATTCAGTAGAAGGTTTTAGCACTCGATGAGACCTTTGAAAAAAAAAAATCTGACTCTCTTGCAGAAGCATCTTCCACTAATGCAAATAGGAGCTGGTTTCCTAACTTCGGAAGAAATGGGACTTTCCGATAGATCTGGGATGAAGGATTTGCAAAGACAGTTGCCCTAGTGTTTAAAAAGAAGTGGTTGACCAAGAAGGCTATCTCAGGATTATATTTTAATTTTAATGAATGAAGCAGGTCACTATCAGAAACCAATGCCCTTGGGGAGTTCCTGTCATGGCTCAGAAGAAACGAATCTGACTAGCATCCATGAGGACGCAGGTTGGATCCCTGGCCTCTCTCAGTGGGTTAAGGAACTGGCTGTGCGGTTGGTTGCAGATGCAGCTCAGATCTGGTGTTGCTGTGGCTGTGGTCCGGGCCGGTGGCTACAGCTCTTATTCAGCCCTGGGAACCTCCATATGCCGTGGATATGGCCCTAAAAGGACAAAAAAGTAAAAAATAAAAAGAAACCAATGCCCTTAATGAAAATTCCATTCTCTGGGAGAGAGGACCCAGCCCAGGGTATAAAGCTGCAAAAGATGGTCTCCTTGAAGTAGAAGCAATGCCAACCCAGATTAACTTATTAATATTTTTATTAGCACAGTTTTTGCTTTTATTAGTGCTCTAGTTGTAAGTTGAATAGGTTTAAAGAATCCACCCCAACCCTGCTTTTCCCAGAAGCCCAATTCTTTTTCAGGCTTGATTGTTTAGAAGTCAGGTTTTGGGGGGCAAGAGAGGATGATGCCCATATGACCTTCAGTAGAAACCCCAGTATTTAGCAATGTGGCTTATTGACCTATGACCGTTTTCTGGAGTTTCGCCTCATTTCACTTTGCTGCTAGCATTCGTTCCCTATAGCCGCAGTAATACCCATGAGCTCAATGGTTTAAGAACACATATGTGTTATCTTACAGTCTGAAGGTCAGAAGTTCAAAATGGGTGTTATTGGACTGAAATCAAGGTGGTAGTAGGCAGGGTTGTGTTCCTTTCTGTCTCTTTCAGCTTCTAGAGTCTGTTGTCATGTCTTGGCTCATAGCCAGCCATGGCCAGTCAAGTCATTCCCACATTGCCTAACTCTGACTCTCTTGCCTCCCCTCTTTCACTTATAAGGACACATGTGATTACATTGGGCCGAGCTGGATAATCCAGGATGATCTCCCCATCTCAGAGCTTTGACTTAATAACATCTACTAAATGCCTTTTGTCACATAAAGTAACATATTCAAGTTTCCAAGGATTAGGATGTGGACACTTTAGGGGCACTGTTATTCTGAAACGACTCTGTCATTTACCTTTCCATGTGTTCCTGCTTTGTTACCCCTGGTAGATGGAACACTCATTGAGGGGAGGAACTGATTCCTTTGTCTTTTTATTTCCCGCTGCCGTTGCCCAATTCAGATCCTTAGAGGGTATTTTAAATTAACCTTCCTTCCTAACTCTTGATTTGAAGAGCACCCAGGTAAGCTTTGTGCTGAGCCAGCCCCTGTATCTTACCTTCTTGCTGAGCACAGGGGATATAGTGATGATTAAATGTTGCCCCAACTTCCCAGCAATTTGCCTTGCAAAGTTTTCAGGATGATTAGTTGGCATCAGGGGGGCTGGCTTTTTAAGGCATGAATAATACACACAACTAAAGATGAAGAGTGTGAGAATGGGAGTTTCTGTTGTGGCTCAGCGGGTTGCGAACCCAATTAGTACCCATGAGGATGTGTGTTTGATCCCTGACTTTGCTCAGTAGGTTTTAAGGATCTGGGGATGCTGTGGCTGCGACTTAGGCCAACAGCTGAGGCTCTAATTCGACCCCTAGCCTGGGAACCTCCATATGCCGCAGGTGCGAATCAAGTGCAGTTTTGCAGAGCAAGGAGAGAGCTGGAAGGAATGGAGAGGACAGCCAGGGACAAAGAGAGTCAGAGTGGGTCCAATTTCTCTATATTTTGAATAAGGTCTTGGAAAAATCAAAGTCGTAGGGAGGGGCCACTGTGGGGTGCCAAGATGTTAACGGTATGAGAATGAGACCCCCAAAAGGCAGCAAAACTCTTTCATGCTTAAATATATCAGAAGAACAAAGGAGTGCTCACCTTATTTAAAGTGATACAAATAAAATATTTTATAGGGGGTGGGAGGCGGCCGGAGGGACAGAAGTAAACAGCCTTTCTGGTGCTTTGCTTTGTCAGTCAAATGCTCAAACAAATTCTGGCTCCGTGTTTACCGCATATTTCCCTACCTCCCTGTACTTATTTATTCTTTCTTTAAAAAAATTTTTTATTGCAGTCTAGTTGGTTTACAATGTTGCGTTAACTTCTGCTGTACAGCAAAGTGATTGTTACACATGTACACATATCCATTCCCATGCAGGTTGTCACAGAACACTGAGTCCCCTGTGCTACACAGCAGGTCCCCCTTGTTCATCCATTCCATACACAAATGTGTGTATTTGCTGATCCCAAACCCACAATCCATCCCTGGCCCCCCTCCTCCTTTGGTAACCGTAAATTGTTTTCGAAATCTGTGAATCTGTTTCTCCTTCGTAAATAAGTTCCTTACCTTCTGGTATTTAAAAATGCAGTCTTCTCTGCCTAGTGTTCCCTCTTGCCTCCCCCATCTTGCCAGATTCATCTCAATGAGAAAAGACTTTGCCCCTCCTGGAACCCCTGGGGTTCTTGGTTTGCAAAGTGCAAAGCACCAACCTCAGACGGTTTCAAATTCTGCAATACAGGGAGTTCCCGTCGTGGCGCAGTGGTTAATGAATCCGACTGGGAACCATGAGGTCGCGGGTTCAGTCCCTGCCCTTGCTCAGTGGGTTAACGATCCGGCGTTGCCGGTGAGCTGTGGCGTTGCCGGTGAGCTGTGGTGTAGGTTGCAGACACGGCTCGGATACCGCGTTGCTGTGGCTCTGGCTGTAGGCTACAGCTCCGATTCATAGCAACAACAACAACAAAAAAGACAAAAAAAAAAAAATTCTGCAATACAAATCCCCTTACAACATCTAAAAGCAGAATCTGGTGTGGCTGATTGTTTTTTTAAGTTTTGGAAATTTTATTTATTTATTTATTTATTGGCCTAAAAAAAATAAAGGGCTGCACCCACAGCATATGGAGGTTTCCAGGCTAAGGGTCTAATCGGAGCTGTAGCCGCCGGCCTACACCAGAGCCACAGTAACTCAGGATCCAAGCACAGTTGGCAACCTACACCACAGCTCACGGCAACGCTGGATCCATAACCCACTGAACAAGGCCAGGGATTGAACCTGCAAACTTTTGGTTCCTAGTCAGATTCGTTAACCACTGTGCCATGGGGGGAAATCCCTATTTTATTTTTTAAATTTTTTTGTCTTTTTAGGGCCAAACCCGAGGCATGTGGAAGTTCCCAGGCTAGGGGTCAAATCAGAGCTGCTGCTGCTGGCCTACACCAGAGCCACAGCAACATCAGATCTGAGCCTAGCCTGTGACCTACACCGAAGCTCACGTCAACGCGGGATCCTTAACCCATTGAGTAAGGGCAGGGATCAAACCCCAGTCTTGATGGATACGCGTCAGGTTCATCACCACTGAGCCACAATGGGAACTCCCTGTGTGGCTGATTGTATTGGCCAAAGATGTAAAAATAACAGCATCTCCCATCCAGGTCCTTCCAGAACCTTCCCACTAACAGTCCAGATGTAGTGTCAAATTCTCATTCCCTTGAATCTGAGTAGAGTAAGACTCTGTTGTTACCAGGAGAAGACAGTGGACATGATGCTCTATGACTCTTAGGTCATAAAAGGCCATGGGGCTTGCTGAGTCACGTGCCCTGGGCGCCCTGAGCTTCTACACTAGAAGTCCACCTACCCTGGAGCCACCATGCTGTGAGGAAGCTCCAGCACTTGGAGAGGCCCTGGGTAGGTTCTCTGGTCCACAGGGCTCATCTTCAAAGGCTCCCAGGGCAGGCACTGGACATGAGAGTGAAGGAGTCTTCAGATGATTTTATCCTCCAACTGCTGACACCCCCAGCTGTCTAGACTCCTCAGTATCAGGGAACAGAGGCCAGCCATGCCTGCTGTCTAAATTCCAAACTCACAGAATCCATGAGCATAATAGATGGTTGATTTAAACTCCTAAAGTGGGGGATAATTTCTTATGCAGCAATAGTGCTGTGTATTTCCTGATCCCAACCAGGGCACCATGTGGGTATGAGCAGTATACATATTTTCACTGACTTTATTACTCTCTAAGAGTATTCCTGAATCAGAGTCATCATGATAGCCATATGTTATCAGAAGAAAAAGTATCTGAGAGGAGTAAATCACTTTTCTAGAAGAGAAAATTGAGCAGAATCTCCGTGCCTAAAGACCCCTGAAAATGGGCACAACTTCCCCCTCCCCTATAGCCCCCAGGGCGAACTGCCCTCGGAGCACAGGAAAGACCACCACCCTGCATGGCAGGAGCGGTCCTTGCAGGAGAGAAGCAGCAAAGGAAGCTTATCAGACAGATAAGGGATTTCCAGGCAGTCTTGGGAAAAGCCCTTTCTGTTGCACCTTATTTATGCCACACTATGGAGAAGACGCACACACACACACACTGCCCCGCTGACAAGAGACGGGACTTCCTGGTGATTGGCTAAAGTAATTACTGCTAGGAAGAGAAGGGAAGTGTATGCTTCCGGAGAGTTTTGCTTTCTGTGGCTGAAATATGAGGAACTTGGCAAACATCCCAGACCAAGTAGTCTCTGTGCCAGCCTGATAGCCTAACACACCAAAGTCACCGAAGCGAAAGTGAGCTGTCCTTGCACGGCATCCTTCTTGTGTGGGGAAGGGCTGAAATGCAAAACAAAACACAGTAGATTTTGTAATACTATCTGGACAGTTAAGTAGGCAGCTATAGATGTTGTTAAGACACTTAGGAACCCAAGCGATTATGATTTAGACTCTTTGTTGTTTTCCCTAAGACATCTGAACAATTTTGCACAAACCAGGATGTGCATATCAAGTTCCTGTCTATTCTTACCCAATTAAATTAATTCATCAAGAAATAATTACTGAGCAGGTAATTCTAAAACCATTCACTTGGATAAAGAAATCCAAGAAAGAACTTTTAAAAATCGGTAGTGAGCTGGAGTTCCCGTTGTAGCTCAGCAGTATCGAACCTGACTAGTGTCCATGAGGACTTGGGCTCGATCCCTGGCCTCACTCAGTGGGTTAAGGATCTGGTGTTGCCGTGAGCTATGGTGTAGGTCGCAGATACGGCTCAGATCCCGTGTTGCTGTGGCTGTGGTGTGGGCCAGCAGCTGCAGCTCTGATTCGATCCCTAGTCTGAGAACTTCCATATGCCACAGGTGCAGCCCTAAAAATCAATATCTATCTATCTATCTATCTATCTATCTATCTATCTATCTATCTATCTATCTATATCTGCAGCGAGTGAATGCTTCCTTCCACATTAGCTGGGATTTATTGTACATTATAAATCTACTCAACATTCAAGGATCCAGACTTCAGTTTTAAATACCAGCCTTCCTTCTTCTGTTCCAGAAAGGTGTAAACATGCACTGAATATTGGTTTAAGGTAATTGGTTTTGATGTTATCACCTACCAGACACCCTCAATTACCTGGTCACTGCATAACCAAGCCTCCAGCATACCCGGGCTGACACTGTGGGGAGAGTCAATCATGAAGCATCTTGTATTAGTTAAGATGGTGCTGGCCGCTATCACACCTAAACCTTCAAATCTCAGTGGCAAAATATTATTATTTATTTACATGAAATACAAAATAGTATTTATGAAACGTATCTCCCACTCAGGTAGTGTTCAATTGACACAGGCAAACACAGGCAGATCGCCTCACTGCACAGTCAGGTGGAGACCCAGCTGTAGGGGCAGGTCTGTCTTCAGGACCTGGGCAGCGATGCCGCCCATGGCAGTGCCGTCCAGCCAACATGCAGGATAGAAAGAGCCAAGCGGAAGGAGGGAGGATGTCATAGGTCAGGCCTGGAAGTGTTTATCCCTTTTGCCCACATTCTCATAGCACAGCTCTGTCACTGCCCAAATTAGATGCAAGTGTTTCTGGGAAATGTCATCCCTGGATTAGCATCTAGTTTCCGGCAACACAGAAGGGAACACACTTCTTTGGTGAATAACCAGCCCTTCTGCCATGCACCTTATTTATACTATGGATTCCATTCACCCCCAAGCTTGCGGGCTAGTGCTATAGATTATCAGCTCAGGCCAGTTCGACCAGATCCAAAAGTCTCACACTTTGTTGTCTTGGCCTGTGCTACATCTAGCTTGGAGCAGTGCTGTGGAGCTGGGAGATGGTCCCTCCAGGAGGATATGACCCAGATACATGAGGTTACACTGGCCCAGCTCATACTCGTAACATAGGAGTGTAATGACTTTTCATGTTTCCAGTGTTCATTCACCCAAGGAGTTCTACCAAATGTGGGAGGACCCGGTGGAAGAGGAAGGCGTTCCTCTGGTCCTCAATGATAGATGGACACTCTAGCATGGTCGGTGCCCCCAGGCCAGCTGTGGGAAGCCAGCACCATTGCGTCAAGAAGGTTTGCTATGGGACTAGGCCCTGCCCAAAATGTCACTCAGGAACACATTCTAGCCATTCTTCTGTGAGCAGTTACTAGTGACATGATGCCCAGGGCACACAGAGCTGTGTAGAGATCTGTTCATTTGCACAATAAATTGGCCAGTTCTGTGGCCCCATCATCCTCCAGATCTAGATTAATTTTAGATTAATGGCAATATAAACCATCATTTTTTATCCCATTTATACTGGTCACTGTGCAAAGTACAGGGAAATCTTTTCTATATGATGGTAACAACTGTTCTGCAAGATAGATTTGTTTTGTAAAATGACGTATCTCAGCAAGATTAAGTAGATCCTTTGAAGTAAATGATGAGTGGCTGAGCTGCAATTCAAGTCCAGACTTGAGTAACTCTAAAATCTACTCTCCTCCCATCAAGCCATATCATGAGCCCCACTAGCTCCCATCCCATCATGGGGCACTCACCACCAGCTACAAGAGCAAATGCACGGTATACACAAGGCACACACCAGCCCAGCCATCCGTCCCCGGCAAGTCTCACCTAAGGAAGGCTTCAGACTGCTCAGGGCCACCCTGCCATCTTCACCTTGATGGAATAAACCCCATGTGCAGGAAGTTTAAAGAAAAGATATTCATTGAAAAGTGAATGTTCATTGCAAACAACCGTGTAACAATAAATTCTAATCTGTGGCCACACCCACTCCTTTTCAGCCAAGCAAAGGTAAACTAGCGGCAGAGGCAGGTGTTTGGGATTAAGCGTTTGTGTCACTGTCATACAAAGCCCACATCTGTTCACTTCACGTATCTGCTTCTTCAGAGTCACCAGTGAGCTAGCCCTCCTCTGTCTCCAGAGATGTTACAGAAGCAGCATTGATTCAGAGAGTGACCGTGTGGTCACCAAGGCAGCCTTTTTGCCAAGCCACAGAACATTTTAAAAGATAGTTACCAAAACCAAAAATCCACATCATTGAGTAGTACCTTCTGCAGTGCAACATTTTTGTGTGCATTTTTGGAGATTTTAAGCAAAGGCAGAGAATTTTTGTGTAGGAGACCACAACAAAGAAAAGGATACTACGTATTCCCTTAGTGTCATTATTAAAACAATCCTTTCCTTTATTGCAATACTTAAGATTGCCAGGCACTGTGCTACATGCTTTATACACAGTGTCTTATTTAATCCTCCCAACGATCCAAAGAAGTCTATAATATGATTATGTCCATTTTATAGAAGAAAATGAAAACAAGCAAAGAGTCTCATTAAGAAAGTGAATTGCAAATAGCAGCAGAAGATGTTGACCCCAGGTTTGTCTATCTCTAAAGCCTATGTGTTTTTCTCTATTCCAAACCAATGAGAGATCCAGAGCTGTTTGCAAAGAACACCAGCTAGAAGGAAAACCCAGCATGGAGTGAGAAGCTGTCCAGTACTACCTGGCAGTGTTGTTGTTGTGGGATTTCAAGAAAAGGAACACAGTGTTCTGAAATTGCACAAGGAATGTAAACAAAACAAATGGAATCTCTCAGAAGTGGCGCTAATCCCTTGCTGGAGGTCAATTTCAGGGAAAAAAAAAAAATCCCTTTGCATAGCATTTGATGAGGTTAGCTTGGTGTTCAAAGTACTAAAAGAGGAGTTCCCCATGTGGCTCAGCAGAAACGCATCGGACTAGTATCCATGAGGACTCAGGGTCAGTCCCTGGCCTCTCTCAGTGGGTGAAGGATCCAGTGTTGCCATGAGCTGTGGTGTAGGTTGCAGACATGGCTCAGATCTTGCATTGCTGTGGCTGGCAGCTGCAGCTCTGTTTTGACCCCTAGCCTGGGAACTTCCATAGGCCTCAGGTGCAGCCCTCAAAAAAAAAAAAAGTTATGAGAGCAATGACTGAGTTTTGCAATTGTATATGCATGTAAGGTAATCTACTTCTTCCTAATCAAATGTTTCCTTACTTATGTCAGATCTCAAATGCTTGCTGAGCTATTTAAGAATTCCAAAGAAGACTGGAATTAGCTTTTATGAGGAAAGTCCCAAAGCTGATATTTGTTGATAAAAGTAATTTCACAAGATAAATAAGTACTAGGGATGGAATGCACACGATAAATATAATTAATACTGCTATAATTTATATAGGAAAATTGTTGAGAGAGTGAGTCCTAAGAGTTCTCTTTACAAGGAAAAAATTTTCTTCCTTTTCTTTTGTATCTGTATGAGATGTAACCTTATTGTGGTAACAATTTCACGGTGTATTTAAGTCAAATCTTTATGCTGTATACCTTAAACTTATACAGTGCTGTGTGTCCATTAGATCTCAATAAAACTGGAAGAATTAAAGAAGTCATTTCACAAGTTTTGTCTTCTTTTTTTTTTCTTCCTTTTCTAGGGCTGCTTCCTGAGGCATATGGAGGTTCCCAGGCTAGGGGTCTAATCGGAGCTGTAGACCCCGGCCCACACCAGAGCCACAGCAATGCGAGATCCGAGCCATGTCTGCAACTTACACCACAGCTCATGGCAACGCCGGATCCTTAACACACTGAGCAATGCCAGGGATCAATCTCAAAAACTCATGGTTCCTAGTCGGATTCGTTAACCACTGACTACGACGGGAACTCCCACACAATTTTTGATAGAATACTCCTGTATTTCACAATGAATCTCGGTGTCCTCAGCTTAAGATTTGTAACCATTTATGGGACAGCAGTGGGCTGGAATTATGGCCTCTTGCCAGTCTCCCATCTTGAGAATCTTTCTCAAAGACCTGAAAGTCTTTGAGACCTAAAACCTACTTATATCTTCACTGGGAATTCCCCTTGTGGCTCAGGGGTTATGAACCTGACTAGTATCCATGAGGATGGGGGTTTGATCCCTGGCCTCGCTCAGTGGGTTAAGGATCTGGTGTTGTCGTGAGCTGCACTGTAGCTTGCAGATGTGGCTTGGATTTCACATTGCTGTGGCTCTGGCGTAGGCCGGCAGCTGCAGCTCCAATTCGACCCCTAGCCTGGGAACCTACATATACCACAGGTGAGGCCCTAAAAGGCCAAAAGAAAAAAGAAAGAGAAGAAGAAGAAAAAAAAAAAGGAAATATATCTTCAGTGTATGGCTATGATGCACATCATATTTTGACTTAATGTTTATGCAATAATAAATTGGTTTTTTTCTCATACTTTTTCAGAAAGGTTTTCTGGGTTGAGGGTGGGAGAGAGATTTTTTTTGTTTTAAATTATTTCTCCTGCAGGTAACAGTAGTAAACAAAGAAGAAAAGCCCTTTCCTCTTGGTGCTCACAGCAGAGGAGTTAATTGATGGGGAGAAGGGTAGAAAAAGGTAGTAAAAATTAAGTAACTTGACAGAATATTCTAGCTAGTAAAAAAATTCTATGGGGAAAATGCAGGGAAGTTCATGAGGGAGTAGGAATTTGTGATTGTTAGTTTGGTGGCAAAAGAAATTTTCCCTGAGAAATTGGAATTTAAGCCAAACCTTGGAGATGAGGAAGAAAGCCTTGAACTAAATAGAGGAAGAATGGACTGGGCAACAGGAACAGCAGGTGCAAATGTCCTGAGAGAGCTGGAAACCTTACTTCTCCAAATGAAAACCCCTAGAACAGGGTGCCAGTTCTGTAGATTTTTTTTCTGCCACATGAGCCCATTTTCCTCATCTGTTAAATGAAGGCATCCAGCAAGGAGGTGACCAAGATCTCTTCCACTCAAGTCTTGGATTCTAAATTGCTCAAATTTTATTGCCTCACCTTCTTCTGACACTGCCACTTGCTGATCCGCCCATCAGACCCACTCGCCATGCTCACGAACCCAAGACTCATCCTTTCTCCATCCACTCCAAATTGGTTGGAGGAACCCAGACTTTGTTTATATTTATTTGCCCTTGACTCTCTATGGTGATGCCATTTTTTCAGCATCTTCTCTAAAACAACCCCAATAATCTCACTTGTTTGAAATCATCCCTATCCCTTCATCCCTTAATGGCTCACTCAAGCAGCCTGAGAAACACCCTGTATTTCCCTAATTCTAAGATGCCATTGATTTTAAGATGCTCTATCAAGGAATAGAAGAATTTCAGTGAGGGAAGAAATAAGAGAAATTAGAAAGAAAGAAAGGAGGGAGGAGGAAGAGACCGAATTTACTGTGCATATTCTTTGCTTGTTTTGAAGTAAGAATTTTACCTAGAGAAACACCCTAGCACCGCCACACACACACACACCGCCGCCCCCAGCTGAGGAGGCAGCTATGTGCCTGACAGCAGCTTTGCTCTCCCCATACCCTTGTAATCTTGTACAACTACATGCCTTATGTCTTTGCTAGCAGCTCTGCTAGCAGTGCTTCAAGCATTGCTTATCGGTTTAGTTTTTGTAATCTTGTTTACTCAGCTTCTTAGGCAGGAACACTGTCTGCTCAGGGAAGGGAGGGGGGCTGCTTATGAGGAAAAAACAAGACCTGGAAGTCTGTATTGTATGAAAGCAACCCAGAACAGGTGCTGAATAAACCTGGCTATTTCACATCTCTGAGTGCTGCTTGTCTCTCGGCTGCCACAGTTTCTGCAACATTTTGTTTGTTTGTTGCTTTTTAGGGCCGCACCCGTGGCATATGGGGGTTCCCAGGCTAGGGGTCTAATTGGAGCTACATCTGCCAGCCTACACCACAGCCACAGCAATGCCAGATCCCAGCCACATCTGCGACCTACACCAAAGCTCACAGCAATGCTGGATCCTTAACCCACTGAGCAAGGCCAGGGATCGAACCTGCAATCTCATGGTTCCTAGTCAGATTTGTTTCCACTGCACCATGACAGGAACTCCTACTGTGCATGTTCTTAAATAACATTAGTATTCATTTACCTATGCAATTATATGCTGCCATAGCTTGCCCATACACCAGCACTGAACAGTGAAATTTGAAATTAAAAACACAGTACCATTTACATTAGCATTCCCCCAAATAAAACACCTAGGTATAAATCTAATAAAATATGCAAAGATCTAGACAGATAAAACTACAAAACTGCATATCTCTGAAAGATATCAGAGAAGAACTAAATAAAGGGAGGGCTATTTCATGTTCACGGATAGGAAGACTCAATATTGTCATCATGTCAGTTTTTCCTAACGTTATCTGTAGATTCAATGAAATCCCAATAAAAATCTCAGCATGCTATTTCATGACTATTGATAAACTGATTCTGAAGTTTATATGGAGAGGCAAAATGTCCAGAATAGTCAACACAATATCAAAGAAGAAGATCCAAGTTGGAAGACTGACACTACCTGGCTGCAAGTCTAACTACAATAGGATAATCAAAACAGTGATTATCCTAACTGATCTTTGACAAAGGGGCAAAGGAAACACAACAGAGAAAAGATTAGATTTGCTAACAAACAGTACGGAAACAACTGAATATCCACATGCAAAAGAAAGAAAAAAAAAAGGTTTTAGACACACACTTTCCACCCTTCACAATTACATGCTGCTTTTATTACCAGAGTTTAACTGTAGCTTATGTCATAATCAGAGGCTAAATATTTTTCCAAGTCATTTTGGGCTCTCAAACAGTTATTCAGTCTTATGGGGACATGCTGCTTTTCACTCATGCCCAAGAGCTTGACCTTTTTAGCAGGCTTAAGACTGACAATGTATGGAGTTGCCGTCGTGGCACAGCAGAGACGAATCCGACTAGGAGGTTGTGGGTTTGACCCCTGGCCTCGCTCAATGGGTTAAGGATCCGGTGTTGCCATGAGCTGTAGCTGTGGCGTAGGCCAGCAGCTGTTGCTGCTGATTGGACCCCTAGCCTGGGAACCTCCATATGCCATGGTTGTGGCCCTAAAAGGCAAAAAAAAAAAAAAATTGACAAAGTAATTTAAAGTCATCACAGAGAACTTTAGGGGTTTGTTGGCATTTCCTCTTTGGTTAAACTTATAATTTTGTTTTGCCTTTTGTAAAGATAAATGTTAACCAGCTTCTATTGAAAATCACTAGAGGGGAGTTCCCGTCGTGGTGCAGTGGTTAATGAATCTGACTAGGAACCATGAGGTTGCGGGTTCGGTCCCTGCCCTTGCTCAGTGGGTTAGCGATCCGGCGTTGCCATGAGCTGTGGTGTAGGTTGCAGATGCGGCTCGGATCCCGCGTTGCTGTGGCTCTGGCATAGGCCGGTGGCTACAGCTCCAATTTGACCCCTAGCCTGGGAACTTCCATATGCCGTGGGAGCGGCCCAAGAAATAGCAAAAAAAGACAAAAAAGAAAGAAAGAAAGAAAGAAAATCACTAGAGACTTTTGAAAAATTTTGGAGACAAAATAAGTTTCGTTTTTTTTGGGGGGGTTATTGTTTTTTATGATGTATGAAATGGTCACACCAATTTTTCCCCAGCTTTGAAAATTTTTGTAATTTACTCTGTGTGTTGGGGAAACTGGTCATGCTTGGCATGTGCATACAAGGGGACTTCTGTTGTAATACAGTAAAGCAGCATAATCTTTGTGAAGACATTTTCAGTGACACTTAGGGACATAAATCTAAGTTAACAGCATGTGGTGCCACCAATGCAAAACACAAAACAGAAGGGGCAAAGGGGATGAAGAGAGCTTCTCTGCTGGCGAAACTTGTGTGGCTATAAGCAGTGCCAACCATGTTGGCACCTCACTCCTCTGCCCAGCAGCTTATAAATATTTTTGACAGATCCCAATTTCATAAATGTTTTAACACATGCAGAAGTAGAGTGTTATACTAAAGAAAATAGGGCAGGAGTTCCCATTGTGGCTCTGTGGAAACGAATCTGACTAGTATCCATGAGGACGCAGGTTCAATCCCTGACCTCACTCAGTGGGTTAAGGATCCACCATTGCTGTGGCTGTGGTGTAGGTCACAGACGCAGCTCGGATCTGGCATTACTACATCTGTGGCATAGGCTGGTGGCTACTGCTCTGATTCGACGCCTAACCTGGGAATCCCCATGTGCCATGGGTGCAGCCCTAAAAATACAAAAAAAAAAAAAAAAGAAAGAAAGAAAGAAAAGAGAAGAAAAAGAAAATAGGGCAGCTTTCAACAATTACATGGCCTTGCAGGTTCTGCAGGGCCAGAGCTATGGCCACCCACTAAAAATTTTCAGAAACTCTACCCTTTTGGTCATTCTAACTCCCCTTCCAGCTTCAACCCTGGAGACGATAGAGTTCAAATCACAGCTTAGAGGGACAACCAATCTAAAAAGGAAGAGGAAGACAATAGTTATGCTTATTTTAAGCTTCCTGCCTGAACTACCATTAGGTTAATTTCTTCTAGATCAGACTTCATTTCCTGAGGGTTCATAAGCAGGTGTGTCTTTTCATGGCTCTGCTAAGCTATGAAGCCTCCTTCTTCCAGGGCCTCGAACCTCCCTTGAATTAGTGTGAACCCATGGCTGTTGTGAAACACTGACTCACATCTGACATAAGAAATTAGGAATAATTCCTTTATAAGTGTTTTGTCGTTTTGCGTGTTCATGTGTGTGGTTATTTTTGCTTCAAGTGTTCTTCGATTCTTTCTTTTTATAAAGTTATAAAGCAAACAAACGTTTAATGGTGGTACTCATACAGCAAAGCCCCTCCCTTCCCCGTTTAGCAGTTAAGGGCTTTGCTTTACTGCTTCTGAAAAAATCTGTAGCTTTTAAAGAAAAAGTAAATCCCCCGATCTGGAAATACGTGACAAGAATTTACACAGGAGGGCAAAGTCCAACCAGGCCAAGATGCAGGTGTCTGGAAGGAATTTACACAAAGCTCTGGAAGAAAGAGTCAACTGTGGAGGCACAGTGATCCCCTCACTCAGAGGGTTAATTTAATGAAAACATAAAATGAATACATGATCAATTTTTCAAAGTGATCCATGTTCACTGCATTTGAAAAGACAATATAATCTTTATTATTCAGGCACTGTATTTGAGTATCTGTGCATAGTTCTACCTTATTATTTATTAAATTGTTTAAATCTGTTATATATTTATTTTCTTTCCATTAGTGTGGTGTGTTGAAGTCTCCTAATACTAATGTGTTTCCATTTTTCGTGTAATTTCTGCTCTGTATGGGTGGTTGCTGTATTATTTCATGCATAGATGTTTATAATTTATCTTCATTGTGAATGGTGATTTCCAGCATACTTTTTTGTTTCATTTAAAACTTTTGACCTGGGAGTTCCCATCATGGCTCAATGGTTAACGAATCTGACTAGGAACCATGAGGTTCCTGTCATGGCTCAGTGGTAACAAACCCGACTAGTGTCCATGAGGATGCGGATTAGATCCCTGGCCTTGCTCAGTGGGTTAGGGATCCGGTGTTGCCGTGAACTGTGGTGTAGGTCGCAGACGCAGCTCAGATCCCCCGTTGCTGTGGCCCTGGCGTAGGCTGGCGGCTACAGCTCCGATTCAACCCCTAGCCTGGGAACCTCCACATGCCACGGGAGCGGCCCAAGAAATGGCAGAAGGACAAAAAACAAAAAACAAAAAAAAAACTTTTGACCTGAATTCACTTCATCTGATATAAGAATCACCACCCTTCTTTATTACTGTTTTTCATTTTTCTGGCATAACTTTGCCCATTTCTTTACTTTTGGTCTTTTGAATCACAGTGATTGAGAGGTGTCTATTAAATAAAATGTTGCTGTGTAACCTAATTTGATAAATGGCTCATTTGTTACTATAACAAAAGAAGTGAAAAAAACAGTAAAGTCTGTTCCATTTATTGATATGGCCCATGTTTAGTCTCAAGGCTATCATATGATTTTATGTTAAAGTCACTACATGTTTTATTTACTGTATTTCCTTCTTTATTTGGGTATTTCTTTGCTATTTCTTTTGTTTTCTTTTTCTTTTTCTTTTTTTTTTTCATTTCAGAATGTGTGAATGTTTGTTTCACTGGTAATTATTCTACTCATAGTGACTTCAATCTTATTTTTTCCTACTGAGAGAGAGGGCACTGTCTGTTTGTATTCTTCTCCATTTATTATTTATATGACTGTCAATCTTACTACCCTATCTTTCTATTTCTCTCCCTTCCCCTCTCTTTTTTTGGTTGTGTGATTTTTACTTTTCCAGAACACGTAATATATAGATACTAACCTTCAATCCATGCCCTGCCCTGGTTTTAATCTTTGCTGTACAGTTAAATATATTATAATATAAATAATAATATAATAATTAATAGAATGTAAAATACATTGCAATAAAATTGCATCATAAAATACATTTCAGGAGGTCCCGTGCTGGCTCAGTGGAAACGTTTCTGACTAGTATCAATTAGGACGAAGGTTCGATCCCTGACCTCACTCAGTGGGTTAAGGATCCGGCTTGTGGTGTAGGTTGAAGATATGGCTTGGATCTGGCGTTGCTGTGGCTGTGGCATAGGACAGCAGCTACAGCTCTGATTGGACCCCTAGCCTGGGAACCTCCATATGCTGCGGTGCAACCTTAAAAAGACCAAAAAAAAAAATGCATTTCACCATCAGTTCTCTTGCTAAAGTTTTTGCAGTTATCTCAGTTAGACAAAGCTCATCCTGCAACAGAATCCTATCCCAGATGTGTGCGGTATTCTCTGCATGTTGAAACTGTTTCCTTTAACCTTGATACTTGAAGGACAGCTTGACTGCATTGAAAATCTTTTCACTCACGTTCTTTGCTCTTAAATCTCTTAGGAATGCTGCCCCATAATTGACTGGCTTTATAAGATCTTCATGAGACGCCTGATGCCAGTTTAATGGTTTTACCCTTAAAGGTAATCTGACCTTTTGGCTCAGAAGTCCTGTAGTGAGTGGATTGAAGAGTGGCCCCTACAAGATAGGCCCCTTTCAAACCCCTAGAACATATATGCATGTCACCTTACTTGGGAAAAGGCTCCTGACAGATGTAATTAAGCTAAGAATTTTGAGATAAGATCATCCTGGATTATCCAGGTGGTCGCTGAAAACAGCACCTACCACCTTCAGCATCTTACTGGCTCTAGCTGTTCACATCCTCTGGCTCGACTGTCTTCCCAGAAGCTAGTCTCTGATAAATATTTCTAGCTCTTTTCCCAGGAGGCTTCTCAACCCCAAGGTTAATCAGTTTAGGCAAACAGATACCCTGGAAAGGAATTCTCCTGCCCTTATACCTGGTCTACGTCTAGCCTCTATCAAAGCACCTGCCACACAGGCTTCCTCATCCCATTCATGACTAAGATAACATTCCAGGATAAGGTAGGGCTATATCAAGAAACACAAAAGTTTAAAAGTTTGCTTGTCAGATTGATAAGTATATGGAAATGCACCTTAATTTCAAAATTGCTGAGTCAGGAGTTCCTGTTGTGGTGCAGCAGAAACGAAACCACTAGATTTCGGGTTCCATCCCTGGCCTTGTTCAGTGGGTTGAGGATCTGGTGTTGCTGGGAGCTGCAGTGTAGGCCAAAGACACAGCTCAGATCTGGCGTTGCTGTGGCTGTGGCATAAACTGGCAGCTGTAGCTCCAATCAGACCCCTAGCCTGGGAACCTCCATACGCTGCAAGTGTGGCCCTAAAAAAAAGCCAAAAAAAAAAATGCTGAGTCAAAACGTCATGCATCCCGTGAATCTGGTAGGAATCACTGTGCCACCTGGTCTATGCTGAAAATTATACTGCTGACCCAGAATGAAGCAAATTAGGCTACCTCAATAATCAAAAATTAATTAAGTTCTACCTGGTAGTTTCATAAGGCATTTCAAAACTGTGTTTGAGACCATGTTGTTAAAAATAAAAGTAACTGCCAGCAGATTCTGATCCCCTTCACCTTCTGTTAGGAAGGAATATTTTCCTAGCTCCTTCTAAACCCTTTCAATAATAAAATTAGCCTTGCCCAGTAAAGGATGGCCCAGGATCTAGGAGGGGAAAAGATCCATTAATTTTAGCTATGTAGAAATTGGGGTCACTGGTTTGAGCTCTGGGATCCCCTGTGATAAATTCTTGACTTAATGTAAGTCTGGGAGAGGATGGGTAATTTGGAATCAGCGCTCCATGCTGTGGATCCCAGCTCTTTTATATACAGATTATATGGTTGATAAAACTGAGGGTATACAATGTGCCCCATACTTTAACAGCATCATCTTCTTTCTTACAACATCTTTGCAGATAAAATGTTAATACCCTACTTTACATACAAAGAAAACCACTTCTTATAAAGAGATGTCCCAAAAGTCATCAGGAAGTGAGAACTGAACCCAGGTTCCCCTGATTTCAAAAATCTCATCTCAGCGTTCCTGTTGCGGTTCAGCAGTCATGAACCTGACTAGGATCCATGAGGACACGGGTTCAATCCCTGGCCCGGCTCAGTGGGTTAAGGATCCAGCATTGCCGTGAGTTGTGGTGTAGGTCACAGACATTGGATCTGACATTGCTGTGGCTGTGGGGGAGGCCAGCAGCTATGGCTCTGGTTCGGGAACCTTCACGTGCCACAGGTGCGGCCCTAAAACAAAACAAACAAAAAAACCTCATCTCTTCCCACTACACCATGTTGCCTTCCCATATCTGTTGGAGGACAGAAGATGAAGAGCCCCTTCTCTAGGTACTCTTATTTTGGCATTCTTACTTCCTTTGGTGTTATTGGCAGAGTGGATCCTCGAGATGCACGCATGTCCTAAGTGGTCGCTCAGTCCCCTGCGGCATCTCCTTCTCATCTGCCCTCCTCTCATGCTGAAGCTGCAAATCTAGAGCCGTATTTCCTAGTCTTCCTTGCTGCTGAGCTTCCAGCTCTGAATTAGGTTTGACTAGCTCTCCACGCTTGTGTGAGATTGGGAGTCAGGACTGAAGCAGAAGCAACCTTCCCATGGATTTGGCCAAAACCACTGGCAAGCATGATGGTGAGACCCTAGGACTTTCTTTTCTTTTTTTTTTTTTTTTTTGTCTTTTTGCCATTTCTTGGGCCGCTCCGGCGGCATATGGAGGTTCCCAGGCTAGGGGTTGAATCGGAGCTGTAGCTGCCAGCCTACACCAGGGCCACAGCAACTCGGGATCTGAGCTGTGTCTGCAACCTACACCACAGCTCACGGCAACGCCGGATCCTTAACCCACTGAGCAAGGGCAGGGATCGAACCCACAACCTCATGGTTGCTAGTCGGATTTGTTAACCACTGCGCCACAATGGGAACTCCCTCCTAGGACTTTCTGAAGCTGCATCGCAAGGCTCAGTTACTAATTTAAAGAGTGTCAAGAGATAGGGTGGGGATGACAGGGACTTCCTGGCTCTAGGATCTCAGCTAGAGCAGCACGTTCTCACAATCAATTCATCCTTCCAGTACCTGATCTCTGACCTTCCTGGTCCCTGGTTGCAGAGGTGGAGGCAGCCCTGGGGTCGGCCCCTCCAGTCTTTCCAACAACACAAACACCTGCTCCTCCTTAGTCAATGCTTCTCTGCTGAAAATAGCCTGAGTGGTTTCTGTTTCCTGCAACTGAACCCTACTGATACCCACTGTTCTCCATCCTTCCCCCTAACTGCTGGGCTTTGCAACTGTCAACCCTGCAGTGGATCCTTTAAGCTCTAAAATTCGAGTCTGAATATCTCCATCACTCCCTGTCTCCCTTATCCGGCTTTATCCTTCTCCATAGTATTTATTGTCTCTCAGACATTATTTATTGGTTGGCTGTCCACCCCAACTGGAATTTAATCTCTATCTGAACAAAGACTTTGTTTTGTTCACTTCTGTACAGCCCTCTAACACTTAGAACACTCTTGGCAAATACTCCTCAATAAGGAGTGTTGAATGAATGAATGTATTTTTCTTAACACTACTACTAATTTAACGTATTAGTAATACAATAAACAATATATCCTCAATAATGCCTTCTCATGAAGCTTTCACCTGGGTTTAGAAAATCCTCAAAGAACACAAAATGATATGCATTTCTTTGGATCTTGGCATTAAGTTTAGGGTGACCAACTCCTGGTTTGCCTGAGATTTTCCCAGTTTTAGCACCAAAGTCCCACATCCTGGGCAACCCATCTGTCCTGGGCCAATCAAGAAGATTGGTTACCCTAGTTAAATTGATGAGGCTCTAAAGAAAGGCATTTGGAATTACATTTTTTTTTGTCTTTCTGCCATTTCTTGGGCCGCTCCTGTAGCATATGGAGGTTCCCAGGCTAGGGAACGAATCGGAGCTGTAGACCCTGGCCTACACCAGAGCCACAGCAACACGGGATTCGAGCCGCATCTGCAACCTACACCACAGCTCACAGCAACGCTGGATCCTTAACCCCCTGAGCAAGGCCAGGGATCAATCCCGAAACCTCATGGTTCCTAGTCGGATTTGTTAACCACTGAGCCACGACGGGAACTCCTGGAATTACATTTATTTTAAATGAATCTTGCAAATGAAAATTTGCAGACACTAGTCTTTTACACCAGGCCTTGGTTTCCTTCCCATGTCACAACTGTCTTGCAAATGATCCCTGAGGTCATCAGGGTGAAATCTGCACAGTGGCCATGGGTGCATTCTCCATTTTTCCTAATGTGCCTATTTGGTTATACATTGAATATGCTACAGCTCAGAGTGTGAAATATAATTAATATCATATTTCATAATTAAATCTAAAAACATGATACAAGAGCTTCCCCGAGAAAAGATTGAGTGCCAGATTCTTTGGGGAAGGCAAGAGGAGTCTGTTTATAATCTCCTTGGGAGACAGAAGAGTGAATTCTATTAAGAATATTTATCGATATTAATCTAGGTGAATAATGGTTTAGCCATCACGAACCATAAGAAACTCACTCCCTCTAGCTGCTAAAATTATCCTGAAATTTCAGACAGTGTGTTCGAGCATATTTTGTGCATCTGTGGCGCAGGAGTTTAAGAATCTGACTGCAGCAGCTTAGGTCGCTGTGGATGTGCAGGTTTGATCCTGGCCCAGTGCAGTGGGTTAAAGGACCTGGTGTTGTTGCAGCTGGTCACAGCTGCAGCTTGGATTCAATCCCTGACCTGGGACCTTCCGTATGCCTTAGGTGCAGCCATAAAACAAATAAATAAATAAAGTAAAAAAAAATACTTTGTGGATCTGAAAAATGCCTTGATCTGGTGCAGGAGAGAGAATTTGGAGAATATAAGGATTCTCAGATGTATCATCCATGTTTCCAGTGGATGGTTCGTCTCAGAGCCTCTCTTTCCCTGATGATTCATGTGGTCGAATATTTGGATATTTAGGTAATAAAACATGCTTCTCAACCAAACCCAAAGCTTAGAGATGCTACCACTGTGGGATTTGTTTTGCACCTGCAAAAACAGTTGTGTTCCTAAAATCAACGGTTGTGTGTGATGGCAGCGCTGGCCCCGGCCATGTGTGTGAGGGGTTAACCGAGCTAGAGTTGCACAACCCCAACACAATGCATTCCTCCGAGCCGGCAATCTCTGTCTGAACACGTTTTGAAACAGATACAGAAAAACTGACCAAGTCTCCCAAGGGCAGCTGGCTTAGAGGAACAGAAGCACGCAGGCTGCTCTTCCTCTCAAGAAACTGGCTAAAGGGCTCCTGAAAACGTTCTTTTCCGACTGTGTGAACTCAATCCTTCCACGGTATGACTCAAGTTCTTGGACAGACTTCACATTTTTTGCTCACACCGGCTATTAGGCCTGGCCACTTCCTTCCTTTTAGGCACTATTTTCGGCAGCAAAGCCCCTGCACCTGTTGTCAGTGTTGCCACAGAAGGAAACCTCGGCAAAACCCTCATCTGTCCGCACAGCAGGGTTGGTGCTGTCCCAGCCAAGGCAGGGCATGGCGTTGGGGTCCAGAGGGCTGGTCGGGCGGGGCCTCAGGAGGAAACGTCTCACTCACCCTGTCCTCGTGTCTCCTGACTTTTGGCTTTGCACAACCTGGGTGCTGCTCTCCAGGTCTGTGGGCCCGCCACACTCCTAAGGGGTGAGGCCCAGGGACCCACCCTGATCTTTGGACACTGGTATGGGAATCCCAGAGGAGGAGGAGCAGCTCCTGGGGGTGACTGCCTCATTTCCACACACTGGATGCCGACGGGACTGAGACACAACCTCCTTGGGAGCTTCTAGACCCACTGACTGGGATCGCCAGTGGGAGGGGATGGAGAACTGGTTCCCAGCCCCCTTGGCTGGTCAGGTTCAGGTTCCCCTGGCTCTGATCGTCCTGGCCCTGGGTGAGCCAGGGGACAGCGCTTCAAGAGGAGGTGGCAGAATACCACCGGGGGAAAAAACCAGGCTCTGCCTCAGTTCTCCTTCCAAACCAAATCGGGTACCGACACACTGGGTATGTGACCCTGCATGCCAGGACCCATCCCTGCTCCCTGCTGGCAACTCTCCCTGGCGAGCTTCTTTTGTCTCTCCTCAGTAGAAATTTGGCAGAATAGCAGGACTCTTATTTTCACCTTTTATCTGGGTCTGTTTGTCCACATCTAGAATAACAGGGGGCTTTTAAAACCTAATGAATTCAACGTTCAAAGAATGGCCTCAAGCAAATGGAATGTCTAATGTTCCATGAGGGCGGGAGGCCATTTGGGGCTTAACATCGTTTGTTTGTTTTTTTTCATTCACATGCAAAATACTTCCAAAGGTACAAATTTGAAAACTCAGAATCCTGAAACCCAATCACTCATCTTTCTCATTCCTAAAATTTTTACCTTAGCAGTGGTTACCTGATAGTTTAGAACACTTTAGATTTGGGAGGAGGGAAGAAAAAAAAAAGGCTCTTATTTTGGGGTTTTGATGTCCCAGTGGATCTGCGTCTATTTCTTTTCCATGTATATTTCTTCTTCTCTATAAATACATTTAAATAGACTAAACACCTCCTTTGGCAGTTACTTCATCAAAACATGGAAAACATGCTATGGCTGAGCATGGATTTATTTAGAGACTTGCAAACAGTGTTCCGGAAGCCCTGTGCGGTTGGGATGGGCTGGGTTTTCTCAGCCTTCAGACGGGCGGGAGTTCTTGTCACTGGATTCACAGTTCACAGCTGTACACGCTCCTGGTTATCAAGGGGGTGACCTGGGTGCTGGCTGCAGAGAATAAGACACTGAACCTGCTGGACACACACACACACACACACACACACACACCTGATGCCGTCAGACACACACACACACACACCCCTGATGCCGTCAGACACACACACACACACCTGATGCCGTCAGACACACACACACACACACCTGATGCCGTCAGACACACACACACACACACCCCCCTGATGCCATCAGACACACACACACACACACACACACACAACCTGATGCCGTCAGAGAAGCCAGCAGTTCACATAGATGCCTACCCAGTGAAGCACGTGTCCCCAGCACTTCCTCTGCCTGACGAAGTCTGAGGCCGGAGTCCCTGAGATGCCCCATCCCATTTGTTCTTACTCATGCCAACCCTAGGCTTGGGCTAACTAGTTATTTTCCTACACTCTAGCAAGTAGCACTGAGAACCATAGAGCCTTTCTCAAATAATTCGAACAGGATTGTTTCTCGTGGTCTTCTCGGCAGTGGATGATGGCCTTTAGTGCCTCAGCTCTGCATTTCCAACCCTCCATCTTCTCGAACCTGATGAGATTCTGTATGTCTGGTCGGAAGCAGGTGGAGTGGCGTCTGGGCCCTGCAGAGTTGCTGAGAGGGGCAGGACGTGAGCTGAGGGCCCCTTAAAGGATTAAGGGAGCTGCCCTTAACCATTTGACCTCCAGGCCATGTGACTGAGAGCCACCTTCTGTTGTCAGTCTCTTTTTTTTTTTTTCTTTTTAGGGCTGTACCCTCGGCATGTGGAGGTTCCCAGGCTAGGGGTCCAATCGGTGCTATAACCACCGGCCTACGCCAGAGCAACAGCAGCGCCGGATCTGAGCCACGTCTGTGAACTACACCACAGCTCATGGCAATGCCGGATCCTTAACCCACTGATCGAGGCCAGGGATTGAACCTGCAACCTCATGGTTCCTAGTCAGATTCGTTTCCCCTGCGCCTCAACGGGAACTCCTTTTTTTTTTTTTTTCCTTTTTCTAAATCGAGCTGTACCCACAGCATATGAAAGTTCCCAGGCTACAGCTGAACTGGAGCTGCAGCTGTCAGCCTACACCACAGCCATAGCAATGCTGGATCCAAACCGAGTCTTTGAACTACACTGCAACTCCTGGCAACACTGGATCCTTAACCTGCTCAAAGAGGCCAGGGATCGAACCTGCATCCTCATGGATACTAGTCGGGTTCATAACCTGCTGAACCACAGTGGCAATTCCCTGGAGGTTTTTTTGTTTGTTTGTTTTTTGTTTTTTTTTTTTGTTTTGCTATTTCTTGGGCCGCTCCCGTGGCATATGGAGGTTCCCAGGCTAGGGGTCGAATCGGAGCTGTAGCCACCGGCCTACACCAGAGCCACAGCAACGCAGGATCCGAGCCACGTCTGCAACCTACACCACAGCTCACGGCAACGCCGGATCGTTAACCCACTGAGCAAGGGCAGGGACTGAACCCGAAACCTCTTGGTTCCTTGTCGGATTCGTTAACCACTGCGCCACGACGGGAACTCCCTTTTGTTGTTGTTTTTTTTGGGGGGGTTGGGCTTTTTAGGGCCATACCCACAGCACATGGATATTCTCAGGCTAGGGGTCGAATCAGATCTGCAGCTGCTGGCCTATACCACAGCCAGAGCAACACCAGATCCAAGCCTTGTCTGTGACCTACACCACAGCTCACGCCACTGAGCGAGTATCAGTGTGATACTAGTCAGCTTCTTTACCCCTGAGCTGCAACAGAACTCATGTTATGGTTTTTTAATTTGTCCTAAAATGGGATGACTAAGTAGAAGGCCTTAGGGGCAAATTGCAAAGAACTAGACCTGCTGATTGAGGCCCAGGGAGAAGCCTAGCAGAGAGCACAGTGCTGAGAGCACAGTGCCTTCCGTCCCAGAGAAGGCGAGGGAAATGCAATCAACAAGGCGCTCCTCCCGGGAGCATTGGCACAACTATAGCACCCTGGCCAGGAAAACACTTAGCTTAATTTTTGTTCAGGGCTGGAGAATTTTATGGCCACTAATTATATCTGCAACTACGCACAGGGAGAGGCCTGAAAATAGCCCTTTGTCCTTTCATTGAAGCAACCTCTGCAAATATTAACCTGGCCATTTCCTCCACAACCCCCCAGAGGTAGTAGTCTGACTTTGCAAACATTGAGGATGCAGGAGGGGTGAGTCCAAGGACTGTCTCAAGGTCAGGGACACACCTTGAAATGCTGAGGGGTGACGGGGCCTGGGGTTCTGGATGTTTCTTGCTCAAAAAGACATTCCTGAAGTTCTGAGGGCTAGGCTAGGGCTGAGGGCCCGGGTCTTAGAAAGAAGATTGATTGAGAGGAGGAATACAACAAATATTTCCTGTTATTGAAAATGCCTTATCCATGAGACTGGCACCTGACATAAACATCGAATTTTAGTCAGATGTTTAAGAACAAGAAAAACACAGATGTGGATGGAATTTGCTGACAGGAGAGAGCAGTGGAAAAGGGGTAAAAAGACTCCCTCTTGGAGTTGCCCTTGTGGCTCAGCGGAAACGAATCTGACTGGCATCCAGGAGGACACGGGTTCGATCACTGGCCTCGCTCAGTGAATTAAGGATCTGCCGTTGCCGTGAGCTGTGGTGTAGGTTGCAGACACGGCTCAGATCTGGTATTGCTGTGGCTGTGGTGTAGGCTGGCAGTTACAGCTCCGATTCGACCCTTAGCCTGGGAACCTCCATACGCAGAAGATTCAGCCCTAAAAAGACGAAAAAAAAAAAAAAAAAGACTCCCTCCATTGTCACAGCAGTCTTGGGCTTAACTTGTGTCCTTGACTCTTACTACCTATGTGACCTTAAGTCAAGGCATCTTCCTTTTAGGTCTCCATTTCCTCCTGTGAACTGGAGAGAAATCCCCACCCTGAGCACAACTCGATGAGTGAAGAAGTGAATTCATCGTGCACATTCAGCACAGTGTCAGTTCAGGGGGAGAGCCCCCAACAAGTACCTCTAGGCTTGAAAGGGGGAAAGTTCTGGTCACAAGAAAGGGCACTCTGCCAGTCCTATCCCATGATATGCTCAGGTACCCACAGACAAAGCCAGGCAAGATGCCCATTAAAAATTTAACTATATATCATATTCATTTATTATCAGTCCACAGGATAATTTGATTGCTACATGAGCTCATAAAAGCTTTTTCAACTTTACAAAATTAAAAAAAAAATGTGCCACAAGGATGTAATAACAATTGCCGATAAACAAGAAAAGGAATCTTAAAATTATAAATTTGCTGTAGAAAAGATAAAAAACAATTATATCTTCTTTAGAATTTTACCTTGAATAAAATATTCCCCTGTATAAAAAATAAAAAAGCTTGCTCTGGTTAGAATTAGAGTATTTTCGTCTTCAAATCTGGGAATTTGAATAATCTCTCCATGATAGTTTTTCTTTGTACCGCGTGGCATTCAAGCATAGCAGATTAGAAAGATTTTCTTTTTTCTTTTTTTTTTTTAAAGCAGTCTGAAAATGGGACATCTGCGGAGAAGTTCATTTTCTTCTCCTCCTCCTCAGGGATGTGGGACACAGCCTTTGAAGGGAGAAAAAGGAGGAAGGAAATGGGAGGGGAGGGGAGGAGGGCAGGGAAAGGGGGTGTTGACGGTGCTGTGAAACAGAGCAAGATCACAAGAAGGTCTGTCTGTAAGTGCTTTAAGATAAGGTGCAGAAGCAGACTGCAACGTCGCTAGTACTGCCCTATGTACATATTCACAAGAATAAAAAATTCTAGCTAGTTCACATTTTCTCATCCATTCTGAGGCATCCACGCCACCACGCTGGCCTTGACCGCAGGCAATGCAGCACCTCACTGCCCGTGTGGGTGTTGGTCCTATGACGTTCTTGAACTTGAGGGAGCAGCCCTGGGAGATCCAGCAGGCTCTAGAGATCACGCGTCTACCAAGGGGCTGGAGTCCTGAGTTCAAAAGAAGCTCCAGTACTGGAGTTGGACACAGCAATCAATGTTCTAATGTCAAGGCTTTTTCCCTTAAGATTTGTCTAAAACAGATGTCAGAGAGAAAAATAAAATACAAACAAACAATAAAACAAAGCCAAGAAATCCCAACAACCACCAAGGGAAGTCAAAGGCTTAACAGCTCTTGACGCGGGCCTGGGTGACGTCGGATGTCTTCTTGATGACACTGGCCCGGGTCTCCCGGTCCGGCCGACTGCTGCTGGGCGCCGGGGTCCCGGGGGCTGTGAGGGGGAGGTCTGGGAATGGGGGCCAGGAGCTGTTGTAAGGCACCGGACAGCTCTCCTCTTTGACAGTGACCTGGAGGTCGGGCTTGTTGGAAGTGACGAAGGTTGCCATGCTGGGCAGCAGGTAGGCGGTCCTCGTCCCCATGTTGCTGAGGTACTGCTTGCCTTCAATGTTCCTCTTCCGCCAGTGAGGTCGGCCCTTCCAAGGACAAGAATCAAGATACGTCTATTTGCTTGGCCTTCTCTGTATGGCTTTTTAAAAAAATGTACCATGGGTGTTCCCACTGCGGCTCAACGGAAATGAATCTGACTAGAACCCATGAGGACGCAGGTTCGATCCCTGGCCTCGATCAGTGAGTTAAAGATCTGGCGTTGCCGTGAGCTGTGGTCCAGGTCGAAGGTGCAGCTTGGATCTTTCGTTGCTGTGGCTGTGGTGTAGGCTGGTGGCTGTGGCTCCAATTCGACCCCTAGCCTGGGAACCTCCACATGCCGCAAGGGCAGCCCTAAAAAAGACAACAAAGAAAAAGAGAAAAAGAAGCACCATGTTTCCCAGGTGTCGGTGCCTGAATTTCTCAAGGGGCGTGGACCAAAGAAACAGCTTAGAAACTGTCTCCAGGTCCCTGGACTGAAACCCTCCCCCAGCTCTGTACACCCCCGGCCATGGCCTCTTCCCTTTTTATCAAGGCCATCTGCCACCTCCCAGAAACCTAGCCAAGACTGTTCTATGAGGGCAGGAAACAAGGCAGCAACTTGGGTTTCTGGTTCCCTCTACTCTAGCTGCTCAGCCTGATCATTAGGGAGCTCAGAGCCAGGACTGCTGGTGTGTGTCAGGGGGGATGGCTCCTCACAGCTGGCCTCCGACCTTGGAGTCAAGGTTTTCAGAGGGAGGGAATGCCCCCAGATTGCTTTCAAATGGCTTGGAGCTTAGGGCTTCAGCATGCAGGCAAGTAGCTGGCCTCGAGGGTGGCTTTGTTCAGAGAAGGAGCTGTAATACTGACCTTGAAGAAACAGGGTCCGGATATACATAGGTTCCTGCAACTACTGTCTTTTCAGAATTCCTGGCCTATACTTGAAAGTATTTAGTACATCGGGAAATCACTAATCCAAACAACCACTACTCAACCTCTCTCTCTCCCCTCCATTCCTCACAGGCAGACACAGAGCAGGCTTTGCAGGAATGCTTTCCATCACCATTACAGCCATTTCCTGCCCTTTTCCCAGCTGAGAGGAGGGAGATCAGAAGAGGAGACTCAGAATCCAGACCAACACACACCTGGCTTCTGGGCAGGATCGCAGGGGGCGGGGACTCCAGGTATGTGGGGGTGGGGGGTGCTACTTTTGCTTAGCACTGCCTGATGTGAGCTTTGGCCACTTGGACCTTCTATTTCTGCTTGTGCCTCAGGATGTTTATGGTGGTAAGATTATCAACATTTCCTGGCCTTTTCCTGCCATCCTCCAGCCTCCTTTCGCATGGTAACATTTTCGCTCCCATGCAGTCCCCTGAGTTTCATTTCATAATTTGAAATCCAAAAGCACTGTAAATCTTATGTTATATTTTACCACCACCACCACCAAAAAAAAAAAAAAAAAAATCCCAAAGGGAAACTCTTGATTGAAAAGAAAAAAACCTAACTAGCAGCTAGGAACCCAAAGTGCTGGTTGAGAAGCCCCCCTGACTCCCCCCCAGGCACCCCCTCCCCCCAGCATCTGCTGGAGTCAGTGTGGTCGCCGTACTTACCTCTGAGCTCTCTTCATCACTGGGCACACTATCGGTAGTTTCGCTTTCTGTTCAGAGAGAAAAACACACAGGGCCATCATTCCTGCCCTCCACACCGTCTCGAGGCTCAGGCAGCATTTGAAAAACTAGATCAGCACTTCTTTCATGGACAGAGAAATGGGTCACTATACCCTTAACCTCTGTCCGCTTTGTCAGGGCAAATGCTGGCGCCTAGGAGATGCCGGGACAGCATTTTCTGTCTCTAACTTTTGGGCCTTTGGAGAAAAGTTTGAGGGTTGAGGGGTAGCTCATCTGCTCTGGGCCAGGCTACAGGCAGTCATGGCCTCTGCTCCCCAGGATGGGGTTTGGGCCCTGTGGTGAATCTGCCTCCGCCCCCCAGGCCCTAGGCTGGCCGGTCCTTACCGCCCCACACCACTCTCCTATCCCAGGTAGCTCGTTTCAGTCCCAGCCCGGTCTTTGCAGATGAGCCACGCTCTGCTCAGGCCCCTCCTTTCCCTCTCTGCTGCTCCAGTCCTGGGACATCTGGATTTATAAAGTGGCATCCTCCTGCTGGGTTACTGTGGGTGGGCAGATTCCAGGGTGGCTCTGTGAGCCCCACCCACCGGGTTTACCTTCTGGGGTGTGGGTGGGGCTTGTGACTTGCTTTGTACCAACAGAACACGGAAAAGGTGATGGGATGCATGTGGTTACTTTACATATAACTGAACCCAGTCTGACAAAGAGGCTAGTCCCCTTGCTGGCTTTGCGGAAGTAGGTGGCCATGGCGGAAAGGCTCCCAGGACAAACGACCACAGGCTGCTTCTAGCCAATAGCCAGCAGCAAACTGAAGCCCTCAGCTTGACACCCTGCCGGTAACTACGTTCTGCCCCAAATCATGTGAGCCTGGGAGCACACCCTCCCCGATAACATCCTCAGCTGAGACAGCAGCCACGGACCAGACCTTGACTGCTGCCCTGAGCAGAGGACCCAGCAAAGCCATGCCCTTTCCCCTGACCCCTAGAAACTGGAGGATAATAAATGTGTGTTGTTTTAAGTCACTAAGCCTGTGGTTTATGGTCTAATTTGGTGACTATCCTGATTCAGCCTGCCAGCTGTGAGAGATATGGAGCAAGTTACTTAACTTCATGGAGCCACAGTTTCCCTCATCTGTAAAATAGGAGTAGAAACACCTTCCAAAGAGGATTCTGTGACAAGTGAGCCAGAGAGTGTGTGGAGAGAGGCCTAGCACAAGGCCTGGCACAGCTCTCACCTAGCACACGTTACCACGCATTTGTCCTAAGCGCACCAGCCTTACTCAACACCAGATCTGCTGGACAAGCTAGGGTAACAGGATCATGGTTCATAGCAAGTGGTTCCACATCACCTGGACAAAGACTGTGAGTTTTTTTTTTTAAGCAAAGAAAATTCTTCGATTTTTTTAAGGGAAAAAAAATTAATTGTATTAAATAAAAAATTGATGGTGTGCGGATTTACAGTATTCATGGGAGAAATGAAAGCACAGTGGGTAGAATTTCCAAAATACACAGACCCTTAGAGATGCCTGAGTTGGGGTCATTCATTTTACACGCGAGGCCTGAAGGGAAACAGTAATACTGCACTTTTATGGGGTGTGTGGGCCATGGGCTGGCACCTCTGTTTTGTTTGGTTGCTCGAGGGTCCCAAGTTGGGGAGCAGCTCCTACCGTCCCCCTGCTGTGCAGAGGAGCTGGTGTTTCTACCTCCTTCATCCCCCAAACCATATCTTGCCGGTGGCACAGCTGTGACCAGATGGCTTCCAGCTCAGATGGAGCCCTCTGGCCGCCTGGAGCACCAGCCACAGACCAGGCTCCCTGAGAAGTGAAGGCTAAGGACAAACGGACAGAGTAACAGATTCATTCCTCAAGCAAAGAAACCAAAAGTGATGGCGTGGGCCCACCCTGGAGCCTCTGTGTACACTTTCAGCCACTTCCTCTGGTGACTTCACCCAGGCAAGAGGGACTGCCGAGGGCGGACCACCAGCATGGGGAAGACGGGCTGGCCACTCCTCGGGCTGAGCTGACCTCCAGAAGCATCCTCGGGGGCTCCCACCTTGGCTGACAATGACCCTGATTATGAAGGCAAAGCAGCAACACCCAGCACCAGACATGTTTCCACGTAAAACCGAATTAAAAATAACAGCAAGGGGAAATGCCCCTCCTTGCCTAACCTTCGCACTAGCTCAGGCCCCCGAGGGGGCAGGAATCAGCGCAGCCACTCCTAAGGAAAATGCGGAACGGAGATGTTGAGAAATCAGCCAAAGTCTGGACTGAGTCAGCACAGAGGAGGGAAAACAAAGCAGCCTTTGGCTTCCAGGGCCCTGGGCTCTGAAGCTGTCCCGCAGCTCATGCTTCTGATGAAACTTCAAGATCCCCTTTCCATTTTCATGGTTGGAGCTCTTTTTGTGCTCAGAGGCCAAGGTTTCTCTTCCTTTCCTGTCTGTCTAGGCCCCTCCTCTCCTAATCACCCTCCATCAATACCACTGTTTTCTGTTCCCCTCCGCTGAAAATAAAAACACGGTGCCACTAGGCTTGCTCTGGAGGCTGGAAATAGGGAAAATGAGCAGGTGAGACCAAGGTTCTGGGATTCTACTGCAGCCCAAGTTACGGTTGCAGGAGAGGTTGGAAGGCAGACCCTGGGGAAGACTCCTTGGTAAGACCTTGCCTGGACCTTGAACGTGATCAGAATGTTAATTGCCCGTAAGGACCTGGTTTTGAACTTCTGGGTGATAGTCAGAGAGAGAAAACACGCATGCTCTGAACTCCTGTTTTTGGCTGACGAGAATGTTTGCATCGTTTCTAAAGGAAGATCAACTGCTTCTAAAGGACTTTTGATAACTCTTCATATTAGCAAACTGATCCAGCCTAAGGACCTCAAATCCTTCTCTCTAGAATAAGAGCGATGCTCACGGCCTCCCCTGAATCACTGGTTCAAAGTGCTTTGTCGGGGCACTTGTGCCCAGTTTCCTGTTTTCTTTTTACCATGGTCATTTTCAGGATCACTTTTTTTTTTTTTTTTTGGCCACACCCAAGACATGCAGAAGTTCCTGGGCCAGGAATCGAACTCAAGCCATAGCAGTGACAACACCGCTTATCCTTAACCGCCACCAGGGAACTTGAATTGAGATCCCTTATAGGACAAATGAGTTCATGGCAGCTGCCGCTTCCAGATCACGGTCACTGTTGACACAGCAGCATGAGTTGTTTCTGTTTTTCCTTTTGATTAGTGTGGACTGGATTTTGCATTTGGAATAAGAAAAAAAAAAAAAAAAGGGAGTTGCTTCCCGAGCAGGGTCTGAATAAGTTGCAAGTGTTTCCAGAGTGATAACAGGTACCTGAGTTTAGGTTTCAACCTTCTGGTCTCAGTTTCCCCAAAAGCAAGTGGGGTGAAAGAGAAGGGGATGTTGGATCAAATGATGGCAAAGATGCTTCTTCCAGAGCCGAGGTTTGGTTTACTTTATTTATTTATTTATCTTTTTGTCTTTTTAGGGCTGCACCTGGAGCATATGGAGGTTCGAGTAGGTTAGGGGTCCAATCAGAGCTGAAGCCACTGGCCTACGCCAGAGCCACAGCAAAGTGGGATCCGAGCTGCGTCTGCGACCTACACCACAGCTCACAGCAATGCTGGATCGTTAACCCACTGAGTGAGGCCAGGGATTGAACCTGAGTCCTCATGGATGTTAGTTGGGTTCGCTAACTGCTGAGCCACGACGGGAACTCCAGCAAGAATCCTCTTAATCTTAAAGCACTTTTATTTTTGCCCCACTTGACAAAACGCAACCTTGCTATGGTTTCTGGAAGGACCCAAAATCTTTCTGCTGCTTGCTGGTCGGTAGGAAATGTCCCTTTTCTTGGCTATCACCAATCAGTCCTCTGTCTTAGGCTTTCTTCTCCATCCTCTCATCCGACCTTCCCCAAAAGACGACCATGGCTTTCTTTTTATAAAACCACCAACAACCTAATAAAATCCTGGTGCCAAACATGGGGCAAGAGGCCACTTTGTGGAAGATCTTTAACGGTAAAATGACTCTCTCTAGAGTGTCCCATGGTTGGGCTTTGGGACATCCCTCCCCAGGATAAAAGTTTATGAATCCAATTAGAATTCGATATTGTCTTAAAAATAATCCAATGCAAGTCCATTCACTAAAAGAAGCTGTCCCTTTTCTTGCTCGCTGTAATATTTAGACCATGGAGAAGACAGACCGGCAACAATGAGTGTGGTTTTTGTAACACTACTGGGATTATATTTCAATGCTCAGTAGGGAGAAAAAAATAGCCAACAACGCCTCCAGTTTCCTAAACAAGGGAATGAAAGTGGTTGGAGGAGGCTGAAATTCAGTTGAATAGTCCAAACAAAGGAACCCTGTCATGAAAGACAGGCATACAGCCTATTCTCTTGGGGAACATCAAACTTGAAAGAGAATATGACCCAAAAAGCTGCCTTTCCTAGTAGCAAGCTGTGAGATCCCCGACTGGAAAATTTTAGTTGCCCATGGTCAGTAACAGATATGTTTCTTATTCGCTTAGCTTTTTTCGGGCCACACCTGTGGTATATGGAAGTTCCCGGGCTAGGGGTCAAATTGGAGCTGTAGCTCCTGGCCATAGCCACAGCAACACTAGATCTGAGCCACATCTGAGGCTTACACCACAGGTCACAGCAAGGCCGGATCCTTAACCCACTGAGCGAGGCCAGGGATCGAACCCTCATCCTCATGGATACTAGCTGGACTGGTTACCGCTGAGCCATGATGGGAGCTCTAAGACACATCTCTTTTGTGCCTGTAGGTTCCAGAAAAGTAACAGTGATGGCTTATCTGGGCTCCATCCAATAAGCCCCCCTCCAAAGGGTTCTGGAGAATTCAGACAATGAAAACAACAGAAAGAACTAAAGGCCAGGCTGAAACACCAGGCTCCAACCAATACCACCGCACCCCTGCTGTCTCCCCACAACCCCGCCAGCCTGGCACTAAAATCCTGCCTTTCAAATCTTGCAAATGTCCTGAAAAGGGTAATGAAATTTTCGTTTCTCTCTGCATGAATCAGCTGTTCTGGGGATTCTTCTGCTAGAGCAAAATGCCACTACTGGCAGAAGAGCAAGTAGAGGCTTTTCCAGAGTCCCCAAGAAGACATCAGAAAAGTCTTACTCAACAGATAAACAGAAAAGCTAAAGCTCCAACCCCTTAAAAAAAAAAAAAAAAAAAAAAAAAGCCCAAAACACATGGGAGGTAATAAATGCCTGCCGTAGCATAATATAGAACAAAGTCATACATTTTCAGCCACAGTCAGGGAAACATAAGCAAAGGAGCTTCACGTTTCAAGTTTCAGTTATCTCCACGGTAAAATTAGGGCATAAACATTCTGCTCTGCCTCCTTCGGTTGGCCCTTGAGATTCTGGGTCGGGCAGCTGTGAATGGCCGGGCCCCACATGGCTTTGTAGGGCAGCCCCACACTGGGAAGCTAAGAACTCGGCATCAGCTCTGTGAGGGTCTAACTGTGCTGTAGGTGGTCCCGTCCTGGACACTCGGCTTCACCCCACCGGCCTTGGATTCCTAATTTTTTTCGGGCCACACTCTCCACATATGGAAGTTCCCAGGCTAGGGGTCGAATTGGAGCTGCAGCTGCCAGCCTACATCACAGCCACAGCAACGCCCGATCCTTAACCCACTGAGCGAGGCCAGGGGTCGAACCCGCATCCTCATGGATATTAGTCGGCTTCTTAACTCACTGAGCCACAACAGAAGCTCTGAATTCCTAATTTTTAAAGAGAGAATAATGACAGGACCCAAGCAGACAGGGTTATTCTCATGCTAGTTCAATAAGCCAATCGATTCCAAGCACTCAGCACAGCTCACAGGGCACAGCAAACACACGGCAAATAGCAGTTATTATTACGGGGACTGGCAGAGACCAAAGAGGAACGGGCACATGCAGGAGTTCAAAATATGCCTGACGAATCCACGACTGATGACAAGCTTATCCTGTCTGACAGATTATGGGCTTCTCATGGCCAAGGCTGGCTCACGTTTTGCTTTTAAGTTCCCAACACAAAGGAAGGCTAGGACCTTGAGGACCTCTGTGAAGAGAAAAGTGCCAGTCACCAACGAACACACACTGGATGAATCGGCTCCTATGAGGTACTTAGAGCAGCCAGGTTCATAGGGACAGAAAGTACAAGGGTGGTTGCCGAGGGGCTGGGGGGAGGCGGAGGCGGAGTTATTATTTAACAGACACAGAGTTTCAGTTTTGCTTTTAAGTTTTGCAAGATGACAGCTTGCTGGAAGTGGATGGTGGTGATGGTTTCGAGACTAGGTTAAGGCCCGTAATGCCGCAAAAAGGTACCCTTAAAAATGGCTAAAATGGTAAATGGTAGGTTATCGGCATTTTAACACAATTTTAAAAAGTAAATTTTTTTTTTTTTTTTAAAGAAAGAGTTCAGGAAATAGGAGGTTAACTTAGGGGCTGATAACTCAAAAAAAACTCGTCACTTGACTCAACCTAATTCTAATGCTGACTCTGTGCCTGTCACCGGGGTGGCTGCCCAACTGAAGGACGCGCTATTTGGCAGCACAGAAAGGACGCTGGAAAGAACTCCCAAACCGCCTATTAGAACTGACTGTAGTTACTCAGGAGAGGGCCTCTGCTTTTTATTTTTAATATCTGCAAGCAACAGCGCTGACTCAGAATGTGTATTTCATAATTACAATTGAGTCCCACAAAGTTCAGTGGAGATCATCAGAAAGCTTGGAGAAGAAGATATGATGCTGGTGGGAAAAAGAAGCCATCACTTTAGCCTGTAAGGATGGAAGAGCCAATTGAATCTGGCCCTAATCCTGTGACCGCTGGGGCCAAGTCTGCAATTCTACAGAGTTGAATTCCCTGGGGGAACAGAAATGGGCTCAGTCGTCTGGCCCCATTAGAAGTGGTACTAAATCATTATATCGAAAAAGAAGCAGGAAACATGTGGAAATGCCCAGTAAACTTGGCCGAACAACAGAATGGAACTTGGGGTCTGAAGGTGTAGTTCGAGTCCTGACCCAAACACTTACTGGCTGTGTGGCTGGGAGCAAGTCTCTTCACTTCTGATGAAGGACTCGGAAGAGGTGGTCCCTAAGGCCCTATCCAGCTTGGTCAAACTCAGATTCCATGAACAACACCCTCTGGAATTTCTGATAACTTCTGCAAATAAAATAAGACTCAGACGAACTACTTCCCCAAAGAAATCTTACTGTTAGTTATGCATGAACATGTTACGGGTGACCATGTCTTCCATCTGAGAGTAAAAACCCAGGAAGATGTTGATTGAGAACATTATAGCAAGAACAATTCTAGCCAGGAGTTCCCGTTGTGGCTCAGCAGTAACAAACCCAACTAGTATCCATGAGGAGGAAGGTTGGATCCCTGGCTTCGCTCAGTGGGTTAAGGATCTGGCATTGCTGTGACTGTGAGGTAGGCCAGCAGCTGCAGCTCCGATTCGACCCCTAGCCTGGATCTTCCATGTGCTGTGGGTGTGGCCCCCCAAAGACACACACGCACAAAAGAAAAATTCCAGCCAGAATAAGCCTTAGGACAGAGGAGAGGTTCTCTGGTGTGCTGGGGAAATGGGTGACTTTAGACTAAAGGGCCCGCCCTCCCTTGCATCTTCCTGGGTCCCAGAGCTCCCGTCCCACCCCCTTACCTGCGTAGGAAGACACGGGGGAGATCTGCAGGGGGTAGAGCTCACTCATGCTGACCGGCTGCTCATCGCTCTCGGTGGTCACCTCCACGACTTGGCAGATGTCTGGTGGGTTAGTGACAATCTCTTGATCCTCAATGGTGCTGTCCAGATGTGACTGTCCTACAACTTCAAAGAAAAGACAGTGATCATGCACCAGTGTCACCTGTCCTCACCAGCCCAGCACACACTCTCAAGGAAGACAACCTTCCCCCAGAAAGAGACCAAGAACAAGGAGTCAGAGTTCTGATCACCAAACATCGTCTGCCATGAAAGAAGAACAAGCCTTCGCTTTGGTTTAATGTCCCCAGAGAAGCAGCTTGCCAATAGCCTCAGGGCTATTTCCAGTGTGCCTGGCAATGGTGCTTACATGTGGCCACGTCCCAAACTTAACCTGGCCACAGCCAAGAATGCAGGACCAGAGGCTGTATGCAGACTTAGCTCCAGGGCCAGCGAGATAAAAGTGCTTTGAACCTGTTCCCTTCTAGTCTCTCTTCTTGTTCTAAATAAAGGTACTGTGCTATTTTCTGGGTCTTGGGGTTGAAAGAGACATCATCGAACTTTGATTAGGACCTCCCAAATCCACCCCATTGTGTCATTTCTAGCTGTGGGGTGCTCTATGCATACCCCTAAGCACCCTTCCTACTCTACAGGCACGGATGCAATATCAGAACAGCGGAAAAGAATGGTTTCCCAATTCTAACACACCTTAGTAACATCAACTCTTTAAAACACTGATAAGATGAATTCCGAACACCCTGGCTCTGAACTCTAACCCCAACTTTTTAAAAAACGAAATTCTTCAGTTTGAAATCATTGTAGATTCACATGCAGTTGTAAGAAGTAATACAGGGATCCGGCGTGCCCTCTACCCATTCGCCCTCCATCGGTAACATCTGGCCAAACTATGGTAAACATCAGGATAGGGACACTGATAATCTACCCAGCTTGTTCAGATTCACTCCATTTCACTTATACTCGTGTGTGTGTGTGTGTGTGTGTGTGTGTACCTACTTCTTCACAATTTTATCACATATGTGGTTTCATGTTCCCACCACCACAGCCAAGACACTCAACAGTCCCATCATCACAAGCATCTCCTATAAACCGTACCCACCTTCCCTCGGTCTCCTCCCCTTGTCTTGAACTCCTGACATCCACTCATCTGCTTCCCATTTGTATAATTTTTGTCATTTCAAGGATGCTTCATAAATGGATTCACATTCGGAGACGGGCTGTATTCACTGAGCCTTACTCCCTAGAGATTCATCCAAGTTGTTGTGTGCATCAATCAATGGTCGACCCCTTTACACTGTTGAGTAAATATTCCGTGGCATGGATGTACCACAGCCTGTTTTGAATCAACTACTTCTGGGTTGTTTCCATTCTCTGGCTATTACAAATAAGGCTGCTATGAACATTTGTGAACAGGTTTTATATGAACATATATTTCCATTTCTCTGGGGCAAATGCCCAAGAGTGCAAAGGCTAGATCACATGGTTATTATATATTTAGTTTTACAAGAAATTGCCAAACTCGTGTCCAGAGTGGCTATACCATTTTATGGTCCCACCACCCATGTATGGATGATCTAATTTATGCACATTTTCGCCAGCTTTTGGTGTCGTTACTATTTTTTGACTTTAGGCATTCTAATCGATGTGGAATGCTACCTCACTGTGGTTTTACTTTGAATGACCCCATGCCCTGCCCTACTTTCAAACGGAGCTAACTTTCTACTTCTATTGGCAATTGACTAGATAGAATATCCCTGAAAACTGGCACCAATGAACATAGGGGAACAGTGATGTTTTCCCAAGGGCCTCTGTCAAAGCACTCTGCCTTCATAGTCAATGTTACTATGTTAAGTAGTCAAACTTACTCTTGCCTGTGTAAGTTACTGCAATGTTTCTTTTTCTTTTTCTCTTTTTTTTCCCCGCTTTTTAGGGCCGCACCCACAGCATGTGGAAGTTCCCAGGCTAGGGGTTGAACTGGAGCTACAGCTGCCGGCCTACACCACAGCCACAGCAATGTGGGACCCAAGCCGCATCTGCGACCTACACCACACCTCACGGCAATGCTTGATCCTTAACCCATTGAGCAAGGCCAGGGATCGAACCGGCAACCTCATGGTTCCTAGTTGGGTTTGTGAAGCACCGAGCCAGGAAGGGAACTCCATATTGTAACATTTCAACCCATGAACACACCATTATCCTGCTATAAATGAAGACAACCTGACACAGAGAAGTGGGGTGCCATATCCAGAGACACACAGCCTGGAATACAGGCAGTGCTCTGAGTCCCTGCCACTCTCTCAGCCACCTGTAAAATGTTCTGGTTCGGCAGGAAGGAGGCCACATTCCAGTCTCCTCAAGAAGTTATTTAGCACCTTGGGCGAGTTCCTGTTTTCACTGTTCGAGATATTTTGATTGCTCAAGAATTTCTGTTTATACACGGGTTTCTGTTTTCATTGCTGTGAGGCAGTGTGATGAAATGACTAGCAGAACTTAGGGAGACTATTACTTCATTTTTCTTTTTTTTTGGCTGCACCCGTGGCATGCATGCACAAGGTCCTGGGCCAGAGCTTGAACCCACACTACAGCAGCAACCTGAGCCACAGCAGTGACAAGGCCGTACCCTTAACCACAAGGCCACCAGGGAACTCCTATGTTACCTGACTTCTACTCAGGGAAGGATTTAGAAGGGAGTGAGAATTCATGGCTTTTCTAACAAAGAAATAGAAAGGCAAGCAGATTTGAGGACGTGATCAAAAGAATCCACAGACCACAGTACGCAATATAACTGGACGCCATTTAGGAGGGGATTAAAATTAAAGAAAAGGAAGGCAGGCTAAATATGGCAGGCAGACTCCCAAATTCTTATTTTATCCTTTGGACTCTGTTCCTGAAGCCTGAGAGCATCAATTATGAAGTTCCCTGGCCAAGGTCTGAGCGTGACAATGACCTCTCTCCCGTTCCTTCTGCCTCTTCTCTCAAGTTAAATAAAATGGCAGGAAAACGAGCTATGTCCCATCCTTTCCCAAGTCCTAAGAAGCAGTTGGTGGGTGGGGACAGAAACCACATACCTGGCTCAGCCCACGTGTTTGACAAGGGGGTGGGTACCATCAATACCTTGAACACTAAGGCAAGTAAGAACTTACATCAATCTGACTGAAATCAAAACCACTTTAACTTCTACTACTCCAAAATTCACTCCTCTCTTGCACTGTCTTTCCAAGTGGAGGGGCAGTGAGCTAAGTGGAAGGATAAACAATGGCAGCCGTTCAAGCATTTCTCTAATTATATCTCTTTGTTCTGACCAGGAATTCTCTCCCTCAGTGTCCTCCTCCATGAGGCCCACCTCAGTCATTCAATTATCAGAGGGTTTGATTTTTTTTTGCCTCTTTTTCTTCTGTTTTGTTTTCTTCCTGTTATTTTTGTTTTGCTTTTTACAGCTACCCCTGCAGTATATGGAAGTTTCCAAACGCTAGGGGTGGAATTGGAGCTGCAGCTGCCAGCCTATACCACAGCCACAGCAACGCCAGATCTGAGCCACATCTGTGACCTATATATATATGATAGCTCACAGCAACTGTGGATCCTTAATCCACTGAGCGAGGCCAGGGACTGAACCCGCATCCTTATGGACACCACGGAGCCACAGCGGGAACACCAACAGAGGTTTCTTGAGCATCTTCTTTGTATAAGGCATTGCTGGTACTAGGTGGAGCACAGAAAGCATTGTCTAGTCCAGCATCTGGTTTGTGAGAAGGCCAGTAGCTGGATGCAGCATTAACAATGGAGAGAAAAAGTTGAGGACAGTAGTGCAAAGGAAAAGAAGGGGTAGGGGGGAGGGCACACGATGAAAGTTGAGGAAGTGGAGTATTTCTTTCCACTTCGAGGAAGTCAAAGGCTTCAATGAGGCCATAACACAGGGGGTGGAAGGGGAGCATGACTGGCAGGCAGGAGTCAGATCGTCTCTGCTTTGGGAGAGCCTTTTTCTGACCACCCCAGAACCCCAGAACAGACTGCCTCCTCCTTCCTTCAGGTGTCTCACTTGCTGTCCCCATGGCTCAGCTGAAATGACAATGAGACACGACCTTGACTTTCCACCTCACATGGCCAGTTAATTCTAGGTATCCTTATTTAACTTTGTATTTGGACATGTCATTTCCCAGCCACAGTATGGCTCCCATGAGAGTTCAGAACCTGCGTTCGGAGTTCCCGTCGTGGCGCAGTGGTTAACAAATCCGGCTAGGAACCATGAGGTTGCAGGTTCGATCCCTGGCCTCGTTCAGTGGGTTGAGGATCCCGGCGTTGCCTTGAGCTGTGGTGTAGGTCGCAGACACGACTCAGATCTGGCATTGCTGTGGCTGTGGCTGTAGCTCCGATTAGACCCCTAGCCTGGGAACCTCCATATGCCATGGGTACGGCCCTAGAATAGAAAAAAAAAAAAGAAGAAGAAGAAGAACCTGTGTTAGAGCTTTTTGTCTTGAATCCCAGCTCTTGCTCATGGCTCGTGCCATAGAGTAGCTCATTGAATAGCTGATGAATAAAGAGATGAATAAACAGAGCAAGTTTCCCAGACTGGAGCCTGAGGCCTTCAGGTGTTCAGGCCCACTTGCAAATACCCCATGTAATGACGAATGTTTCCTAGAAAATTTCAAGACTCCTGGCAAGTGGGTTTTTTAAAACCTAGATGAAATGCTAAAGACATAGCAGGCCATAGATGCCAGGGGCTGCAGGGAGGGAGAGAAAATGTTTGGGGTGAGGAAAACATCCTATGTCTTAAATATAGTGGTGGTTACACACTGAGGATGTCTGTCAAAGTTCATCAGCCTGAATGCCGGAAGGGGGTTCATTTCACTGTACTTCACTTCATATATATCCCTTAAGGCAAAAAAGTAGATAAGCACCTGTATTCAAATTTTAAGTGTGTCCTGAATGCCAGTGACCAGGATAGAAAAACAAGGATTTGTTTTCTGGACCACATCTGGATACGGGTTAATATAATTACATTGCCGCTAAGGCCAGACATCACCCAAGGAGTGGGTGGCTTCATGCCTGGGACACGGACGACCACTGCTCTCCATATGAATGTGATTGAGAGCACTCCAGAAACTCCCCAAGTCACAAGTCTCAAGACCAAGAGAAAATCAGGAAAATCCCAATATCAGAGATGCTCTCTGGATGTGCTTTATGCACCAACCCTACTCAGTCAATCCCTCTCTTCTCTCTCCTCTCCCTCCATCTGTAGAGACCGATGTGAACTGATTTCCCAGAAAGCATCAAACTTTGCTCCAAGGGACAACACAGACAGTGCCGCTTATTCCTGATGATGGACAGGTTACAAGAATAGCAGACTTAGCAATCTGCGAGGGCAAGTAAGGTTGGAAGTGGGAGCCCCCTAAGTGGTAGAGAAGACTGACTGACCAATCATAGCAAAACATAACTTTTCTTGAACACTGAACTTTGTCTTTCCTACGCTGACCTCGTCACCTGCCGGACCTTAAAATTATCACCCCCATTTCAGACAGGAGGGAAAGGACCATGGAGAGTTAAATAACTAACAAAGAGTTCAATGACAAAGTCAAGGTCAGACAACCAGCAAATGTCAGAATCGAGATTCAAATTCAGCGTTCCCTCCCTAGTGGTCTCCGGTACCATCTCCCTAAAAGGGAAGTTCAAACTAAGCTACCCTGGGCTTTCTAAGCACCTCTTAGGATAAAAACTTCCAAATCTCACCTTAATAAGACACTGGGCTCATAACCAACACTGAAATTGCCTTTCAACAGTTCTGTACGGGGTGCCAAGGAAATTCTCGAACGGTTAGAGGGGCTAGAAATCCACTAAGCCTCCCCAGCTTACCAAGGTCAGCACATCAGGAAAAGAGTCACCCGCAGGAATGTAATTTTATCTGGACTTCGTTGCTGAGACTTACAACAATATTATTCATGGCTGGTTATGGATGAACCGGTTTGATTCCTTAAAAGGTCATTCATACTTTATGAACAAGTGTTGACTTAATGCCGGCCTCCACGTGAGAAGGCAGTTGCTTCCATGCCTCAGAGAAGGAAAGCCCTTAAAGGCAGACTACGGGGAACCAGAAAGTTCTTTGAAGGTGGGTTGGTGCTACCACTTCACAGCTCGAAAAAGCTGAAACATGGGGAGGTCAAGTGAACTGCCAAGGTCACTCAGGCAGCTGCAGGGTCAAGTTTAAAGCCTTTTGGCAGGACATGTAAAAGCAGGCCTTCCTAGAGTATCCGTCATGGCGCAGTGGTTAATGAATCCGACTAGGAATGAGGTTGCGGGTTCGATCCCTGGCCTTGCTCAGTGGGTTGAGGATCCGGCATTGCCGTGAGCTGTGGTGTAGGTTGTGGACGAGGCTCAGATCCTGTGTTGCTGTGGCTCTGGGTGTAGGCCGGTGGCTACAGTTCCAATTAGACCCCTAGCCTGGGAATCTCCATATGCCACGGAAGTGGCCCTAGAAAAGGCAAAAAGACAAAAAAAAAAAAAAAAGCAGGCCGTACGCACACTACCTTGGAGAGAAATGTCTTCTTGACCTCATCTGAAAGTTGGAGAATTTAAGCTGTTCATACCAGCCCTGATGACGTAGCACAGATGGCGGCTACTTCTTTTCCTCAAATATATTTTAATATGATTTTGATAATATCATAATCATAACATTATCGTACCACCTGATAACCACACAGTGATTTTTCCATTACACTCATTTGATCCTCACGACAACCCTGGGAGGTAGGACAGGATCAGCTTTATCATTTCCTTTTTTTTTAGGGCGGCATCTGGGGTATATGGAGGTTCCCAGGCTGGGGGTCGAATCAGAGCTACAGCTGCTGGCCTACACCACTGCCAAAGCCACAGCAACACCAGATTCGAGCAGCATCTGTGACCCATGCCACAGCTCACAGCAATGCCAGATCTTTAACCCACTGAGCGAGGCCAGGGATCGAACCTGCATCCTCATGGATGCTAGTCAGATTTGCTTCCACTGAGCCACAACGGGAACTCCATCATTTCCATTTTAAACATGAGGAAACTGAATCTCAGAGAGGTTAGGACGTTTGCCTAGGATCACGTGGCAAGTCAAAAACCTGCAGAACCAGGTCTTTAAACTTTTAATCTGCTGCTCTTCTGTGTTTGTTTTTTTTTTTTTACATAAAATCCGCCACAGTTTAGGCATCCAGGAGCAATGGTGGGAGAGATGGTCTTTCTGGGGTAGTAACGGCAGGGAAAAAGCTCTGTCCTTGCACAGCCAGACTGCCCCAATGGTGACAGGCCGCCAGGGTACAGGGTGGAGCCAATGTGAGGGGGGCAGTGTATCTCTTCACTCTGGGAGAAAACAGCATCCCCATGCTGCTATAGAGGGCAGAAACAATGTGTCCCAGTAAAAACTCAGTGGAGTTAATCACAATGTCTCAAGGGAGCAGACATCTGGGGCAGACCTCTCTTCCCCACGGAACCACCAAACACCCACTTCTTGCCGGGCTGTGCTGATAAAACCTTAGCATCCACTCCACAATAACAAAACCCACAGCCGAAACCTGGCTTTCCCCCTCTGGATAGGCACATGGAAGTCAAATCGTTCAAAGTCATCAAGTTCAAAAACAAGTATAAAAGAGGCAAAATCAGGACCCTGGGGGACACTGAGGCCTTTGTCCTGGGGGGCAATGGGGACATGGTGAGAGCGGCATTTTTAAAGAAATTACTCTGTGGGGAGAAGGGGCAACGTGGAAGAAGAGCTCAGGCAAGAGCGAAGGTGACTGTGTGTTGTATCAAAAATAGAAAGAAGGGGATGGACTTGCGAACTACGAAGAGGGAAAACAGGGTTTGATAGTTAATTATAAATGAGGTGGAGGTGGCTAGAGAGGGGGGAAGGAGAAAAACATACATAGCCTCGGGAAAAAGTTGGCAGCTTTCTTGAGTAAATAAAAAACTCCTTAAGTTTGAAAAAAACAACAGCTCAACCCCACTGCCCAGGGCTCCTAGTGCACGTGGGAACAGAGGGCACACCCCACACAGTCTCACCTTTGTGACCGTGGCTGTTTCAAGGTCCAGGTCACTGAAGAAAAACAAGATGTCAGCTCTGTGTCTGGATGTCTCATGCTACCTTTTTTTTTTTTTGGCTTTTGAGGGATGCACCTGAGCTAGGGGTCAAATTGGAACTGCAGCCGCCAACCTACACCACAGTCACAGCAACCCAAGTCACATCTGCAACCTATATCACAGCTCCCGGCAATGCCAGATTCTGAACCCGCTGAGTGGGGCCAGGGATCCGCATCCTCATAGATGCTAGCTGGGTTGATAACCCGCTAAGCCACCACAGGAACTTCCTGTGATAACTCGGTTCACATCTCGCACGGACTTTCCTACTGCTGAGCGTTTTCTAGGCATCCTGATAGATCTGGATGCTTTGACGCTGGCCTTTACTACTGTGAGGTGAGCAACTGAGCCCCGGGGAGAAGGGGACAGCACAAAGCCTACAGAGCACCAGCTTGGAAAGCCTTTCCTGGATCCTTCTCAAGAAGGGGGCCTTCTGTGTAACGGCCACCCCAAAGCTACTGTTTATTTTGCAGATGAGATTTTTCATATCTTCAGCACCAGGGGAAATGGCAAAAAGAAAGGGGAAGCCGGGAGCTGGAAAAGATGAAGACAATTTCACAGTCCAGCGTCCCCTGTGACCACACTCAAGTCCTTATGAATTCACGTGCCAGAGACTGCCAGTCTTGAGTTAGAACTGTGAGGTCCCAGGGAGGGGGGACCCTCAGTTTGGTCTCTAAGTTGTGAATCTGTTCTGCTCCTTTTCCCTTTATTTTGCTGCTGTTGTTCTGCTCCTGTTGATACTCAAGTTTCTAAGTCTGGCTAAAAGAAAAAAAAAATGCTACTCAAGGTTTACTTTAGATAAAGTTAGTCATATTCGGAAGCAATCACCATAAAAAAGGATGTCCTAGAAGGTGCATTGGGGGCAGCCCCAATCAAGACAAAATCCAAATGACATTATTTCCTAACTGCCTGTGCCTGTGCCTAAGGCCCGTTCGATTGACTTCAAAGCAATGAACAGCCTCCCTTATTTCACAGCTATCTTTGCTGTCTTGAAGGGTGGGGTTACCTTTTATCAAGAAACACAATGGGGTTATGAGGCCCTGCCTGGGCCAGTGAGACAGAATGTCTGCACCTGCAAACTTTTCACACTGGCCTGGAGGTGATTTCAATACGGCTCAGCAGAAGCACTGCTGACCCGGGCAACATGCCAGCAGGGTATTGTCAGAACAATTCAACATGTTTGCTGGCTTCTTCCGCTTCCTAAAAACAGAAGTTGCCACACACACGAAATAATTCAATGTGAAAGAAAAGTAAAAATAAAAATCAGGAGTTTTTTTTCTCCCTCCCCTTAAAGGGCTAGGAGGAAAGGTCTTTAGGGGTGGCTCTCCTGTGCATTTAAACACACGGGAGAGAGAAAACAGTAAAAGATCTGGTTTGAGACACCGCACTCAGACTGAGTGCACAGCCAACTGAATCTGGACCATTCAGCTGTCACGGACAAGAAGGCAAGACCTGGATACTGCCCACTGGCCGTGAGTGTGTGCCTGCCTGTGCACACGCATGTGTGTGTTTACACGCATGTGTTTTTCTGCTATGATTTGCCACCAGAATAAAACCACATAGCAGCAATCCTGCAAGAGTTCATCTGTCAGGGTAACAGTACATTTTGTGTTTTACACATTTACCAAATAGTCACCTTCTCCAGAATTAAAAATGTACTAGTGGCTGGTCTCCAATGGATTAAGGTATTGATTTTCAATCTATTTCCCTAGCGACAGAGCCTACCAACAACAGGAAAAACGTCTCATGTGAAGGACTTATTTCAAGCTCCCATTTTTAAATCTTATAAACACATCCTTATGAGAGCAGAATGAAAACATCTTGAGGCTTTCATCCCTGTTCCTGGATTCAAAACCTGAAGGAACTCCGAGTTTAGAAACAAATGAATGGAAAGCAGGAAACAGTGTCGTTTTTAAATAAAACATTTTTTAAAAGGTAAAGCAAGACTAGTAAAGGCTAGGATGGCTAATTATTGGTCACACGGGAGAGTGTAGACAAAAGATTTGGGAAGGCTTTAGAATCTGAGGTGGTGCTGTTTGCAGTGACACTCATTTCTTTAAAATACTTGCAAGGATCCACTTTGCATATCATTACATAGCTTCATAAGGGTCATGAATTTGAAAGAGATATTCAGACTCATTTTACTGCCATCCACTATTACTTTGTTATTAGGAGGGACTCATTTTATCCAGTAGGTGATTCTCTCACCAAACCTGGCCTCTCTCTTTGCCTGGGGAGTAATGACTCATTAAATTAGCACCAACCCTATGTAGCACATAATCATACCAAAGGGCAAAGAACCAGCAACCTGAGAGAATATTTGCATACTGAAGACCAGACCAAAATGTTAAAAAAAGAAAGAAAGAAAGAAAGAAAGAAAGAAAGAAAGAAAGAAAGAAAGAGAGAGAGAGAGAGAGAGAAAGAAAGAAAGAAAGAAAGAAAGAAAGAAAGAAAGAAAGAAAGAAAGAAAGAAAGAAAGAAAGAAAGAAAGAAAGAAAAAAGAAAAAGAAAAGAAAAGAAAAGGTAAAGAAAAAGGTCCAATTCTGACATTTATGTGGCACATTTTATCTGAGGCTGAATTCACCTCTTTAATGAAGGGGTGCTCCAAAAGCCAACCAGCTCCCTCCAAATAAGCTGAATCTTAAGAAAGCATGCCTGGAGGATGGGCATATATCTTCCCTTTTTAAAAGGGCTCAGTGGGCAGGCTTGCAGGGACAGCCTGCTGAGAAAGGGATGGTAAAAACCCAGGTGCTGGTGAAGCAGCTCTTGGCCTTGAAGCTGGGCTCCCAGGCAGACGAGTGGCCTCACTTCAGAGGGGAAGTGAGAATGCTCACTCTCCAAGACCTCGCTTAGCCCCAAGTGACTGTGGGACCATCTGTCTCTATGCCAAGTGCCCCATCCAGCCGTGAGCCCTGGAGGAGGGCAAAGCTGCCCCTTCCTGAGGTCCAGCAGATGCTGCATATCAACCAGGCTCTGCCCCTCCTTTAGGCCGAGCTCTGCGAGAGAGCTCAAGGTGTGAGGGAGACCCTGCTTACGCGATTCTACTTCCCAGATTCCAAACCCCAGGAACGAGGGGCGGCTGTCATCTGTCTGTTACTCAACTGCGAACCCACAGATGAAGGTGCTCAGACGTGAGGCTTGCTCTTGGAGCGCTCGCTGACTGATCCTTCCGGTTCTGCCAGCATCAGAAGCCCTAACTGTTTACAAAACAGAGCAAAATGTAAAGGACCAACAGGTACTGAGGACAAAAAAAGGGCAAAAAACCCCTGAGGTTCTGGATTCCAGCGCTGGAGCGAGAATACAAGTTCCGTTCAAGGTCCCCCTCTTGCAGAGGGTCCCCATCGTCCATGCACGCCCTATCCCAGAGGGACTTTACGGAGATGCACTTCACCCTCCAGCCTAAAAGCCTCCAGGGGTGGTGTTTACTTTGTACGTTTATGTAAAACATTTGTGTACCTTCCTATCTGCTATACTTCCATTAAAAAAAAAAATTGTTTTAAACATACCCCCCAGCAGTTGGGGGATAAAAACCCAATCTCCTTCTCAGGGGTCTGCAAAGGCCCCCAGGAGCTGTCCTTCCTTCCTCCTGAGGCACCTCCCCAGACACACGGGCCACCCCTCTACTCCTCCAAGTGTTTCCCTGTCTTGGGGTCCACGTGGGGAGTTCTACTGCCTGGCCCACCCCGAAGTTTCTCACCCACTGGCTCCAGGGGAAACGGGGCTCCTCCCAGAAGCCTCTGATCTAAACCTGGTGCCGTTTTTCTCTCTCATCGCTCCATTCTTTTCCTTTGCAGTTACCACAAACGGGGATGCTGTCACTAGCTATGGCTTTACTTGTTTACTGTTGGTCTCCTTCCATGTAGCTAGGAATTGGGTCTTCCATGCCCATCCCCCTAATCTATCTCCTGCTCATAGTGCTGAGTTTGGTATATACAGAAGGTACCCAAAACTCTGGGTGGGAGCCAAGAGTCTCTGTGCCTCAGCTTCTTCATCTGCAAGATGAGCACCGCCTCTGTGGCAGGTCTTTTGTCCAGCAGATGCTGAAGGGGACTCACAGGGACAATCCCCCCTCCCCCGGGCCCCCCCGCCTTGTTCCCAAGTAAAATAAATAACACTTTTGCCCACAAGACCAATTTTTGAATGATTGGGAACTGCCAATCATTAGCCACTGAGGGGGAAGAAAACCCATGTCATCTACCTACTTTCTTTTTTTTTTTTTGTCTTTTTGCCTTTTCTAAGGCCACACCGGCAGCATATGGAGGTTCCCAGGCTAGGGGTCCAATTGGAGCTCCAGCTGCTGACCTACACCACAGCTACAGCAACGCGGGATCCTTAACCCACTGAGCAAGGCCAGGGGTCAAACCCGCAACCTCGTGGTTCCTAGTCGGATTCGTTAACCACTGCGCCATGATGGGAACTCCATCTACCTACTTTCTTGAGATGGATCCCTGTCAGTTCCATTATCTGATCCTCAAAGGCCCTTAAATCTGGGGCCTGAACTTGCATTTTGAGATGGTTCCAGGACCTCCTCCCGCTAACTATGTTATTTCAGATCCCGTTTGACAAATTCTCAGCCCCAGAAGGCTACTCATGTATATATATAAAAAGAGATGTGAAAACAGTTTACCTATGATGTTCACCGTACTATCCACTTCATTTTTTATAGCTGAAGTCAGGACCGCGTACTCAGGAGAAAGATCACTTACTCCATTACTAAGCCCCAAAGATGACTCAACTGGTTCTTGCTAGGAAGAAGAAAAGAAAAAAGAATTGAGAATACTTTCTTTTCCCTCTCTTAACTTAAATTCTACTCTCTGTCTACTTTCTTTCATGCTAAGGTCACGTTCATCTCCTGAAGGCATTCCCGACATGCTTTAAATCAGCCTGGAGCTTGAGAAGCACGTTTCACAGAGAGTGTCACACTGTGGGGTCTCTCGCTTTCATTTTCCTTCCAGGAGATGGTACCAGACCATCCGGCTTGCCCTCCCGAAATGCTTACACCTGCAGACGATAGCGTGGAGTTGAGTGGAGTTGCATCACTGTCTAGGTAAAAGCACCTTGCTGCCAGATCCCGGCTCTCCCTTCTCTGAGGGAAGGAGTGTGCGTGCTTATGAGCTGTTCCTGGACTTCTCTCTAAAGAGAGGAATCCTGCCACTCCTTTTACAGCTTCAGAGAAAAAAAGCTCTGTTCAATCATTGGCCTGAAGAGCATCCTAACTGGGTGGGGGTACAAGTATATGGGCTAGAATCACAGCCAAAGCCTCCTCTACCCCATGGAGTCCGGCGCAGCAACCCACACCCACAGCTCCCCATGAATGCCTTCCCAGTGCCTGGACGGCCCAGGCAGCCCGAGAGGCTACACCTTCATGCTAATGAAACTGGGAGAACAAATTCCTCTGCCTAAGCATAGCTCTCGGTTCTGCCTCATTCAAGCACACCTGAGCCCTCCAACCTCAGACTGCTGGCAGCTTGGGGACAGCCGGTGCTGGGATACATGCTGCTGACTGTCAGCATTTTGATAAGAGCTTCACCTCAAGAGGAGATCATACTGGCAACTATGATAGCAGCAGAAGCAGACAAAAAAAGCTGCATGGGACAACTCCTAGGGAGACCAAACTGGAGAGGAGGGTGGAAGGGTGGGACGAATGCAAGATGGGAGCAGAAGATCAAGTGAGACAGATATATCTGTGCTTTGAAAAATCGAGAGTGGTGGGAGTTCCCGCCATGGCGAGGTGTGTTAAGAATCTGACTGCAGAGGTCAGATTCGATCTCCGGCCAGGGAACTTTCATATGCCATGGGTATGCCCATTGGAAAAAAAGTCTTCAATTCCTACTGTGGCTCAGCAGATTAAGAGCCCGACACAGTGTCCGTGAGGATGCAGGTTAGATCCCTGGCCTCATTCAGTGGGTGAAGGATCTGGAGTTGCTGCAAAGCTGCAGTGTAGGTAGCAGATGTGGCTCGGATCTGGCATGGCTGTGGCTGTGGCCTACAGCTGCAGCTCTGACTTGACCCCTAGCCTGGGAACTTCATATGCCACAGGTGTAGCCGTAAAAAGAAAAAAAAAAAAAATCTAGAGAGGTAGACATCTCCAAGGCATGAAGGTTGTTTTTATCATCTTAGGTGGTGCTTGGAATTGATGATGAATCCCCTAAAATCTTGGTGAAGCCACCTAGGGAAAGAGGAGGAATTCACCTCCTCCCCCACTATCCCACCTGGCAAACTCCTATCATGATAACCATTATTTCAAACACATGAACTCAATGTATAGTTCAATTCTTAAAAACAAACAAACAAACAAAAAAACATATAGCAGGGTTGACCAGATGTACCAAAGGCTGAACATAGGAAAGGCCCAGGATGCTGCCCACTGGGCAGAAATCTACTTCTTTTACCTATAGCATCTCTTTTACAAATTCTAAACAGTCAGTCCTATCTGGGAAAAAACTCCCTTGCCTGTGAATCACCCCTTTTCTCCTCCTCTAGAGCCAAGCTCCTGACCACACACCTCCAGTGGCCCCCTTGCCCCCTCGCTGTGTTGTGGTGAAGCCTGTAGGCGGCTGCCACTCCACTTGTGGAATCAAACTCTCAGCCCTGGAGGGGGAGTGGTGAACAGGCCTAGCTTTGGAGTCACATGAGCCTGGCGTCCAAGCCTTTTACTAGCTACCGCACTTTAACCTCTTTTTTTTTCAGGGCTGCATCTGCGGCATATGGAAGTTCCTAAATTAGAGGTCCAATCGGATGGCAGCTGCCGGCCTACATACGCCACAGTCACTGCAACGCCAGATCCGAGCCTCATCTGCAACCTACACCACAGCTCACGCTTGGCTCACTGACTGGGGCCAAGGATGGGACCTGAATCCTCACAAATACTAGTCAGGTTCCTAATCTGCTGAACCACAACAGGAACTCCCGTACTCTCCCTTCTCGACCACAAAATCTATGTGATTCTCTACCTCTCTGATGGCACCTTCCTGGCTTCCTCAGTGGCCTCTTCTCCATCTCCCCTCCCCATGCATATCCCAGTCATCTTATTCCACGTTCATCTCAATTCCCCCAAAGGTACTAAGAACATCTTAAGGAATTATGGAAAGAACTGCTCATTTTAATGGGTCTCTTTTGTTGTTAGGTTATTTTCCACTCGTTCTGCTTCTATGTGTCTTATAAAAGTAATGAGGCAGTCAGACTTATATATCTTTAAAAACCTCGATTATTCCAATATCTCAATTGGAGACCCTGAAGTGTTTCACATTATCTACAGTTTAATTAGTGCCAAGTGATACTTTTATCACTTTACACTTGAGAAAACTATGGCTCAGAGACTAAATTAATTTTCCAAAGATCACACTACTTTTACTCTGTGGACATATAGACACTGAATTCAGTCTTTGGTCAGGCAACATGGTACCAGGAGTTTCTGTCTCAATAAACCTTTGGATCCTGTACTAATTCCAACGGAGACTGAGACAGAACCATTTCCAACACCTCTACCTTGCGTCCTGCACTACTTCTGTAATGGACCAGCATACTCTACCGATGGAGACTCTGAACATTGTTTCACCTTCTCCCATCCCTACTTACAAAACAACCTGTTTTGATTTCAAAGTCTTTGGTGCAAACCTTCTCATTGGCACTATGACTTTGGAAGGACAATAGAGCAGACCGTATGGTGCAAGGTGGCCAGCATCCCCCTGAAATGTTTTTCTTCAGGGAAGAGAACAACAGGGATCTTCATTAGACTTGGTCAAAATTTTGGAAGGGATTAGACGAGGAATAGCTAAACCTAAATTATGTATTTTATTATTTTTTAAATTTTTTTAAAGAATTGCTTATTTATTTATTCATTTACTTTTTTAGGGCCACAAGTGCAGCACATGGAAGTTCCCAGGCTAGGGGTTGAATCAGAGCTGCAGCTGCTGGCTTACACCACAGTCACAGCAATGCCAAACCTGAGCCATGTCTGTGACCTACGCCACAGCTCACAGCAATGTCAGCTCCTTAACCCACTGAGCGAGGCCAAGGATCGAATCCATATCCTTATGCATACTAGTTGGGTTTGTTTCTTCTGAACCACAAAGGAAACTCCCCTAAATTACGTATTTTAAAAAGCAAGGGACCTAAATTAAGAAAGGGGTGGGCGCTCTTCTATGGAACCTGAATAAAGAGACCCCGCAGGTCATGAACGGCCTCTGCCTACAGCATCTTCTGGTTCTCTAGGATGACCATGCCTGCCCTGCCCCCTTTCCTGGCCATACCATAACCCGTCCTTTGGTTAACCCTGAACCAGCCTCCTCTTTCTGTTCCCTTTCTTCCTTTAGATACAGGCTCTCTTGTAAATCACCTCGCCCCAAAGAAACCCCCCAAAAAAGATTGTGCTTGGTTGGGTTCAGACCTCTCTGTGGTGCATTAACTCTGCCAAATATTTATGCCCAGGAATCTTTTTCTCATTATAAAATCCAAGGTTTGTTCCACAGCATAAGGGATTTTAGGCAAAAGCAAATCAGCAGAAGGCAGAGTTTAGGGGCAGGGCCAGCCTTCCTTAGGCCTCTCACATAATATTCATCTGGCTGGTCTCAAAGCTGTGCTTGCTGGAGGGGCTAGGGGGTGGGTCTGAGTAAGAGGACATCGAAGGCCACTTACCCCTATTCTCCAAACCCATTCTGTCTCATCCCTGCGTCACAGTCCCTTATCTGGATGTCTCCTCCTTTGAAGCCAAATATAATGGCCATAAGACCATTTCCCATTCCCAACCCAATCCCTCACCCCCAGAAATGCCTTAATTCATCTGTGCAAAGGCAATCTCCTCAAAGCCAATTTTTTTTTTGTCTTTTGTCTTTTTTTGTTGTTTTTGTTGTTGTTGTTGTTGCTATTTCTTGGGCCGCTCCCTCGGCTTATGGAGGTTCCCAGGCTAGGGGTCGAAACGGAGCTGTAGCCACCGGCCTACGCCAGAGCCACAGCAACTCGGGATCCGAGCCGCGTCTGCAACCTACACCACAGCTCTCGGCAACGCCGGATCGTTAACCCACTGAGCAAGGGCAGGGACCAAACCCGCAACCTCATGGTTCCTAGTCGGATTCGTTAACCACTGCGCCACGACGGGAACTCCTCAAAGCCAAATTTAAGGGCATCTCTAGGTCTCTCTACCAACAAAAATCTCAGGCTGACGGCTGGGCTTCATGAAAGTGGCCCAGGGAATTTCACACTCCACACCACGAAGGCCAGGAAGCCACTAAGAACAGGAGAGCTACTGAAACCAGCTGAAGCCTCCTGCCTCGTCCTAGAAACAGCATCCTTCCTTAGAACTAGACCATCTGCATCCTCTTCCGCCCTGCTCCCACTGCGACTTCCCCTTAGACTCCCCCCCACCGATTTTCTCTTCAGCTTCTGAATCGCTGTCTTTATCGCGTATCGCTTCCCTCTTGGAGAAGGCACCTGGGCTCGTGGCGTCCAACATCATTCTCAAGTGAGCAACCTCACACCTGGCCTCTGACATTCACCCAAGCTCCGCACCTGCTCTAGCACAAACTTTCTAGCCCGAATTTCCTGTAGAGGGCCCTTGGTCCTTTCTAACTTGCTATGTTCAACGTTAAGCTCACCTCTTCTCCACAAAACGCGCTCCACTCCCAACATCCCCTCCATGAGGAGTGAAACCCCCCTTTGATCCACTCCTGTCTTTGTCCTCTGCATCCTCCTGCATTCGCCAGAGAAATGTCTCCTCGTCTCCATTCCAAGTGCCACCACCTGCATCTAAACCTGCTACTGCAGATTCTCCCATTGTTTCCAATACCCGTGAGAAAGACCTCCCTTAAAATCAATTCCATCACACTCCACATCCTCCCCAAGGAGTTCAACTGTGCCTTCTTTCACAAAAGCATCCTCAGAGCTTATTCAGCCAACCAGTTTTTCTTTTTCCTTTCTGCTTTTTAGGGCCACACCTATGGCAGATGGAAGTTCCCAGGCTAGGGGTCGAATCAGAGCTGCAACTGCCAACCTATGCTACAGTCACAGCAATGCCAGATCTGAGCCAAATCTGCAACCTACACCACAGCTCATGGCAACACTGCATCCTTGACCCACTGAGGAAGGCCAGGGATCGAACCTGAGTCCTCATGGATACTACTCAGGTTCTTTACCACCAAGTCACAACGGGAACTCCCAATCAGTTTTCTGACTATGCTCTGAGAAGTCCCCTCAAGACCTCCACGAGGTGGAGAAAGGCACCAAAGCAGGTGGGGAAAGGACCCTCTCCAGCTCCCTCCAGAGCAGCTCTAATTTCATCTGTTGACATTTCAGGTGGGTTGCAGGCATGTGTTTTCATTTCATTAAGGTTTAACAACTGAATGAGATAATAATTCAAGCTGAGAACTTGGTAGGTGTTCCAAAAAGTCAGCTACCACCCTCTCTGTTTAATCCACTTCCATCCTCACTGACCTTGGCCTTGTGACACTTTTTTTTTTTGAAACACACAACATGCTCTGATGATGTAGAATCTGGTACTGCATCTCGCTGTGTTTCTTATTCTCATTTTCTTACATACCAGTTACCTCCACACTGGTGGCGCTCAGCGCAAGTAAAACATGGCTCACTGAGTACAAAGCATAGACTCCCAAAGAGAACATCAGGGGTAAGGAGGCAGCATTTCTGCACCTCCTCCATGGCCAGCGAGCCTTGGGCCTCCCAGACTCAGGGAAGCTATGTGCTGAGGGAACAAAGAACACGGAGATGAAGTCCCTGAATGACAGTTGGCCTACATGTTCCAAACTTCCTTTGCTAGTTAAAACTTCAACTTGAACTGAAGGAACAGTGGGAAGAGCTTGATTTAACAGCAAGGTTTCATACCTAGATACTACATACAAGAGGAATTTTCTCTGTGGAAGAAACCCACCTAGTCTATCTAGTTGCATACATGCACAGGACACGTGAACTCAGAGCTTAGGTGTGTTGAGATCCAAGAAAGAAGTAATGTAATTAAGGGTCTGGGATTAATCTAAACACACTCCTATATATAAAATAGATAACCCACAAGGACCTACTATATAGCGCAGAGAATGCTACTCAATATTCTGTAATAACCTATATGGGAATGGAATCTGGAAAAATACTGGATATGTAGATATATAACTGAATCACTTCACTATATACCCGAAATACACACAATTTTATAAATCAACAATACTCCAATAAATTTTTTTTTCTTTTTCTTTTTGGGTCACCCCACGGCATGTGGAGTTACCAGGCCACAGATCAAATCTGAGCCACAGCTGCAACTATACCACAGCTGCGATAATGCTGTATCCCTAACCCACTGTACCAGGCTGGGGATCAAACATGGGTCCCAGTACTCCACAGATGCTACTGATCCCGTTGCACCACAGCAAGAACTCCCAATAAAATTCTTTTTAAAAAGTAATGTATTAATAGCTCATGAAGTATAAAGTCCTTTACACAATTCCAGATAATCTGGAGAATTAACTTCTTTTCCTTTTTTTTGGTCTTTTGTTTTTTCAGGGCCGCACCTGCGGCATGTGGAGGTTCGCAGGCTAGGGATCTAATTGGAGCTACTGTTGCCAGCCTACACCAGAGCCACAGCAATGCCAGATATAAGCCACATCTGTGACCTACACCACAGCTCACAGCAACGCTGGATCCTTAATTCACTGAGAGAGGTCCAGGGATCAAACCCGCAACCTCATGGTTCCTAGTCGGATTCATTTCCACTGCACCATGACGGGAACTCCTGGAGAATTAACTTTGAACTACTCTACAAAAACACTGTGAACACTCTGGTGTTGGTTGGCATCATGAGCCACAGAACTTGGGGGGACTGCTGGCCTTATCCATGAACTGCTGCTTCATTGCAGGAAAGACACAAGCAAAATAAGGCGGTGCTTATTTCCGATGAATTCCCTGCCTTCTGCTGGAGGAACAATGTCTCTCGGAGGGACAAGTTCCAGGTGTTTGCTTTATCTTCGTCACAGGAGGATTTCTCAGTGTGCTCTCTGCTGGGGTGGAACTTGACCCACGTGGTGGCACCTAAGAGGAATCTCTCTTGCCCCCTTCCGGGTCAGTGTGGAGCCTGACCACTTGGCCGACACTGCCAACGGGGATGTGACTACACGTGTCCTTTACCTACGAGAACAATTCTAAGGTGCACATTTCCTCCCATTTCCACACCCCCGGAAATGCGATGTGCCTTCTCGTCAATTCTGTCATGATTTCATTGCAAGCAGTGTTTCCTGCTTATAGACACATAAAATAAGGGTGCACCTTGTAATCACTGGCATCTGATTATTTGAGGACGGATATGTTTGAGCAAAGCTGGTTGAAAAGTGAACATCTGTTACTCCATATTTATTTCTCCATGAATGGAATTGTGAAACTAAATCTGCATCCTAAATCCCCCATTCTGACCCCTATAATATAAAGAAATATCATATTTATTTCTGCATCTATTTAGTCAATAAATACTCAATCATCTATTCTGTGATCAAATGTGTTTTATCTGTTCTGTGCCAGGCACTGAGCTAGATGCTGTGAAAACAGATATGAGATAGTCATGGTGAAGTTTATAACAGCTTCTTCAAAAATCACACATTTGTGAAAAGTTAAACTTTTCCGTCTAAACAACAATAATCAAAACACAGGCCTTAAAAAATTCTAAACTGTGGGAAACTTGATACAACTAATAAGTAGGTTTTTTCCAATTGAAAGAAAAAAAAATTTCTATAGTAATACAGAGGAACTTATAGGTTAAAAAACTTGAGACACAGCCAAAAATCAAAACATGTAGCTCTTATATGGATCTTAGTTCAAGTAGCCAGACGGCATAAAAAGTATGACTCTTATGAGACAATTGGAAATTTGAAACACTGACTGGATATTTCATGATATGGAGGAATTTACTGTTAATTTTTTCAGATGCAGTAATGACACTGTGTTATTTCTAAAGAGTGTCTATCTTTTAAAGATATATATATTGAAATAGTCATGAAAGAAATGACAGGATGTTTGAAATCTGCTTCAAAATACTGAGCTGAACCACATGAATTTGTTTCTAAGTCAAAAATGGTTGAATATTGGAGTTCCTTCATGGCTCGTGGGTTAAGGATCCAGCATTGTCAGTGCAGTAGTTCTGGTTACAGCTGTGGTGCAGATTCGGCCCCTGACCTCTAGAGCATGGCCAAAAAAAAAAGGCTGAATATGGCAGTTTCATATTGGATGTAAAGATGTGGATGGAGGTACTAAAGACACAAAATGGCCGTGAGGTAACTAATGCTGAAATCGCGGTGACGGCCTATGAAATACATTTGACTCACTTGCCTCCGTCCTGTGTATATATAATTTTTCCATAATAAAAGGTTAAAACAAAATGAGGCCTATACTGTGCTATATTTAAAAGAAATCAGCAGCTAAAAATATGAAACATGGAAACTGGAGGTCTCAGTGTTAAAATCACTCTACCTAAAATATTTATTTTCCATTGTAGAGGTAAAAGGGTCTGAAATAATTGACCTAAGTTTTCCCTTTAACTACCTTCACAAGTCACACTTTATACTGAAGTACACTGTAGGGGATATTTTTTTTCTTTTTTTCTTTTTTTTTTAGCTATTTTGACTAACTGGTTTGCTTTTAAATATTGTGCTGTCTAGACAATCTGTTTTTTCCTCCAACAGTTATTCTAGAGTAGAAATCAGAATACTTGGCATCTCTTTAAGTTCAGTTCTAAATAATCCTGTGACCTTGGCCACAGGTCCCACTGCGCTTGGGTCCATGTCACTCAACTCTTGAGCCTCTGTTTCTTCATCAATAAGCACAGAGAAACAGACAATCTTCTCTCTGACGGTCAAGGGCTCTGGACTATAGTATTTGCTCTTTGCTTAGCAACTGAAGCTCATCCTCAAGTTTGCACATTTGACTGTTTTCTGGCTATTGAACAAGGGCCCACCCAAACTACACACAAAGATCTTCACACTGTAGCAGATTTCAGATGATAGAGTCTACACTAGCAAGGACACACACACACAAACACATTCCTATGGAAAACCTTTGGAAGTTAAGAAAGTTGACTGTACAGCAGAGCAGAAAAAAAAAACTGAGATCCACATGTAAAAAAGGTTTGAACAGACCTCTGGTTCTCCAACCTAATGGCCCATCATGGAAATGTATCACCTATGTTATACAGAATTATCATATATAATATATAAATTGTAACCCCCTCCCCCAAGAATACGTCTGTGAAAGTAGCAAATTAGGGAAACGATGTTCTAAATGATTTTCTCTCTCCTTTTCTTCCCCCACTCTATGAAAACTTAAGAATCCTTATTATGAAGTTTATTCTAGAATTGCAAGATTAATTTCCTTCTCCAGTCTCCAGTGTGAATGGCTAATTTCTTTTCTAATAAAGACGTACCCATGGATCACACAGTGATTTCTTTTTTTTTTGTCTTTTTTTTGCCTTTTCTAGGGCCGCTCCCGAAGCATATGGAGGTTCCCAGGCTAGGGGTCTAATTGGAGCTGTAGCTGCCGGCCTACGCCACAGCCACAGCAACAGCATGGCTGCATCCGAGCTGCGTCTGCAGCCTACACCACAGCTCACGGCAATGCCGGATCCTTTAACCCACTGAGCAAGGCCAGGGATGGAACCCGCAACCTCATGGTTCCTAGTTGGATTCGTTAACCACTGAGCCACAACAGGAACTCCCACACAGTGATTGTTATCTAATTCTTTTCTATGTTCTCAAGACCTTAATGTTATATATATATTAATATTAGCATATATAACATACATTAGTATATATACTAGTATGTATTATATATATTTGCAAAATATACTAGTATAATGCTAATATATACTAATATAATTTATATAGAACATATTATAATAATGCATATATTATATATGTTAACATATATAATATATATTAGCATATATATTAGTAAAAATAATACTAATGTGAAACTTTTTTCATGTTTTCCCCCTGCCATTATAAATAAAGGCACGTGCTATTGTCCTTCACTGAAAAAAAAAATAATATATGGGAGTTCCTGTCGTGGCGCAGTGGTTAACGAATCCGACTAGGAACCATGAGGTTGCGGGTTCGGTCCCCGGCCTTGCTCAGTGGGTTAAAGATCTGACATTGCCGTGAGCTGTGTTGTAGGGTGCAGACGCAGCTCGGATCCCGTGTTGCTGTGGCTCCGGCATAGGCCAGCAGCTACAGCTCCGATTAGACCCCTAGCCTGGAAACCTCCATATGCCACGGGAGCGGCCCTAGAAAAGGCAAAAGGACCAAAAAAAAATATATATATATATATATGACATTATATAATGTACATAATATGATAATACATTGTAATATAAATATATAATATTTAATACACTTTAAAATATATTTAATGGCCTGAAAATATACCTAACATTATCAGGTAGTAGCTGGCTGCTGAAGCTTAGCTGAAACTAAGGGACCAGCTGGCAACGGTACGGGGACCAGATGGAGCTTGCTCAGTCATTACGCTCAATGTGGACTTGTGGGTTCATTCATAAATTTCTCAGGAAAATTAGATGAAGCAGGGGATGTGTGTACTTGGGTCCACAGGTGGGTACATGCCAAAGAGGAGCATGTAGAGCCCATAAAACACAACAGCAAAAGAAGGAAGATTAAATACTTCACAGAGATCACACTGCTCTTTTCTACGAGAGAGGATATGAATCATTAATACAATCACAACTTTGGCCTCCTCTCTAAACAACCAAACATTACCTTGATGTGCTTCACTCTGTCTTCCTTTTCTGTCTTTGGTTTCTTTCCTGTGACAACAAAAATAGTTCTGGATTAATTCATGAAGAACAAACACACAGACATCTCCCCTAAGTTACGTTCTTCCTGAAGCTCTCAATGAAGGCATTGCTTTAATATGCATATGTCCAAAATCCCAAATGTTTCTTTCATGGCCCTTGGGGGCCCTGAGAGTCATTTTCCCCAGCCGGGTAAAGACAGCATTATCACCCACAATGGCAACAGGTGTGGAAATAAAGGAATCACAAAAGCACTACAAGGTATATTAAGCCATCACTGTTTTACTCAGTAAAGATCTTTATCTACCTTTCTTAGAAGGTCGCTCAGATAAGGGCAGCATCCGGTATACCCTGAAGGCATTGTTTCCTTTCTTTATGCTTTTATCCTTGACTTCTTCAATGTCAGGCAAGGAGTTCATGGCACATCGAAAATTCGCCTTCCATGTTTTTGGATCAGGTTTATCTACTCCCGGTTGATGCTTTCCTAATAAAATAATTGAAAGAATTAAGGTTGTGGGGGGAATTAGATCGAGACTCAAAATTTCTGGAAATAGGAGAGCTGGGCAGGTGGTACAGAGAACGCTTTCAATTCTAGGTCACACCTACAGTGACCAACTGCCCCGGGTTGTTTAGGGCCGAGAGGGTTCTGGGGATGAGGGAATTTGTGTTTTAAAACCCAACAGTTCTGAACAAACTGGGACACACTGGTCACCCTGGTTCTACAAACACGGTTAAGAGAAAAGAATGATGGTAGAGAAAGGGAAAATCCAAGTAAGGAGAAAAGACAGCAAAAAGGTCAGGAGGCCAACAAGCACAGGTAAGTGGAAGGCCTCTTTATCATGAAGTAAAATCCATTCTATAAATAGTTTCCTAGTTAAATTTTGTTGTAAGTACATATAATCTCGGCTACCTCTGGAGGAGATAAATTCAACCCAGCTCCAGAACAAGTCGTTCTCTATTCCCCGGGACACACATGGATAACTTCTGAATAGCACATTTAAGGGGAAATCTCAGGACTAAGTGTCTAGGGAATAGGAGCATCGCTTCTGAGTGATGAGATCTGCACCCCTGCGACATGTGCCAGATGCGCCTGGGGACAAGTCACAGGTTTTTCGGAGCCACATCTTGACTCTAAAAGCCAGGAGATTTTACATAGGTAGTAAAAATAAACATAAACAATGCTAACAGTCTTACTGTATAATTGAAGTTTGCCAAGACAGTAGAACTTAAATGTTCTCACACATACATGAATATATATACTTTAAATACCTTACAATTTATACGTCAATTTTTATTTATTTATTTTTTTGGACATGCCCACAGCACGTGGACGTTCCCGTGCCAGGAATCGAATCCACACCACAGCTGTAACCAGAGCCACAGCAGTGACGACGCCAGATTCTTAACCTGCCCCACCATGAGGGAATACCCACAGCTCAATTTTTAAAAAGGCACGAAAACCACAACAGCAAAAGCAACAGTGCCAGCCTCTACAAACAACACGGGGTTGATACCTGTATGGATGGCCCAGTTTCTAAAGAGTGGTGCATCTTTTTCCACATCCCACCCATGTCTAGCTGCATGCATCCAGGGGATCTGAAAAATCTTCTTTTCCTGAAAAATAAAAGTAATTAAGAAACGTAGACAAGGGTTTCAGGCCACCACTGCAGAAGGTTCTTGGGTCCTAGCTAACAAGATTCTCCAGTAAGTAAGTACCACTGGGGTTTGCTGAATATCTACTGTAAACCCACTTTCCCCCTGGACCCCAACCCTTGACAGTCCACCAGGTGAGACTGAGAGGCATGTGGAGTCTGGTAGAATAGGAATGTATACCAAGGTCATCAGTGATGATCTGGGATATGCCCATGTGTTCTGTTACTTGGGCCTCCTTTCCCGTAGAGGACCACAGGAAACTGAGCACTTACTAAAACTTCCAATGCTTAATTACTCTTAAGACTTATTTCCATCACTTGATAAAGAGGAACTCCAGCTGCCTTAGGTAAATTAAAAATTAGGCAACTCTCCAAAATAATACCATTTTGCTGTTAATGGGAAGTCGGGGTGTCCAAGGCCATTGTCAAGACTTAATATCTGCTCAAGCAGCCAACAGAAATAGATTTTGTTCTAACCCCCCTGTGTCTACCACTCCGCACGAAACAGCAACACATGCGAAGAAAGATGTGCCAATTACATGAAGAAGATACTCCTTTTCTGGAGCAAAGTCCCTTAATTCAATTCTTCTTATAGAAGAACCTCCTCCCTCTTACATCCCAAGAGGGGACTCAGAATTGCTTAAATTGACCCTGGCAAACATAGGTCTAGAAACTAGTACTTTGGGAACAAAGTGACACTTGTAGTAAAACTAATTATGTGAAACCTGGTTCACTTTGCACATTTACATGATCTCGGTTTTGGTTTCTGCAACACCCTAACAAACTACTGTGATTATATTATCATTTCCGCTTTCCAGTTGAGGAAACAGAGGCACTCTCAGAAATAAATTATCTAGCCAAGTGTCTAAGTTCAAAACCAAGGTCATGTGATCCCAGACTCAAGTCACTTACGCCACCCAATGTCTCTCAGGGAATGGATTTAGAAGATGCCCTGTCTTACAATAAATCTGCTCACTTGGATTCCCTGGAGATTAAAGCCTAGGGAAACTAATTTTTTTAAGCTCTCAAGGTAGGTCTGATCATTTCTAGGTCTGGAGATCTCTGCACAATACCCTGGAGCAGGAAAGAAAATCTTAGTAGGGATTTTCCACCACTTTAGTGTCACACAATGAAAGAAAAGGGGTCCCCACCAACCCAAAAGGGGCTCAGCTCCTCTCCTCAGAGCCAGTTATAAAGCCTGAACTAAAAATATGCCAGAACATTTGAGGACTCCCCAGAACTGTTAAAGGGGAAAATTTATGTATTTAAAACTTCGTCAACAAAGAAGAACTGAAAGCGAGAGGTTTTTCATAAATCTCTGCATGTTCAGGCTGTATCGTCCACAGAAAGAGGAGGGTTTCAGGTTCACCATTTTTCAAAGGGCAGTTAATCAGAAGAAGGCTGCATGAATTTTTTTTTTTAATATAGATGAAAGTCAGAGAGGAAAATCACTCAGTGCAGTTTTGGACATGCACATAAGAAGGAAAAACTTTTTGAAAATGAATTTATCTCAGCGAATGAATTTTTCCTGAAGTGCACAATCAGAATCTAAAGGTTTATGCCTTAAAGATAGAGACCCTTAAAGAATTTGCTGTTGTACTTTTTTTCTAGGTCAAAGGAAATCTGGGGTGACATAATCTGAAATCTATCCCCTAAGATACAAAATTCATTGTGATGAGTAAATCTTTTCAAGTATTTGCGTGTTCAGAGGCACACATGTGCACTCGCACACACGCGCGCACACACACACATCCTCAAACCTAGTCGCCCAGGAACCACACTCAAATCATGAATCCAAAGTAATGACTGAACCTAGCAATTATCCTCCAAGGATCCTCTTGAAATGGCCAAAGGACCTGAACAGATATTTTTCCAAAGAAGATAAAGAAATGGCCAAGAAGCACATGAAAAGTGCTCATCACTAGTCATTAGGCAAATGGAAATCAAAATAGCAATGGGAGAGCATTTTAAACCCATTAGGATGGCTAGAATTAAAAACAAAACAAAACAAAAACAGAAAAAAATCAGTGTTGGCAAGGATGTGGAGAAACTAGAACCCTCACACTGCTAGTGTGAGTGTAAAACACCACAACCACTCTGGAAATCACTTTGGCTGTTTCTCAAAAAAATTAACACAAATTACCACATGATCCAGTAATTTCATTCAAAGAATTCCAACCAGCTTTCCATGCAAATATTGACACATGAATGTTCATAGCAGCACTACTCACAATAGGCAAAAGGTCCATCAACCAACAGAAGAGATAAGAACGTGTTGTATATGCATAAAACGAAATATTATTCAGCTACAAAAAAAACACGGTATTGAAACTGGCTACAGTAGGGATGAACCTTGAAAACACTGTGCCAAGCGAAAGACACTGTCCACAAAAGGCCATAAAGGGAATCATTCTATTTATATGAAATATCCGGAAAAGGCAAATCCGAAGAGACAGAAAGCATATCACTGGTTGCCATGAACTAGGGAAAGGAGAATTGGGGAGTGACTCCTTAATAACAGTACCAAGTTTCCTTTTGGGGTGATGAAAACGTTCTAGAATTCGATGGTAGTGATGGCTGCATAATAGTGTGAATGTACTTAATGCCACCAAATTGCACATTTTTAAATGGTTAAAATTGTAGATTAAAAAAAACTACAGGTAACTTTTAACTAGTTTTTCATATTGCAGGAAAAAAAAAAGAAACTACTAATAAATATGACAAACATGTCTTTTCTTTTAAAAGACTATGTTGAACAATAAAGGAGGCAAAACTGGGGAATTCCCGCTGTGGCACACTGGTTAAGGATCCAGTGTTGCAGCATCTGTGGCTTGGATTCGATCCCTGGCCTGGGAACTTCCATATGCCATGGGTACAGCCAGGAAAAAAAGCAAACCTGAAAGAGAGTGTAACCAGTAAACATTCTGGTTCTATGGGACCAGGAGGGCATTGTCTGTGTCCATGGAGACTGTGACATCAGTATGTGCCATCAGAATGCCCCCCAGAGCGGTGGCGTCCACTAGTGTTTACATTTGCAGAGATTTCTGCCCACCTGCAGGCAGGAGAGATGAGCATGGCCTGAATTGAGAAGAACATCTGAGATAACACACACTGTGGCCCCCAAAGCAGGAAACTGGTCCCCTTATCTCCTCCTGCCCTTGCCCTCCCCCCACTATTTATAAGATGTTCCAATTTCATTTGCTGTTTTTGTTTGGACTTCTTACTTTGTTCCGAGATGGCCTGATATTTACACAAGCACAAGCCTGCTTTCCAAGTGCAGAGAAGGAAAAGGTCGGAACCACCTGACGATCTCCTGGGCTTGGGGAGGGGCCTCAGTGCCCAGAGCCGGGCTGACCTCCAGTGAGAAACAAACCAGGGTGGGAAGCGATGCTACAGGAAAAACGGTGAAGCTGCATGTGGTTGCCTCCCCCCTTCCTCAAGAAACGGCCCAGGGAAACCATAGCCAGCAGGACAAATCCAGAACTGACTGGGCTTTGCCATAAACCAATGGCGAGGAGAAAAGGGAGAGGGTACTGCTCACAGCCAGGAACCAAGCACAACCTGTGGGGCTTCTTTAGATTCTGATTGAGCAAATCAACCATCAAAAGATTATCTGGGGAATAGTCAAGGCATTCGGCATTTGTCTTTTTTTTTTTTTTTTTTTGCTATTTCTTTGGGCCGCTTCTGCAGCATATGGAGGTCCCCAGGCTAGGGGTCGAATAGGAGCTGTAGCCGCCAGCCTAAGCCAGAGCCACAGCAACGCGCGATCCGAGCCACGTCTGCAACCCACACCACAGCTCACGGCAACGCCGGATCGTTAACCCACTGAGCAAGGGCAGGGACCGAACCCGCAACCTCATGGTTCCTAGTCGGATTCGTTAACCACTGCGCCACGATGGGAACTCCGGCATTCAGCATTTGAACAGGGCCGTAATGACATTCTAAATTACGATTAATTATGATTAATTTAGGATTATCCAATTGATAATGGTATCACAAATAGAAAATATCCTTGGGTCTTACAGATGTACCTGGTCAGGGAGTTGATTTACCACACACACGCTCACACAGATTTTTTTTTAATGTTAATTAACTGTTCGATCTAGATGTGAGCTTTAAATCTAGATGGGAATTTGCTAGACTATTCTTTCTAGTCATTAGATTGTTGAAGCATACTATTATATTTGCAAATTATATTTGCAAGCAGTCATAATAAAGAGGAGTTCCCGTTGTGGCTCAGCGGGTTAAGAACCTAACTAGTATCCATGAGGATGGGGGTTCAATCCCTGGCCCCACTCTGTGGATTAAGGATCCAGCATTGCCGTGAGCTGTGACGTAGGCCGGCAGCTGTAGTTCTGATTCGCCCCTAGCCTGGGAACTTCCATATGCCGCAGGTGCGGCCCTATAAAAAGGAAAAAAAAGTAACCGGCCCAAGCCATAGCCCCTTTCAGGAACTAGTTATAAAACCACTTCGCCAAATGTCCTCACTGTTACTCCAGAGGAACCCAGAAGACCCTCATTTCATTACCTCCCTACCTCCTCATGTATCAAAAGTAGAAGATGGAAACAAATGTAAGGCATTAATTAAACACCTATTTGTCGCTTACTAAGAATGCACTGGGTAGGATGGCATGCCCACTTGAGAGAGACGTGACAGCTGCCAAGCCAGTTTTCTTAATTGTAATTATCTTAGCAGGACAAAAGCAGAGTCGCCAAGGTTCCTCCCCTGCAGGTACCCACCATTCATCCATTCCTTCACAAAATGGTATTGCCCAGTGCCTCCCGAGGGCTGGGCAGCAGGACTGGCTCGGAGCTTGCAGCAACAATCAAGACAGCCAGGGCGCCCGCCTCGGGGACGTGCAGCCTGGAGCACCTCACCCGCCTTAAGGACTAACACTGGGAACACAGCTAAGGCACAAGGCATTGACAAGGCCCCATGGACAGCACCCGTTTTCTAGGAGTCACAACAGGCGTCAGTGGGAGAAGAGAATTTGGAACGGCCTCAAACTACTCACAATAGAAGCAGGGACTCAGGCTTACGAACAGGCAGGAAATAACAGCAGGGACTAAGTTAACTAGTGATGTGGACAGAGACCAATGCCAACAAGCCCAAGTTAGCAGAAACCTATAAAAAATACCCCGGGGAGCTGTGGGTGCTGAGAGGAACTGTGCTGAGGCCAAGGGAGGTCAACAGTGGGGGAGACCACTGCCTGCACCGCCTGCGTTGGGCCTTCAGGCAGCCCACCAACTCCGGTGACAGCGCCGTCCTGAGAGGCGCCATCTACTGCAGCCACTGCGCTCTTGCCTTCCCTCACCCTGACCCAGGCCCAGCACCAGCAGAGGACAAGGAGGGGAGGGGTCCCTGTCCCTTATCCCAGGGCAGAGGGCAGAAGAGCCAAGGGCCGGGGGAGTAAGCTCAGCAGGAAGGGCCACCTGAGAGGGGCCAAGTGTTCAACTGCACCAAGAGGAATCCATTTACTTTCTAGCCCTCCAACCAAAAGGATGGAGGGGAAGGTGTCTCCATGGAGAGCCCAGCTGGGAAGGAAGCTACCCTGAGGGAGCACGTAAGTGTCTTACAGCCATCATGACAAACTGCCACACACCGGGCGGCTGACCACCCCAGAAATGGATTCTGGCATAGTTCTGGAGGCCAGAAACCCAAAATCAAGATGTCAGCAGGGCTATGCTCCCTTCGAAGGCTCTAAGGAGAATCCCTCCTTGCCTCCTCCAGCTTCTGGTGGCTACAGGTGTTCTTGGCTGGTAGCTGTACCACTCCAGTCTCTGCCTCCTTCTTCCCACGGTGTCCTCCTCTGTGGGCGTGCCTTCTCCTCCTATGTGTCTTACAAGGACCCTTGCCCTTGGACCTGCCCAGCTGAATAATCCAGGATGTTCTCATCTTGAGATCCTTAGGCTAATGACATCAGCCGAGACCCTCTTCCCACATGAGGTCACCCTCACAGGTTCTGGGGGTCAGGATGGGGAAGTATCTTTTGAAGGGGCCACAATTCAACCTACTGCAGAGAACAAGGAACTGCAGCATATCAAGCGCCCACTTGGTGCAGAAGCCATGGTGACACTGTTAGTGCACCACTGCCTTAAGGCAGCCTGGATGGGTGTGTTCGTTTTTTTAAAAAGTAAAAGCAACTTAACATTTCTTCAGAAATCAGGAACATCTTTCATTTCCTGCTCCAAATCAATACAGGCAATGTCATCTTGTCCTTCAATGTAGAATCCTACTTAATCTGCGACTCAAGTTTCTTTGTCTGCCAATTGGAAAAACTAAACCAGCCTCTACCCCACATTGGGTATTCTGGGAGTGAGGGCATAATCTCACGTGGAGCAGCATCTGACACCAAATAAATGGTAGTTTATTACCATCTTTATCAACATCACTCTTCTTGTTATTGGGGACCCTGTGTCTCTTCAGTGTTGCCCCTTCCTTCCACCTCCATGTATGGCTGTTCAAACCCTACCTGCCAAGCGGCAGCCTGATTTCTTGTTTGCTTCTTTGGAAGAGGCTAATTACAAAGCCCCCCCAGCATGCAAACCTGAAACCCTGCAGATGTAGCAAGCCTAGAGAAATACATTGTTTGCCATCAGACCTTCAGATGTATGAGAGATCACCTAAGGTATTTTTCTCTACTTCTACCCCACTGTGTTTGGAAACAGACTCCTACAATAGATATATTCACATATACACCGTTACATCCGAAATAAATGGAAAAAAACTAGGTAAATGAAGGAGGAAAGAACAAAAAAGAAATAAGATTTGAGCGGAATCTGGAAAAATAAAATGAAACAATGGAGTGATATTTGTAAAAAGAAAATTTCACTGCAATATTTTGTACACTTGTTAGAAGCAGCCACAATCTGGCTCTAAGCTCTCGGCATGTGATACAAAAGTAAAGGCTGACCTGCTAAATTATTCATCGTGTCCTTAAGATTAAAAATGAGGGGGAGACAGAAGAAGAAAAAGACCTTTGCTCAGAAGAACTGCAATATTCCCGGTAGTGGGAAAGAAAACCCTCTCAGACCATCTTAAAGAAAGCACGATGTATGTGTTACTTTTCTAGGTTATAACTAAATGTGTTCAGGTGTTCTTTTTTGTTGTTTTTTTTTTTTTTCCTTGGGCTGCACCCGAGACATATGGAAGTTCCCAGTCTAGGGGTGGAATCAGAGCTGCAGCTGCCAGCCTACGCCACAGCCACAGCAACATGGGATCTGAGCTATGTCTGCGACCTACATACACCACAGCTCACAGCAATGCCGGATCCTTAACCCGCTGAGCGAGGCCAGGAATGGAACCCATATCCTCATGGACACTAGTCGGGTTCATTTCTGCTGCACCATAGCAGGAAATTCCAGGTGTTCTTTATTTTCACATCCAGTGTCTTCCTGATTCATGACAAAGAGGCAGGATCAACTAAATTGAGAGTTTTGAGGTTAGTGAAAGGAAGGAAGGATGTATGTATATATGCGGGGGGCAGGGTATAAATGACAGAATACTTCTTTTTCAGGATACATAAGCACACAAACAGGATTTCATGATAAAAATAAACACACTTTTTAAAAACAAAAACAGGGAGTTCCTGTGGTGGCTCAGTGGTTAACGAATCTGACTGGGAACCATGAGGTTGCAGGTTCGATCCCTGCCCTTGCTCAGTGGGTTAACGATCCGGCGTTGCCGTGAGCTGTGGTGTAGGTCGCAGACGCGGCTCGGATCCTGCGCTGCTGTGGCTCTGGTGTAGGCCAGTGGCTATAGCTGCGATTCGACCCCTAGCCTGGGAACCTCCATATGCCGCAGGAGCGGCCCAAGAAAAAAAAAAAACAAAAAACAGTTTCAGAGTTCCTGTCATGGTGCAATGATTAACGAATCCGACTAGGAACCATGAGGTTGTGGGTTTGATCCCTGGCCTTGCTCAGTGGGTTAAGGATCAGGTGTTGCCGTGAGCTATGGTGTAGGTCGCAGACACGGCTTGGATCCCACGTTGCTGTGGCTGTGGCGTAGGCCAGTGGCTACAACTCCGATTAGACCCCTAGCCTGGGAACCTCCAAGTGCCATGGGAGCGGCCCTAGAAAAGGCAGAAAGACAAAAAAACCCCAAAACCAAAAAACAAAAAGTTTCTTTTAAAAGTTTTCTTTACACAGAGAACACGGAAAAATCAGCATGCTTCATTTCCAATGGAAAGCCCTAGTGTTTCCATGCCATCTAGAAAATCCTATAAAACTAGATGAAGAAAGGAATTTAGAGAAGGAAGAGGGTAAGAATCACTGAGCAGAAATACAGCAAGAAGCTTCCCATCAACAGTCATGGACGATAACCAAGCCTTAACTTGGGGTCAAGGCTAGAGTCTGAGATGATAAGTCTTCTTTATATGATAACTTGATGTTTTGATGATTAGTTCTGCTTGGTTGGGCTTTGTAATTAATTAGCATAATATTTCAAACACAACAATTATATGTGCAGTGATCCACACGCACCTGCCTTTAGTAAGGGTTTCTTTCTCTCTCTCTCTCTCACACACACACACATGCACTCACCTTGTTAAGCCACTTTAGCCCTGGTATCGTATTTGAGTTGATCTGTTCCTCCAGCCATGGGCGCATCCGCATCCTTTCCACCGGCATGGTGCCCTTTGCAGAAGAGAAACAACATTAGGCATTTCTGCATTTCTGCTACTGACTCACGTCTGCACTGCGAAGTCTGACACCCCTGCCTGACCTTCTTCCATTCCTCTCTTCCTCAAAACTACACGATTTACGTGTACACAGGGGCTGGGGGGGGTGGGGGGCTGGAGGAGCGTATTAGGGGCTTTGCCATAGAGCCCCCTGCTTGAGTGCCACTCATTCCCCAGGGCCCACCTCGGTGGGGCAACAGTGTGGGCCATGTCTGCTGTCAGCAAGGTGGTTCCATGACACAGGAACACAGCCAGCTGGTGGGCCTGGATGCCTCTGAGTGGCCCTGCCTACACTAGGCCTTTCCCCTCCTAACCCGATGTGTTTATAGCAGATAACGTCAGTGTTGCAGGCGCTCAGAGGACCAGTGTCTTACAAATACCTTTGTTTATTATCCTTCCAGGAGCCAAGGGTGGACAGAGTAAATGATGGTTGTGGAAAAAGACTTATTATAACCAACGCATTCCTTTGGGGTACGTGGGTTATAGAAATGCTTTGAAGCCCCCACACTGGCACTTTAAAGCTCTTAAGGAAGCCATTCACTTGATTCCGAGGCCTTTCAGCAACCAGCCATCCTCTCCTGAGGCTGAACACACCAGCCTCTTATTCTGGCTTCAGCTTCGATTTTTTTTTTCCCAGTTTGTGTGTATTTTATTTTATTTTATTTTTTTAGGGAAATGCAAATTTACTCATTTTAATTACTCAATGAATTTATCACATCTGTAGTTGTATAATGATCATCACAATCCAATTTGACAGGATTTCCATCCCACAACCCAAGCACATCCCCCACCCCCCAAACTGTCTCCTCTGGAGACCATAAGTTTTTCAAAGTCTGTGAGTCAGCATCTGTTCGGCAAAGAAGTTCAGTCTGTCCTTTTTTCAGATTCCACATGTCAGTGAAAGCATTTGATGTTGGTGTCTCATTGTACGGCTGACTTCACTTAGCATGATAATTTCTAGGTCCATCCATGTTGCTAAAAATGCTGGTATTTCGTACATAAATGTCCATCGACAGAGCAGTGGATCAAGAAGATGTGGTACATATACACAATGGAATATTACTCAGCTTCGATTTTACGAGAAGGCATCTCTTACTCCGTGTCCTCCCTCAAGGGTCTTCCTTCACTGCTAGCCACCCCCTCGGACCTGGGGTCATCTTCCCCTTTTCTTTAACTTAGTTCTGCTCTGAAAATCATTTCATGGTCTATCCACCTTTCCTCTCCCAGCCCACATGCCTTTCTCCACTCCGTCCAGATGTATTTCTAGACAGTTTTTCCCTCGACCACCTAAATACACCCAGAGTGGGATCACTGACACGGTGTTGCCCATCACTCCTCTTCAGCCTACTGCACTCCTAAAGCCACCAGATGAGTGGACTGGGACAAGCAGGATTCAATGCAGGATCGAATTCAATGCAGGATTCCAAAGCAAAGACAATGCCGATTCAAGCCCCCACTCTGCAGGACTTCGTGGACAGTGTGACCCGATCCTCTTTTCAACCCTTAGCTGCCTCATCTTTCCTATACTCGTTTTCTCCTCCAAAAATGAGATCTGAAAATTCCATCTAGATGACTTTGTGTTCAGATGATCGACATCTCAGTAACCCTCTCTTCCAGCTCACAAAGGACTTCCCTTCTCCCCCATACCCTACCCCCATGTTGTCTTTATTCTTAGCTATGTCTTACCTTAAATGTAGACTTTTCGGCTACACCCACCCTCTCTGCCTAAACAAACTGCAACTTCGCTGAGGGTAGAAACTCCACCTCTTGTAAGTCTTTTGATACACCCAGAAAACCTACACACGCCATGCCCCAGAAATGAGCAGGACAAGAACCAGGCCAGCTTTGAAGATCAGCCAAGGTGGGGTTACCATGGCAGCTTGGCCCAGTCCACTCATCTGGTGGCTTTAGGAGTGAAAGGAACCGCAGAGACCCCCAAAACGGCACGGTACTGATGGGGGTGGAGTAGACACAGGTAGTTGTAGAAGTCCCAATAAAGACCATATTTAAAGAGGGAAACTTGGGGGACATTGGGAGATCTCTGTAAGTAAATAAATTGCTCAAAAAAGCCATCAGAACAAGGCAGGTTTGCATCATTAAGTGGAGCCTTGAGAATTGCCTCAGATCTTTGGGTGGCAGATGGGATTAGCCCTGCATTCATATTCAGACCAAGGGCAAGGGTTTCAGGACCACCCATCTGAGGATTTGAATACACACCTCGCCTGATACCAAGGAGGAGCTGGTACTCCCAGAAAGGAAGAGGTGGGTTTTTCCAACCCCCACTCCCCTTGGATAACAAAACCAGTAGCCCACTGGATCCTCTGGGTGGAGCTTCCGTGCCTGCCCGCTTGCATCTCTCACAAACATTCTATCTTAATAAATATATTTTTTTGCCTATCTCCTTGTCTCTCGCTGAATTCCTTCTGCACAGAGACATGAAGAACCTGAACCTCAGTGAGTCCAGATACAGGGTGAGTGATTATCATTTAAAACCTTGGGTTCAAGTCCCAATCTGGATTTAGGCTGGGTTCAAGTCCCGGAACGTGGGTTCAAGTTCCAATCTGTGTTCTGGCTAGGTTCAGGCCGTTAATACTGTCAGTTTCAGTATAGCCACAGGGAGGCCCCCAACATAGGTGCTTTTAGTGGGTCTCCAGCTGTTCCACTCACTCTTTCATTCACTCATTCAAAGATCATCTATGGGAGTTCCCGTCGTGGCGCAGTGGTTAACAAATCTGACTAGGAACCATGAGGTTGTGGGTTTGATCCCTGCCCTTGCTCAGTGGGTTAAGGATCCGGTGTTGCCGTGAGCTGTGGTGTAGGTCGCAGACGCGGCTCGGATCCCGAGTTGTGGCGTAGGCTGGCAGCTACAGCTCCGATTAGACCCCTAGCCTGGGAACCTCCATATGCTGCGGGAGTGGCCCAAGAAATGGCAAAAAGACAAAAAAACAAAACAAAACAAAAAAAACAAAGATCATCTACGGAGAGTGAGTGATGCTCCAGGAATAGGAAGAGAGAAGACAGTTCCTGCCATCTAGGCAATCCCGATCTGGTGGGAGACATGGAAGATGGCAATTCCCACACCCCACACATTGTCCTGGGCACAGGATGATAAGGAGCTCTGGAGATGGAGTTCCCGTTGTGGCTCAGAAGTAACGAACTTGACTCGTATCCATGAGGATCGGGTTCGATCCCTGGCCTCGCTCAATGGGTTAAGGATCCAGCATTGCCATGAGCTGTGGTGTAGGTCACAGACGGGGCTTGGATCTGGTGTTGCTATGGCTGTGGAGTAGGCCTGCAGCTGTAGTTCTGATTGGACCCCCTAGCCTGGGAACCTCCATCTGCCATGGGTGCATCCCTAAAAAGCAAAAAAAAAAAAAAAATAAATAAAGCACTTCTGGAGAGCTCCGGAAGCATAGAGAAAAGCTGTCCACATTAGTTCCCACTGGGTGTGCAGCCTCTGGGAGGGTTCTGCCCAGCCAATGTGGTCACAACCTCTCTCTTAAGAAGAGCTCAGGACACAGGGAGGGGGCAACAAGGAGAGGAGAGTGGGGAGCAGAAGGAGGGCTAAATTCAAAGTGATGAGGAGTTCCCGTCGTGGCGCAGTCGGTTAACGAATCCGACTAGGAACCATGAGGTTGCGGGTTTGGTCCCTGCCCTTGCTCAGTGGGTTAACGATCCGGCGTTGCCATGAGCTGTGGTGTAGGTCGCAGACGCGGCTCGGATCCTGTGTTGCTGTGGCTCTGGCGTAGGCCGGTGGCTACAGCTCCGATTCGACCCCTAGCCTGGGAACCTCCATATGCCGCAGGAGCGGCCCAATAAATAGCAAAAAGACAAAAAAAAAAAAAGTGATGAGCTCTTCTGAGGGGATGAGGGGACAAGTAGAACTGCTGTGGCTCAGGAGCCGGTTGGCTCTTGCTGAAACTTAGCAACACAGACACAAGAGAGGATCATTTAAACAGCTCTGTTTCTGATCCCTCATCATAATAATATATTTCCTCTTCTAGTTTTTCACAAGCAACTGATCTGGAGAAAAAATGGTTAGCTGAAATATTTCAAAAAGGTTTCTGGATTTATTTTATTTATGTCTCTTTTTTTTAGGGCTTTACCCTCAGCATATGGAGTTCCCAGGCCAGGGGTCAGATCCCAGCCACAGCTGTGACCCAAACCACAGCTGTGGCACAGCTGGATCCTTAACGCATTGTGCTGGGCCAGGGATCAAACCTGTGACCTGGCACTCCCAAGATGCCACTGATAAGCAGATTTTTAGGAAGAGCAAATATAGCAAATATTGTGCCACTGCGGGCACAACTCCAACCCTCATTATTTGAAGATTCCATGTTTGCAAATTCACCTACTCACGGAAATACATTTATGATGCCCAAATCAATCCTCAGGCTGTGTTTCTGGCCCTTCACAGACATACTCAAAGAGGTGAAAACTTTCAGTCATACAATGCACACATTCCCAAATAAAGGCCAAACAGGTGATATTCTGCCTTCTTATTTCAGCTCTTTCTATAAATACGATACGTCCTTTTCACAGTCTATTTTGCGCAACATTTTTCGCTTTTTCCTGCTTTTGGGTGGTGGTTTTGCCGTCTAAAAAGACCCCAAGAGCGGTCTGTCTGAAGCACCATCTAGATTTCTCAGCACAAGGAGGCTGTGATGTACCTTGTGGAGAAAAACGTGTGTGAGATAACTTCCTTCAGACCCGAGTTAAGTATCAGGTTGTGAGTTCAATGTTACTGGATCACAATACAGATTAAACATGGGAATCTTTAAGCAGAAACACACATAAAACCAGCTGCGTCTGCAACTTACACCACAGCTCACAGCAACGCCGGATCCTTAACCCACTGAGCAAGGCCAGGGATCAAACTTTCATCCTCACGAACACTAGTCAGGTTCTTAACCCACTTAGCCACAATGGAAACTCCAAGACTCTCTATTTCTAATAAGCTCTTGGGTCCCTGGACCACACTCTGAGGAGGAGCAAGGCTCCAGACTACCTTTCATTTTTCAGTTCTGACTCCCCTGGCTCTTCTGTGACTTGCTGCAAAGTCTGGTCATCCTGGCACCGGACCTCCTCCATCAGTTTCAGAGTGCCAGGCCCTGCTACATCATCTACCTGTTGGTCCATCCCTTATTTACACACTATGTCTTCCTAACAAGGATGTGGCTCAGCTAAACCTCAGTGTTTATCGCTCACCAAGCCAAAATACTATAGAAATCACCCACGTAAAAACTGTTCTAAATCTTTAATTGGGACTGATTAAAAATAAGCAGATTCTTAGGAAAAGCAAATATAGCAAGCATCTGATCAGAGCAAGGGAAGTTCCATTATAAAGGGCTTCACTGGAGTTCCTGTCATGACTCAGTGGTTAACAAACCGAACTAGTATCCATGAGGACTTGGGTTCAATCCCTGGCCTCACTCAGTGGGTCAAGGATCTGGCATTGCCGTGAGCTGTGGTGTAGGTTGCAGATGCGGCTCAGATCCTGCATTGCTGTGGCTGTGGCGTAGGCCAGCAGCTATAGCTCCGATTAGACCCCTAGCCTGGGAACCTCCATATGCCGCAGGTACAGCCCTAAAAAGACAAAAAAGGACAGGGGCCTTCACTTATTTCAGGCTCTTTGACAAGGACATCTTCGACGATAACACAATGAAAACTAAATAACCCTTTTCCATGCAGGCACTTCCTCTTTCTTACTTGATTTCATAGCCCAGCCCCACCTCCCACACACGGAACAGGTAATGAATCTCCAGAGGTCCTGCCACATGACCCAGAAGGAAAAGGTTGCTGTTTGACACAGATTTCTCATGACTCTCAGAGGGTGAGTGTGCAGCCTTCTGTGACAGAAAGGAAAGGTGGAATTCTACCTTGAGCCTTGTACCACAAACTCAGGCCTACATGGCATGTGTTTTCTAACCTCCATCAGTGAAATTCAAGGTGACAGGCTGGCCTTCTTTCTATAAGGCAGGTTTCCCATGGGCACCAACACACAGATTTAACATTCACTACAGACCCCAAACTGACAACCATAAATAAAATCACACCTAAACGAACTGTATCGTACACTGGAGGGAAACCAAAAACATAGAGAAAAACCTTAAAAACATCCAGGGGAAAAGCAGGCTCATTACCTTCAAAAAACACAAAACAAATTTTCCAATGACTACTCAACAGAAGCAGGAAAAGAGAAGACAACGGAAAGATGCCTTGAAAGTACCCCAAGAAAATAACTGCTATTTTAAAACGTTATATACAGTGAAAATTTCCTTCAAGAGTGAAGAGGAGGGAGGTCCCTGGTGATCTAGGGGTTAGAACTTAGAGCTTTCACCGCTGCCGCCCGGGTTCATCCCTGGTCTGGGAATTGAGATCCCTCATCACACTGCTGTATGCCACGGGCAAAAAAAAAAAAAAGAATGAAGACGAAATGAAAAATAAAGGCACCTTCACCCAGAGAGAAACCATAGAGAATTTCTACCAGTAGCCCAACAGTGCATCAGTTCCTAGTTATAGCATCACAGGAGATAGGTCATAATGGGGCAAAGGGAGGCCAAAAGTATGGGAACTAAGCTCCTAAGCACAGGGTTAACTTTGAGGCAGAGGGTGAGCGCAGCAGTGCTTGGCCCCACCTCTTCTGTAGCTTCGTCGTTTGTTTTAAATGTGCCTGTGAGGGGTCTCGTCACCTAAGAGCCCTCCCCACCTAAGAGCTCTCCCCACAGAGCCATGTGCCACCCCTCTGATCAACCTACAGAATGGTCCAACACAAGGCAGTTCAAATCTATTTCCATCCATTAAACCTGCTCTCAGCTCTAACCAATGGGACCTTCTTCTCCCATGGAGGCATTGTCTGCACCATCCAGCATCCAGTGACCAAGAAGCATTTATTAAACACATATTATTATAAGGAACAGTGCTAAGTGCTGTGGAGGATTCAAAGATGTGTAAGACATGATCACTACCCTCAAGGAATTAGTAAGTTAACTGGGAGCATGAGGCATAAATCATACAAAGCTATCTAATAATACTGTAATTATAATCATAAAAGGCTGCAATAGAGATCAGAAGGCAGTATATGATTAATTGCCAACTAGGTGAACTCCTTCATAAATCATTATTAGATGGGTTCGTAAATGAAAGCTCTAAGGTAAAGGAAGAGCTTAGAGAATGGGGAGGAGTCACTTAGGCAGAGAGGAGGCTGCAAGTCCAGTCAGGCGAGGATTCAAATTGATTACACCAGGATTCAAATCCAGATCTTCTTGACTCCAAAGACTATGCCAGAAAGCTCTATACCAGTTGTTTTTTTTCAAACATCTGGCAGCAACCCATTAGAGGGTCAGGAAATCAATTTACTGGATGAAGATCAGCCTTACAGGATGAAGACGAGCACTTTAATTTTAATGTATGAGAATACAGAATAGAAATTATGAGAGTTCCCCATGTAAGAGGAAGCATTGTTTTACAAAACTTTTATTATGATTCTATATTATCTTACATGGGTACAGTGGCCCAAAAAAAGTATAAACGGCCTGGCACTGCGCCGAACTGCTTCCCAGTTGCGTATACAGATGCGTGTGAGCATGTGGGTGGTGGGGGAGTGGAGGTAATGATGGAAAGTAGAGAAGGGAAGAGAAGGATCCAGGAAGAGTAAGAAGCAGCAAACCCTTAGAATGGTACTGATTCCTGGGAGACGGAAGTCAAATGTGTGACAGAAGTTTACCAGCACGTGCTTGGCATGGAAATATGTTCAGAGCTAAGATGACATGACTCTGAACATGATGGAGAGGGTCTGAGACCTACCCATTTGGCTATGCTTCATACTTTCCTGCCTACAATATTCAAATCACTCCACCTCCTCTGGCGGGACCCTAGGATGAACTCAACAATTACCAGTCAGGAAATCAGGAAGATATTCAACATTTGGATGTAGGGGCTGACCCAGAAAAAAAGTTCGCCTCCCAGTATACATATTACCTGCCCCAAGGCAAAACCAATTTTAAAGGTTTGCTAAGATTTGGGAGAGTTAGTAAGCAACGGACATCAATTGCATGCTACCCACTGTATCACTGATGTCATGTACTGTTTCACTTTACTGTATGTTAAAAAGATACATGTCATACTCCCATTGTGGCTCAGCAAAAACGAATCTGACTAGCATCTATGAGGATGCAGGTTCCATTCCTGGCTTCACTCAGTGGGTTAAGGATCCAGCGTTGCCGTGAGCTGTAGCATATGTGGAAGACATGGCTCAGATCTGGCATTGCTATGGCTGTGGCATAGGCTGGCAGCTCAGCTCTGATTTGATCCCTAGCCTGGGAACCTCCATATATATGCCAAGGGTTTGGCCCTAAAAAAAAAAAAGACAAAAAACCCCCCAAACCACCAAAAAGATACATGTCATAGATCCATTAAGTATTTTAGTCTCAAGACCAGTGTTTCTCTGCTTTTAAGCAATTCAACCATGAATTCTCCTACTAAGTGGATTTTTCAAGAACCCAACCTTGGATGATGCGGCAGGATTGCTATAAATGGCTCAATATATCATAACCCATAGTTATACTCTGCTATACTTTCTTTTTACCTATACCAGCATCCCCAAACTATCTGGGCAATGCGTTATTACCCGGGAAATGAAAAAAAAAAACAAAAACAAAACTCTGACCCCCAACCAAGACCTACTGGATAAGAATCTCCAGGGCTTGGGCACTCTTCTCCCGCCTCCCAGCAGCCCTGGGAGCTATTTGCTTTCCTTTAATAAAGACTTTGCTTGCTTGCTGCCTGTGTGTTCACAGAGTTCATTCTTTGACTGCATGAACAAGAACTCAGATTCCGATAACATCTTTCCAGCATCATCTTTTGGGGGCTCGTCCGGGATCCGATCCAATACACCAGCGCTCACAAGGTTTACTAGAAGTCAAATGAGATACTGAGCCATCAGTTACTAAAGAGAGAAACTAAAGATCGCCGGCAGCAGATTCATAAGAGGTCAGATCCAGCTTCAGCTTTTGGAGCTGCCCTCTGGAACTGGTTGACCTCCGCTTGGTGAAAGTATTTCCTCACCATAGTCATCATTGAGATCTTGATCCTTTTATTCGGACCCCGTATAATTAATTAATTGTATTTCTTGCATCATTACATCCCGATTAAAAGCTATCAACCTTCAAATGGTGATAGCAGGGGTACCCAAGGTGATGTATCAAAGCCCACCTGAACATCCCATGAGTAGAGACCTAACTGCTTTCCCCCAAAGACGCCCCTTTGCAGTGGGAAAAAGTCAGAGTGTTCGCCACCCCTTTTCTCCAACTCTAGAAGGGGGGATTGAGGCAGAATAATAACTCAGGTAGTCAGTGCAGGAACATGGGCTTCGATGCATCCTTCGACATGGCTATTAACATTTGTGACTTAAGGGCTCCAGGGAGTAACATCCCCACAGGCCTTGTTTACTATGGGGAGTGTACCTACGCCCAGATGGACATTAATCCCTAATCCGCTGTGACTCAGTTTATGGGAAGAAAAGGGCAAAGAAACCATGAGAGCTACAGGACATTTCCACCCCTAAAACCCCTATTGGATAAGGGCTGATATAGGTAATTGAGCAAGGCCAATGGAAGAAAACCACATCTTTCTGGACCCCATATTGGTGCCCCCCCCATCTTTAAGGGATAAAAACCCTACAGGACAATAGAGAGCAGGGGCTCTTCTCCCCCTTCCCAGTGACCCTGGGAGCTCTTCGCTTTCCTTTAATAAAGACTTTGCTTCCTTGCTGAAAAAAAAAAACCTCCAGGGCTTAAGAATGAGGAACTTTTGGTGGAGTTCCCTGGTGGTCCAGCGGTTACAACTCAGTGCTTTCACCCCTGCAGCTTGGGTTCAAACTCTAGTTTTGGAACTGAGATGCCACATCAAAACACTGTATGCCACTACCAAAAAAAAAAAAAAAAAAGGATCAGGTATTTTTCTGTTATCCTAGAAAAACTCTCATATGAAAATAAGTGTAGGTATCATTGCCATTAGTACCACTAGCCAATGGCCTTCCAGACCTAACCTCCAATAGTGTCATGAGAGAATGGGGAGGCCAATGGTGAATAGATTTCATCATGAATGGAATATTAATGCGTAGGAAATTAAAATTCTAAATACCACAGAACAAGTTTCCCATACTGAGAATCATCCAAATGATAGTTTTGCATATTCACCATCTACCCACAATTTTCTTATTAGGCATGTTTTCTACACCCTTTTAGAAGACATTATTGAAGGTACTCTGCAAAAATTTCCCTGTCTCTGACCACAAACTACCCTAGTACCTGAAACGGTGTGATTTAGCCTCTGAATCACAACCATAAGCTGACAGAGAAACTGACTTATGACCATGACCCATGTGCTCGAAAGACACCAAAATATCTGTTTTTCAGTACTGCAGGTGAGCCAACGGTCATTCTAGAAAACAGTTCTTAATGCAGTTCTCTAAAGAGAACAGAAGTTCTCTATCTGCCGAGTAAGACTTGAAAATATATGCAACATGTCACATCTATGCAGATGTGCACTCTTCCAAGAAAGGGTCCATCCCCACCCTATAGGCTCTGCTTCCCTGCTCCCCCATCCCACCCCAAGAATGTCTATTCTCTGGCCCCACTCTTTTCCCAAAAAGAGATGCCCAGCTACCTCACCACAAATGGGTCTCACTTCCTCCCTCTTCTTCTTTGTTCCTGTGGCAGAAATTCAGGACTAGGCTGAATAATACCCAGTCATAACAAAAATACCATTACCAGAGCTTTCTAAAAGTCTCTGCAGGTTTTTTGTTGCGGCGATGGGTTTTGTTCGTTTGTTGTTTGGTTTTGCTTCTCCCTCATCAGTTCCTATTCCCTTTCCCACGGGAGCGCTTTTGGATTTTTCCAACCTCACACTCCCCAAGTCACTTCCACACACATCAATCCAGGCAAATGATCTTGCCTCCAACTGCAGAGAGAAAAACAGAGACCACTACTCTCCCTTCTGAATGCCTGACTCCCTTCCCTCTTCAGACTTATCAGTGACTTCCTTTTTTCCTTCTTCAGACCAGGGGTGTGGTGATGTCACTCTCTGCCACAGGGAATATAGAAAAGTTTCAGAGAAGAAATACCCAGTATGATGATCTCTAGGTCCATTCCCGTTGCTGCAACGGTTTACAGACAAATATTATATGACATCACTTATATGTGGAATATAAAAAATAATACTAAAGAGGGAATTCTCCTCGTGGCTTGGTGGAAATGAATCTGACTAGGATCCATGAGACAGAGGTTCGATCCCTGGCCTTGCGCAGTGGGTTAAGGATTGGGCGTTGCCATGAGAAGTGGTGTAGGTCGAAGACGCTACAGCTCTGATTGCACCCCTAGCCTGGGCACCTCCATATGCTGTGGGTGCATCTCTAAAAAAAAAGGTAATATGAATGGACTTATTTACAAAACAGAAATGAGCTCATAGAGAAAACAAACATATGGTTATCAAAGGGAAAGTGGGGGAGAGATAAATTGCAAGTATAGGATTAACAGAGGCACACTACCATATATAAAACAAAAACAAGGATTTACTCTATAGCACAGGGAACTCTATTCAATATCTTTTTTTTTTTTTTTTTTTTAAGGGCTGCACATGAGGCATGTGAAGGTTTCCAGGCTAGAGGTCTAATCGGAGCCACAGCTGCCGGCCTACGCCACAGGCACAGCAATGTCAGATCCGAGCCACATCTGCAACCTACACCACAGCTCAAAGCAACGCCGGATCTTTAACCCACTGAGGAAGGCCAGGGGTCAAACCCACAACCTCATGGTTTCCAATCCGATTCGTTTCTGCTGCACCATAAAGGGAACTCCCAGTATCTTGTGATAACCTATAATGGGAAATAATTTTAAAAGAATATATGTCAACTATACTCAATAAAACTTTTTAAAAAGGAAAACAATTAAAAGAATATATGTGTGTGTGTGTGTAGGTGACTCACTTTGCCGTACACCTGAAACTAACACAACACTGTACATCAAACTATATTTTAGTTTTTTTTAAAAAAAGAGGAGAATACTGAGATTGCTTTCGACTCTACTGAATTTGCGAGATCTTTGGAATATACCAAGAGATGTTGGATGAGCAATTAGCTACGTGAGGCCAGCACTCAGAAGGGTCTTACCTGGCAATAGTCAGGCACCCCTTTATAGACTCTTCAAATGGCACCTCTTTCCCAAAGCTCACTCTGGCCATTTCAAAAGTGCCCTTGAATTCATAAAACACACTGCCTCTAACATGTATAGTCTTCGTTGCATTTTATGCACCTTACTTCACTGAGACAAACCTCTGTTAACGTTGCTACCTATGTTAACATGTAAAACCACCTAGCCTTGCACTTTGCACCCAGCAGGCAGCCAATAAATGCAGACCAGCCCCATCCAGTGATACTGGACACGTACATCCAGACAGCTGCTGAACACCTGAAATGTGGCTGGTGTGAACGAGGAACCATTGGTCCCCAACAACAGACACATAGTTTCAAGGCCAGTTCTGATCTGTCTAAATCATAGTGAGTGGTCAGGTAAAAACAAAGAACATGCATAGGATGCCCCTGTGGGGCTCCTGGAAAGGCAGGTTACCCACCTGACGCTGAAACTGTTCTATTCTGAGTTTTCCATCAGGCGGGTTTGGAAAGGCCTGACTCATACTCTGCAAGCTCAATCACCTTTGGGAAAGCGGCCGGCTGGTAAGCGGGGGAGCTTCCTTCTGTGTGAGTAATCCATACCCCGTCTAGCCCTGCAAGCGCTGGGAAACAGGGCCTGCCCAGAGTGTGCCACGCCACACCACAGTGACACTAACAACAGCTAACGAGCAGTGTCAGGCAAGTTCTCAGATGCTCCCTTGATTCACAACAACCCTATACGGGAGGTGCCACTAAAATCCCCATTTAATAGATGAAGAAACTGAGGCACACCGGGTTAAGAGACTTGCCCAAGCTCACAGAACATTTAGAGCTCAGAAATTAGACAGGAGTCTTAGGCTCTCAATTAGCCTGTGGACCCTCAGACCAAACTGGGATCCACATAAAGAGACCTCGAGGGCCCAGTGCCTCGAGTCTGATCCAGGACCCCACCCACCCACCCCTGGGAGCCTGTGCTGGCCACGGAGCACTGCTCAGGGTCCACTTGTTGGGTCTGATGAACAGAAAGCAGCTTCCCCAACACCCCCCACCCCCGCACCATGACTCCCTCACCTCCCCCCACCCCCGTTACCCAGCCCAACCCCCTTTAATTCACACTTCCTGCCCCTTCAGTACCTTCCTGGCTGGTGGAAATCAGCAAGCTGGACTGCATATCCTGTGCAGCCAGAGCTTTATTTTTGCAATTTGTACTAGGAAAACAGCATTTCCCCACTCCCATATGCCAAAATAAAATATTTTTCCACTCTCCACCCATTCACCTCCATCCTTGCTTGAAGAAGCAACAGGAAAGAAGCAAAGGGCTTTCCCCCTCACCCCCCCCTTGAGTCACTGGGTGTATTTTCCAGTTGTTTCATTTTTGTTTCTGCCTCTGCCATAGAGCAGGGTCACCTGGGTCCTGGAGGGATCTTAGGAAAGCAGGCAAGGAGGAAAGTGCTGCCTGCCTTGCTTATTACTGATTAACCTGGAGGACTATTTCAGGAACGCAAACAAACCCCATAGAAGAGGTGCTCCAACCTCTTCGTGTCAATGTCACATGAACACTTTGTAAGGTACTGACAACTACCGGGCATTCTGGGTATTTGTCAATTTGCACACCCTCCAGTGTTGATGAAGAGCAACCCTTGCCTTTGAGGCCCTTTGCTTCTCCCTCATATTTTGTTTCAGGACCTAAAAACCCCGGGCCCACAAATTCCACTCAAACCAGCTTCAATCTCTCAGCCACCTGTCTGTCCCACACACTCTGCACTAGCCTATTTCTTCTTGGAAATAAGGGGCCCTTTTAAATCTACCCTTCCCAAGAAGCTTCCTCTGACCAATGCAGATTCAACTGTAACCACAAGTATCATTTGGTTCATACTGGTGTGACAGCCTCAGAAATATTTGGATAGTGGAGTTCCAATTGAGTCTCAGCTGGTTAAGAACCCGACTAGTATCCATGAGGATGTGGCATTGCTGTGGCTGTGGTGTAGGCTGGCAGCTGCAGTTCTGATTTGACCCCTAGCCTGGGAACTTCCACGTGCCACAGGTAAAAAGAAAAAAAAAAAACCTAGATATTAACAATTGCCTCAAATAATTAAATTGACCTGGAACTTCTGAATAAGTGCTGATGGTCTCCACAAGACCTAGCACTGTCCTTATTTATCGAGAAGAATGGTGGCCAAGATGCAGGCCATTGCTGGAGGTCTGGCTGCACGTGACTCTGGGACAGCACAGCCATCCATGGACAAGGTGGGCACCGGGGAAGGTCTCAGTGGCTCATGTGTCCAGCACAACTGGGCAAAGGGTGAATCTGTGGCTGGTGCCACTTCTGTATCACGACGCCTTACGTGAGACAAGGATTGGGTAGGTGTGACCTTAAATGAGATATCAATATGCCATTTCTCTAAAAACTCGGAAATTCCTTAGTCTCTGCCACCACCTCCACGACCGACCGTATCTGGGAGTAGCTCCTAACTGAGGCCACTCCCCAGAGCAAAGCTTCAGGAACCACAGGCAGAGTGTAAGAGAACCCAAGATCCATATGCCCCAGTTTTCTCAGCTGTAAAATGGGGATTATTTCCTTAGGGTTTGTAGTAAGGATTAAACCAGACATGCCTAGTGCCCAGCCTATTATCTGATCAATGGTGGATATTTAATAATACATTGTTTTATATATATAATATATACATTATATGTATATAATATTATTTCTGCAGGCACACATTTATGGTCTAGAACATCTGATGGAGCATTATTTATAACAGCAGAAAATTTTAAACTGATCCAAATACTAGGCAGTGAGAAGATGGTTAAATAAAATGTGGTAGACTCAAATAACGGAATATTGTGACTAGAGAAGAACATTTCATTTGCATGGGAAAATGCTCAGAATATATATATGTTAATATAGTTAATAAACATAACTTTATATTCTAGGGATGTATTTTTATATATTCTATATAAGTCACACATAAATTAAGACAGCTCAGAATATAATACGAGACAACATGTGAAAAGAAGCAGGGAGCGAGGGTGCTTTTCATCCATCAGGGCAGTAAAGGCTGGGCCATGGTGGCTTCGCCGAGTTGGGTCCCAACGCTGACAGTGCTCCCTTCCTGGACAGCGCTGATGGCAGTCAACAATCACTTCTCCCAGGTGCTCGGAACTGGGCAGCTAGGGGACCGGGGCAGGGGGCACCCCAACACCAGGCAGCACCCTAGGAAGCACTGTATCAAGGTTCCTGAACACTTAGGGTAGCGGGCTGCAGTGCTTTACAGCAGGGGGTGTCTCGAGGGGTGCAGTCCCCATGGGGACGTGTAAAGTCCCACAACACCACAATGAGTGCCCTCCTGTGCCCTCGACAAGTCCTGAGTTTTCCAAGAGTCCTGAGGTCAGCAGGGTGCCCTCATTTGAGATTAGAAAATCAGGAGTTCCCGTCGTGGCTCAGTGGCTAACAAATCCAACTAGGAACCATGAGGTTGCGGCTTTGATCCCTGGCCTCACTCAGTGGGTTGAGGATCCGGCGTTGCTGTGAGCTGTGGTGGAGGCTGCAGATGTGGCTTGGATCTGGCATTGCTGTGGCTGTGGTGTAGGCCGGCAGCTACAGCTCCGATTGGACCTCTAGCCTGGGAACCTCCATATGCTGTGGAAGCGGCCCTAGAAAAGGCAAAGAGCAAAAAAAAAAAAAAAAAAAAAGAAGAAGAAGAAAATCAGAAAATGGCACCAGACAACACTCTTCTCAAAACAATGAAGAGAGTTCCTTCTACCCTTCCTCCCTCCCTCCCTCCCTTTATGAACAACGGTTTAGTCCCCAAACCCACTCAGCGAAACTGAGCAAAGCAGAGCAGTGGATCGAACAGTGTTCCCCCCCAAATCTATGTCCACCCGGCAGCTGTGAAGGTGACCTTGTTTGGAAATAGGGTCTTTGCAGATGTAATCAGGTTACAGTGCAGTCGCAATGGATAAGCACAGGCCCTAAAGCCACCACGATCGGTGTGCTGACAAGAGGGAAATGTGGGAGTTTCCTTTGTGGCTCAGCGGTAAAGAATTCGAATAGTATCCATGAGGATGCAGGTCCGATCCCTGGCCTCACCCAGTGGGTTAAGGATCTGGTGGTGCCATGAGCTGTGGTGTAGGTCACAGATGCTGCTGAGATCTGGCATGGCTGTGGCTGTGGCGAGGGCAGCAGCTACAGCTCCGATTGCACCCTTAGCCTGGGAACTTCCATATGTCCTAAAAAAGGCCCTAAAAAGCAAAAAAAAAAAAAGAGAAAATGTGGACACAGGCACATACACAGAGGAGGTCGCAGGAGCAGAGACAGAGACTGGGGTGGTTAGAGACTGGGGTGAGGCCAACCCATTTGGTACATTAGCCCAAAGCTTAGTTTCTAAATACTGTTCTCCACTGAAAGGAACAAGTCAAGGAAAGCCAAGGATTGGCAGCAACCACCTGAAGAGGCAAGACCCCTCTCTGTGGAGCATATGCTCCCTTAAATCCAGAGGAACCAATCCTGCTGACACCTTGACTTAGGGCTTCTGGCCTCCAGAACCGTGGAACAGTAATCGTGTGCTGTTTAAGCCACCCAGCTTGTTAGTACTTAGGGCTGCCTTGACAGATGTAATGTGGCAGACGTGAGGACAGAAGCACTCCAGCCTGGGTACTGGCATAAAGAGGGTGCCTCCACCCACCAGGGTGGGAGGAGCCAGCAGCCCTGCTGTGTGGAGCACTGATGCCCACAGGGGGCAGTGAGGATGGACACAGGAAGGGGACAGCAGCCACGCAGAGAGAACAGGCTCCTTCAGGAGGTCGGCCATCCAGTCCAGAGGGCAGAGATCAACAGCACAAAGTGAGGTGGGCCGACCACGGGAACGTGAGATCAGAAGTGTTCAAGCAATGGAGTAAACTAACTAATGCATTAAGGATAATGGGAGCCAGGTTTCTGGCTGTTGGGGAAGTTAGTTCAGCAAGAAAGAAAACTAGAATAACCCTGGGTATTAGATTAGAATAGGATTGAATTTGTGTTTTCTCATCTATTTTGATAAATACAGAAATAAACATAGATATAAAATAGTACATGAAAGTATATATATATAAAAATAGTACAGATACTCCCTAACCCTGTCCACCAAGAGGGTAGATGGGGGCAGCAAGAGGCCAGTGGTGATAAGCACACGTAATGCCCAAAGCTTAGTTTCTAAATATTGTTCTCTACTGAAAGGAACCAGGGCTTCTTGGGGAAATGGCTGATTCCAAGCTGATTCCAGGGCTAGAACAGGAAAAGGAAAAGATGAGCCTGAACCATCCAGGGGGCCAGAAAGTAAGAAAATGGTCAAAGAACGCTAGAAACACACTGAGAGAACATAGCAGCCAACCTAAAGGGGCTCCCACTGGCCAAATCTGAGACAATCTGAACATCGAAATGATAAAATCGTGTTGTAGCCCACTGAACAAAATAGGGATCTATAAAGAACTAAACAGAGAAAGGAGAAAGCTTTTCCACAAAGTACCATGCCCACTAATAACTGTGCAAAGAGACAGGACCAGGAGATCTCCATTTGGCAGCTATCCAAGTAGCAATTATTCAGTCAAGAAATATCACGATGCTAAAACCAGTGGGCAAAAAGGCTGATGAAGAAAAGGATACTTACACAGCCTCAGAGTACCTCCCACAAAACATTTTTTATTACAAAGAGAAAAAGAGTAACGTTACCATGGAAAAGCCTGACTGATACCTCCTTCCTCAAACGATCAAATGACCATTGCAGAAAATATATTTTCTTGCAGAAAATGAGTAACCTGAATCGAATCACGAGGAAACTGCCAACAAAGTCAAACTGATGGACATTCTGTAAGATAACTGATCTGTTACTATCAAAAAGGTCAAGTTTGTGGAAGTTAAGGAAAGATGACAAAGGTGTGACGCTTGAGCCGTCTTTTGCTACCAGCACATTATCGAGACAACTAGTAAACCTTAACAGGGTCTGTGGGTGAGATGGTCCTCGTGTCACCTGCCTGATTCTAACAGTCATGTTGGACAGTCCTCTCGTTTGCAGGACAGACGCACTCCAGGATTCAGGAGTAGTTTGACTTGAGGCTGGCAACCTTCTCTCCAGAGGTTCAGGAAAAAAAATCTTTGCAAATATTTGTGAAACATTCCTGTATGTCTGAAATTATGTTGCAAAGAAAAAGAGCTGGCAAGCAAGACAACAGCCAAGGTCGAAAGTAATTTACAGTCCAGAGGGGGAAACGACAGCATTTCTGCAAATACAACAAACTCTAGCAAATTCCCCCTGTGGTGCTTAAATTAAATTGCTGGCAGTTTTTTCTTAATCCAGGCACCACGACTGTACTAAGTACACGCATCAATCACTTTATCCATAAGGGGCTGTGCGATCAAGCAACAATGATCTGAACAAGGAAACTCAAAGCTTCTTTTCTGGGGCAAGATGGTCTTTAAGTCATTTTAAAATGCAGGTTGTCTAGAAAAATAAAAGTGAGATGGCCAAAGACCCTGCCTGCATATTTTGGAGAAGGTGCTCTGATTTCAACAAACATCTGAATTACTATTTAATTCAAGTTATTCAGATTTGAAAACGTGAGAGTGGTTTGCAAGTGACATTGATTCACCGCACAGGCTAAGTCAGTGGTGGAGGAAAGAGGTCAGAAGCACTGGCCTGGACGAAGGATGGCAGGTTTTAGATATTCCACCTTCAGGGACCCCATGCTGCAGGGTGCTCTGCAGGGCATTTCAGGCCAGTCCAAGTTGTCACCAGAGCCCCCAAAGCTGGCATTCCCAGCATAGTTTCATTTTCTTTCATGACAATAGTTCCCATCCACCCCCTAGCCTTCCCAGCACTTGGCTCAAAAAAAGGCCCACCATGAGTAAAGGTTTTGCTTTTTGTTTCTTATTTACAACTTTGCCTCAACTTGGGGAAAACGGAAGCCTGAATAACCTTAAGTTCTAACTTGCTCTCACTTGGCTGGTCATTCCAGTAACTGCTTTGGCCTCCAAGTACCAAACAGAGCACATATTTACTGTTCCCCAAGAGAATAACACTGTAAGAACAGAAAGTGAAACCAGTGGGGCAAGAACAATTCCTTCCTTCAGCAAAGCCTGCACCAAGCAGCCATTCCAATGGCTGTCCCCACCTCCACCCCTCACCTCCCAACCTCAGCCCTGCAGCCCGAATACTCTCATAAAAGCATGTACATGATCTACTTAAAGCCTACCGCTGTCACATGCACAGGCTCCAGCTTCCCTCTGACCCCCTCCTCTGCTGGCCTTGCTCTCTGGCACTGCGGCCCAGCACTTCAGCCCAAGGCCTCAGTACCTACTGTCCCTCAGCCTCTAGGGCGCCCCCTCTCACTGGCTGACTCACAATCTTCAGGTCTTAGCTTCAAAGTCACGTCCTTAGCAAGCCTTCTTAGTCTCCCCAGGCCAGGCCAGGCCCCAAATCTGTCTGCTTCATTGGACAAGAATTTCCATGAGTACCAAGACCAATTCTATCTGCTCACCACTCTATTTATTACTGGGGCCTAAGAGTATGGTAAAAGCTGAAGTTGAGTAAACAAACGATGAGCTGACTGTGGATGCCAGGTATCAAAGATAAAGAAAAGGGGAACATAGAGGGGCTTGCAGCTTAGTAAAAGAAAGCAGGTACACAATTACAATGAGAAAAATGATGATTTGCCCTTAAAAAAAAAGGCTTACATATTAATGCTATGGTGAAGTCGTCTAAGAAAGCGGTGGCATATACATTTTTAAAAATTAATTCTTATAAACTCTGCTTTGCATTATTTTAGGGTTTCAAGATATAATCTGGAATCTTATTAACTTCAAAGCTGTATGTATGGAAATTCACAAGGAAATTACTGATGCCCAGCAGCACTGCATCTGCTATTACCGAGAGTGCAGAGATGGTCACTATGGTCACTACATCATTACTGTCCAAAATGGAACGCTTTTGAGTGTGACTGGGGCCCTATTAATAAGTCTATCTTGCCTCTAAACGGATGTGAAGAGAGACTGTCCCTGGAAAAACCAGGATTGGCGGGGGCAGGGAGCTGTTCGGGTCATGGGAGACAACTGCTCTTTCATTCAAAATCCTTGGACCAGATCTGTTTCAGAATTCAGTTTGGGGATTTTAGAGATAATATGGTATCACACTCCCAGCAATCTCTAGAGCAGAGCCCCTTAATCCAACAAGTAATATTTCTGCAGTAAAACGTGAACATTCACACTAGTTGGGATTAGTAAAAGCTATAAATAGCTTTATGCCAATTCAGGGAAGACTATACTGACAAATGAGTCATGATAAAAACTTTCAGATTTCAGAGCTATTTGGATGGCAAAGAAGGGATTTGGGATCTGTAATTAATTTCAAGTTATTTCTATCCTTAGAGTATATTATTATTCCCATATTATACAAAAAGATCAGCGTCTTCTTCCTTATATTGCACTTAACATAAATTAGTCTGGCAGGCACTCTTCGTAAGTTCGTGAATAACATGCACATTTTAAGTCCTGAAATGGAAAAATTTAATGCAAATACTAAGTGAGGAAATACCTTTGTTGAATTTTTTTTTTTTTGTCTTTTTAGGGCAGCATCTGCAGCATATGGAGGTTCCCAGGCTAGGGGTCCAATCAGAGCTGTAGCCACCAGCCTACGCCACGGCCACAGCAATGGCAGATCTGAGCCGCATTAGTGACCTACACCACAGCTCACAGCAACACTGGATCCCTAACCCACTGAACAAGGCCAGGGATCGAACCCGAAACCTCATGTTTCCCAGTCGGATTCACTTCCGCTGCGCCACAACGGGAACTCCAGTTGAATATTTTTAAAAATTTGATATCTGAAGTAGCCGCTTAAAAATTAGTATTGCCTTTACATTAGGCCTACCTAGCAATGGATATACACATTTTACTTTACCAATCTAAGTATTTATTTATAAATTAAGAAGAGCTTTCAATTAAGATTCAAAGTTACTTTAAAAACATCCCCTCCATAGAGTTCCTTTATAATGACATTTGTAATGACATCGTTCCTTCTCCTCCAACATTTTAGATATTTGATTTCAAAAGTAAATTTATTACACAGGAATTCCTTGCTGGCACAGCAGGTTAAGGATCCACTGTTGTCACTGCTGTGGCTCTGGTTACAGCTGTGGCACAGGTTCAATCCCTGGCCCAGGAACTTCTGAATGCCATGGGCATGGCCAAAAAAATTAGAAAAATAAATAAATCTATTACAAAGAATACTTGAATGAGCATCAAGTTACATCACATTTATTTGCTGTCTGTTCATACAGTCTATGCGGTGGGAGTGAGAACAGCATCATCTGCTGAGATAGTTACATGAACTAGTCTCCCATCTAACACAAGCCCTACTGCTCTGTGGAAACCATGGTATGAAAGAAAAAGACTTAATCCTCAATGGGGCACAAGTGCAAATTTACTCAAGGAATTATCTGGAAAGCACACCCCTTACACTGAAAATAATTCTGAATGAGAGGGCTGTGAGACACATCGCTGCAGTGTGATAATACCATATACACTGAACTGTTCTGGTTCTACGGGACTTGGGTAGAGGTTCTGCTCAGAGATCCTTGCACACACACACACTTCCTCCTGACATTGAGAAGAAAGAAAACACAGTGAGGCTAATGATGGTCAAGGTGAAGGAGCCCCAGAGACTTTCCTACCCAAAGGACCAAGGCACTCACACCAGCGGTTACCTTTACATGCATTGAACTGGACTGCTTATAAATACATGCATTCAAAAGTCAAACGTGGAGTTCTCATCGTGGCTCAGGGGAAGCAAATCTGACTAGTATCCAGAAGGATGCAGGTTCGATCCCTGGCCTCGCTCAGTGGGTTAAGGAGACAGCGCTGCCATGAGCTGTGGTGTAGGTTGCAGATGCAGCTCAGATCTGGCATTGCTGTGACTATGGCATAGGCCAGCAGCTGTAGCTCCTATTAGATCCCTAGCCTGGGAACCTCCATATGCCTCAGGTGTGGCCCTAAAAAATAAAAAAGACACACACACACACACACACACACACACAAAGTCAAATGTGCCTCCAAAAAACCGCTCTCCTGATTCCTCACCAGGAAAAAGATGGTGGTGGGACGATGATGACAATGACTAGGATATGCACCTGGCATTAAACCTGAAGCTCTTCCTACATCAGCTCCTTTAACCCTCACAAGAACCCTAGGAGGTAGGTACTATTATTATTCTGATTTTCAGAAGAGGAAGCTGGGGCTTAGTCCCTGACCCCAGCATCCAAAACAGGCCTCAAGCTCCAGTGGACAGGATCCATCCACACGTGCCCTTTGGGCCCTCCAACAGACCCGATAGGAAACGGGCGTGCTTCCCAAGCTGTTCTCAGACACCACGCTAGTTCTGACAGTTGCTTCCTCGGGTCAGGAACAGTCCAGGGACTTTAAGTCCCCCAGGCCTATAGGTACAGAAAGAAAACCTAGAGCCAGGCTGTGGTTGCATTTCCCAACACTTTCTGTTTTGTTCAGTCTCTGTTCTGAGGGAGGAGCAACTAAGAATACAAGCCACCCCCAAGCAAGGATGGGACAAAAAGACAGTGAGCTGTCTGGGGCTTTTCCTAAAAGAGGAAGTCTTTTGACCCTGTATGACCCCAGGGCTGCAATGATGAAAACTGTGTGTGTGTGTGTGTGTGTGTGTGTGTGTGTGTGTGCGCGCGCCTGAAATGCCTGAGCAAAACTTTGCAAAACATCATACCTCTATTTGACATGCCTTCTGGTCAGCGACCCCTGAGGCACCCCCCCCCCCAGCAGGCTGCCAAGGGAGTAACAGGGCAGAAAAGGCAACAGCGTGAACTCTACAGCCTGGTTCTAAATCCCACCTCTATCACTTATTAGCTGTGTGGCCTTGGGTAAGTTATGAAGCCGATCTGTTCCTATAAGGCTTTGCAAGGATTAGATAAGTAACCATGTAAAATGTCTAGCATAGTCTAGAACAGTACATCTCACATGTACTTTGGGTCATAAGCACAAATTTTCCAAACCATAGGTATCAAAAATTTTTAAAGGATATCTTTTGACCCCCACCATGGGTCAGATGTTTCCTAAGCAATTTAACCATGTATGAAACATATTTTCTAACAAAAATAAATAAACTTTTTTAAAAATTGAAAGACACTACAGTGATCTCAATCTGTTACATATATAAATGTAATATTCTAGTAAAAAACCAATTAAGAAGATAAGAACGCTGTGTGAAGTTGCACAAATAAATTACTTTCCAGATACATCTAAACTATGAAAAACCTAAAAGCATTTTTTAAAAATCCATCACTTTTTAAAACAGTTTTTTCTAGAAGAATTCATAGAAGGCAGTAAGGACCAAAAAGGGTAGACTGACTTTTAAGAAAACATTTCATAAATGTGAAATCACACTGGGTCCGCTGGGTGTGTTTGGCCCCAGACCCAGGTACCTAGGTAGCATCAGATTCTGCAATTCAGCAAAGCAAGAACCATGGACAGATTTCAAAGCATATGGACTCAGGCTCATACCGCACGTTCAAACCTTCTTTCCATATGGAAAATGGGAAAAAGAAGCGACCCTATTTTTCCCTGAATCAGCGTGTCCTCTGAGCACTTGCCTTTGCAGTAAAGTCTGAAAGACATGACTTCTTTGGGGAGTTAAGTGGGAAGTTCATTTCAGACTGTCCATCTTTGCATGAAGAGGTGGGTATCCCTGGAGCCATTCAGCTAAGTCGGCAGTACGAAAGCCCAGAAAAGACATCTCAGGCCTCAGGTACACTGAGAAAGTACAGAAAAAGGCAAATAAGATGGTGCCTGTGAAAACTGCGGACAGCAAAGTGGATCACTGAGATACTACACAGGGAAGCCTGGGGACGAGGAACACGGCAGGAGGTGGGCAGGATCCGAATTATCTCAGTTGTTTTCAGCCCCCAAATCACTGTGTACCTGCCACGGCCTTGTGATTCTCTATGACCGACCATGGCTATGTCTGTCCCACCGGGACCACAGGAAAGACAAGAGGACGTGAGGAGAAAGAAGATGGCCATGCTTCAGTACTTACGTTTGAAAAGTCAAGTAACAGGGATTCTTAGAAGGGCCGGCATACTGGAACCTTCTAAGAAAAACTATTTACATAAAATGACAAAGTTATTTACTGCCATCTGATTTCAGCTCCATTCGGGGCCAACGATGTTGAAAACCAATGACTTCCCCAAAGATAGAAGCCTAAAAATGGTTCGCTCTGAAAATGGCTGGCATTGAAGGGCGTGGCCTGGCTCCCCCCCCCCAACTGCCCGTCCCCCCCATGAGAATGATCGACTCCCTCCCTCATTCCACATCCACAGGGTCCCTGACAGCTTCCTTCTTGCTGCTGCTTTTCCTGAGGGGATTTCCTTTGAGCTGTCCCCTCAGCCACTAAACTCTCTGTAAAGATTCTCCTCCTCCTCTTCTTCTTCCCCTTTCTTCTTCTTCTTATATACTTATTATACTACTTATTATCATATACGTCATTATAGAGCCATTCCGTTCAGCTCTTGATGTTCAAATTGAGTTGAGATCCAACACACAAACTATAACCGTAGGCACTCGTGATTCTATTCCTACAAGACGCCATCCTGATTACCAATGAATTCCAACTGGAAACAAGAGCCAAAACCGCTACTCACTCTAAAGACAACACGACCTCTGAATCAAGAACACATCTCTCCTCTACAGGGTGCATAAATGTCTTCAAATAATTTTAAAAGATACTCACTGCCATTAAACAAGTTCCAAATGGCACCTGGAAATTGGGTTTGTTCCACTCCATTGTCACCATTTCCTCCTCTCTGCCAACCCCTTCCTGGACCACACTGGTTTCCATCCCCCTTTGCTGAAGCCGAAGGTGCTGGAGAGAGCTGAGGTCTCGCGTCAAGCACACCTGACTAGACTGTCACCACTCACAACCTGTAACTTCTCCAAGTCTTAGTCTCTTCATCTATAAACAGAGATCTTAAGCAACTTGGCAGAGCTACTGTGAGGAAGAAATAGATAAAGGGCAGCTTCTCTTAAGAGGAAAAGTATGGGGCATGATTGCTTGGGCATCCCCTGAGATTTCCCCAAAGAAATTCTGGAGAGCAGAGCCAGTGCCCCACCTGAGAGCAGGGTGGACACAGCCAGATTCTTCACAAGGAGCAGGCGGGCACCCAGGGTCCGAGTTCTGGAATATGAGCGTTATCTCCAGCTTACACGGGGCTGGCCAGATCAACCTTCCCAAATGTCTTAGCACCAGGCTCAAAACGCTGCAGTGGCTTCACGGGTCCACTGAATAAAATCTGGACTCTTAGCCATCGTTAACTCAGCCCATGTCTCACTTTTTGAGTTCTTATCCCTCAGACGCCTTTCACCTTCTAAACTCAAGCAAAGCTCACAGCTTTCCTAACCCTAACCTGTGAACAGTCCTTGTGAGCAAGAATGGCTTCTGACTGCTCTTTAGACTTCCCCAGATATCAAGTACAGTACCTTGCACGTGACACTATGTAATAATTATGTATTGATGAGGAAATAGATGAATCCTTCCTGGAGAACCCTCTGGGAGCAGGGGGTAGGCTGGAAAAGGCAGATGTTATGAACCATGTGTTGTGATGGATAAAACTTAAGATGAACAAGTGATAAACAAGTGGGAGGGTGGGGGATGATGACAAAAAAGCATGCAACCTAAAAAAGAATAATTTTACTCTTTTTGTGACCTTTCCCAGGTGAACCAAGTTAAGCATGTTCACAAACCTTTGAGTTACATTTATTTAACATTTCATTCAAAAAATCTTATGGAGCCAAGCAAGTTCTGTGAAAAGCTCTTTGGGAGATAAAAAGATGATGAGGACGTGATCTCTCTTCTCAAAAGGGCTCCATTTTTGGAATTCCCACTGTGGCTCAGCATGTTAAGCATCCAACATAGTATCCATGAGGATTTGGGTTCAATCCCTGGCCTTGCCCCAGTAGGTTAAGGGATTAGTGTTGCCACAAGCTGCAGTGTGGGTCACTATTGCTGTGGCTGCAGCTGCAGCTCTAATTCGATCCCTAGCCTGAGAACTTCCATATGCCCGTAAAAAGAAAAAAAAAAAAAAAAAGCCACGCTGTAGTGATGGGGACAGGAACATAAGCAACTAACTCTAAAACAAGGCAGAGGGTCCTGAAGGTGATACTAGAGAAACAAACCAAAGATGATAAAACTTGCCAGGAGGCACCTCCCCTTACAACACATCCCACGATCACTGAACTCAACCAGCTCATTCAACACAACACAACTGGTTCTTGGTTCATTCTCTGCATCAAACTCACCCTGGTCATTCCACCTTCACAATCACAGGGCCCTGCTTATTATATAGGCAGGGGTTTTGGAACATATTTGTGGGGAGTTTATTATGTCAAAGCCTGGAAGAGAGAAAACACTGGGGGGCTTCAAAGAAGAAGGGGCATGTGAAGCGGGCCTGGAAAGGCAGGGAATTCTCTGGCAGAAAGGAAGGAAAAACATTCCAAACAAAAGGAAGAATAACAACAAAGGCAAGAGAGAGGAAGGGATGGCACATTTGAACTGTGAGTAATCAGAGAAGCTGTGCCCCAGGAAACAGGGGCGGATATGGTAAAGAAATGGCTGGAAAGCTCACATAAGTCTGGTGAGTTAACAGACTTTGTCCTTGCACCTTAATAAGGGCCCTGTTGATTGGGAAACACCCTGACACACCCCAGGGCACAGGCACACGTGGCCGCTGCCTGGTCCTTGTTCCCCACCAGAAAACACAGCACATGAGCCCCACCTCTTCTAAGGTCCTTATAGAGGGGTCTGTGTCTGGACAGGAAGGAACAAATGGAGATCTGGGACAACCCTCGCAAAGGAATTCATCCAACATGTATTGCCTACTGGGTACAGAAAATATGTGAATCGTTTTGCTGAGCCCTCATATAAGAGCACTCCAAAATTATAATCAGGTCAAAAAGGTCATCATTAACAATGAATGCAGAGCATGACACATTGAAATATCTAGGGCCTTTGAACTAGACCTTCAAACTTAAGTGAAGAGCCTAGGAGATATCCAATAAATGCTATAAGGCAGTGGCCAGCCAAGTTATGGCCTCAGCACTGGTAGTGGTACTATATTCACCGAGGTCATGCTATGGAAACACAGATGGGAAGAAGCCCCCACTGTTCAGCCGACATCCCCAACTTCCTGAGTCCCCATTGTTCAGCCTCAGGCTCCATGAGTCAGCCCTTCATGGTCTTCCACCGTGTCACTCGGATAATATGGCCAAGCATACCCCGTGTCCTACCTGGATGGCCAGTCTCACTGCTGAGATGACAGCCACATCCAGTCATTCTGGGAGCTGCTGGGACACCTGGTCCTAAACATTTCCACTGTGCTAAGGCATTGTTTGGGGGCACCTTGCCATCATCTTGATTCTCCAACTCAGGTTTCTCAGCCATATTAACGACAGCCGTCTCGATCACCTCCTCTCTTACCCTATTCATAGTAATTTCTCTCTCTTTATAAACCAAATCAAAACAAACAAAAGAGGGTGTAAAAAAATATTTTGGTATCTGTGCATCACTTCCTCTTAGAAACATATGAAAGCAGCCCAAAGACAGGCCTGGTTATTATCAAAAGCAGTTTGGTCCTTCCTGCAACGCCCATGTGTCTATGACTAAAATGTAGGCATATTCTTACACCTTTTATCTCCTCTTAGGCATGGCAGGGCCACCGCTCTGCCACATTCGACTGCTAAGAGCCATTATCTAGCATATTTTAGAATGTAAGCCAGGGCGGTGCGGGGTGTGTGGGGGGTCCAAATCCTCCATAAACGTCCCACCAAAGCTTGCTCTATGCTCAGAAGAAAGCCCTTCCTGGCTAGTAAACACAAGAACCCGCACACTGAAGGAAGCATTCAGGGCCACCAGGAACTGTCCCTGACACTCCCTTGACCTGTCTGCTCCCATCAGACCAGAGAGCTCTCCAATGACCCAAGAGTGTCAGGAATTTCCGATCCTTCATGATTTTGCTCTTGCTGCTCTTTCCACCAAAGATGCCCTGCTCACCCATTGGCCACCCGCCGACCCTGCCTACCTCCTCCCCTGGCTGGGAAATTCTGGTGAGGCACACCCTCGCTGCTCTGGTCCAAGACAGAGCTCCTTGAAGCTCCCGCTGTGGCGAGTTAAGAACCCCACACAGTCTCCATGAGGATTAGGGTTCAATCCCTGGACTGCTCAGTGGGTTAAGGGTCCGAAGTTGCCGCAAGCTGCAGATGTAGGTTGCAGATGCAGCTCCGATGTGGCATTGCTGTGGCTGTGACGTAGGCCAGCAGCTGCAGCTCCGATTCGACCCCTAGCCTGGGAACTTCCATATGCTGCAGGTGCGGCCCTAAAAAGAAAAGAAAAGAAAAAAAGGATCTGGCGCTGCCACAGCTGTGGCATAGGTCACAGCTGGAGCTCAGATTCGATCCCTGGCCCAGGAGCTTCCAAATGCCACAGGTGTGGCCAAAAAAAAAAAAAGAGCCCCTTCCTCTTCTCTCCATAGCTTCTAGTAAGCTCATATTTCATTCTTTTTGTGCCTACAGATGGTTATTTCCCTGCCTGTCTCTCTAACTAAATGATAAGGTCTGTGAGAACATGAAATTGTCAACTTCACATCTCCACAACACAGGGCGTCACACCAGCAGTCCAGAAATGTCTGTCAGAGGAATTAACTCTTTTTGAGAGTTGTGTTTAAAATATTTGCTTGCAAAACAGATAAGTCTTCAACTTAACTTCATTGTCAGATTTGTTATCATTCTTGAGGCTAATTTTAAGGACTTTTAAAAAGCCTGGGCTCCAAGGCTGAAAGGAATACACATTTTTGCAACTCCTCTTACCACTCTGCCTTATGTCCAACCACAGACATTATCTATCTTCTTCCCAATTATTTACAACTGATTCTTAGTTATAATCTATACATTATCTTGCCAGGCTATATTATCCGATAAAAACCAACTTCTCAAAAGAATTGAGTGAAGTGAAAACTTTGAAAACAGTAAACATAAACCTGCAATAAATTTGCTACTGTAAAGTTGATATTTCACAGAATTTTTTCATCTACTACAGCTCTTATAAGGACAGACGAAAGGTTTCTCCTGTCAATAATTCATAATAAACAATTGCTTTTATTCATTTTCCCTAACAGATCTGTTACTAGAGCCATATTTTTTTTCATTCACTCAAGCAGTAGTATTGAACTATTACTGAATGTATTATGTCTAAATTCTTATGCCCTCAAATGTTATTCTGAGGCTGCTGCTATTCACTTTGATTCTGAAATACCACCAAAGTGATGAACCGTAGGGTCTTTTTTATTAAAGGTCCCATATGAGCAGCTGCTACAATTAATTCACTACCATATTCAATCACTGCTATGTTTTTCCTCTCTCCAGAGACGTTAAAGTTCAAAATATAACAGAAAAAAATTAATTCTTTACTATGGAGTTCAACAAAATTTTCTAAGTACTTATCCAGCCACAAGATCTTGAGCAGGTCACTTGATTTTTCTGGCTGTAAAAAGGAAGGAGCAGACTATATCCTCTAGGGAAACATCCCATTCTAGTTTCCTTCTATGAGAAGGTTAAGTTCTTTTATCTGATTCTCCATTTCCCAATCCACTCTGATATACTTGATTCAGTATAATTTAATTCCGCAAGAGGAACTGTTATCAGCTCTACGACATCTCAAAACTTGAAAAATGGTTTTGTGCCACATGCTACACACACTACAATGAGAGAGGATCTTCTGCATTTTCACACCATACTAGCCTATTGCTCTGGAACCCACACAAAGAATGACTCAGTCCTCCAACTCAACAACAAAGAATCCAAATAACCAATTCAGAAATGGGGCAAAATACTGGAACAAACGTTTCTCCAAAGAAGACATACACATGGCCAAGAAGCACATGCAAAGATGTTCAACATTACCAGCCATTAGAGAAATGCACGTCAAAACCACAATGAGAGACCACCTCACACCCCACACACAATTATTCACAAAAAAAAAAGAAAGAAAGAAAGAAAGAAAAGAAAAGAAAAGAAATTCTGGCAAGGATATGGACAAACTGGAACCAACCCTTGCGCATTACTGATGGGAATATAAAATGGTGCAGCCTTTGTGGAAAACGGTTCCTCAAAAGGTTAAACCTAGAATTACTGTATGATCCACTGGACTGAAAGACCTGCAAGCAGGGACTCGAACAGATATTTTACAGCAGTGTTCCCAGCAGCATTATTCACAATAGCCAAATGGTAATGACAGCCCAAGCGCCCATCGACAGATGAATGGATAAACAAAATGTGGGAATGTTATTTGGTCTTAAACAGGAAGGACATTCTGACACACGTGACAACATGGATGAACCTGGAAAACATTCTAAGTGAAATAAGCCAGGCTCAAAAGGACAAATATTGTCTGATGCCACTTAGGTGAGGTTCCTAGAGAAGTCAGTTACCCAGAGACAGAAGGTAGAATGGTGGTAGGTCAGGGGGAGGGAGGCAGGGCTCTTGTTTAATGGGTACAAAGTCTGTCGTCTGAGGTGATTAAAAAAAAAGTTCTGGAGTTCCCGTCGTGGCTCAGTGGTTGGGGAATCCGACTAGGAGCTGTGAGGTTGAGGGTTCAATCCCTGGCCTTGCTCAGTGGGTTAAGGATCTGGCATTGCCATGAGCTGTGGTGTAGGTCGCAGACGCCGCTCGGATCCCTTGTTGCTGTGGCTCTGGCGTAGGCCGGTGGCTACAGCTCCGATTCGACCCCTAGCCTGGGAACCTCCATATGCCATGGAAAGCGGCCCTAGAAAAAGGCAAAAAGACAAAAAAAAAAAAAAAGTTCTGGACTGGGATAGGGGTGATAGTTGCACAACACTGTAAGGTACTTAATGCTATTGGATATACTTAAAGATGATTATAATGGCAAATTCTGCATTATGTTTACCACAATAAAAAAAAAAAAGAACGGCTACACATGCATTTATTAATTCACTACTGTGGCCACTGCTTCCTCCAGGCCTACTTGAACAATAGTCATTCTTTACCTCCAGGTACCTGAAGTATTTACTGACCTTCCCCCCTACCCCCATGCACACGCACAGAGAGAAAAGGATGGGTTTTCAAAATTAAAGAAGGATCAATTTCCCCTCCATGGCGACATCATCTCAAAAGGAGGTGAGGAAAAAGCCTCTCCTGGATCCTATGAGAAGAGCTCGGTTCTCCCGGAACAACTTCCCTCGAGGGATCAGGGGCAGCTGTGTTACCAGCAGTGCAGCCAGTTCCAGAGTCGACCCCCTGGGAGAGGGAAGTAGAGGGTGGAGATAACTATCAAACTATCTGGACTCGGTTGATGCTAGAGGATGGCGGAATTCTACAGGCCACACTGCGCGGGGCAAGAGTTGGCAAACAGACAGAACAACAAACAGTATGTTTGGTTTAGTTCATCATTATATGATTTACTAAAAATCAATCTCAAATAAAGTGTGTACAGTTAGCCAAAAAAATGTGCCAGGTTAGCACTGCTGCTTCCCCTAGAGTTGGGGGCCACCCCAGGTGGCCCACTGATGCCTGAAAGAACTCTAAAAGGGATGCACAGGAGTTCCCGTCATGGTGCAGCGGAAATGAATCTGACTAGGAACCATGAGGTTTCGGTTTCGATCCCTGGCCTCGTTCAGTGGGTTCAGGATCTGGTGTTTCTGTGAGCTGTGCTGTAGGTCGCAGACGCAGTTTGAATCTGTTATTCCTGTGGCTGTAGCGTAGGCTGGCAGCTATAGCTCCGATTAGACCCCTAGCCTGGGAACCTCCATATGCCGCAGGGTGTGGCCCTAAGAGACAAAAGACAAAATTAATTAATTAATTAATTAATTTTAAAAAGGGATGCACAGACACCTAAGGCCATGTCTGGAACTGAGGTCTTGTTGCCCAGACTACGGCTCCTCACTATAGGGTAGGCAGACCCTCGACTGAATTCACTTAAGCCCAAGCTGACCACTTTCCTACCTTTTTTCTCCGTACTCCCCAGATAGGTAGTTAGCACGGAGTACACACCTATTAAGTAAACGACTGACTGGATGAATGACTGAAATAGTCCACTGTTTCAGTTCTGGGCCCATATCTACCCCATCTCCCAAACTGCAGCCCAAATGGCAAGCTGACTTTGAGGAAAAGCAAAAAAAAAAAAAGGTTTGATGCATTCAAAGCACCTATATGAGAGGCAAATAAATATATCCTCTCCTGTAATATTTTAAACTCACCCTGACTTCCAGAATCACCAGTAGAACCACACCACACCCAAAAGTGGAAATAGCAGTTCATCCACATTGCCTCCTGGGGCCTTTGGACTTTATGTCTATAACGGAGAGAAGAAAGGGGAGCAGTAGCACCTGCACCTAGAACCCCCCAACTCACCCAAGTCACCCTCTGGGGGGCACCAGCCTCTGGGTCTCCACTCATCCTTCAGGATCTTAACTTTCCAGGTCAACCCAACAATGCCCATGAGTTAAGTTTCCCATAGGAATCAAATCCCAACACCCCCCAAAGCGTCAATAAAGATTTACCTCCAGGATTACGATTTTAAAGTGAGATTATACTTTCCTGTTCTTCTGTCAGTTGCAAATCCCCAAACCTACTCGAATTCACTTAAAACTAATCTACAGTGTTTTCATTGGAAGAAAGCAATCAGGAAAGCTCTGACCCACTGAGCAGCTGGGAATTTCTTTGCTGAAGGTTTGGTTTAGTCTTTATTTTTCTAGCTGCTGGCCCTGCTAACATGATTCAGTGAAGGTCGTATTTAATCTTGCAGAGAAAAGCTACCTAAGCAGTTCTTAGGTAGGCTTCAGGAAAAATAAATTGCCTGGGTTCTGTGGATAAGTCTGTTGCTTCTACCCAACAATTACAGTCAAAGAGAACAAATGAAGGCAACTGGAAGATAACCGGGCTTGATGTCAAAAGAACTTCCCTGCACACAGGTTATGGGTTGAATGTTTGTTAATAACAAAGTTTTTGTTCATAACGAACCCACTCAGAAAGTAGCAGCTCCTGAATGTACACCTCCGGTTTATCAGCAAATAGAGCTTATTTACATGTACAGGAAGGTATTACTATCAGCACTGGAACATAAATGTCAACGGAATAGACTGATAAGATTTTTGTTAAGCCTCGGTACCAAGAAGAAAACCAAACAATTTTTTCACCTTCTGGATGTTGAACTCCTAATATAGAGTGACAAATCCTAATGCAAAGTGACAAATCCCAATGTTTACGTGCTCAATACATATACCATTCGTTTCTAACACAAAGGAGATCTGGGCCACCCGTCCCGAGCTGGAATTCAGCCTTTGGAGCTAACCTTTGCTTTAGGGCTGAAAATCAAATCAACAAATATTTGTCTAGTGCTTCCTGTGTATCAAGCACTGGTGAGAATGCAAGGAAATACGACACGATCCCAGCTCTCAGATGACTTGCCCGGGCGAGGTGCTGTAAATGGGAAAAACCAAGGAAAAACCAAGGAATCGATGATTTTAACAGTTTAAGAGGATGGAAAAGGTTCAAGAGGCTTGTAATGAATGGCATATCCAGTGTGTTGCTTCTGAAGAGATTCAGAGCATCTTAGTGTTTTTGTCCGGTGAGATCAGATGAGGTTTGTGGGGAGGAGGCCCAGGGAGGTGCAGTTATAACCAAATGACCACTCTCACTCTGCTTTCCTCTGGTCCTTTCAGGTTTGGTCCCTGTGATACAATGTTTCACTGCATTTCTCTTCACACCCTGCTTCATTTCCAAATCCTGCACCATCCAACAGTAACCACCAGGCACACACAGCCACTGCACACTTGAAACATCCCCAGACTGAATTAAGATGTGTTGTAGGTGTAAAAGACACACCGAAGGCTAAAAAGAACATAAATGATCTCAGTATTTCTATATTCATTACATGTTGAATTGATAACCTTTTGGACACACCGTGCTAACTAAAAGTGTTAAAATTAACTTCACCTACTTCTTTTTACTTTTCTAACGTAGATACCGGAAAATTAAAAACCATACATGTGGCTCACATTATACTTGGGTTGGACAGTGTTGTCCTAATCAATACATTTTTTTTGGCCGAGCTTTGGCATTCTGCCGCTCAAGTCCTAATGGTTACGCCCAATCCTAGTTTCATAACACATCCAAAACTGTCTCCTAAATCTACACAGGGATTAAAGCTATTCTAAACATTTTTTTCAGACACAAATTAGGGATTTGGAGGCTTCTGCAGTTGTGGAAAGTCAGAAGTCACATTCTGAGTCACATGAAGTCATTCTCCAACAGGGACTTGTAAAGATTGGTGTGTGGGGAAAATAACACTTGCCCAGATTCCTTGGTGCTCCTGTGCTTGGCCACCCAACTTACAGGAATGCACATGACATGGATACAAGGATAGGCAATGTTTGAATTCGCCTCCCCTAGAAACATTTTATATTTTACCTACCACGAGAATTGCATCTGTAGCCATTTATCTAAATAAACTGCTCTGATCCAGAAGGATAACCAAACTTCTCTTATCTCCTCAAGAGAGCCAAATGGTTACAGCTTGGACCAGGTCCCTAGGTTAAGTTCATAGGATGCTAGGAAGATCTCTCTTTCTAAACATGGTCATTTCAAAAGGCATGAAGCCCAGATCTTAGGGACCCCTAGAAGTGTAAAAGCCTTATGTTCCCAAAAGTTCGGATGAAAACCTTGGATCCTTTCCATCCCAACTCAAAGGAGCAAAGGTGTCTGTTTTCCCTTTCCCTCCTCCCCCACCTCTTTCTCCTTTGGCAGAGGGGGTACCTGCTCTGATACAAGCTAGAATGTAATGCACACTCACATTCCATTAGTTTTCACAGCATCACCTGAGGGTCTAGGTATGCAGGACCAACACTGCAACATCTCTCTGGCTGGGACCTGGTTATAAAGGTCAATCAAGAACTCTTTCCTTCCCTTGCCCGCCACCACAGGTGTCTGGTGTTTCTATGGGATTCACTTACATAATGGACGTATCTGTGAAATGTGTAACATCTCAGATCCTCCAAAGTTCTTGGCAAAACAGTGTATCCCAACCTTACCAGGGAACCATCCATCTCAGTGTCTTCAAGCAGCAAGAGCTGAATCAGGACAATGGCACTTCTTAGCAATGGCTGGGAAAGCCCTGACTCTAGAGCTCCATACATCAAAGCAGAAAGGGCCCGGGAGTGGCCAAGTTCACAAACATCCTCCTCAGCAACATCCAATTTCCTGGTCCTCATTCTACATTTACCAGAGGTGAGGTCAGAGGAGAATCACTTTAAAGTTGTCTCGAGAATATTTTTCTGGTTATCAAAGTAATTGGGCTGTTATATTAAATTTGGAAAATACAAGTGTTGGGGGGGGGGGCAAACATCCATAATCTCACCACCCAAATGTTTCCTTCCAGTTTTTTTTTTAAATGATGCATATACAAATAAACACATACATTTTAAAAATAAAATTAGAGTCACAACTGAATACCCTCTTTTCTCCATTCAACATACACTGCCAACATCTTCCCATTATTAAATGCAAAAACATGGATTTTATCAGCTATCTATACTCAGTGTGTGGAGGTGCCGTAATTCATTTAAGTGTGCTCCTATTGTTGGGTATTTCGAGTGTTTCCGGGTTTTCACTGTAACAAAAGCTAACAGCAAACATCCTTACACATAAATCTTTGCCCCATCTCTGGTTACTTCACATGAGTAAGTTCCTAGGAGTGGAATTACTGGAACAGAGAGTTCAACATAAGTATACACCACCAAACTGAATTCCAGAAAGTTTACTTCAAAGTACAATCCCTTGGGAGTTCCTACTGTGGCTCAGTGGTAATGAACCCAACTAGTATCCATGAGGATGTGGGTATGATCCCTGGCATCGATTAGTGGATTAAGGATCCAGTGTTGCCATGAGCTGTATGGCTCAGGATACGAAGGTACAGCTTGGATCCCCTGTGGCTGTGGCTGTGGTGTAGGCCAGCTAATGCAGCTCCAATTCAACACCTAGCCTGGAAACGTCCATATGCCACAGGTGCAGCCCTAAAAAGCAAAAAAAGCAAAAAAAAAAAGAGTACAATCCTTCAACTATTACACGAAGTACTTAGTTTCAAGCCCAGTGTGACAAGCAGTACCACTGACGGCATCCATAGCTCAGTCTTAACCTGTACCTCCTGCCCTTTAGGGCAACACAGTATAAGCCGATTCTGTTTTCCTGACCTTACCTCCTTTACCTCTATTTCCCTAGTTACCTCCTTTAATCTGGCAAAAATAAAACAGCAGCAAGGAAATCCAGCACAAGGAATGGAGGAGCGCCTAGGAGCTAGCAGAGTATTGCTGATCCATTTCATCAACATGCCTCTTCCTCAAGGGAACCCACGGCTGCCAAGGCAATTCAGACTGAGTCTCGAGTGGGGGGCACGGATTCCTCATCCTCTTCAGCTCCAACACTAATGTGGCATCCTGGTTGTGACCCTTCACAGTTTCCTATTTCCTTGTCTGAAGTTGGCCAATGCCCAGCAGTTTCCTCCCCCCCACGATAAAAAAAAGCCAAACTTTAAAGTCAGAAATGGAAGGTCCTCCATTTATCCTGCAGTTACCATCAATTAACTACCAACTTGTCCCCTCTATTTCCAAAATGTTTTCAATGCCATTGGTGGCAGGCAAAAGTCTACCTGCCTGATTCCCTCTTCTCTCTCTCCTACTAGAATTCAGGAGGCACTATCCTGCTCTCCACCTTAGTCTCTTTTCTCATCCTCCAATTGTCACCTCCCAATGCCCTCGCCTCTCCTATTCCAACACTCCACACACCCACTGACACCCTCTCCAGGGGCCAGGAGGCTCTTGTCCACCACTGCAATTTTTTCATTGTCTTCAATAATTCTCCAGTAAGGTGAACCAAAAAAAGCTCTCTTCAAAAATAACACGTTGGATATCACTTGAAACAATACAGTCTGTGGAGCTGTGGCACAGAGGGTTAAGGATCTGGCATTGCCGTACCAGCAGCAAAGGTGGCAGCTGAGACTCAGATTAACCCCTGGCCCAGGAACTTCCATATGCCACAGGAGCGGCCACTGGGGGTGGGGAGGGGTGGACTGTCTGAAGTTCCTTCTCACTCAAAATGTCAACTTCCTGAGATGGAAAAGTCTGTAGGATTCTAAGCTTATGGGGCCAGGACAGTGCATTTCATCTATAAAGTATTTCTTTGGTGCCTACAAAAACTTGACATCTTTATGCTCAATAAGAACAAATTAAATTGGAAGCTCATCTTTCCTTTGATCACATTAGGGTGTGTGAGTATCAAATGCTCTCACACAGGAGCAACAGATTGCTAAGGACACCGGAGAAGAAATTATTTATGACAATGACAGAGCAAGCAGTTAACTCGAAAAAATGGTTAATGAAAACTGGACAGGCTTTTATCATACAAAACTCTACATTAAGATACTCTGTTGAACTAAACTGGTCTTGCCTTTGAGATAAAAATGCTTAGGATTCATCACCAGAAAAAAGGGCACAGACTCCCTTCTCATAATCATGGGACTACAAGGCATACACACAGGGCACAGGACATAAGGGGACATTTTTTTGCTTGACTCTTGTTCTTTCTTGTATATCGACACTTTAATACTAAATTGATAAAGGGGAATACAAGCTAAAACAGAAAACAAACAAACAAACAAAAAAAACAACCCATGACTCTTTATGGCCTTGCTAGACAGAGACATCGTCATAAAACAAAGTCCTTCTTGCCTCTTCAGAATGGAAAATTCAAAGTATCACAACCAAAACACTCATCCCATTTTTATATGACAAGCAAGGTCAACATGAGCAGAGCCAACAGAGAAGGACCACAGATTCCCTACTCAAAGCACCGCCTAAAAGGTGGATGATAAGTTCCATCTGCTTGCTTTCCTGCCCAGTGTTGCCTCTGAGCCAATGAGGAGATGAAACGATCTGGCCCTAGACAGAGATCCTCGATTCGGTGGTTCTCCACCTTTGCTCTGGCCCAGCACCTGAGGACACACTGGTGAACATCAGAGGCTTACTCTTGGGGTGGAGGTGGGGGTGAGGATGGGGTTCTTAGGGCAGGAGAGAAAGGAGAGGATGGAGCTGCAGACAGCCTCAAATCTGAATGTTCTGTGTGGCTTCTGAAAGCCCCTTGCCCTCCATGATTCTGATACACACCTGAGTGCCATCCTTCAGAAATGACAGAGCGATGCAGCCCCATTTTACAACTGTGAAAACTAAGGTCCAGAAAGAGGAAATGACTGGAGAGTTAATAAAAGAGCTGAAAGTCAACTCCAGGCCTCTGGACTCTTGAATTCATGTACCTTCCACTACCCAGAGCCTTGTACATGCCTGGCTGTCAGCATATATCTAATAGCTAAATGAAATAAGGACCCAAAGTGTGCATTCATTTAACAAAATAATTGTCTGGGTTACAGCAATGATTGATAACCTAGGGTTCCTGGATCCCCAGCAGAACTTAAGAGTTACTGATGGGAGTGGGGAGACGGTAGCCAATTTCAGAACCTCAGAAAGCCTAAGCGGACTGTCAGTTTATCCAAGAAACTGCTGCTCAGGCTGTCCACAACGTCAAGTTTCTTTACTTGAGGTTGGAATCAGACCAGCTGGATTTGATGCCGCTAGTTCTCTCAAGTCCATCGGGAGCTCTGACTACAAGTCCGGTGTGTTGCCGAGTAATAAAAATGGGCATGTGAAGTCTTCCTAACTAAACACAATTTGTTTCAGAGACAGTCTGTCAAAAGATGGAACTTGTGAGAAGGGAAATCATTTCAAAAGGATATTTCAAGGTCAAACACTGGTGACTGTGGGTTCTCTGGACAGGTCATAGACCAGCCTTAGGTGGCCTTGATTTTCTGCCTGTGTATTTCCCTTGGTATTCTATATAATATATTGGCTTCGGGTTTAAATCTGGATCATATAGATAACATCATTCTTCGCTGAAAAATTTAAAAAAAAATCAAGATTTAATAAAGTCTCTTCACTCCCATTCCCACCAGCTACCCCTACTACGAGGACCACTGTTTGATCCTGCCTGGGGATAGACATGACAGCCAAATATTCATCAGACTCAGACCAAAAGAAGGGCATAAATGGGCCAATGGGGACAGAAAGCCCTAACTTCCTACCTCCCTGTGGGAAAGGTGTCCCATAAAGACCAAAAGAAGAACTGATTTTATTGTTAACAATAACTGACAGTTCATAACAATTTGTCATTTTTGTATACTATTTTATGTTATTAAGTGTATATATATATATACACACATATATATACGCATCTATATACACACACACACACACACACAATATGTTCCTTTTCACATGTGTCATCATATATTTTCACATATAATAGTGCTGGCTATGTACTGAGCTTTCAAAAAATAAATGCAAGTTAACAGACTCCCTTTAAAGATATTATAGCAAAAACTAAAATCAGTTAAGGGCATACTCTGTAATAACATGTAATGAACTGAAGGGTTTTCAGTACTGATGAAGAAAATTCAGACTAAAGTACAGTGAGCTTGGGAAGATTTCCTCCTGATATAAAGAGGGAAAATACATTAGTTCAATCATTTTTATTTCCATATCATCTGGTCTCCATGGACACCATCTAACTTCTTTCCTGACAGGAAAAAAAAATAAATAAATAACTCACTGGCAATAACATATTTCATTTGTTAAATACTTTAATGCTTCACATAAAATAATTATTCTGTGTTAAATTCCTTACCATTATCTATACACTTCCAGAACAAGTAAAATCCCTTCTTGCTGAAAAGTCAATGTTTAAGCCACAGTGATGATTTCCTGGCTTTTTTTTTTTTTTTTTTTTTTTTTTAGGGCCACAGCTGCAGCATATGGAAGTTTCCAGGCTAGGGGTCCAATTGGAGCTAGCTGCCGGCCTACACCACAGCCACAGCAGTGCCACATCTGAGCTGCATCTGCCCCCTACACCACAGCTCACGGCAACGCCAGATCCTTAACCCACTGAGCGAGGCCAGGGATCGAACCCGTGTCTTCATGGATCCTAGTTGGGTTTGTTAACCACTGAGCCATGAAGGGAACTCCCTCCCTGGCTTTTAAAATGAAGAATAATCTGACAGAATTCTGAAAGTGAACACCTTATACATTTGTAGGTTGCTGTAACTTATGCAACCTTCTTTCATAACAGTATCTCACTTGTTCCCTTTGCAACCCTATCAGATATACAGTTAAGTATTATCACCTTCCACAGAACTCACTGGAAAAGGTAATTATTGTATTTATTTTTAGTTAGGAATTGTCAGCTCATCAGCTAGAATGCAATCTCCCCAGAAGGTAAAGAAATTGTCTTCCTGTTCCCAGTTGAATCCACAGAACAAGCACTGTGTCTGGGGCACCGTGAATGTTCTAGGAATAGTTATTAAATGAATAAAGTCCCTTATTTGCTTTAAGCCTTTTTTTGGTATAAAGCACATAACGGAACCATGTCCCAGATACCCCATTTAGAGCTCAGTGGTCTGTTCTCTATCAAAAGGAAATTGTGTGAAAATGCTCTAAAAACAACGAAGCTTATATGCCGTAATACTAAGAATAAAAGTACAGTGTCCTTGAAAACACAAGAAAATCGACCCACGTCAAATGTTAAACATCCAGAGTTTCAAATTTTCCACTACTATGTTTAAACATCTTTAGCTAGCTTTGGTATACTGAATATTTGCCTAATAAAGTCCTCGGGAAAGCAGAGAAAGAGAAAAGTGGGGTCATGGTTCACTGAGCTGTCAGGACTTTTTGTTTGCCATAACTGGCTTCCAATTAAACTACAAACCCTTACTTTTGGTTATGATGACATTTTTACTGGTAAGTCGGTCTGAAATATGCAGAATTATCTCTAACTTTTGAAGGTCAAAAGAAAAAAACTCAACTCATTGAGAATGAAATATGTAAACGTTTAATATTAAGAAGCAGTTACAAATTGTAACAGCAAAGAACTCTTGGATCTAGGAAACCAAAATCTAACTTCTTACACAACAAGCTGAGTTATAAATTATAATCATTCACTAATTACAGTGAAATTCTGGACTCTGCCCCATCAATCGATAGATGTTCCTTCCAACTTTACCGCTTCAAAATGCCTGGTTGAGTCCTAAACCGTCCATCTGTTGAAGTTTCCTTAGAAAACACAAGTTTTTCCAGGATTTCTTAGGTTTCTATTTCTACCCTTTCCCCCCCTCTAAAAAAGGAATGATGGGGGTGGGGTGAGAAAACTAGAAAGTCCTGAATGTGTGTGCATGGGATTAAACAGAGGTCACCCTCCAGGTCTTGGTAAGGGAGCGGAGCATGCGCCTGCCTAACTTCAAGACCATCGACCTGGTTCCAGTCTGTCACCAGCCCCCTGTCTGCACCTGCCTTAAACACCAAAAAAAGCTCAGGCTGCTAAGTTCCAATGTTATCTGCAGTCGGTTTGAAAACTAATAAGTGAATGCAAGCTTGACAGCAACCTCGGTGATTCCTGAAAATCCACAACAGGAAATGTAACTATCCTCCACCCTCCCTTGCCATTCATCAAAAGCAGACCTAGTCACAGCAACAGGGAGGCCAGTGGCAGAAGGTAAATGCTGGCACTTTTCCTCAACTAGGAAACCTCCGAATTTTCTTAACCCAGGGCTGGGAGCACTACCCGTAGCCCACACTGGGGGAAGGGAGCGGGTAAAATATCCCTAAGTTACAAACACTATACAGAGGGGGTGAAAACTACTAAAAGCCAAGCCGCAAGTATGGGGCAACCTCGACTGCCAGTCCCAGGGGTCACGTTCACAGCCGATGACCAGGGGTCCTGCCTACACCGACTGACTCGGGCACCTCGTCCGGCGCTGGGAAGACCGTTTCTGAGCCCGGCTCCGGCTGCCAGCCTCCTGCCCCCTTCTTCCCCTCTAAAGGGGCAAGGGGGTGAGGGCGGCCAACGCAGCCACACGTGCGGCCCAAACCCAGACGCCAGCGCGTCCTCGGAAGGGGATGAGTTGCATCCTGAAGCCCCTGGAACTTGGAAAGGCTGCCCGAGCCCTCTCGGGGCCGGGTCCCAGGCCGTAGCCCCGCGAGCGGGCGGGCGCCACGATCGGCCACAGCGGGCATCGCTTGGTGGGCGAGCCCGGCCCGCGAGGCGGAAAGGAAGTGGCGGCCGCGGCTTTGCACCAACCACGTTTGGCCGGCGGGCGAATGCCACTCGGCGCCCCGAGCGGGATCGGAGGGCGCGGGGCGGGCACACGCGTCCCCACCCCGCCGCCGCCCGCGCCCCGGGACCCCCAGGGGAGCCGGCACCCGGGCTTGCCAGCAGGGCGCCGCTCGGTCCCCGGAGGCTCCCCGCCCCCACCTCGCCCGCTCCGTAGCCGAGGCGGGTCAGGCCCAGCGCGCGAGGCCGGCCCGGGGGCGCCCGCGGGGACCCGGAGGCGCCCGGCGCTAGGCCGCGGCCGGGGCCGCTGACCCCTGGGCGCGGCGCCCTCCCAGGACGCGCCGCCTGAGCCCCCGGCGCGCCGGGACAAGTGCATCGACAAGGCCCCAGGGCCAGCCCGGGCGCTGGCCGGCGGGAAGGAGGACGCGGCGTCCCTCCCGGGCGGTGGCGGCAGCGGCCCAGCCCCCAGGAAGCCGGGCGCGCCGGCCAGGCCCGGCGCCCAGCCGGGTTCCGAGCCCGCCCGCCGGCCCCGGCCGCTGGCACCCGACGCCCGCGACCCTTCCCCGAGCCCGGCAGGCGGGCGAGCCCTGGGACCGCCGCCGGGCTCCGCATCAAGTTTCCTTTGGCCGCGGCGGGAGGTGCCTCTCCCGGCCAGACGCGGGGCGCAGGCTGCGGGCGGTCGGCGGGTTCCTGTCTATTTATGCCAGAAGCTGCCGGGAGAGAGCCACTGCCGCCGGGCACCGAGAAGGACCCGCTTCTCTCCTTAGGATCTGGTGGCTACGGCGTCTGTAAACATACACACGCACCCACATGCACCCGATAATTTTGTTTTAAAAGGAGGCCCGACTCCAGCAGTCCTGCACCCCCCCAACACCTGGGGTGCAGAATCACACAGAGCAGGTCTGTGTCCATGGAGCCACCTCTCCGCATCTGCAAATCCAAAAGTGAAATTAAACCTCCACTAACCTCCTCCTCCTCCTCCTCCCTCTTTACCTCCTCCTCCTCCTTGCAGCCTCAGAAGCCCCAGTAGCAGCAGCAACAGCAGCAGAAACCTGCTTTCCCTAAAATCAGATGATCCATAATAGCGCCGACTGTTCCTCCAAAAATCAGTATTAATATTTATGAACCTCAGCATTTTCCGTCTGCCAAACATCGTGTCAAACCATCAGGACGCGCGCACACACAGATCCCCTCCAGTCCTCATAAACATGCCCTCGAGAAAAACACACACGCACAGTCACAACTATTATTTGAAAAATGTTACCTCTCAGTGTGCTTTTTCACGCTACCAATACAATTCCGCAAGGCTTAAGTGTTGCTAGGGTGTGTGAAATGGAAATGAAAGCCCGTCAGTTGAATAATCGCAGGAGCAAAACTAAAAGTTACTCCCCGGCTTGCCTGAGAACAGTCCAGATCGAAAGCAAAACAAGGAGAGGAAACTGCGAAGCGCTGAGGCTGGAAATCCCCCCACCCCCCGCCCTCCTGCCAGCCTCGCTCCCTCCCTCCCTCCCTCGCTCCCCCCTCCGCCCTCCTCCCTCCTCCCTCCGCCCTTCCTCCCCAGTGTTTGTTTCAAGCTTGTGCAACCGGGAGGTGGAGGCGGAGGGAGGGCTCGAGCAGCCCGGCCGTGAGGTGCGGAAGTTCGCCGCCGCCGTTCATTGGCCGGCCGCGCGGCTTTCATCATTTCTCGGAAAAGTCAATTTCATTTTCACTTCCCCACGACGCGGCAGCAGGAGCAACAAGCGGCTGCTCGCGAGTCTGTTGCTCGCACCTCCTGGCGCTCACACTCCCGCGCTCACACTCGAGCGGGGACCCGGGGGGTTACGGGCTGCGAGCTTGGGTTCCGGCCAGAAGCTGTTAACGGCTGGAGGGAAAGGCAGGTACCTACCTACCTGACTCTCCATCCTAAACGTAACCTGAGGGTGGGAAGGAAGGAGGAGGAGGGCGTGCCGGGGAAGCAAAGCTCTTGCCATCCAGTTGGTGGGGCAGGTGTAAGAGACATCTAGAGCCTGTTTTCTGAGTGAATAAAAACTCACTTTGTAACACTTCCCACTTCAAAGGAACAAAAGGAGCAATTAACCGACAAGATAGCATTACTTAGATATTAGTGCAATGACTGGGCCAAGGGGCCAAGTGTCGCGACGTCCTGCACTTTATTTGAACCCTTATCGGTAGTTGACGGTGTAACCCTTTGAGCGGCTGCCGGTCATCTGGGACACCGCCTGGAGCTCTTTTGGGGGGCGACAAGAAAGGCCTTCCCCTAGTAAGTCAACAGCAGCACACTCCCAGCCTGAGTGTGCAATAGAAGTGACCCTACTGCAGGATGAGATGGGCAAGGGTGATAGCTAATTTTCCTGAAAGAGTCTTCATGTGGCTGGTCCAGGATTGAAGTTTTACACTGTAGTACTTGCAGCCAGGTTCAAACTTGGCCTCTTTAACTTACTAGCTGGGCATCCTCCATCAAGCGGCTGAACCCGAGGCCTTAGTATTCAGTGCCTTGGCATGATGATGAGTGAGAGAATGCAAGAATCCAGGCACAGCACTTGTCACTTTCAGGGTAAGTTAGCTCAAACTAAGACAATTCACTGGGGACCTGCCACTTTGGGGTCCTTTGCTTTAAAGTATGGGTTCTTTCCTGCCATGCAGTTTCCTTGGCTCTCTCCCACACTTCTCTCCCCAACACATAAAGTCCCTTCCTGGGAGGTCACAGCTACATATATGTAAACACTGTTCTAAAAACATAACTCCAAGAGTTCTTTTTTTAAAATTAATTGTTTATTTTTCCATTATAGTTGGTTTACAGTGTTCTGTCAATTTTCTACTGTAAAGTGACCCAGTCACACATACATATATACATTCTTTTTCTCACATTATCCTCCCTCACTCTCCATCACAAGTGACTAAATATAGTTCTCAGTGCTATACAGCAGGATCTCACTGCTTATCCGTTCCAAAGGCAATAGTTTGCATCCAAGAGTTCTTTTATAGTGCAGCAGGTTAAGGATCTGTCATTGTTACTATACTGGCTTGGATCACCACTGTGGGGCAGGTTGGATCTCTGGCCCAGCAATTTCTACAGGCCACAGGCTCGGCCAAAAAAATAAAAATAAAAAAATAACTCCAACACCCCTCTTTGTCACAGAAGTATTGAGTTCTATGGACAGGAAAAAGAAAACTATCTAAATATGCACATGTGGTAAGGAGACCACTGAGGGTTCAGGAACCTGCTCTGTGGCTGTGATCTCAGAAAGAGCTCTCCCATACATCATTATTTCTTATTCCCTCTCAAAGAATACCACGTGACACAGCCACTCGATTTCTTATTTCACAAAGCAATGACCACTATAGGTGATTAGAGTAATGAAATCCAAACTCTGTAGGACAGTTGTCACTCCACCCTCCCCCATGGAGCCAAGTTCAAAACCCGGTCATCCTTAATGTTTTCCTTGTCCCCACCACACATGCAATCAGTAATATCCTATTGATCTGTTTGTTGATGCTAATCTCAAGTATCTCTGGACCTGGCCCCCCTTCCCTATCCCCTTTGCATGGCCTTCATTCAGTGCAGTGGCTTCAGAACTAGGCTTTTGACATGGAATCCTCCAAGTTAACCTTCTTTTCCAGCCTCCTCTCCTGTTACTGTGCCCCACAAGCCCTACACCCCCCACTTGTCAAACCAGCTGTTATTCCTTTTTGTAAAACAAAAAGAGCCATCCTCTAGTTCTTTGTTTTATCCCTGGCACTGGTGCCCAGCACAGAGGCACTCAGCTACTTGTGATTTAAGAGTAACTTATCCTTGGTTCTCAAAGAATGTTTTAGACTTTATCAGAGCTTTTTTTTCAGTATGAAGGTAACCGATATTTACTGTACAAAATGCAGAATGTACAGAAAAGTTGAAAGAAGGAAATATGGCGCCTTCAATCTAACCTAAGGCATAGACCTAGTGATATTTTTATGTATTTCCTTCTAATAATTTTTCTAAAGGGCCATTTCCAGTCCTCTTCTGCTCAGCATCTCTGTATCATTTAATAACTCCCGTCATGCTGCCTGATGCCTATGTGACATCCTTCTGCTCTGTTTTATTTCTTATTTCTTTGTTAGCTCCTCTTCTGTTGCCAGCCCCCTAAATTATGGTGTTTCTAGACATTCTATCCTCAACCCTCCTATTTTCTCACTCTGCATCCTTTCTCTTTAGTGCTCTCATCCACACCCCAAACTTCAGATACTACCATTTAGTGATAATTCCAAAATCTGTAACTTCTGAGCTCTGGATGCACTGACCACCTAGATGTTCCTCAGGTGCGACACATTATTTATGTCCAAAACTAAACTCTTAACATCTTGCCCTACCATCTTTTTCTTTTCTTCCTTTTTTTTTTAATGCCATAACCTGTGGCATATGGCGTTCCCAGGCTAGGGATTGAATAGGAGCTATAGCCGCCAGCCTACACCACAGTCACAGCAACATCAGATCCAAGCCACATCTGCAACCTACATCAGAGCTCACGGCAACACCGGATCCTTAACCCACCAAGTGAGGCCAGGGATCGAACCCACATCCTCATGAATCTTAGTTGGGTTCGTTAACCACTGAGCCACAATGGGAACTCCCCCCGTCATCTTGTATTTGTCACTTCACTAGCAAGCCAGGAAACTGGGCACCAACTCCCCACCTTTCCTGAGCTCTTACAGCTCCCTGAGGCATGGGTTATCGTTTCCGATTTCCAGGTCCTTAAACTCATAAAGTATAGACTGAATTTCACTCTGTTCTTATGCCCTTGGATGTCAGTGCAGACTAAAGATGTAAATATGACACAAAAATCCACATGGCATTGTCATACACAGTCAAGAAAAATTTTTAAGCCTTTTGACGAGATGCATGTAGTCATAAATCCCTGTGGAAAATGGATCATATAGCAAAATAGAAGCTTTTTTTGAAAGTCTCTGAAAATAAAAAACCTGACCAAACACCTTGGTCTAAAGCAAAAAAACGTTGTTTTAGCAGTCTTGTAGAATGAAACTAGAGTGAGTGAGGTGTGTTTATGTTTCACCTGTGGAATGGAACAGCCCAAAAGATGATCAACCTGGATGCTTTAGGACTCATTTTTCAAGGGAATCAAGAAAGAACAATGATTATTTGTCCATGTAGCAACTGATCTCTCCATAAATGAAATTTAAAGATACAATCAAGGTTAACCCCTTTTGAATTGTTTTTTAATTTACTTTTCTAATAAATAAGAATAGTTTGATAAAATCATCATTCAAGAAGCATTTATTGAATGCCCAAGAATTTTTTTTCTTTTTTTTTTTTAGGGCTGCACCTGCAGCATATGGAGGTTCCCAGGCTAGGGGTCTAATCGGAGCTGTAGTGGCTGGCCTACGCAAGACAGCCTCAGCAACTCGGGACCTGAGCCGCCTCTGCAACCTACACCACAGCTCATAGCAACGTTGGATCCTTAATCCACTGAGCGAGGCCAGGAATAGAACCCATGTCCTCATGGATGCAAGTCAGGTTCGTTAAATGCTAAGCCACAATGGGAACTCTCCAAGAATTTTTCTTGTGAATAAAACCAATGAAAATCTCTGCCTTCCAAGAAGTCTTCTTACAGTCTAATAAAGTGGTTTTTTTAATTTAAAATATTTTATTGCTAAAAAATATTAACCATCATTTGAGCCTTCAAAAGAGTCTCAATTTTTTTTGCAGATGAATAGTCTTGCCTTGGTGATCAGGGAGGTGATTGCTGAAAGTTGGAGTGGCTGTGACATACAGTCTAGAGAACTGTAATGTTAATTTCCACTGTATCATCCTAGTAATGTGTGGACATCACCTCCATCTATAATCACAGTCTTTAGAACTGTACATCAAAGTTAAGAGTGTGGACCGTGACGGCATACTAACTAAAGCATAAAGTATTTATACCTGTGATTAAATCAGGTGATGCCCTAATTTTTTCCACAGTATTACTGGTACCACTTCTCTCCTGGCCACCAAGGATGTCTTCTATGTTTCTATAATTCAGCAGAGGTTATAAAATCAGGCAAAATGACTGTTCCATACTTGCCAGAGCAGCTGGTCAATACAAAGCCATAGATTATAGTTTTGCTTGGCAAAGAATAGGATTGTGAAGTCCATGTTGACTACGCATACAGCCACATTAGAATTTTGTTGAAACAGTAGAACCACGAAGATGTTGAAAAAGCCATCAATCAAAGTTCAAGGACCGTAGGCATCAAGTTGGAAAAATTTTGACTATTACCTCGTGTAATGGTTTCTTCCATTTTACTAGAAACTCCAAAATGAAGTTCATTTTGTTGCAATTCTCTGAAAATCATGGATTTAAATTAAGTAATATATTGCCCAATCCTTAGTAATAAATATTAATTTTGTCCTGTTCTTCTGAGGAAATGAGGGAAGAAATATTCTCTAAAAGTACCAGGATGTGTGTGTGTGTGTGTGTGTGTGTGCATGTGTGCGCGCGCGCGCGTGCACGCGGGCGCACGGTAGGTGATAAGGCAGAAATAGAGTTTTTTTGTCCAAAGGAAGGCTTTCAACTTTGAAAACTTCATAAATTGTTTTTGGCTATAATTTCTGTTTCATCCCAAATGGCTCTGAAATATTCCTTATTTCTCTAAGGTGACAAACTATTAAGTAGTGCTTTTTTTTTTTTTTTTTTGGCCACACCTGTGGCATTTCTCAGCCTGAAGAAGCATCACCCCATCTCTGCCTTCATCTTCATGTAGTGTTCTCCCTGGATGTGCATCTGGATCCAAATTTCCCCTTTTTATTGGGACACTAGTCTTATTAGATTAGGAGCCGATCGTACTCTAATAGGATCTCACATTAATCCACCACACCTGCGAAGACGATCTGAGGTGCTGTGGCTTAGAATTTCAACATATCAATTTTGAGAGGGACACACTTCAACCCGTAACAGATGTAAATTGTGTGATGAAGCCCCAGGCAGGGGAAAGAGCAGGGTCAGAGGCCCCGAGAAGCAAAAGGGTCTGGCACATTCTGGAAACCAAAAGAAGGTGAATACGATGTAAGAGTTGTGAATGCGGAAGAAGGCACAGGCAGAGGTCAGGTGGGCAGAGGCCAAATCAAGGAGTTTGGGTTTTATTCAAAGATCAATGGGAAGATTTTGAAGGATTCTGTGGTTTTTAAAAGGCAGGCGGGTGTTCCCATTGAGGCTCATCACTTAACAAACCCGACCGGTATGTAGGAGGATTCGGGTTTGATCCCTGGCCTTGATCAGTGGGTTAAGCATCTGGTGTTGCCATGAGCCGTGGTGTAGGTTGCAGATGTGGCTTGGATGTGGTGTTGCTGTGGTTGTGGCGTAGGCCAGCAGCTGCAGCTCTGATTTGACCCCTAGCCTGGGAATTTCCATATGCCGTGGGTGCGGCCCTAAAAAGACCCCCCCAAAAAACCCAAAAAAGCCATGATATAAATTTCCCAATTGTCTCCTTAACACCAATGAAAGGCAAGGATTTCTTAATTTGTGGATTTCTGAGAAGAACTTGTAATTGTTCTATCACTGCCGTCTTAGTTCATTCATTACATGATGAATTTGTTAAGGAAACACAACACATGAAAGATGTTTTGAAACAGTTTAATCTTTTTTGTCATTTCTTTTTGCATTCCTAAGTTAAAGTGTTTCTTTCCCTTTAACTTTCTGATTTTCTTTTTTTTCCCTTTTTTTTCTTTTTCTTTCTTTCTCTCTCTCTCTCTTTTTTTTTTTTTTTTTTTTGCTTTTTAGGGCCACATTTGCGACATATGGACGTTCCCAGGGTAGGGGTCAAATTAGAGCTACAGCTGCTGGCCTGCACCACAGCCACAGCAATGCTGGATCCTTAACCCACTGAGGAAGGCCAGGGATTGAACCCGAGTCCTCATGGACACTAGTCAGCTTCATTACCACTGAGCCACAACGGGAACTCCCATCTTTATGGTCTATCTTGATGAGAAAATTTCATCTTTTCAGGGATGCAGAACTGACAGAATCATGACCACTTGTTTCACTAAGTATGTGGTTCATATTATGCTTTCATGACACTTTGGACAAGCTTTTCCCCTTATCGAGATACTGGAGGAACATTACCCTAACCCCTGTCATCTGTCACAAGGCTTACAAATATTTTACCATATCTGCACTCTTATTGGTACTTTTGCTTGTGATGAACTTAAGTATGATAGTAGGAAATGTATATGCCATTGAGGGTAAAAGGAAAAGAAAGTTTTATATGTACAGTAAGATGACCCCAAAAAGGTTGACATATGGTGAAAAGGAACTACACCAAAACAGTAATAGTGATTGTCTTTAAGTGATAAAATCATGGGTGATTTGTTTTCCTATTGAAAAATTAACATTTTAAGAATAGCTTTTCCTTTAATTAATGTAAAATTTTAAGTACATTTTTATTGGTGATTTCAGAAAATTATTTCTTGATATGCTTATGATTTTTATATAAATGACATAAATTTAAGATAGTTTCTTCCACTGGACTTCAAAAAAGAAAGCACTGGTTAAGGAGTTCCCGTCGTGGCGCAGTGGTTAACGAATCCGACTAGGAACCATGAGGTTGCGGGTTCGGTCCCTGCCCTTGCTCAGTGGGTTAATGATCCGGCATTGCCGTGAGCTGTGGTGTAGGTTGCAGACGCGGCTCGGATCCCGCGTTGCTGTGGCTCTGGCGTAGGCCGGCAGCTACAGCTCCACAGCTCCGATTAGACCCCTAGCCTGGGAACCTCCATATGCCGCAGGAGCGGCCCAAGAAATAGCAAAAAAAGACAAAAAAAAAAAGAAAGAAAGCACTGGTTAATATATCTTATATCTTACACTACATTCTCATAAGAATTTTTAAATCTTTTTTTGTTTGTTTTGTTTTTTTACGGCTGCACCTGTGGCATATGGATGTTCCCAGGCTGCGGGTTGAATTGGAACTACAGCTGCTGGCCTACACCACAGCCACAGCAACGTGGGATCCGAGCTGTGTCTGCAACTACACCACAGCTCATGGCAGTGTCAGATCTCTGACTGACTGATTGAGGCCAGGCATAGAACCCACATCCTCATGGATACTAGTTGGATTCATTTCCACTGTGCCACAACGGGAGCTCCAGAATTTTAAAATCTTTATCTAAAAGATATTTTTCTCTACAAAAGCTATATGGTTTCTCCCAGTCTTTTATTTTATCAAACTATTCATTTTTAATGACTCTCCAAAGGAATGTATAAAAACAAACATAAATTAATGTGCGCAGATCAATGGCTATTAATATGTGATACATCCCATGACTGTTATTAATATTTAAATAAGATTTTGCTTTGATTCACATCATGTTTTAAATATGCTATTTGAAAAAAGACTAAGAATTAAGAGAAATCTATAACAACCAAAGAATCTTTACTACTTGTAAAGTTTCATTTCATTTGTATGCAAGAATATTACTATATTCTTAGCAATCAAATCCAAATTCATAGATCTCAAACCTGAATAAGGACTCTAAGAAAAATATCAAACTTTAAAATTATTTTCTTTATTGCCTTTCTTCTTTCTGGCACTTTCACATTTAGTCATTGTATTTCCTATTTTGCTTGCTCAACTTCCACATACTACAAGATTAGCAAAAGGGACAGAAAACAACTTATTTGAGGGCAGCGAAGGGAAGGATGGGTCCCCCCCCACCCTCTCTCTCTCTCTCACACACACACACACACACACCCCACAGAGCAGAAGAGGGTTTTCTGCGTGCAGAAACTCAATTCAGAAATTCAGAAGACTTTTCCCACAGAAATAGTAAGAAACTATGATGTACGAGTGTACAGTTTTCCTTCATTATGGGTTAAAATAAGAGCTCGTGAGCTGACCCTTGGATATGCTGTTTTCTAACCTCGTACATGTGCGAAACTTGCATTGGGAAATCTAGACAGCTGTTTTTCAAATGACACCATGAGGGCACAGTGGGTTGTGTGGGGCTGGGGCTGTCCACCCACCTCCGCAAGACCGTCCTCAGTGATTGGACGACTTATCTGTCATGACAAAATCAGAAAGAATGTGAACGTCTGTCATTAACTGAATGATGGAATAAACTGGGGTTGATCCATTCTGTGGGATGTTATGCACCAATAAAAAAAAACAAATTAAGAATGTCTGCTGTTCTGGACAGGGGACCAGGACATATTATAAATAATGAAATCAAGATGCAAAGAAATGTTCACTTTTTTTTTTGCCTTTTCTAAGGCCACTCCTGCGGCATATGGGGGTTCCCAGGCTAGGGGTCTAATCAGAGCTGTAGCCACCGGCCTACACCAGAGCCACAGCAACGTGGGATCCGAGCCTCGTCTGCAAACTACACCACAGCTCACGGCAATGCCGGATCCTTAAGCCACTGAGCAAGGCCAGGGATCAAACTCGCAACCCCATGGTTCCTAGTCAGATTCGTTAACCATTGCACCACGATGGGAACTCCTAAGAAATGTTCACATTTTGATCGCCTTTTTGCAAAGACAACAGTGAACCCCTCCCTGCCCCCCACAAAATTTTTGAATTTGAAAGGATAAAGGTGAAAAGGATAAAGGTATGGATACAAAGCTGTTAATATTGTTCACCTTAAGAACAGGTGGGTTGCTAATTTTTTTCTTTATTTTTGTATGGGGGGAATGCTAATTTTAAAACCAAATGAAAATTTGGAAACACAGACCAGATTAAAGAGAAAAATTGAAACCACTTTGATTTTTAATTTCTGTTTTGTTAGGTATTACGTGTGTGTGAGAGAGAGCTGCCCTTGATAATTCATTATAAATAAACTTTTCTTGACAGTCCACTATTTTTATGTCACTTCGGGGCCCTTCTGGCAAGAGGATTTTAGCCCACAGCCACACAGACCCACAATGGAAACACTTTTAAACCGGCTGGTGTTTCACTTCCCTGTGGGACCTGCCTGCTCTCCCTGTGGGAAAGGCCCTGAGTAGACTTCTGTGTATTTTCTGCTACCTACATGTTAAGGAGGAGTTTCCTAAAGTGTAAAACCGTGGGAATAAAGGCTGCTGTTCTCATGCCAGCTTGAGCCCTGTTCTTGTTAGGGGTCCTCTGTCTCACCCCGGTGAATTCTCCTACATCAGCTGAAAGAACCGCTCAGCTGCCCTCCAGCAGGCTGGATGCACTCACAGGAGGGCACCCGGCAGCTGGTAGAGTCTGGCCCCAGGGGACACGTCAAGAAATGCTGTGTATGGAGTTCCCGTCGTGGCTCAGCGGAAACGAACCCAACATAGTATCCATGAGGATGGGGTTCAATCCTTGGTTAAGGATCTGGTGTTGTTGTAAGCTGCAGTGTAGCTTGCATCTGGCATGGCTGTGGCTGTGGTGCAGCTCTGATTTGGCCTCTGGCCTGGGAACCTTCCACCTGACAAGGTGTGCCGATCTAAAAAAGACCAAAAAAAAAAAAAAAGTGCTGCATGTCCTTGGGCTCAAAGTTACTTGGACATCCGTGACATCAGTTTCATGGCCTGAGGAAAAGCAGGACCGTAGTTTTCTCTGTTCCTCTCCTGAAGATAGGTGTCCATTACATCAACATGACACATTCATCAGCCATGCACAAAAGCAAGCAAATCTGCATAATACATGACAGAGCACAGCAAGGACCGTGCTTTCCTTACCAAAGGAAAGGCTTCCCGGAGGTAAGGGAATTTGACCTGTACCTGAAAGAACAGGTTACAAATAAAGGAGTAATTAAAAACAGATTCGTGTGTGTGTGTGTGTGTGTGTGTGTGTGTGTGTGTACTTAATAACCGGCTTTATAACATCCTTCACAGAAGGTTTTGGACTTTGAAATGTCCTCTCGTCCCACACAAACACCCATCTAATAAACCCATCTGGCCTGTAGTCCAGGCCAGTTCTGTGTTGAGGTCAAAGGGATTTTGTTGAATTACACATTAATTATATTGGTATAGTTACAAAACTAGTTTTTTCAATTAAAAATTGGATATGGAGGGGTGGGGGTGGTAGAAAGACTCCTACATCCAACATGTGGAAGAAATATGTGCATTTAATAAGATCTCTAAGGCAGCTCTTCAGTCACTAAAACTACATGCTGAGAACTCTTTCCTTGAGATACTTTAACTGATTCCACAGGAATGTAAGAGAGAAGTTATAGACACCAGACCAGTGCCTGCAGCTGTCAAGTCCTTGGATGCACTTAGGTTAGGGCGTATGTCAGTGGACAGGCCGATGTAATCTAGTGGACCTGCTCATGGCCACATTCATGATGTAAATAAGAGTAGCCTCAAGTTATTTGTTAACTCAGCATTCCACTCACAGGTTACTTTAATTACATGGCTGTGACTCTTCCATGATACCAATCAGCCAGTGAAAGCTAAAGAAAATATCTAATGTCCAGATGTTCAGCTTGTGGTCATGTAGGCAAAACACCTGGGCCCTAAACCAGATAATGACCTACAACTCTTTTTCTATACAGTTTATTTCTTCCTATTTGCCAATATAAAGCTCAAATGAGTTTAAAATTTAATTCATCTCCAAGTTCAGGCTTTAATGAAACAAAAATAAAAAGAACTATAAGAATTCATAACATGGCAAGTCATGTTTTCTGCTACTAAAACTTGGGGGGACTGGTTTCAGACTGACAAGAGTAAAGACATAGCCACTCAACCATCTTCTCTCAAAATACACCAAGAAACATCAAAGAGAATAGGTTAAAAAAATGCATATGCATCATTAGGAAACTAACAAATGTCTGTACCCACAATATATGGAGACAGAATTTGGAAAGAGGAAATCAAAGACGGAGCAGAGAGAAGGAAAGTCAAACCTTAGTGTCTGCAAAGAAAGTTGGAGGAATATCTATGAGCTAATTTTCCATACAGAACCCAGAACAGCACAGGAATGGGGGAAACTGGGCAGGGGGCAGCAAGATTAAATTGACCCCCCTAGTTCTCCACCCCCATCCAGTTCCCAAGCTGTATGTTGACTTCTCTTCTCCTCCAGACACTGAAGTGAGCAGAGGTGGAGTTCCATCTGAAATAAAAGAATTCAGGGAGTCTGTGTATGGAAGAGTGAATTCTCCATTTCCTTTCTACTGCTCAGACCCAGATCACCCAGAGTAAAATTCCAAGAGAGGAGATTGGAGGGTGCTACCCCAGAGAAAATACTTGCAGTGATATTTTCAGAGCCTCAGTAAAGACATCAACTGCCACCCCCACCCCCAACCCCCTCCGTTTGCCTCAGTGAAGACCTCCAGTGAATAAGACCAACACATGTATACAGAGCTTCTGGTCAGCTCAGCTTTTTGGTGATTTACTGTTAACGGAGAACACTGAAGGGCTAAGAGACACTCCAATATAACCATGATGAAAACAAACAGAATAAAGAACTCAGAGGAAACAAAGATGATGTAGGAAAGAAAATATCAAAAAACTTTAATATCATTAAAGATATGGGAGAAGATAGTGCATCAACAAAATAAGAGCAAAATGATATAAAAAGGAACAATTAGAGAATAAGAAAAAGTTTCTAGAAATTAAAAATATGACAGAAATTTTTAAAAGTCTGTAGAATAATTGGAAGATAAAGTGAAGTAAATCTCAATATAAAGTATAATAAAATGGTAAAGAAATGGACAAAAGGAAAAATAAGAAAAAATGGATACTCAATGCAAGAGATCCAATATATAGTAGAAATTCTACAAAATAAGAATTGATGGAGTTCCCATCATGGCTCAGTGGTTAACGAATCCGACTAGGAACCATGAGGTTGCAGGTTCGATCCCTGGCCTCGCTAAGTGGGTTAAGGATCTGGCATTGCTGTGAGCTCTGGTGTAGGCTGGCGGCTACAGCTCTGATTAGACCCCTAGCCTGGGACTGTCCATATGGCATGGATGGGGCCCTAGAAAAAACAAAACAAAACAAAAAAGAAATTCTACAAAATAAGAATTGAGACAATAATAGACAGGAAATTAGCAGAGGCATAAGAAAATTACTCAGAAAATTTTGAGAAACATGATTTTCCAAATTTAAAAGGCACTACAATGTCTAGCACAATATGTAAATGAAGATATGATGACATGATGTGAATACTTTTTTTTTTAAAGTGCTGAACCCACAGCATATGGAAGCTCCCAGGCTAGGGGTTGAGACAGAGCTGCAGTTGTTGGCTTGTGCCACAGCCACAGTAACACCAGGGCCGAGCTATGTCTGTGACCTACACCACAGCTCATGGCAACGCTGGATTCTTAATGCTCTGAGCGAGGCCAGGGATCAAACCCTTGTCCTCATGGATTCATTACTGTGGAGCCATGACAGGAACACCTGTGATATGAAGATCTAAATCAAGACATCTCACAATTAAGAAATGAAGAGACAGTTTGGAAGTAAAAGAGTAATAAGGACTAGACAACCTGCAGTAAACAACTAGAAAACTGGATAAAACAAATGAAACAACTGTTTTTCAGGCATTGAGCAATAGGCAGCATGGTTCAATGATCCTCGAGAAAAGGGAACCAAATAAAAGGAGCCCTGCACTTTCTGTTGGAGACAATTTCTATACTGCTGTTGCAGGGATAGGGGGACCCAAATAGAACCGGGGAAGAAATTGAGGAAACAAAGATCAGACATCAGAGAGGCTTAGGCAGCTGGAAGCTGGAGGCAGAGTTCTCAAAAAGAGGTGGTAATATAGAAAAAGAGCTTCAGGAGTTCCCATCATGGCTTAGTGGGTTAAGATCCAACTAGTACCCATGAAGACAAGAGTTCGATCCCTGGCCATGCTCAGTGGGTTAAGTATCTGGCATTGCCGTGACCCGAGGTATAGGTCAAAGGCTCAGATCTGGCATTGCCGTGGCTGTGGTGTAAGCTGACAGCTATAGCTCGGATTAGCCTCCTCACCTGGGAACTTCCATATGCAGTGATTGTGGCCCTAAAAAGCTAAAAAAAAAAAAAAAAGAAGAAGGGAGGAAGGAAGGAAGAGTAGAATGAAGGAAGCTTCAGAAATTTGGATGGTCCCCACTAGTGTTTGCTGACTACTGACTAGGAATGTGGAAACAAGTACTCCAAAAGGCTGGATAAAGAATGATGGAGCATGGTAAACAAAATATTCCCAGAGCTTACACAGACCTTGGAATGGATCAAATTCCCAACAGGCAGAAGGGAGAGGCCTTACTGATCATCCAAGGTATTTATGCCTCTCTGTTAGGGCTGAACAAATCCTGGAGTGAAGGCCACTTTCTATATGTCTTATAAAAATTAAAAACAGATTCCGAAGGGATAAAGCTGAAATGCAAGTAAAATGTCTTGCTTAGAACAAAGCCGAAAACTCATTAAAGACAAAAAACCAAACAACAGTTCAGACATTCAGCTACACAAAATACACAATGTCTAAAATCTAATAAAAAATTACTAAACATGCCAAGACGTAAGAAAATATGACCCACAATCAAGGGGGGGAAAAGCAATATGAAGAGGTTTAAAAAAAAAAAAAAGCCAGAGCTGATGAAACTAACAGACAAATTTTTTCAAAGCTCTTATCATTGTGAACAATGTATTTAAAGGAAAATATGAACTTAATGAGAAAAAAATGGAAGATAAAAAGAACCAATGAAAATTCTAAAAGTACACCATCTGAGAGTGTAACTGGATGAACCCAGAACCAGATCTTGGTTTCCAAGTCCAGTCTCCAAAAAAAAAAAAACCCAGAGCTTCTTAGAGATATGAGACTCTAGGGCTGATGCAAGGAATACACAAAGATGATCCTCGGCTGGTGGGGGCGGGGGGGGGGGGGGGGGGGGGGGGGGGGGGGAATAGAGGGATGTCAAAGGGACACGGGAACCAACTGAAAGGTCTATACTGAAACAATTTGAACAACAACCAAAAAAAGAAAAAGAAGAAGAAGAAAAGAAAAAGAAAGAGTATTGGATTATAACCCAATTTATATTTATAAAACAAATATCTATGAATCCACATATATAAATCGATAACAAACAAATAAATGCAAATACTCATATAGAAGAATTTCAGATCATTTTATCTAGGTTCCACTCCCTCGAGGAGATAGAGCATAATTCCCATCCCTTAAGGGTGAGATGCACATAGTGAATTCTTTCCAAAAAGCACACTGTGGAAATAGGGGGCTAAGGAAATTTTAAAGTGGAGAAACTTGACAAAACTCTCCCTCAGCCGAGTAATCAAAGTGAACATCATCAGTGATGATCATGTTGAGAGCATAAACCCCTAATATGATGTAATGAGAATAACTCTGTGGCCTTCCTCTGAAAAACCCCTAACTCCAATGTACAAGACAGAGTAATGGCCTCAAAAATGTCCATATTCTAAATCTCAGAATGTATTACCTTATGGGAAAAGGACTTGGCAGGCAAGATTAAGGATATAGACTTGTGGAGTTCCCGTCTTGGCGCAGGTGAAAGGAATCCAACTAGGAACCATGAGGTTGCGGGTTCGATCCCTGGCCCTCGCTCAGTGGGTTAAGGATCCAGCATTGCCATGAGCTGTGGTGTAGGTTGCAGACATGGTTCGAATCCCATGTTGTTGTGGCTGTGGTATAGGCTGAAGGCTATAGCTCCAATTAGACCCTCTAGCCTGAGAACTTCCATACGCCGTGGGTGCAGCTATAAAAAGACAATTAAAAAAAAAAAAAAAAAGGATACAGACTTGCGATGCGGAGGATTGTCCTGGATTATCTGGGTGAACCCAATCTAATCACATGAGTCCTTAGAAGTGGAGAGCTTTTACTGCTCTGTCCCCAGAGACAGAGAGATGTGACGATGGAATTAGGGTCAGAGAATGAAGGGTCAGGGAGAGTCGCTCAGTTCCTAGATGAAGGGCCACCAGCCAAGGAACTGTAGATGGCCTCTAGAATCAAAAGGCAAGGACACAGAATCTCCCAGAACTTCCAAAAAGGAACACAGCCCTGCTGCCACTTTGATATTGGCCTAGGGAGACTCACGTCAGATTTCTGACCAAGAAAATGGTAATGCATTTATGTTTTGTAATTTAAGCCACCAAGTTTGTAGTAATTTGTTAGCACAGCAATAAAGAAACTAATACTTTCACTCTCACCATGTGGAAAATATCAGACCAACCCAAACTGAGGGACATTCCACAAAATACCTTCTCAAAACTCTCAAAACCATCCAAGACAAAGAAGTAGGAAAAACTGTCACGACCTGGGGAAGAAGCCTAAGGAGACACGATAACTATAAGCAATGTGACACCCTAGATGTGAAAAAGGACATTAGGTAAAAACTGAGAAAGTCTGAATGAAGTATGGACTTTAGTTAATAGGTAACCTATCAGTGTTGGTTCATTAGTAGTAAAAAATGTACCATGGCAATGTAAACGTGAGCAAGAGGGAAAACTGGGTGAGAAATTTACAGGAACTCCCTGTATGATCTTTGCAATTTTTCTGTCAATCTAAGACTCTTCTAAAATAAAAGTTTATTGGTGTTCCCATCGTGGCTCAGTGATTAATGAATCCGACTAGGAACCATGAGGTTGAGGGTTCAATCCCTGGCCTCGCTCAGTGGGTTAAGGATCTGGTATTGCCGTGAGCTGTGGTGTAGGTTGCAGACGCGGCTCGGATCCTGCGTTGCTGTGGCTCTGGCGTAGGCCGGCAGCTACAGCTCCGATTAGACCCCTAGCCTGGGAACCTCCATATGCCGCAGGAGCAGCCCAAGAAATAGCAAAAAAAAAAAACAAAACCAAAAAAAACAACTGAGGAGTTCCCGTTGTGGCTCAGCAGAAACGAATATGACTAGTATTCATGAGGATGCAGGTTCAATCCCTGGCCACGAACTCAGTGGGTTAAGGATCCGGCGTTGCCATGAACTGTGGTTTATGTGGTGTAGATTGAAGACGAGGCTTGGATCTGGTGTCCTTGTGGCTGTGGCATAGGCTAGTAGCTAAAGCTCTGATTCGACCCCTAGCCTAGGAACCTCCATATGCTGGGGGTGCGACCCTAAGAAAAAAAAAGATTAAATAAAAAAGTCTGAAAGAAAAAATAGAGAACGAGTGACCATTTGGGACAATGCAAAGCAATGTGACATGTATCTATAACTGAAATCCAAGTAATAGAGAAGGGGGGGAGGCAGAAAAACATCTTTGAGGAAATAATGACCAAAAAATATTCAAGTTTGATAAAACCCATAGATGCAAGAATCTCAACAAATCTTAGGCAGAACCATCAATCAAACAATAAAACACAGTGAGGCATATCATAACCAAATTTCTGAAAACACATGATCAAGAGAAAAATCTTAAGAGCAGCCAGAGAAGAAAAAGATATTACATAAAAAGGAACAAAAATAAAGACGACAGCTGACTTAGTTAAAGATTTGGAAATGAGGTCATTCTGGGTCATTCTGGTGGGCCCTCAATCCAAAGACAAGTGTCCTTAGAAATGACAGAAAAGACACATCCATATGAAGACAAGCAGGGACTATAGTGATAATACCGCAAGCCAAGGGATGCTTGGAGCCTCCAAAAACTGGAAGAAGCGAGGAAATACTCTCAGAAACCAAGAACTATGGTCATATTTATGCTTTTGCTGTGTATATAATATTAATAACTACTGATTAGCCACCTCTCCTTGCTAAGTACACAAAAACATATAGGTATAAAATATTTAACCCTACAACTGTGTACTAAACATTCAGATTCCAGGCTGATTAGATTTTTATCATCCCTTATCTCAACCTCATGGTCTTTTATCATCCTTTATCTTAACCCCATATGGGGTCCAGGGTGATGCATCCCCTTTCCCAAGTCGATAATTTGCCAATATCAGGCAAATTCCTGACAGTTTCTTACATATTTATGCCAATTCAATGCCAGGTGAGAAACTGGGAGAACATGGAAAGAAGCATACAAGCCAGTTTTGTTATTAGCTCTGGCAAAATGATCAAGTAAGCTTGTTTTTTTCTCTCTCTCTATACCCAAGGATAATTATTTTTTTATTTTTATTTTTTTATTACTCAATGAATTTATTACATTTATAGTTGTACAATGATCATCACAATCCAATTTTATAGGATTTCCATCCCACAACCCCAGCGCATCCCCTTACCCCCCAAACTCTCTCCTTTGAAGACCATAAGTTTTTCAAAGTCTGAGTCAGTATCTGTTCTGCAAAGAAGTTCATTCTGTCCTTTTTTCAGATTCCACATGTCAGTGAAAGCATTTGATGTTGGTGTCTCATTGTATGGCTGACTTCACTTAGCATGATTTCTAGGTCTATCCATGTTGCTAAAAATGCCATTTCATTCCTTTTAATAGCTGAGTAATATTCCATTGTGTATATGTACCACATATTCTGGATCCACTCCTCTGTCGATGTACATTTAGGTTGTTTCCATGTCTTGGCTATTGCAAAGAGTGCTGCAATGAACATCAGAGTACATGCGTCTTTGGGAGTCATGGTTTTCTCTGGATAGATGCCCAGGAGTGGGATTGCTGGATCAAATGGTAGTTCTATTTTTCATTTTCTGAGGAATCCCCATACTGTTTTCCACAGTGGTTGCACCAATTTACAATGCCACCCACAGTGTAATAGGATTCCTTTTTCTCCACACCCTCTCCAGTACTTAATTGTTTGTAGACTTTTGGATGATGGCCATGCTGGCTGGTGTAAGGTGGTACCTTATGGTGGTTTTGATTTGCATTTCTCTAATAATGAGTGATGTTGAACATCTTTTAATGTGTTTTTTGGCCATCTGTATGTCTTTGGAGAACTGTCTGTTTAGATCTGCCCATTTTTTGATGGGTTGTTTGTTTTTTTGGTATGGAGCTGCAGAAGGTGTTTATAAATTTTGGCGATTAATCCCTTGTCAGTTGATTCATTTGCAAATTTTTTCTCCCATTCTGTGGGTTATCTCTTCATTTTGTTTAGGATTTCCTTTGCTGTGCAGAAATTTTTAAGTTTGATTAGGTCCCATTTGTTGATTTTTGTTTTTATCATCAATACTCTAAGAGGTGGATCTGAGAAGATGTTGCTGTCATTTATATCAGAGAGTGTTTGGCCTATGTTTTCCTCTAATAGTTTTATAGTGTCTGGTCTTATATCTAGGTCTTTAATCCATTTGGAGTTTATTTTTGTGGATGGTGTTAGGGAGTGTTCTAATTTCACTCTTTTCCATGTGGCTGTCCAGTTTTCCCAGCACCACTTATTGAAGGGGCTTTTCTCCATTGTATATTCTTGCCTCCTTTGTCATAGATGAGTTTGCTGTAGGTGCATGGGTTTAAGTCTGGGCTTTCTATCCTGTTCCACTGATTTATATTTCTGTCTTTGTGCCAGTGCCATACAGTTTTGATGATTGTTGCTTTGTAGTCTAGTCTGAAGTCAGGGAGCCTGATTCCTCCAGCTCCATTTTTCTTTTTCAGGATGTCTTTGGCTATTCTGGGTTTTTGTGCTTCCAAACAAACTTTAAAATATTTTGTTCTAGTTCTGTGAAGAATGTCCTTGGTAATTTGATAAGGATTGCATTGAATCTTAGGTAATATAGTCATTTTGGTAATATTAACTCTTCCAATCCAAGAGCATGGTATGTCTTTCCATCTATTTGTGTCATCTTTGATTTCTTTCATCAGTGTCTTATAGTTTTCAGAGTACAGGTCTTTCGTCTCTTTAGGTAGGTTTACTCCTAGGTATTTTATTCTTTTGGATGCAATGGTAAATGGGATTGCTTCCCTAATTTCTCTTTCTGCTCTTTCATTGTTAGTGTATAGAAATGCTGTCGATTTCTGTATGTTAATTTTGTATCCTGTGACTTTGCCAAATTCATGGATGAGCTCTAAAAGTTTTTTCATGGAGTCTTTAGGGTTCTCTAGGTATGGTATCATGTCATCTGCAAATAGTGATAGTTTTACTTCTTCCTTTCCAATTCGGATTCCGTTTATCTCTTTTATTTCTCTGATTACTGTGGCTAGGACTTCCAAAAGTATGTTGAAGAGTAGTGGTGAGGGCGGACATCCTTGTCTTGTTCCTGATCTCAGCGGGAATTCTTTCAGCTTTTCACCATTGAGAATGATGTTTGCTGTGGGTTTGTCATATATGGCCTTTATTATGTTGAGGTAGGTTCCCTCTATGCCCACTTTCTGAAGAGTTTTTTTTATCAGAAATGGGTGTTGGATTTTGTCAAAGGCTTTTTCTGCATCTATTGAGAGGATCATATGGTTTTTATTTTTCAGTTGGTTAATGTGGTGTATCACACTGATTGATTTGTGGATATTGAAGAACCCTTGCATCCCTGGGATAAATCCCACTTGATCATGATGTACAATCCTTTTAATGTATTGTTGGATGCGGTTTGCTAGTATTTTGTTGAGGATTTTTGCATCTATGTTCATCAATGAAATTGGCCTGGAGCCAAGGATTTTTTTTTTTGTCTTTTTGCCTTTTCTAGGGCCGCTTCCCACGGTATATGGAGATTCCCAGGCTAGAGGTCTAATCAGATCTGTAGCCACTGGCCTACGGCAGAGCCATAGCAACGCGGGATCTAAGCCACATCTGCAACCCACACCACAGCTCACGCCAACACCGGATCCCCAACCCACTGAGCAAGGCCAGGGATCGAACCCACAACCCTGTGGTTCCCAGTCGGATTCGCTAACCACTGCGCCAGGACCGGAACTCCAAAGATAATTTTTAAAAACCTTTTTGCCTTTTTTTTTAAGGGCCGCACCTGCGGTATATGGAACTTTCCAGGCTAAGGGTTGAATTGGAGCCACAGCCTCTGGCCTACACCACAACCACAGCAACACTGGATCCAAGCCTCATCTGCAACCTACACCACAGCTCATGGCAACACCAGATCCCTAACCTACTGAGTGAGGCCAGGGATCAAACCCGCATCCTCATGGACATTAGGTTTATTACTGCTGAGCCACAATGGGAACTCCTAAAACCTTTTTGATATATCAATCCTTTTTTCCAGTTTTAGTGAGAAATAATTGACATCCATCACTGTATATTTTAAGGAATATATATAGCATGATGGTTTGGCTTATACATTAATACTTTTAATGAGGACAACTAAATAGATTAAAACTAAATGTGTTTTCAGAGAACCTATAAGGCCAGTGATTTTTATTATTTTTTTAATGGCCACACCCATTGCATATGGAAATTCCTGGGCCAGGGGATTGAATCCAAGCCACAGCTGTAAACTGTGCTGCAGCTGCGGCAACACGGGAATCCTTTAACCCCACTGTGCCAGGCTAGGGATTGAACCTGTGCCTCTGAAGCAATCCAAGCCACTACATTCAGATACTTAAGCCATTGCACCACAGTGGAAACCTGAAGCCAGTGATCCTGATAAACCTTAATCTGTAGAAAAATTTTAGCTATTTCATGAGGCTCAACAAAAATATGAATATACATACACACATATGTATCCCATCGGAGTCATTAACAAAACTGAAGCATGTGTCCACTGACTTTTGATGATGTTGGCTGACCTTTTTTTAGTAGAATGAGTGATTTTTCTGAGAGCGGTGAGAGATTGGGACCAAACCAATTTTAGCATTCGTTTTATCACCAAAGAGGGAAGTATAGTGTAGGGAAGGAGCATAAACTGAGTACATACTATGTACCAGGCACTCTCCTTAAATACCCTATAACCCTGATGGCTCACTCCCTTTGAAGTTGGGAATCTAACCTCGTTAGTGCGGTAGGTAGCATGTCGGTCTCATAATTCCCATTTCAGTGTCTGTCATCTCTGCCTGGTCTGCTGGAGCAGGGTCCTTACTGGTACCTCTGCTTCGGCTTTTGTCTCCTGACAGTCGACTGTGGACTCAGATGTACCAGAGTATTATTAAAATAGATCATGTCACACTCCTGCCTAAAGCCCCTTGGGTGTTTCCCACAGCAATTAGAATAAAATCCGTACTTGCTTCCATGGCCTACAAAACCCTGTGCGGGGTCTGGCCTGAGCCCACTTCACACTCTCCCACCCTATCTGGGTCTACTTTTCCCCCCACTCACTCGCCATGCGTTATCCCATGGTCAGCAAACCACAGCTCCACAGGCAAAATCTGGCCCACTGCCTGTTCTTCGACAGCCCCTGAGCTGAAAATGGTTTTTACATTTTTAAACAGTTGGAAACAAAAGAAGAACACTATTTTGTGACATGTGAAAATGATATATAATTCAAATATCAGTGTTTATAAATAAAGTTTTATTGGAACACAGCCATGCTCATCTGTGTGAATATATGTCCAAGAAGATTTTAGGGGCTAAAATAGCAGATGGTTGCCAAGACCGAATGACCCTCAAAGCCTAAAAATACTTACTAGCTGGCCCTTTGCAAGAAAAGTTTGCTGCAATTCGTTTTCGTCCCACTGGTTTCCTTCCTGTTTCTAAAACTTACCCTGCTCATTATCTCCTCAGGGCTTTCTAGTTCCTGTTCTCCCTTCCTAGAATGTTCTTCTCCGGTTCTTGGCATGGCTTTTTTGTTCCATCAGATTTCACCTAACATGGGCAAAACCAGCAGAAGTTCATATACTATCGGACTGCATCTCTTACCTCTAAGAAGCTCCCTGGATAGAGAGAGTGGATGGAAGAGTCCTTCTTTCCTCTCTGGGAGCAGCGAGGAAATGAGAAGCTTTCTGGAGGCCAAGGTGGGCTCTGAACAACGCCAATATGCAGATCCCACCTGCATTCGGTGTGAATGGATGTTCCTGACCTGCGCACCAGGACCATGAGGCTGGAGGTGAGCTCTATCTCCTGGACCTTCCTCATGGTCATTCCAGCCACAGCTCCATCAGATTACAGCTCTGTGTGTGTGCATGGCCCAGAATTCTTGGTGTAATCTGTGCCCAGGGCGCGGAGGATGAGGTGTTCTTTCATGACCGCATATTGATCTGCAGAAATCAGTTGCCTTCTGGATAAAAGGGATGGGAATTTAGCATGTGGTGGATTCAAAGCGCACGGCCCTTAGACCAGAAGACCTCCTCTCGCCATCTCAGCTGCAGAACCACTCTGAGCCAGGATCCTCTTCTCTAAAATACCGACTTGTCTAAACCTCTTAGAGATTCTTAAAGGTCCAATGAGAAAACATTTGTAAAATTGCCTTGTAAACTATGACTTAAAAGAATATGTTTTTTCACTCACCCTCTCTTAATACCATGAAGCAAGAAGGCCAAATTCTACCCAATAAACGCCATAATTTGTGAGGTTGTTTTTTTTTTTTTTTGTCCTTTTGCCATTTTTCTTGGGCCGCTCTCACAGCATATGGAGTTCCCAGGCTAGGGGTCCAATCGGAGCTATAGCCACTGGCCTACACCAGAGCCATAGCAACGCGGGATCCGAGCCGTGTCTGCAACCTACACCACAGCTCACAGCAATGCTGGATCGTTAACCCACTGAGCAAGGGCAGGGACCGAACCCGCAACCTCATGGTTCCTAGTCGGATTCGTTAACCACTGCGCCACGACGGGAACTCCAATCACCATAATTTGTGACAGCCCCCACCCCACAGTGAAGCCTGTTTAAAGTCTCAGTCTGTCCTTAAATGTATTATTCTGTTCTTAAAATATATAAAGTGTGCATACAAGATTTTAAGGGATGTTGGAGGCAGCAAGAAGAGAGGGAGTTTCTGAAAAAGAAGCCACAGAGATAGTAGATCATGGCCAGGCAGAGAGAGAAATGCATTGAGACCTCCTTCACATCTATGTGGCAGTTTTAATTTGGAAACAATATATTTCCCAAAGCAATTCAGCAAATGGGGTTCAGGGTAGGAATGATTTTTTCTGTAACTGAGTGTATTAAATTTCAAGGGGAGCCTTCTGACAGAGGCTACTGGGAGGCCGGGTTGAACTGGGATTTAGAAGGAAATGAAGTAAACCCACAGAGAGTGAGGACAATGCTGGACCAAGGCTGTTCTAACATAAGCTCATTTATTTGTAAGGCCTGTGTAAGGGCTCTCGCCTCCATGAGAAACTGCTCCCTGGGAGCTTATTTTCTCTATAAAATTGGGACAACGTGCTCTACTGCCCAGGCCATTGTGTGGAGTAGAGATGATGCACGGAGAGCATTTTGCACTAATCCTGCTCAAAAGGAAGCTCTTGTCACTGTGCTAAGCTGCCAGGTCAGTCACTACTGAGACACACTTGACATTAAAGTCATGTGTCTTGGAGTTCCCACCGTGGTGCAGTGGGTTAAGAATCCAACTGCAGTGGCTTGGGTTGCTTTGGAGGCGCAGGTTTGATCCCTGGCCCTGTGCAGTGGGTTAAAGGATCTGGTGTTACCATAGCTGTGGTGTAGGTGGCAGCTGCAGCTCGGATTCAATCCTTGGCCTGGGAACTTCCATATGCTGCAGTTGTGCCCATAAGAAATTAAAAACAAAAAAACAAACAAAAAAAACCACGTGCCTTTACTGGACTGCAAAGATAGCGGTATGAAGGCTTAGCTGATATTAGAAGCTGGCAGATTCTATGTGGGGTACCTGGAGATGATTCACGATGAGTACCAGAGGAACAGAAAGAACCAAGATGTTTCCGCAGATGCCAAGGTAGCAGGGAGGGTCCTTATTTGGAGTGAGTCTGGGGTCTGACTCAGGTAATTTGTGCAAGGCACCCAGAGTCATAGGAATCGTTCAGAATGGGATGCAGGGCCCAAGGAAAGAACACTAGCTGAACTGAGCATTAGGTTGGAAAGGTAAGGACAGGGGGCAGAAAGCAGGCCACATGCCAGGAAAGGCCTAGATGGCAGACTGGGCTACCTGGAACTGGGTGAGGCAGGGGGCTCTTTCTTCCACAGCCACTGCAGAACTAGCTGACGTGTAGGGTCGGTAACCTTTCTCACCCCTCCCCACCCACTCAGACCTGTCCTCCCCTTCCTGGATGGATCCTTGCCAAGCTGCCTGTCCCACCCCAGTGCTGTCCACAGCTCTGCTCTTTTCCTTACCTGCAAAAACAAGAAAACCAAGAAGTGAGCAGAAACTAGTCCTGGTGAAATGCCACCCATCCTGGCCAGCAGCTACAGGTGAGCAAGGAAAAGTCCAGGCCCCTAGCAATCTGGAAGATCCCCTTGGTACAAGTGGATCCCATATGGCAAGGGCCAGCCCCCTTGCCCACTTACAAATCGATCTCTCAGCATAGATCTCTATAGCAACCCACCAAGCGTCTTTATAAAATTTGAGGCTTGGAGGAGGCAAAAGACCAGCACAGGTTCTGATGAGAATCAGACCCGAGGCCTAGTTTGTACTTGCTTTATTCCACCTCACATGCATCTCCGCTGCCTGACTGCCAGCATCAGCTGGCAGACAAGATCACCACACAATCATTCAGTATTACTGGCCAATGTATGAGAGATGAGGACAGTTTAGGATTATCAGTAAAGAATGTACAAAACGGTAGGGTGTGCGAAAGATGAATCCTGGATATTTTTTAAGACTTTGTGTAATTTTTCATATACAAGTGGACAGTGTGAATTTCCAAGAAGAAAACAGAGAGCATGTAGCATTTCTCAAACTTTATTGTATTACAGGAGTTCCCGTTGTGGTGCAGTGGTTAACGAATCCGACTAGGAACCATGAGGTTGCGGGTTCGATCCCTGGCCTTGCTCAGTGGATTAAGGATCTGGCGTTGCTGTGAGCTGTGGTGTAGGTCACAGACGCTGCTCGGATCCCGAGTTGCTGTGGCTCTGGCGTAGGCTGGCAGCTACAGCTCCGATTAGACCCCTAGCCTGGGAACCTCCATATGCCGTGGGAGCGGCCCTAGAAAAGGCAAAAAGACAAAAAACAAAAAAAAAACTTTACTGTATTACAGAAAATGTTATGGGCTAAATTGTGTTCCCCTCCAAATTCAGATGTTGAAGTCCAAAACCACAGGACCTCAGAATGTGACTATGTTTGGCGATAGGGCCTTTAAAGAGGCAATTAAGTTAGAGTAATCAGAGTGGACTCTAATCCAATGACTCACAGTGTCTTTTTTTTTGGCCACGCCCACAGCGTGTGGAAGTCAGGGATCAAATCTGTGGCACAGCAGCAACCTGGGCCACTGCAGTAACAACACTGGATCCTTAACCCACTCCCTTCAAGGGAACTCCCAGTGACTAATGTCTTTATAAGAAGAGATTAGGGCAAATAGACAGCAACCCATGTACACACAGAGAGATAAACATCTGAATACACAGCAAGAAGGTGGCCATCTGCAAGCCAAGGAGAGAAGCCTCGCTAGCCCCTTAATTTCAGACTCCCAGCCTCAGCACTGTGAGAAAATACATTTCTGTGATTTCAGCCACATAGTCTGTGGTACTTTGTTGTGGCTGCCCTGCTAAACTCATGCAGAAAAGCTATTAGCATGTTAGTGATTAGTTTGGCATATTCTGGGATAGTATTAATAATCATTTTAATAGTTTTATTAAAATTTATCCTAGGAGTTCCCATCGTGGCTCAGCGGAAAGGAATCTGGCTAGCATCCTTGAGAATGCAGGTTTGATCCCTGGCCTCACTCAGTGAGTTAAGGATCTGGCATTGCTGTGATCTGTGGTGTAGGTTGCAGATGCGGCTCACATCTGGCGTTGCTGTGATGTGATGTAGGCCAGTGGCTATAGCTCTGATTTGACCCCTGGCCTGGGAACCTCCATATGCTGCTGGTACAGCCCTAAAAAGCCAAAAAAAATTTATTCTGGAGTTGATCCATTTTTATTAGTCACCTAGTATCACTGATTTATAAACTTCCCTTACCTTTGCATGAGTTCTGTGCACCTGTTGCACACACATCCTCAGATGGCCAGACTCTGCCATTACAGATAGACAAATGCTTTCTATGCATTGCCCGGCTGTGCTCCTTATTATGCTGGCTGGTGGTTTTGTGTGATGTCAGTGTAGCTAAGCTGGAACTGTGCATCCCAGAAAACCTAGGCAACATTTGGAAGACGGAAGTGACCTGGTGGCCGTGTTTATCGGAAGTTAGAAGGTTGATGTAGGGCCTGGCACTGTGGTAGCTCACACACAAGACAGTGCCTCTGCTGGCTGACCTGACATTGCAAGGCTGCAGCTCAGCCTCCAGCTTCAACTGCTTCTTCAGCTTCTCTGAATGCTTATTAGGTTTGGATGAAACTCCACAGCAAAGTGCACCAGCTCTTCTCTAGGTCAGCTTCATCATCGAAGTTGGAGGACTGGAAGCACGAGAGGCCAAGGCGGCAAGCAGGGCTTCTAGTACATCCATTCACACAGCTTCCAGTTTGTGCCTGCTGGCTTCACGTCTCCACTTCACATCAATCTTCCCCTCATGAACTGGTCCATCCTGCTGATTTCAGGCCCAAGTCTTGACTTAGTACAGACAGATTACACGGACTGCATAACTGGCTCCCATAATCGCATATGTTCTAACCCCCTCCCATACATTCCTTGTTTCTATCAAAGTGGTTTTGCTCCTCTGATCAAACTATGCTGATACACATTTTGGAAGCAGACTGGTATAATAAAAACCTAGAGCATTTGCACTGACTTTGGGACTGACCTTGAACGTCTGTCAGTGAAGGCTCAAATAAACATAGGGAAAATATTGTTGGAGTCTGGGGAAAAGTAGACATTTTTATATAGTGGTGGGAAGTTTACCAACATTGACACTTGAGGTAACTTGGAAAATAGAAACCATATGGATGAACTGTGTGACCTCACCAAGGAAATGTCCAAGAACAGTGTTGCCAGTGCCACCTGGCCTCTTCCAGCTCTTGCAATAAAACAAGAGAGTATAAAGATAAGCTAATGAATAAATAATTAAATATAAAGGTGAAAGGTGTGGCTGAGTTTGAAATGGTTTTTCATTCCCAGATGACAAATCTAAAATTAAGAAATGGCTTCTAGATCTGGTTCTGGTCAAGATGGAGTGAGCAGATTCCATGGTCTGTCTCCCACTGATTCAACCTAAAAACCCTATACAGAATACATAAGGCAACTAATGAAGACTCGGAAAAGAAATAATAGTGGGTAGATTGGGGAGGAAAGTCAAAACTCCAAGAAAATCCAATAAGATGGTGAGTGTCTTGGATTTTTTTCCTTCCACATCTCTTGGCATAGATGCAGGACAATATGGGACTCAGAATTACTCAAGTTGTACAGTCAGAAAAAAGTCCAAGAGAAACTCTGATCAAAGGAAAGGACAGAAGGAGTCATGAGAGAATTCCTCTGTTCTTGCTCCTCCCAACCTGTCTTGATGCCACAAAACATTGAAATTCAGGGGTCTTGGGGAAGGGATAAGAGTAGCTTGCGTGCAGAAGTGGGTGGCAGAGGGCAGACTGTGGCAGACTGTATCACCCAAAAATGGCCATAACAGTATCTCCCATCCCATACTCTCTTTTAACAACATGATCTTGCCATCTCCCATCAAGAGGTGGAGTCTAGGAGTTCCTGTCGTGGCTCAGTGGTTAATGACTCCGACTAGGAACCATGAGGTTGTGTGTTCGGTCCCTGGCCTTGCTCAGTGGGTTAAGGATCCGGCATTGCTGTGGACTGTGGTACAGGTCGCAGATGTGGCTTGGATCCCAAGTTGCTGTGACTGTGGCAACTCGACCCCTAGCCTGGCACCCTCCATCCATATGCCATGGTGTGGCCCTAAAAAGACAAAAGACAAAAAGGACAACAACAACAAAAAGATGTGGTGTCTATGTCTCTTCCCCTTGAAACTGGGTGGACCTTTGTGACTACCTCAATCAACAGGGTATAGCAGAAGTGATACTATGTGACTTCCAAGAATAGATCATAAAAAGTAATGCAGTTTTCTCCTGGATTTTTCTCTGGGTACTTGCTTTTGGAGCCCAGCTTCCATGCTGTCCAAAATCCCAGACCATGCAGAAGTCACAAGTAAGTGTTTTGACAGACACCTACAGCTAAAGTCCCAGCTAACAGCCAGTGCTAACCCCAGATTCCAGCCCCAGTTCCCACCTGGCTGCATCCACATAAGAAACCCCAACCCAGAATTCCCTGCCGGCACCAAATCAACCCCCCAAGTGTGAGAGATAATAAGAATGAATGATTTTTGCTGTTTTATGTTACTGAAGTTGGGGTGGTTTGTTAAAGAGCAATAGGAAACTAGAGCAAGGATGATAAAAAACAGCTGCTTTGGTGTCTTGTCATCAACTCTCAGACTTTTTCCAGATCTATCATCCTACTTCCTACTTCGAACCACCAGCCCTACCTCTTGGTTGCTAAAGTTTCTACACCCTGTTGTTGTCATACTGTGGTTTGCCCTTCTCACCTTGGCCTTTAGTAAGACCACTAACTTCCTCGTTGCCTAGGGAAGCCCAGACCCCAGACACTGACACTAAAAATTGTTGCTAAGATCCACCCCCAGTAACCTCACCCATCAAATGTGGAACCAGTAAAGTAGGAAGGAGGGCCTTCCATGAGGTGGGAATAATAAACCTCAATAGAGCAGGAGCTTTGTAATGCCTCGTGAACATGGGCAAGAGTAATGAGAGTAATTATTGTAATTGAAGTATTGCATTATGGAAACCTAAATAAATGTTACAGAGAAAGAATAAATAATGGAAGGGAGAGAATGAAGAAAAGAAAAAGAGGAAATTAAAAGGAGATGGGAAAAAAATGAAAAATAAAATAGATATGGGGTCAGAGAAATAGGGAAGGAAGAGATAAAGATCCTGAAATGAGAAACAGAAAATGAGGAGAAGGAAAATCAAGTCCAGACCCCAATACTTGAGAAGGATACGAAGATACATGCCGAGGGCATGCACTTGAGTGGGCATGAGCCAAGGGGCTGTGCAAAAATGGACTAGCCCTTTACTGTGCATAATCCATACTTCATTTAAAAAGTAAACAAGAAAAAATATACTAACTAGACTGATGTATACTGATCTTACATCTTTGCCGTTAGAACAGTAGCATTCAAGTAAGTTATTATCTATAAACAATGCAAAATGATGAGATTTGGAGATGGGACCTAAAATTTTGAGTATATTATTGGAAAAGACTTTATGAGGATGACTCTGTTTTCCATGGTACATACAAGAGATTGATAGAACATATTGAAGGATGGAAGTTGGCTTCTAGACCATCTGTTAGGACATTAATCATTAAGGAACAAAGCATACTATGCCATTAAATAAATCATACTGAAAGAAGACAATAGGCCTTATAAATGTAAAAATAAGCAACAACAAAATAAGCAATACTGTCCACAGAATGTGTCCTCCCTTTACGGAGAGACACCAAACCATGGAAGCAAGTTCTTTCCTACCTGCAGTGCTTTGTACAATAAATGATCACCGTGTAACAGAGGACAAAGGGAGGCCAGGACCCTCATCTCTAGTTCTGGGTGAGAAAAAATTATTCTACCAGTCCAGTCAGAATTAGATCCCAAGAAGAGGAGATAACTTAACCTAGTTTTTTTTGTTGTTTTTGTTGTTGTTTTTTTTTTTGTCTTTTTGCTATTTCTTTGGGCTGCACCCATGGCATATGGAGGTTCCCAGGCTAGGGGTCGAATCGGAGCTGTAGCCACCGGCCTACACCAGAGCCACAGCAACGCGGGATCCGAGCCGCGTCTGCAACCTACACCACAGCTCACGGCAATGCCGGATCGTTAACCCACTGAGCAAGGGCAGGGATTGAACCCACAACCTCATGGTTCCTAGTCAGATTCGTTAACCACTGTGCCACGATGGGAACTCCCTTAACCTAGTTTTAATTCCTGGTAGACCCTGGTCTGAGAGGGCTTGTTGCACAGCATGCCAGTTAGTGTATTTGGCCAAAAGGGTTACAGGTGGGGCCAACATAGTGGGTCCCTCATCCCTTTGGGTGGCCATGAGTAGCTCCTCACATTTACCCAGCATGTAGTAGGCAAGTATAATTTTCTATCATTATCATTCTCCATATGTGTCCAGGGAGATGAAGGGGGTTCAGAGACTGAGGTGTCGTTAAAATGGTTCTTTTTACATCTGCAACTGCAGCATGTGGAAGTTCCAGCAAACTCAGAAGAGTTAAGTGAGTAGTAGCTGAGGGCCACTCAGCTAATAAGTGAAAAACTGAGATTAGAACTCATGTTTATTTGATCCTAAAGTCCTATCCTCTCTTTACAGTGTTATACTCTGTTTAAGAGAAATGGTAATATTACTTAGGTTTTCTTTTCTTCTTTTTTTAGGGCCACACCTGCAGCATATGGAGGTTCCCAGGCTAGGGGTCGAATTGCAGCTACAGCTGCAGGCCTACACCACAGACATAGCAATGCCAGATCTTAGCTGCGTCTGAACCAACACTGCAGCTCATGGCAACACTGGATTCTTAACCCACTGAGCAAGGCCAGAGATCAAACCCGCCAGAATCTTCAGGGATACTAGCCAGGTTCTTAACCCACTAAGCCACAACAGGAACTACTGAAATGGTTCTTGATTTATGAGGCCTTCATGTAGGTAACAAAAGTCTGTGCGTAATCTACCTTGATTCCAACCAGTTAAGAAGGGAAATCCACTTTAAGCTATCTCACTACTCCCTGGAGACTCTCCTGCTCCCACCAACCCACACTCTGCTCCCAAATTTACAGAGAGAAGTAAAGTAGGAGAAGAGTAATGGAGTAGAGGTCCAGACGGTAGCAATCAGCTTGGTGACCTTGGGCAAATTATAAGGAGCTTATAGTGGAATGCCTTCTCTATATAGATGAGGAAACCTAGGCTGAGGTTAACTAGTTTGAAATATCAAAAATGTGGCTAGAGGTGACACCAAGACAAGAACCCCTATTCTCTCCAGTCCCAGTGTGGGGCTGCATCTGCCCTTGAACCAGGCTACTACCCTGCATGCCACAAGAAATTATTCATTTAAATACAAGAAAAAAGCACCATGTCCCCTGTCTGTCTTCCACTATGGGAGATCAGCAGAGCTGTGATCCAAGAAGCCTGGCTGTCCACTGGATAGACAGTCAAAATGGACAAAGAGCCTTGGCATGCTCATCACATTTAAAGATCGGGGTTCTGCTTGGCTGACCCAGGACCCTTAGAATTGGTTGCATCATAGGAGACAGACTCACTCCAGCTATCCTTAAAGACCTGAAATCTAAACCAGAAGGTAGTTTATTAATTTATAAGGGGGGTAGATCCTTCCAAAGACATTTACTCCAATCTCAATAGCCCCTTCCAGTTTTCCAGGTCCCTTAGAGGCTGCTTGAAGTGCATGAAATCAGGGCACAGGGATTCCCAGGTGCCATAGCACCTGATGAAGCATCCTGGCCCATAATAGGGACTTCACTGACTGCCAGTTACCTCCTCCTCCACCCCCAACCTTACCAAATTCCTGCTAACTCCTTGCTTGTGAGGGTGGTATTCTGCCATCCCCTCCTATTAACAGTCATCCTTCCCTAGATAAAGCACAAATATAATTGATTCCTATTCATCCAGGTTAATAACACCTATTATGGTCAGCCTCAGATAAGTTAATACAGATGTCCTGATGTAATGCATTGATTAACCTAGGGCATCTTTATCTCCCTAGTCAATAATTTACTGACTTCACTCATTATCTTTTAGTGCTTCCTCATTAGTCCTAGAGGTTAACTTTATCTCAAAGTTGTGACTTATTGTTACTCTGTGTACTAACTACAATATCTGCTAAAAGTAATGCTTAGTGGTGGCTAGGATGCCAACCAAAGAATTTTCATTGACCATCTTTTGAGAAATCATGAAGTGTAGCATACATATGTATTTTTATGGCTGCACCCACAGCATATGGACGTTTCCAGGCCAGAGACTGAATCCGAGCCGCAGTTGCATGTATCACCACAGTTGCAGCAACACTGGATCCCTTAATCCACTGAGCCCGGCCGGGAACAAACCCGCCCCTCTGCAGCAACCCGAGCCACTGCAGTCAGATTCTTAACTCACTGCACTACAGTGGGAACTCTGTAGCACATTTTATAGCTGTTCATTTCATACTGTCATCCTACGGCACATGGGCCGATTTTGCTGCACAGAATCACACTTTTGCCTAACTTCTCTAGGTATTCTCACCCTTTTTTAGTCCATTTTCCACTTTTTCCGGTAAACTTCCAGCTCCCTTTTGCCTCCATACTTACACCAAGGCACTCACACACACAAGCATTGGCTATACTGACAAAACAGCCTCAGTGCCTTCTGGAAAGCAACAGAGATTAAATCCTTACTGGTGGTGCAGAGCGTCACTGCCTGAGACCTCTTGGAGCTTGTTTCTCCACCTGCAAAGTGATGATAGTCACTTTGTCACCTGTTTTCTTCACAAGATTGCTGAGAAATTCAAATAAGACAATGTAGATAGGAACACTTTGTAAAAGGCTCGGCAAGCCATGCAAAGGGAAGGAAAACATGCAGATAATTTGCAACAAAAATAATTAGGCATTCATGTTCATTCATTTAAATGTGGCTTTGTTCCCTTTTTGCATCTAATTAAATCAAGAGAAATGTCAGGTGTGATTCTTAGGGACCAAGATTTCGTTTTAGCCAGGCAAGAGAAACGTGCCCTTGAGTGCCCTGGGGATATAGTTAATTTGTTTTTTTCTATGCTTTAGGACTAAAGCCCTATCTGGAATTCTTATGCTTTTTTATCCTTCTAACCATGCTAATGTAGGAAAGTTCAGCAGGTCTGAATATTCTAAATATATATTATTTTATTTAATGAGAATCTTCATTAGTAGTTATGGTTCATCACATGACCGGCCTTTTCAAAAGCAAGAGTAGGTGGATGGCAACCAAACCCTTGTGCTGGCTTGGAGAAAAAAAATTTAGAGACCCAAATAAGTAAATTTAATTAGAGATTACACATGGAATGACTGTGGGATGCAGACAAATTTACCCTGCCTTCCAGCAGGAGGGCTTTGTCCTGGTGTGTAACATTTCAAAGGCCCTTGTTCATGGGAACCATTTTTCCCTTCTGCATAGATGCTTTTGCAGCTGCTGTCAGGTGTAGAGATTTCATTTTAAATACAGAATGTTCTCCAGCTTCTGTAATAACCTGCAGCTGTTTGACCGCTCAGTGCAAGAGGTTGAATGCTGTACATTGTCCCTGGAGCTGCTTCAGACCAAAGCAAAATATTTTCCGCTTGCAAGAATCAGAGAAGGGCCACCTATCAGTGGAATTTAAAATATTTCTCCAATTAAGCTCTAGACCTACAGAGTCAGTGTTGAATGCGAGAAGAAAGGGACAGCAAGTTAGCTGAGCTGCTCTAAAGCGAGCTGTTCTTGAGATGACAGAGCTCTCTGTTTGGAGCAGCCTTCAACTCTCTTTCGGAAGAAGGAAACACCTGCGTGCGGCGGGGGGTGCAAAGCCCTCATTCCCTCCAGGCAAAATGAGAGAAAAGTCTGCGGATTTTCCAAAGCTGTTATCTAACAGTCCAAGGAGTGAGTGCCTAGCCAAAAAGCAGTGTACATAATGGATCCACAAGTTAATTCTCTTAGTGCTGAGCAGCTTAGGGATGCGGTGCTGTTGGAGCCTGAAGACTTGGACACCAGGACCCTAAGAGTAAAGGTCTTAACTCAGAGCGGTGACCCAGAGGTGTTGGCAGAGTGTATTAGCCTTACGGCCTTTGTCCACAAGCTGAAGGGCCTTTTGCAGTAGGGTCCTTCAACCATGAAGGGAATGACAACTGGGGGTCCTCTGAGATACTGTAAGACTACCTGGGAGAGAAGGAGGGCAGAGCAGAGGGGAAAGGGAACATCCCGCCCCCTTCTCCCTGCACTCTACCTGACCTCACAGCCTCTCTAGAGTCATGGGTCACAGCCACGTGATCCAGAGGTCTCTGGCGACAACTCCTGATGAATAGCCTGGCCCAATGGTTGATCCAACCTGGAGCTACATGCCTTTCCTTCTCTCCACAGCTCTGACATCTCTGAGGGTCTTTCCTATCAGATCATTAGTTGGAGGGCAGCACAGATGAAACCCAACTACAATACTGTGATGCTTTTTTTTTTTTTTAACCCTTGTTTTTATTACCAGCTTTTCCCTCCCAACACATATAAGGGTGTGGTGCATAAATGTACATGTGAGCTTTTTGTCAGAACTGAGAAAAATGATGAAGCATTAGGGATGTCCTAGTTTTGAATACAGCAATAGCAGCAGATCCTTCAGCTTAAATCTACGCAAAGAAAAGAAAAGCGAGATTGTGTGGATTCCAGCCTCTGTCACCTCGGCAGTGCCCTCCTTCCTGTGAGCCCAGGCTGATGACCAGCTTTCAAAGACTGCCCCTGAGGGGAACTGAGATCTTGGTACAGTTTGCAAACATGGAGTTTCCTCCTCAGGACCTCCGACTCATTTCTATCCCAGCCATTTGGGGGTCGGAAGAGTCGCTTGCTGAAAGGCTGAGGCAAGTGCCTGCAGCTGGCTGGGCTGAGCTGTTTCTGAAGCTCCAAGCAGCTGTGACTCATCCCTCCCACAGTCCGTTAACTTCTCACTCCTCTTATGCGACCAGCTACCCTTCTCACTCTGACTCCTACAAACCCACTTATTTTCAAATTTGCTCAAAACCATGACATTCAAACCCAAACCTGCTCCATGCCCAGGATGCTGAAGAAAAAAAAAAAACAGGGGGAGTCGAGGGGCTGCAGAAAAAATAACCACCAGAGAGTTTCTTGAACTCTGGGTAGTAAGAAATAGATGCTAATGAGAGACTCTGGCAAGTTTTAGGACATGTGCCATCCTGCCCAATTGAGTTAAAGGAATGCAGTCATACTAACTGGTGGTTTCAGGAAGTCACACCAGATTTTAATTGAATTCACAGGCTCCTGCATGATTAGGAACATAATACTGTGGTGCCCAAACTGGATTGAGCTGGTAACAATAGAGCTAAGATGATTTTCTGCCATAAAGGAGTGATGCTCAAAGCTATTCCCCCCGTGACACTTTCTGGCCCTGTTGCCAAAGGCACCAAAAGAAAGTTAAAAAAAAAAAAATCAGAGAAGGGTCAGGTCTTTCCTGCATGACTCCAACTGCTAACACAATTTTTTAAAAATGCAACAAATGCACAAGAGAGAAGTGCAGCAGGATTTAAGAGAAAAATTTTGGAAGACCAAGAAGAAACAAACAAACAAAAAACCCCAAACAAGCAAAAACATCAGTTTGGTGCAAAGTCACTGAAACCAGGAAATAAATAGCACCAACCCCTCTCATCCTTCCATCAGACACCATGAACTTAAAGGGGTCTTCAGTTATGCAGCCATTTCTGAGTTTGACTCCAAAGCCCACTTATATTCAGTCAGAGTCCAAGGAATCCAAAAGCTTCTAAAACTTGGCGAAGAGGAAATATCATTTAGCAAATATTTGTTGAGTACTTACCCTGTTTCAGCTCTAAGACATAGGGGATTATCATAACAATAGTTGGCTTGGATATTGACGCAGTAAAATTAACCACTGGACTATCAGCAGGAATCCCAGAGATTTATATTCAACGTGAGCCTGAAATAAAAATACAACTCATTTTCTACATTGTGATTTTTTTTTTCCTATTTCTTTGTTTTAAAAGTTAGACCAGGGAGTTCACATTGTGGCTCAGCAGTAATGAAGCCAAGTAGTATCCATGAGAACGAGGGTTCAATCCCTGGCCTCACTCAGTGGGTTAAGGATCTGGTGTTGCCATGAGCTGTGGTGTAAGTCACAGATGCAGCTTGGATCTGGCGTCTCTGTAGCTGTGGTGTAGGCCGGCAGCTGCAGTTCCAATTCAACCCCCAGCCTGGAAGATTCCATGTGCCGCGGGTGAGGTACTAAAAAGACTGAAAAAAAAAAAAATTAGATGAATAGAGGCTATCATCTTTTACTTTGAGCTCTGGACATCTGTCTGCCACTCTCAGTGAAAGGCTCACTGAGGTGTCTGTCCCAGCAGTTCTTTAGTCTCATAATGTTTAAACCTGAACTCATTGTTTTCCCTCCGATACCGTACGTAGGCTGGTGGCAGTCAATCACCCAAATCTAAACTTGTGAATCACCCTTACCCCCTCCCACTCCCTTACTTCCAAGAACTGATCAGTCACCACATCTCATCGCTTACACCTTTTAAACACTACTTGACACAATACAATAGTGATCTCTTCTATAGACATTGTACTAAGCATTCACAGATGGGTACTACTATTATCATCCCCATTTTATAGGTGAACAAACAGGACTACAGAGGTTAAGTAACTTGTTTAAGATCACACAACTAGTATATGGCAAAACCCAGTTTGTCTGATGCTAAAGACCAGAGTTCTTGGCCCCTGTGCCTCTAATTCAGCAATCATCGCCCTACTTTAAGCCTTATTCCTTCTTCTGTCTTCTTAGTGGTTTCTCTGGCCTTCAATCTTTTTTTTTTTTTTTTTACCTTTATTTATTTATTTTTTTAAACAGCCACACCTGTGGCATATGGAATTTCCCAGGCTAGGAGTCGAATCTGAGCTGCAGCTGCCAGCCTATACCACGGCCATGGCAACATCAGATCCAAGCCACATCTGTGACTTACACCACAGCCTGCGACAACGCTGGATCCTTAACCCACTGAGTGAGGCCAGAGATCTGACTGAACCCACATCCTCACAGACACAGTGTCTGATTCTTAACTGGCTGAGCCACAATAGGAATTCCACATTTATTATATTTTTAAAAGTCAAGTTTATAAAGGTATAATATATAAACATAAAATTCATCCCCTTAAGTGTAGTTTGATGAGCTTTGACAAATGTATATCATTGTATAACCACCATCACAATCAAGATCTGGAACACTTCCATCACCCCAAAAAGTTTTTGACTTTTTACAGTCGACCCCCTCCCCTAATTCCTGACTTTGGCAATTACTGATTTTCCTCTATAGTTTTGCCTTTTAAAGAATACAATGTAAATGGAATAATATGGTATGTAACGTTTGTTATCTGTCTACTTTCACTTAACATAAAGTTTTTGATTTCATCCATGTTGTTGTGCTTCAAAGTTCAGTCTTTTACATGGCTGAATAGTATTCCTTCACATGGATGCATTGCTGTTGTTTTATCCATTCACCAGATGAAGGACATTTGAGTTGTTTCTGTTTTGGAGCTACTACGAATAAAGCCTCTAGAAATATTCACAGATGGGTCTTTGTATGAACACGTGTCTTCCCATTAAATAAATACACAGGAATGGAGGGGGGATCACATAGAAAATGTATGTGCAGCTTGGCTTTATAAGAATTTCTCAAACTTTTCCAAAGTGGCTACATAATTTTGTATACCACCTGGCAGTGAATAAGAGCTCCAATTGCTCTGCATCTTTCCTAGCACTTAGTGTTGCCAGTCTTTGAAATTATCTAAGAAACCTTTGCCTGAATCAAGGCCACAAAAGTTTTTCATGTGTAGAATCACTACTATTTATTTGATAAAACTTACCATTGAAGTTATCTGGTCTAAAATTTCTTTCTGGAAAGGTTTTTAACTACAAATCCAATTATTTAAATCCTTTTTTTTTTTTTTTAAATAGAAGGCTATTTAGGTTGCCGGGTTTTTTTTTTTTTTTTTGTCTTTTTGTCTTTTTCAGGGCCACATCCGTGGCATATGGAAGTTCCCAATCTAGGGGTCTAATCAGAGCTGTAGCCACTGGCCTACATCACAGCCACAGCCATGCCAGATCTGAGACACATCTGCGACCTATACCACAGCTCACGGCAACGCCGGATCCTTAACCCACTCAGTGAGGCCAGGGATTGAACCCACAACCTCATGGTTCCTAGTCAGATTTGTTAACCACTGAGCCACGATGGGAACTCCAAGGTTGTCTATTCTTGAGTGGGCTTTAGTCGTTTGTGTTTTCTGAGAAATAGCTATTTCTAAGCTATCAAACTTATTGGCATCAAGTTTACCAAAATATTTCCATATTATCATTTTTATATCTGTAGAATCTATAGTGATGGCCCTCTTTCATTCATAATATTGCCCATTTGTTTCTTTCTGCTTGTTTGGGTTTAATTTGTTCCTGTTTTTTAGCTTTCTTAAGGTGAAAGCTTAGGTTAATAATTCGAGAGCTTTCTTTCTTTCTAATATAAGAGTTTAATGCTATAAATTTCCCTGTAAGCCCTGCTCTAGCTGTATCCTAGAAATTTGATATGTGTGTCATCAGTTTTATTCAAATTATATTTTCTAATTTTCCTTATAATTTCTTCTTTAACCATGGGTTATTTAGAAGGGCATTGATTAATATTCAATATTTGAAGTTTTTTCTAGATATCTTTATGTTTGATTTATAATTTCATGTAATCAAAAAATTTACTTTGAATTTCTGTATCCACTCTTTTCTCCTCAAAATCACACTCTAAAAGAAAAATGTCTCTATGTATTGCTATGAAGTGTTAACCAGAATACAGTACGAGTAAGACAAGGTGGAGATAAATCTTACATATGTTTTTAAATGGAAGGATAAACCACAGAAAAATGAACAAAATAGTTCCCTGTAGAATGAGTCGAGGGAACCAGGTAGAGGTGAAGGATAAAAACTAGATTTCTCTGAAAATACTTTGTGTTGTAGATTTTACTTTGGAAGCATGTGTATAAAATAAAATTGAATAAAAGTAAGAGGAAAAGAAGAAAACTCATAAAAAAATAAACAACAATAGGATCACAGAGTCATACTGATGTGCAAAATGGTTTTTCCACAGTGCTTTGTATTTGGTTAAAAAAATAAACAAATGCTTCATTTGGACCTTCTTAAAAGAAGGATTGTGCCTTAAGCTGCCAAATTAGTTTTTGTCTGGGATCCAAAGAACAGGACAAAAAAAGAACCCTAAATTTTTTTTTTTTTTTTTTGGCTACACCCAAGGCATGTGCAAGTTTCCAGGCCTGATATCAAACTTGCACCACAGGCATAGCCCTCAGGTCACCACAGCTGCAGTGATGTCCTATCCCCAACCCACAATGCCACAAGGAAACTTCCATAAACCCTAAATCTTAAAGAGATCATTTTATAGAGAAGTGCCTATTTGCTCATTCTTCTCCTATGTAAATTTTTTTTAATTTCTATTTTTCTTTAAAGAAAGTAAATCTAATTGAATCATTCCTCTGCTGAAGACCCTTCAAGACTCCCCACTGCTGACATGAACAGGCATGATACACATTCCCTCAGTGGTGTATCTGAGATGATTTTAACTGATCAATGAATAAATATTTTCTAAATTTTTAACTGTAATGCATTTACTGTAAAGTGCATTAGAAAAATAAAACAAGGATAACAAAATCGTGATTTCAGGGGTATTATTGCTTAGGCCAAGATTAAGTAAAAATTAGCTGAGTTTAACATTAAAAAAATACTACTACAGGGGAATTCCCGTTGTGGCGCAGTGGTTAACGAATCCGACTAGGAGCCATGAGGTTGCAGGTTTGGTCCCTGCCCTTGCTCAGTGGGTTAACGATCCGGCGTTGCCGTGAGCTGTGGTGTAGGTTGCAGATGCGGCTCGGATCCCGCGTTGCTGTGGCTCTGGCGTAGGCCGATGGCTACAGCTCCGACTCAACCCCTAGCCTGGGAACCTCCATATGCCGCGGGAGCGGCCCAAGAAATAGCAACAACAACAACAAAAAAAAGACAAAAAAAATACTACTACAGGGACAACGTGGACACTGCAAAAATTTTAAGAGAGTGGGGGTGGGAGGAATATTTTAGAAATATTGGCTGACAAGATGGAGTTCAAGTTTTTCCACACGACACGGGTGCTTCTCTGTCAAATCTCATTTCTTGCCACTTTTTCTTGCCCAGCATTTTATGCTTCAGCACCACCAATCCCCAGATTCCACTGGTTTTCCACTCTCCAAACGGTGTCTTGCTTTCCTAGGCCCACCTTTTTCTACTCACCTACACCCAGAACTCCAAATTATCCTTTTTTTTTTTTTATCTTTTTAGGGCTGCACTCCTGGCATATGGAGGTTCCCAAGCTAGGGATCTAATCAGAGCTACAGCTGCTGGCCTATGCCACAGCCACAGCAACATGGGATCTGAGCCACATCTGCAGTCTACACCACAGCTCATGGCAATGCCAGATCCTTAACCCACTGAGCAAGGCCAGGGATCGAACCTGCAACCTCATGGTTCCTAGTCAGATTCGTTTCCACTGCGCCACGATGGGAACTCCCAAATTATCCTTTAAAACAGCTTTCAGGCAGCCCAGGCATCTGTACTTTTGCTCTGACTGCTCTTTACAGGAATCACCTCATTGTGCACTTTTAACCCACAGGACTTTGGAGCTCTCAGGGCAAGGACTGTTTTTTTTTTTTTTTTAATCCTTTTATCCCCAGTGCTAGCACAGTGATTAATAACTCAAAAACGTCTTGTGTAAAACCTAGAGCTGGCATGGAATATGCTTAGTCATAAAATGGCAGTGCTTTTATTGAAATCTATGTGCAAGGCACAGTAATGGACAATGGGAATCAAAGAATAAGGATGAACTGTTCAGGGAGCTTATAATGATTTCATTTAACCCTCAGAATGATTTTATGGGTTAGGACTCACTCTCTATCTTACAGATGAGAAGTCTGAAGCTGAGTGGCAGCAATATAGCATAATGGTTAGACGATTGATTTCTGCCACTAAAAAGGCCTGCGTTCAAAGCCATTTAACAGCTCTGAGTGGGTTATTCAACCTCTCTACATCTTGGTTTCCTCTTCCGTAAAATGGAATAATGATAACAATACCTATCTCTTAGGGTTGTTTTCAGGATGAAATGAGATAAGGTTGATAAGGCCACTTCAACAGTGCCTGGTGCACGGTACTTATTAAATCTGTGTATATATATATATATATATATATATATATATATATATATATATATATAATATTTATTAAACCTGTACACATATCACAATAATTGTAATAAATAAAAGAGACTATTGTGCTGCCTCAAGGTCTGCCTCAAAAAGAGACGACATAAATAAATTATACCCAAAATAATTTAAAAGCAACTTAAATCTTTAGATCATCTTTTGAAAATGCTATAGAACATCTTTATAATACACAACAAAATGTCTATAATATCCTCCTCATCTAGCCTTTATCCACCCAAAGTCATACTGATGACAGCATTCAACTATATCCAATCTTTTTCTTTCCATAGCTCAACCTCTGCCCCCCCAAACAAAATTCTTTCTTCAAATATACCCTACGCTGGCTCTCTTACTTTTTGCCTATCTCATCATCTGACAAACCTGTTATCTCCTTTCCCCAAGTAACCACCTCCATTTTGCTGTGAACCTAGTACTGCTCTAAAAAATAAAGTCTATATTTTAAAAGTCTTCAGAGCCTTGTTCATGTATATGTTGTGTCACAACTCTTCAGCGTAGTCTGGGCAAAACTGACTGTATTATTCATTAGAGTAATAATTAAAAAATAATAACATCTAGTATTTTTTGAAAATTTTTTATATTGACAAGGACTACTGTTCTAAGTCCTTCACATCTATTTTCTCCTTAGTCTAGATCCTCCACCACCACCACCACCAGCCCTTGAACTTTACTGTGATCTGATGAGCAAGGCCGAGTTACCAAGATGGCAAATTCAGGTTTATCCTTATTGGTCAGGGCCTTATAAATGCATTCCCTTTTCTTTCCATGTCTATTAACCTCCCCAAATCACATACTTAGAAATGGAAGAGGTAGCATTTCTCTCTGACCCCAAGGCCCACAATTTTTGCAAACTCCATGAGGATAAAAGACAAAATTATTCAAAGCAGAGCTGTCTCAAACTATAATGATGGGGAACAGATCAGTGGCTGCCAGAGGTGAGTGTGACTACAAAGATACAGCACAGGGATTGTGTGTGGTGGTAAAATTGTTCTGTATCTTGATTGTACTGCTGGTTACATTAATTTATATATGTGTTAAAAATTCATAGTCTCTTCACCGGTACCATGATTTTTTTTTTTTAAAGTAAAGCTATTTCAACTCTTAGAAACTTTCTCCTATACAATGTGGATAAAATTGAAATTAACTCCAAAATCAAAAAGTAAAACCTCCAAGCTGTCCTTCCTCCTGTGGCAGAGCTATACCCAAGGGTTAGCCCTTGGTCAACCTGTGACCAAGCAAAGGCTCCTCTTTACCATCTTCCTCCCTTTCTGAGCACCTGTCTTCTACTCCTGACTCCCCCTCTCCCTCCCTCAGTCTGCAAGCCAGGCACCCATGAGCACATGCCATCCTCCCCAAAAGTCCACAGGCTCTGCTGTGTGCAACATCCAGGCTCACAGCCCTTGAGCCCCTGCATGGGGTGGGGTGGGGGGGTCCCCCTAGCCTTCAACTGTTTATCAAAATTCATTTCTTTGACATGAGGTTCTGCTCTCAGCTAATTGCCAGAACAAGGACCCAAGACACCCACATCAACACGTGGAGGTGTTAATAACCAAGAATGACTGAACAGGATAGAAATATCAGCCAGGAGGAGGCAGATCACAGGGAAATCTTAGGCAGGGGGGCTTTCACAACATCATACAACTCATTCTTTGTAGTATGAGAGGCTTGCCCATTCTGGCCTTAAAACATACACAAGCTATCTCAAAAAGATGTCACTTCGTTAAAAGTCTTCAGAATATTGGGGGAGGCTTGCTGGGGGGCAGAGGGACACAGGGGACAGAACTCTCTGTGCTTTCTGCTCAATTGACTGTGAACCTAAAACTACTCCGAAAAATAAAGTCTACTTTTTAAAAAGTCTTCAGAGGAGTTCCCTGGTGGCAGTAGTTAAGGAACCAGTGTTGTCACCGCTGTGGCATGGGTTCGACCCCTTACACCTGAACTTATGCATGCCATGAGCACAACTAAAAAAATTTAAAAATAAATAAAAACATAAAAAAAACTTCAGAGCCCTTTCAGTATAATGCTGCATTATAATTCTTTAGCATAGTCTGGGCAAAACTGACTGTCTTATTCATTAATAATGATAGTAACAAATACTAATACAGTATTTATATATTTAATAATTTATTAGTTTTATAAAATTTATAAAGTACATTTAATAATATGTTTACCTTATTATAAATAATGATAGAATAAAACAATAACAGGTAGTATTTTTTGAACACTTATACAACAAGCACTGTTCTAAGTGTCCCCTATGTGTTACCTCATTTAAATCTCTAACAATCCCAATTGATTATCTCAGTTTTGCAGGTGAGGAAATTGAGACAAAAGAGGTGGGAGCAACTTTCTGTGACAGACAGGAAGGGGTTGCACCTAGGTGCCAGGTCACGTGGCTCTCAGCTGTGGGGAGCAGAGCAGTCAGCCTTCTGCTCTCAGCTCCTCGGGGTCCTCCGCAGGTGCAGAGCACCCCTGGCCTGTGGTTCTGCCCTTTGTAGGTAGTACACACCAAGCTTCTGTGCGAGGTCCCTGTGACAAAGGCCTGGCCATTTTAGGGCAACGCAGGCTGCTGTGTCAGACCTGCATCTCATTTCCCTCCTTTCCTCCACCCAGTCCTGCTTCTACCCTGCCTTCAGAAGCCCTGATCCTTCATTAACATCCTGCACCCCAAACTCTGTCTTGGCGTGGGCTCCTGGAGGACGAAACCTATAGCACTCACCAGGGGTCATGGGGCTGCTAAGCGGTGACACCACAAGTTGAACCCTGGCAGTCTGGTGTTCTTTGGCACTGCAAAACACTGCTTCCAAATGTAAGAATAAATATAGAACATTCTGAAAGCAATTTAGCAAAGGCTGAAACTGTGACTTGGAATATCGGAAATTTTGTCTTTAATTTTTTTTTTCCTTTTATTGCCTTCATCCGAGGCACATGGAAATTCCCGGGCCAGTGATGGAATCCAAGCCAAAACTGTGACCTATGCCACAGCTGCGGCAACACCAGATCCTTAACCCACTGCACCAGGCCGGGGATTGATCGAACTGACAATACTACAGAGACCAGCTGGGTCATTAACCCACTGTGCCACAGCAGGAACTCCTATCTTTAATTTTTTATATCAGTTTTATTGAGATGAAACTCACCATAAAAATTCACCCTTCTCAAGAATACATACAATTCAGTTTTTAGTATATTCACAAAGCCGTGCTACCATTACCACAATCTAATTCCAGAACATTTAATCACTCCAAAAAGAAACCCTGTACCTTGGAGCAGTCACTCTCCATTTGTCTTCAATTTTGGTCTTACTGAACAATAACTAAACTAGTTCATCTGTTTGCGCCAGTTATGAAATTTATCCACCATCATCCAAGGTACAAATGTTCCAAATTTCACTCTCCAATACCAAAGCCATAAACATATTCAAATTCTTGTTTGGTAATCTCACTCCTGAGAATTTATTCTATAAAAAAAATTACCAAAGATGGGGGAAAAAACTACACTGTAGCATAGTTTATAGAAGTAAAAAACTGAGAACAAGTTTTGTTCTTTACAGGGGTTGGTTAATTAAATCATGGCACATTAACAAAATGGGATATTATGCATTCACTAAAGACTAAATAACAACAAAGAAAATGTCTGGTATAACATTAACTGTAAAAGCAGAATATAAAATTACATCTACAACTATGTAAAATATGTACATATGGATAAGGATCGAAAGGAAATGGAGAAAAATGAAAACAGTACTGCGACAGGATGTTGAAACTGAACTATTTTCATTCTTCTGAGTTCCTTTATTATTGTCACAAGGTGGTCCTTGCAATGAATAAGAATGTGAAGGAAATATGTGTATAATCTATTCTGGCTAGTAAAACTTCTCATTCATAAGCATATAATTTTTGTTAAGAGCAATCATTCTGGAGTCACAGGAACTTGGGTTTTAATTCTGGCTCTGATACTTCTGAGATGTCACCTTGGGCAATAATCTAACCTCTGTAAGACTCATTTTCCATAACTATTAACTCGTGGTACCATCTACCCCAGAGGGCTACTGTGAAGATGGAATGAGACAGTCGTGCCTGGACCACTCAACAAATGATGGCTACTGCTATTTTGGCTGCACAGATAATGGTGGGAATGATGGTGAGGGTACTGACAAGGAAACAGGACGTAAAGAACTGAGGGTTTTGTTTATCACTACACTGAAAAACTCGAATGGCAGTATTATCCCTATCACTTGACAACTCCAATTCAGACCAAGAGAGCCTTGCTTCAAAGGAGACCTGGAGTTGTAGGTATTATCCCTTCTTAGCTGGAGAGACCTAGAAACCTGTACTAACAAGATACTCATTGGTGTCCTAGTTGAAACGGTCAACAAAGAAAATCAAGTCCTGCTGAATATGTGTGATTGATTAATTTTATTAATGAATACAATGCCTACTAACTATCCTCATTGTTGTAATTGTTGATATCATCATCATTACCAACAAAGAGCCAGTGTGGCAAGTTAAGCAAGCCCCACCCACTTTCCGTCTCTTCTCCTGCTGTGGATGAGCTTTTCTCTTCTCCAAGTCCCACGCCTCCCGCCTCCCTTGCTCACAAGATACCAGCCCAGACTTTCCTGCCTACTCAAGGACTCTGTCAGTTCCTTTTATTTTTGCAGCCATTTGTCCTCTCCTCTCATCTGCATATAAACATGCTGTAGTATATCCCAACTTAATAAAAAACCCAAATCCTCACTTGCTCCCATATCCCCTTCTAAGGATGCCTCATTTCTCAACTCCTCCTTACCTCAAAACCCCCTGAAAGAGAGTAGCAGAATACTGAAAATTACTAAAGCTATAACTGGTGCACAGTAAACTGTATGTACTTCATATGTACAATTTAATAATGTACAATGGGCATATGCATAGACCCGTGAAAGTTCACCACTTTCAAGATAATGAATATCACCCTAGAAAATTGCCTCATGTCCATTTTAAATCCTTCCCTCCCATCCCTTCCTCCCCTGGCAACCACTGATTTGTTTTCTGTCACTCTGGATTCACTTGCATTTTATGGAATTTTTATAAATGAAATCATACAATATGTATTCTTTTTGGGGGGATGGGTCTGTCTTCATTCACATAGTATAATACTTATGAGTTGCATCATGTACAAATGTTTCATTCCTTTTTCTAATGCTGAGTATAATTTATACCACAGTTTATCCATTTACCTGTTGATGGCCACTTGGGGTATTTCCAATTTGGGGCTATTACAAATAAAGCTGCATAAACATTCACGTACAAGTCTTTGCATAGAGAAATGCTTTCATTTATACTAGGTAAATATCTAGAATGGAATGGCTAGATCATTTCAAAACAAATGCAAAATTGTTTCCATTGTGTTTGTACAATTTTACATTCCCGCCAGCAGCGTGTGAGAGTTCCAGATCCTCCGCATCCTAGTCGACACTTGGTAGAGAGTCAGAGTTTATATTTTTAACATTCCAATTGTTGTAGTTTCTCATTGTGGTTTTAATTTGCATTTTCCTACTGACTAATGAAGTTGAGCATTTTTTATGTGCTTATTGCCATCCAGAACCTTTTATTGGTGAAGTGTCCGTTCAAATAAAACATTGCACCGCCTCCCCCCCCCCGTTTTTTTGGTGTTTTTGGTTTTTCTTCAGCTTTTTAGGGCCGCACCCTGGGGCATATGGAGGTTCCCAGGCTAGGGGTCGAATCAGAGCTACAGACGCCAGCTTACGCCACGGCCACAGCAACTCGGGATCCAAGCCATGTCTGCGACCTGCACCACAGCTCATGCAATGCCAAATCCCTTATCACTGCGTTTTGAGGGTTTTTTTTAAATACCCTAGATAGAAATCTTTTATCAAACGTGATTCACAAATATTTTATCCTAGTCTTTTGATCCTCTTAACAGTGTCTTTTTAAAGCACAAGTTTTCATTTTGGTTAAGTACAATTTATCAAATTTTTTTACAAATAGTGCTTTTGGTGTTTTATCTAAGGAATCTATGCCAAATTCAAAATCATAAATGTTTTCCCCTATGTTTTCTTCTAGAAGTCTCATAGTTTTAGGTTTCATATTTGTCTATAATCCATTTGAGTTAATTTTTGTATATTGTTTGAGGTATATAGATTGATACTCTTTTTTTTTTTTTTGGATCTAATTGTGTAACCAAGCAGGACCCTATGGAGCCTTCTCAGGACAGGTCCCTCCCATATACCCCTGCTGTAGCTCCTCTCTCAAGTACTCATATAACAGCATCCCATGCATATTTCCTGAGTTTTTCAGATGCTAAAAACCACCACCAAATGGAAGAAATTAACTGCTTGATGAACAAGAGCCCTCAGACTTTCTGGCAACTAAAGATTGATAATGTTAACCACCCTGTTACCTCAATATCAACCAATCAGAGAATTGTACATGAGCTGATCACATGCACTGGGACATCCCTCCTCATTTTCCCTTTAAAAATTCTTTGCTGAAACCCTTCCGGAGAGTTCAGGGTTTTGAGGGGCATGAGCCACACTAATCCCCTTGCATGGCCCCTCAGTAAGCATTTCTCTGTTCCAAACTCCAGTGTTTCAGTTTGTTTGGCCTCACTGGCAACAAACTAATAATTTGTTAGGCATACCAATAATTGTTCCAGGACCATTGGCTGGAAAGTCTATCCTTTCTCCACCGAATTCCCTTTGCACCTTTGTTGAAAATTAATGGTTCATACCTATATAGAAATACTTCTGGTATCTTCATTCCGCTCCACTAATTTATTTGTCTAGCTCTATGACAATATTACACTGTCCTGATTACTGCACCTTTATAATAAACCTTGAAATCAATTAGTGCTAGGCCTCCAACTTCATTCTTTGTAAAAGTTGTTTTGGTTGTTTAGGTCCTTTCATTTCCATATGAATTTTAGAATCAATTTTTTAATTTCTACAACAACAACAAAAAAGCCTGCTGAAACTGTAATTTAGAATGTGTTAAATCTATGGACCAATTAGGGGAGACTAATATCTCAAAAATATTGTCATATATACATATACCATTGAATATTTTTCTCCATACATGTAGGTCTTTGATTTTTCTTAGCAATATCATTTTCTTTAGCAATATCATTTTCAGTGTATGGGTATTCCACATCTTTGTCAGATTCATCCCAAAGTCTTTTACATTTTTGAGGCTATTATAAATGGAATTCTTATTTTTAAATTTCAACTTCTGATTTTTCATTGTTTTTATATAGGAACAAAATTGGTTTCTGTATATTGGTCTTATATCCTGCAACTTTTCTAACTTCACTAGTTCTAGTAACTTTTGGGGGAATTCCAAGGGATTTTCTACAAAGACCAGGGGTTTGCAAACTATGGACATGGGCTCAATATAGTCTGATGCTTGTTCTACAAGTAAAGTTTTACTGGAACACAGACATGCTCATTTGGTTATATATTGTCCATGATTCTTTTGCATTACAATGACAAAGGTAAGTAGTTCAACAGCGATAACATAGATAAGCACGTCACATACAATAAAGGCAGTCTTGTTTCTATAACCTTCAGTAAAATGCTGAATAGTCACTTCTATTCAGCATCCTTGTCCTGTTTTGATCTTAGAGGAAAAGCATTCAGTCTTTCACTATCACGTATGGTGTTGATAGAGATTTTTTGTTTTGTTTTGTTTTGTCTCTGTACCTTTCTAGGGCCGTTCCTATGGCATATGCAGGTTCCCAGGCTAGGGGTCTAATTGGAGCTGCAGCCCCCGGCCTACACCAGAGCTACAGCAACGGGGATCCGAGCCACATCTGCGACCTACACCACAGCTCAGGGCAATACCGGATCATTAACCCACAGCTCAGGGCAATGCCAGGGACTGAACCCCACAACCTCATGGTTCCTAGTTGGATTTGTTAACCATTGAGCCACGACGGGAACTCCTGATATAGATTTTTATTTTAAGTCCCTCAATTACTAGTTTGCCAAGAGTTTTTTTTAATCAGGAATGGATGTGGGATTTTGTCAAATGCATTTTCTATTTCTATAGTTTAAGAAAATCTTTTTGTTTGTTAATATGGTGAACTACCTTGATGAATTTCAAATGTTAAATCAATCTTGCATTCCTGAAAAACTCAGTTGGTCATAATGTGTTTTTTGATGCAATTTGCTAAAATCTGATTTAGAATTGCAATTTTATACTCATGAGGGATATTGGTCTGTAGCTTTCTTTTCTTGTAATGTCTTTGGCTTTGGTATCAGTGTACTTTTGGCCTCAAAGGAGTTAAAAGTTGACTTCCCATCGTGGCCCAGTGGAAACAAATCTGACTAGGAACCATGAGATTGAGGGTTTGATCCCTGGCCTTGCTCAGTGGGTTAAGGATCTGGCGTAGCCATGAGCTGTGGTGTGGGTCGCAGATGTGGCTTGGATATGGCGTTGCTGTGGCTCTGGTGTAGGCTGGCGGCTATAGCTCCAATTAGACTCCCATTCCATATGCTGCAGGAATGGCCCTAGAAAAGGCAAAAAGCCAAAAAAAAAAAAAGTTTCGTAAAATTCACTACGTAGTCATCTGGGATTGAGGTTTTCTTTGTGAAAAGGTTTTTAACTACAGATTAAAAGTTTTAGTACATATAGGGCAATTAGGGTATCTATTTCTTTGTGAGCAAGATTTTATGGTTTGCATTTTCAAAGAATTGTCTGTTTCATCCAACTTATTGGATTTACTGGCATAAATTTTGTTTTTTTTTATCATCCTTTTAATACTGGTTGAAAATGTAGTGATGCCACCTCTCTCATTTCTGATATCGATAATTTGTGTCATCTTTTTTTCTGATAAGTCTAGCTAAAAATACGTCAGTTATGTTGATCTTTTCATTGGTTTCCTCCATTATTTTGGTTTTCCATTTTACTGAGTTCTTTTTTTTAACTCAAATTACTTTGGGTTTAATTTGCTCTTCTTTTTCTAGTTTCTTAAAGTGGAAGTTGAGGTTGGTAACTTAAGATTTTTCTTCTTTCCTTTTTTTTTTTTTTGTCTTTTTACTATTTCTTGGGCCACTCCCTTGGCATATGGAGGTTCCCAGGCTAGGGGTCGAATCGGAGCTGTAGCCACCGGCCTACGCCAGAGCCACAGCAACGCGGGATCCCAGCCGCATCTGCAACCTACACCACAGCTCACAGCAACGCCGGATCGTTAACCCACTGAGCAAGGGCAGGGATCGAACCCGCAACCTCATGGTTCCTAGTCGGATTCATTAACCACTGCACCACGATGGGAACTCCTTTTTTCCTAATAAAGTCATTTACTTCTCTAAATTTCCTTCTAAGTGCTAGTTTTGTGTCATCCCCTACACTGTGTGTCATCCTATGCATTCCCTATTTTTTATTTTTTGACCGATTTGTTATTTAGATTATAAATATTTGAGGATTTTCCAATGATCTACGGCAATTAGTCTTATTACTGAGGCAAAAACTTCTGGGTACTGTACCAAATGTTATATGAATCCCGATGTTTTCCACTCTGGGTAGAAGGAATAGGCACCATTCTCAGTACTGTGTGAGCACCATACACTGTTTCTGCTAATCCTTTTAGAGGGACCATATGCTGATGAGTATTCAGCTAAACAATCAAGGGGAAGCCTCTACAGATCTTTGAAAAATTCCCTCTCTGTGCAGTACTCTGTCCTATAACCCCTAGCCACCTTGGTCTCCTTGGTCTCTCAGCTCTATCTCCTCAACCCACAGAGTCCATCATGCTCTGTCCACTTCCCTGTACTGAAAACTCTCCCATGGCAGTAAGCTGCAGCAGCCGTATGTCTCACTCATTTTTTCTTCTTGCCTCTCATGTATCATCTTTTGTTGCCTGTTGCCCAAAGTCTTTCAAACCACTCTTTCACATGTTTTGCCCATCTTAAAATTGTTTCATACAAAAAAATATGGTCTTTGATATTCCATGTTACCTAGAAGTGTAAGTCTCTCTAGTTATTTTTGTTCATGAAAATGTCTGTAACATAATTTTTTTTAAAAAAGAAAAAGAGACCCTTTGAAAGACTCTTCCATTTCCACTTCACTCCTTCCCATTCTTTCTTAAACTGACTCTAAACTTTTGCCCCCTTATTGCTGAAATCATGTTCTTCAGTAACCTCCAACATACAATTCTCAATCCTCATTTTACTCATGCTCACAGCTTTTGACATAGTTAATCATTTCCCCCATTTTTTTTCCCTTTTCATATCCAAGATACCACACACACACAAACATCTGGTCTTGCAGGTATCTGCATCTCTTTAATTGGACTCTCTTCCTTTTACCAAACTCTCAAAGTTGCGGTACCCCACAATCCATCATCAGAACTCCTCTTTATTCATATTCCTTCCTTCAGTGACTTCATTCAGTTCCAAGACACTGAATACTCCCTGCATAATCACTTATACTTCGGCTCTGATCTCTTCCAGAATTATATACATATATAATTTTTACTTGACAATTCCATAAGGATTTCTAATAGGCATCTCAAACTTAGCATCCCCAAAAGCAAAGTCTTGATTTTTGTCCTCTAACCTGCTCTCTTTCATCAGGGCTCCCTATCTTAGTAAATGGCAAAAGTGTTACCTCAATTGCTTATATCAACACCTTTAATCTCCCCTAGTTCCTCTCTTTCTCTCGCACCACAATCAATCTGCAAACTCAGGGAGTGATATCTTCAAACTCTAACCATGTTCTATCAATTCTATAGCTAATACTCTGTTCCAAGCCAGTATACTCCTTCACTTGGACTACTAAAAGTAGCCTCTTAACTGACTTCAGTATGTTCTTTACATAACAGCCATTGTGTTACTTTTAAAGCATGTCATCCTTGTTGTCTTTTTTATGGAAATTGATGATGTGATCCTAAAAGTCATGTGGAATTTCAAGGGACTCATAATAGTCAAAACAATCTTGAAAAAGAACAACGTTGCAAGGTTCACATTTCCCAATTTCAAAACATACTACAAAGCTATAGTTTTCAATACTGTGTGGCACTGGCATGAGAATAATATATAGCTCAATGGAACAGAATAAGAACCCAGAAAGAAACCCACATGCCAACGTCAACTGACTTTTTTCTTTCTTCTTTCTTTTTTTTTCTTTTCTTTTTTGCTTCTTAGGGCTGTAACTTTGGCATATGGAAGTTCCCAGGCTAGGAGTTGAATAGAAGCTGCAGCTAAAGGCCTCCACCATGGCCACAGCAACACCAGATCCAAGCCATGTCTGCAATGTACATCACAGCTTGTGGCAATGCCGGATCCTTGACCCACTGAGCAAGGCCAGGGACTGAACACAAATCCTCAAGGATACTAGCTGGGTTCTTAACCTGCTGAGCCACAATGGGAACTCCTCTCAACTGACTTTTGACAAGGGGGCTAAGATAATTCAATGAGGGAAATAATCTTTCTAATAAATAATGCTGGGACAAGGACTTCTTGAAAAAACAATTCACAATTTGACGTGAGTCACAACCCCTGGGTTTGTGCAGTGAAAGACCTGAGGCTGTAAGACAAGGTTAATTACAGAAGATGAAGCATCTTTCAGATGCTTTAGTTATCAGAAAGGACACAGATTTGGACATCCCATCATTAAGCAAAACAAAAATGTTGAGTTCTACCCAATTTTATCCTGTATTGCTCCTATTAGAAAAAAATTTATTGGGAGTTCCCATCATGGCTCAATGGAAATGAATCCAACTGGTATCCATGAGGATGCGAGTTTGACCCATGGCCTCATTCAGTGGGTTAAGGATCCAGCATTGCCGGGAGCTGTGGTGTGGGTCACAGACTCAGCTTGGATCCCAAGTTGCTGTGGCTGTGGTGTAAGCCAGCAGTGCAACTCTGATTTGACCTCTGGCCTGGGAACTTCCATATGATGTGAGTGTGGCCCTAAAAAGCAAAAAATAAAAATGAAAATAAATATTTTTAAAAATTTAAAAAAAGGAGAAGAAAGAAAAGGATTTATCAAGATATTCCAATGCCTGGAGTTCCTGCTGTGGCACAGTGGGTTAAGAATCCCACTGCAGGAGTTCCCATCATGGCTCAATGGAAACAAATCCAACTGGTATCCATGAGGATGCAGGTTTGATCCCTGGCCTTGCTCAATGGGTTAAGGATCCAGTGTTGCCGTGAGCTGTGGTGTAGGTTGCAGACGCAGCTTGGATCCTATGTTGCTGTGGCTGTGGCAAAGGCCAGCGGCTACAGGTCTGATTAGACCCCTAGCCTGGGAACCTCCATATGCCGCAGGTGTGGCCCTAGAAAAGAAAAAAAAAAAAAAAAAATCCCACTGCAGCAGCTTGGGTCACTGTAGAGGTGTGTGTTTGATCCCTGACCTGATGCAGTGGGTTAAAAAAGGGTCTGGCATTGCTGCACCTGCTGTGTAGTTTGCAAATGCAGCTCAGATTCAATCCCTGGCCTGAGAACTCCCACATGCTGTGGGTCCAGCCACTAAAAAAAAAAAAAAAAAAAAGATATTCTAATGCTTTGGACAGGACATCAATCAGTCTTAATTTAACACTGAATTAAACTGATGTTCAATTGCCCTTGAATTTAAAATAGTAAATTTGAGTATTATTTCTATTGTTTATCATGACCATGTCTAAAACAAAATAAACAGGAAAGCAAGGAAGAATTCCATTTAAATCAACAGGTTTTTTCCACTTGGGAAACAGAGCACAGAACAGTGATCCTTTTTTGACCTATCCCTTACATTTAGACAAGAAATTACCTGGTAATCTTTTTTTTTTTTTTTTTTTTTTCTTCCCTTGTTAGAGCTGCACCCATGGCATATGGAAGTTCCCAGGCGAGGGGTCAAATCAGAGCTACAGCTGCCGGCCTATACCACAGCCATAGCAGCACAGGATCTGAACTGTGTCTGCGACCTACACCACAGCTCAGGGCAACGCTGGATCCTTAACCCACTGAGTGAGGCCAGGGATCGAACCTGCATCCTCATAGATACCAGTCAGATTCGTTTCTGCTGAGCCACGACATGAACTCCTACAGTAATCTTTTTAAAAAAATTTTTTTGTTTCCTTGTTAGGGCTGCACCTGTGGCATATGGAAGTTCCCAGGCTAGGGGTCAAATTGGAGCTGCAGCTGCCAGCCTACACCACAGCCACAGCAACGCCAGATCCAAGCTGTATCTGTGAACTACACTGCAGCTTACAGCAATGCCAGATCCTTAACCCACTGATTGAGGCCAGGGATCAAAACTGCATCCTCACGGATATTAGCCACAATGGGAACTCCATCTGGTAATCTTGAAGGAAGGTCAAGGTGAGCACTGCTTTCCATCAAAGTCCAGCCATCTCAAATTGGATGTCATTCAAAAAAAAAAAAAAAAGTTACTCCAAATTCCACAATCCTCTCTATGTAAAGAAATGACCTTGGGTCAAGAAAAAGAACTGCTGAAAGAATCTATCATTCTTAAACCCGGCGCTCTCTCCCTCATTTCTTATAACAACAGAGCAAAGTAGAGATCAAGGAGCAAAAACGTAGTCCAGAATGCTGAAGCCAGCTGTCTTTTTTTTCATGCCTGCCTACTCTCCTTCAACAAACCAAATATCATGACTAGCTGTAGTCAGATACTACAGGAAGCAAAAAGACCAAGAGAAAAACCTCAAACTTCCGGCCTTCATTTTTCTTCTACAAGAAATCTACTTGGCTTTGTGGCTCTAAATGTTTCCTCGCAAGAACTTAAAATGAGACATGATGTCATAGAATGACCAGGTCCACATTATCTTTTTTATAATTAGTATTTTTCTGATAAACACACAATCCACATATTAGAAAAACCTATTATGTTTTATCAGAGGGGTCCAATACTAGAAATTCTATTTGTATGAATAGGGAAGCAGCAAGACATGTACTGGGCTCAATGTGAGTGTTTATTCCTTTGGATCTTTTAAAAAATGCCTGTTAGCTGTATGAGGTAATAAGTATGGTGAAGCTGGATAAGGTAGATATAAAGCTTTATTGGAATTTAACCTCTCTCTTCTTGCCCAAAGCAACAACCTCAGGAGAAAACAGAATCCTGATGAGCAGAACATTGGCAGCAAAAATGTACATTTTTTCTCATGGATCAGTAGGAAGCAAATGAATGGGGCCTCTGACCTGGAACCAATTAGCCCTATAGTTAAAATGGCAGCTTGGGGCAAACTGAAGGTTTGGTGTCAATTAATCTGTTTTCTGGGCTGCATACACCGAAAGATGTTCATTCTGTTTTGGAACAAAATTAAAGGATCCTGACCTAAAATGAACTATGTCCCAACCCTCTGTAGGGCCTAAGCTTGTGTATTAATGTCACTTCAGACTTCAGCGTCCCACCCTCACAGTACTTCATCTTTTAAATTCCAGTGATTTTACTTATAGTCTACTTCATTGATTCTTTTTTTTTTTTTTTTTTTGCTTTTTAGGGCCATGCTTGTGGCATATGGAGGTCCTCAGGCTAGGGGTTGAATCAGAGCTACAGCTGCTGGCCTGCACCACAGCCACAGCAACGTCAGATCTGAGCCACATCTGCAATCTACACCACAGTTCATGGCATCTTTGGATCCTTAACCCACTGAGAGAGGCCAGGGATCGAACCCACAACCTCATGGTTACTAGTCGGATTTGCTTCCACTGCACCACAACAGGAACCCCCATTGATTCTTATTAATGTTCCCACTCTGATACTGAATAATAATGATGATAATGACAACAGCTACCTCTTACATGCTCACTGCATGACAGGGTCTAGGCTAACTTATTATTACATAAATTCTTCATGATTGGAACAAATTTGTGTGTTAAATATTATTATTACTAGTCTATAGATGAAGAAACTGAGGCTCAGAAACATTAGATAAACTGTATGAAGTTGCACAGCTAAGTAACAGGGTAAAGGGAACGCAACCCTGCTTCACTTCTTCCACTTTCTAGCTATCGAAATCTGAAATTCTTCCTTTTTTCCCTACAATGCATTATCCTTCCACCATTCAAGAGCGTCTGTTCAGGAACACTTCAAGATGAAACCAGCAATTTAATCCACGAATATTTACTGAGTGCCCACCTTCATACTTCCTTCAAATCATACACAAAGATTTACTGAGGGCCTGCTGTGTGTTAGGTTCTGTTCTAGGTGCTGAGGATACACTAGTGAACAACACACACAAAAATCCCTGCCCTGTGGAGCTTAACATTCTACAGGGGCAGAAAGACAGTAAACATAAGAAATAAGAAATAGGGTGATGGGAGTTCCCGTCGTGGCTCAGTGGTTAACGAATCCGACTAGGAACCATGAGGTTGCGGGTTCGATCCCTGGCTTTGCTCAGTGGGTTAAGGATCTGGTGTTGCTGTGAGCTGTGGTATAGGTTGCAGATGTGGCTTGGACCCCTCGTTGCTGTGGCTTTGACCCCTAGCCTGGGAACCTCCATATGCCTCGGAAGCAGCCCAAGAAATCAAAAAAAGAAAAAAAAAATAGGGTGATGGTTCAAAGATAATAGGTGCTAGCGGAAACATAAGATAAGGAAGATGGGAATGTAAGTCCGTGTGTGTGTGTGTGTGTGTGTGTGTGTGTGTGTGTGTATAGGATTGCAATTTCTTTCTTTCTTTCTTTTTCTTTGCATTTTAGGGCCACATATGCAGCATGTGGAGGGACATTCCCAAGCTAGGGGTCGAATCGGAGTTGCAGCTGCCGAGCTACACCACAGCCCCAGCAACATGGGATCCAAGCTATATCTGCAACCTACACCACAGCTCACAGCAACACCAGATCCTGAACCCACTAAGAGAGACCAGGCATCGAACCCGAATCATCGAGGAGACTAGTCAGGTTCATTACTGCTGAGCCACAATGGGAACTCTGAGGATTGCAATTTTAAGTGTTACAAAAAGATAGTATGGAGCAAAGACTTTCTAAGGATGTGATGGTCAGTTTTATATGTCAACTTGGCTGGGCTACAATACCTAGGTATTTAATCAAATGCTAATCTAGGTGTTACTGTGAAGCTATTCTGAAGCTGTGGTTAACATCTATAAGCTGTACAGGAGACCACCTTCCATAGTGTGGGTGGGTCTCATCCAATCACTTGAGAGGCCTTAAAAGCAAAGCTCAGGTTTCCCCGTGATAGAAGTTCTGTCCCAAAACTGCAACATCAGCTTCTACTCGAGTTTCCAATCTGCCCTACAGACTTTAGGCTTGCCAGTGCCCAAAATTACAGAAGCCAATTCCTCAAAACAAATCTTTGTATATCTTATATACATGTGTGTGCCCCACCATATTTACGTATAGGTATGTGTATACTGTACACATAGTAGTAGATATGCATATATGTATAGTCTGTATACATGTTGTATACTTACTAATATATGCATATTATGGTGTATATATGTATACAATACACTTGTATACATATGTATACATATACATGTGTATAAACACACACCTCTGACAGGCTATGCTTCTCTGGAGAACTCTGATACATGGGGTAGGAGTGTTCCAGGCAGAAGGGACATAAAAGCAAAGGTACCATGTGCTGGACACCATGACAGGCATCACGCAGACAACTGTGAACAACACAGATGTGGCTCTTACCTTCCTCAATCTTAGCGACAAGACAGATACTGCAAACTGACCCATATGTCTCCTCCAGATTTTCAGACTCTTCCCAGATTCACTGGCCTTACTCTTCAGCCTTGACCCCATGGTCACTAATTTCAACTTTTCTTTTAACTGACATTCCTAGTTCCCCTGGCCTTTCATTACATTTGCCAAATTACCACCATTACTAATATACTTTGGAGTGTTATGGAGTTTAAGAACTATATTCACAACAATGAATATAGTTTAAAATAATAATTTTGTCTTCACAAAAACTGTCATGTGGGGAGGAAAGGTTATTTCACAGATGAGAAAACAGGGATTCAGAGGTAAACTAACCTGTATGAAATTACAGAGTTAATAAATAGCAAAGCTGGTCTCAACCAACCCTCCATCTTTCTTCCCAACAAGAACACATTTCTTGAACAAGCGACTTGTGGTCAACTGTAATTGTTCACCTCCCACCTTTATTCACTCCTCAACTTGCCATTTCCCTCTGACAGTCCCTCACTCCGGTACTGGTAAGTTTCTACTTTCACTGGGGGAGGGGGGGGAGGGGGAGGGACTGCGGTTTCCCATGTATTACATTTATTTAAGTGTGTCATACTACATTTATAATTACATATATTAAGGGTGTCAGTCAAGCAGTGCGTTTTATTTGCCCTTAAATACAGGTATTCGTCCAAGGTTGTCTTCAGCACACATTAACAATTATGAGCTGAAAGATCATAAAAATAGAGATCCCAGGCCCAATTGAAACCAAGTGCAAAACTCTAACTAGGAACTAGCTTTCAAGAAGCGCGCCCGGATTTCCAGGTTAAAACATCTGCCTTGCAGACTCCTAAAACAATATTCCAACTCCCCAAGAAATGCCTGCGAAGATATAAAGAGAAAAAAAAAAAATCCGCTACTCCAACAAAATCCAGAACTGTCAGCCTTTTTTACGCGCTGGGAAGGATGGGGGACAACTCCAAAGACGAGCTTACTGCAACCAGACAAGCGCAAGCCGCGACCACCTGTGTAAGGCCTGCATGAAAGACCTCTCTTCCCGGTCAGAAAAGCCAAGCCCGTGCACTCCAGAAATCGAGGCAGCTGCACACCAGAAATCTCTGCAGCAGACTTGCTGCTTTTTTGTGACAGAAAAAGAAAAAAATAAGTGACTCCAAACCGCTTCCCAAGCAGCCAACAAACCCCTCCCACCTTTAACCTTTCTTGGACTCGCAGAGCCACTGTTATTCCGGAAACGCCCCGGCAGGAAGTAGAGCCGTGAATGCGGCAGCACGAAGCATCCTGGGAGTTGTGGTCCACCCTCAGAATGCGCAGGCGCAGAGGTGGCCGCCCAAGAGCAGAGCCCGACGGGAATGGTAGTTTCTCCTGAGTTAACCTAGCGTAAGGGTGTCCAAAGGTCAGACATGCAATTTCGTGAGTTCTCATTTCAGACAGCAGGGGTGCCCTCACTGAGAGCCTGTAGGTCTGGGAGACTTGGTTTGGGAAATGTGCCTGTCGTCTGACGTTCGACAGTAGATCTGAGATGGATTGAGATAGCCCTCAAGTGGACTGAGTGAAGCGAAGCACAAGCCGTAAGATCTGCAAACTGGACTGTGGAACTGTGCGGGAACATTGTAGAATTAAGGAGAGAAGCCGTCTCAAAGACTCAGAGAAAGAACGGGCTTCAGTGTTATTTACCTCATGAATCAGAAGAACATTTTGGAGAAATTCTGGCCTCTTCGAAAAGGATACCGAAAAAAATTACATATATGACATGCAGGCCAATGAAAGTATGGCACAGTCTGAAAGAATATGCAGCAAAATATTAAGGTTCATTTTTTTTTATAAGGGATTTTTTTTTTTTTACACTTTTATGTATTTTCTGAATTGTCTACAAGGGCTAAGTATTCCTTTTTGGTATAAAATACTGCAAATATGAAGTAAAATATATAGAGTAATTTTTTTTTTTGTCTTTTCTAGGGCCACTCCCGCAGCATATGGAGGGTCCCAGGCTAGGGGTCTAATCGGAGCTGTAACCGCAGGCCTACACCACAGCCACAGCAACGCGGGATCCAAGCCACGTCTGCGACCTACACCATAGCTCAGGGCAACGCTGGATCATTAACCCACTGAGCAAGGCCAGGGATTGAACCTGCAACCTCATGGTTCTTGCTGAGATTCGTTAACCACTGCGCCACGACGGGAACTCCATATAGAGTAATTTTTAAAGGCCCTGGAATCTACCACAAAGCTTTGTCTTATTTACTTCCTCCCTCCCTTCCTCTATTCCTTCCCTTCTTTTCTCCTATGCTCCCTCTTTCTTTCCTTCTTTCTAAAAAAAAAAAAAAAAAAAATTACTAAGAAAAAACAATAGAGAGATGTCCCTTATTTAGTCCTTTCTCTTCTGTGTGGAAATACACACACACTCTGAAGGGTTTTTTTTTTAAATTTTATTTTATTTATGTATGTATGCATTTTTTTGTGTTTTGTCTTTTTGAGGCCGCATCCCCAAATATGGAGGTTCCCAGGCTAGGGGTCGAATCAGAGCTGTAGCCCATGGCCTACACCACTGCCACAGCAGCTGGGGATCTGAGCCGGGTCTGCGACCTGTGTCACAGCTCACAGCAACACAGGATCTTTAACCCAATGAGAGGGGCCAGGGATCAAACCCATGTCCTCATGGATGCTAGTCCAGTTCGTTAACCACCAGGGGAACTCCTGAAGAGTTTTCAGTATATTTCTGTTTGTATATCCACACACAAGTGTATGTATTGTAGGTTTTTCAGATCGGTGGTATCATACATACTGTGTGAGTCATTATGTAATTTGCTTTTCTCATTGCTCTGCATCCTGTGTTTTTTAGATTTATCAAAAAAACCACAATACCTATAGTTCTAATTCATTCATTTTAACTTTTATGTGCTATTGTGTTGCATGACAATGTCACAATTTAAATATTTGTCTGATGAGGGATTTTTACTGTGTTCCAGATATTTTGTGATTATAAACTGTATTGTTAGGCACATTCTTAAGCAAATGTGCAAGAATTTCTCTGAGGCCTTTACCTGTGAAATTGCCAGGTCTTGAGAATATACATATTTCCAGGTTTACCAAGTGCTGCCAAAATGCCCTAGAAAGTGGTTGAACCTCTTTTCACTTTTTTCACTTTTCACTCTACCAAAATAGATTATGAATTCCCTGTGATTCACATTCTTGCCATAATTGCATGGTGTCATAATTTCTTCTTTATTGTTTAGCTTGATCACCTTAAAACAGTATCTGTTTAGTATTTTAATTTAAATTTAATTGATTTTGTCAGAATTTTAAATTTTTGAAAATGGGGGCTTTTCTTCATCTTCTTTGGTTCATCTAGGTATGGTGATTTTCTACAAGGAACACATATTATTTGTGTAATAAAATAATCTATTTTAGATTTACCTTGTGTTTAGATAATGCTATCTTTCTCTATAGTCTTAAGTTTTCCATAATGCTTTATATTATTTCTATATTTTAATTATTTTAAATTTTATTATACTCCTCATTATCTTTCTTTTTTTTAAATTTTTTCTTTTTTAGCCACAAGTGCGGCATTTGGAAGTTCCCAGGTTAGGGGTCCTGGCCAAGCCACAGCCACAGCAATGTGGGATCTGAGCCACGTCTGCCACCTACACCACAGCTCATGGCGACAGCGGATCCTTAACCCACTGAGCAAGGCCACGGATCAAACCCGCATCCTCTGCTGAGCCACAACAGGAACTCCTCAGTATCTTTATATCTGCTAAAGACTAAGCACCAGTTCCCTGATTGGTAGAGAGCACCATATTTCTAATGAATTCCACCTAGGGCTACCTGAAGTTTTTAGCTATTATGGCAACAAACAGAGTATTGTGTATTGTGTACTCTGTACTCAAGAGTGTGTGTATATATTAAACCTGTAGGCCACAGAAAGCCCCCAGTCTTTTTCTCCTGAGTGGCTTCTCAACAGAAACTAGCTCTTCCGGCTTTTGTTTACTTTCAACATTCCTATTTATTTATTATTTTGTTGTCTTTTTCTATGCCCATTTACATCTAAGCAAGTTCATTGCTCTACTCACTTTTTTTTCCCAGGCAATAACTGTTTATCTTGTTGTCATATGTAGCATTTTTAGGGATCAGGTTTATTGAGCTGTAATTTACAAATAATAAAATTCACCTTTTTTTTAAGTATACAGTTCTGTAAGTTTTTTTTTTTGTCTTTTGTCTTTTTGTTGTTGTTGTTGTTGTTGTTGTTGCTATTTCTTGGGCCGCTCCCGCGGCATATGGAGATTCCCAGGCTAGGGGTTGAATCGGAACTGTAGCCACCGGCCTACGCCAGAGCCACAGCAGTGCTGGATCCGAGCCGCGTCTGCAACCTACACCACAGCTCATGGCAACGCCGGATCGTTAACCCACTGAGCAAGGGCAGGGACCGAACCCGCAACCTCATGGTTCCTAGTCGGATTCGTTAACCACTGCGCCACGACGGGAACTCCCAGTTCTGTAAGTTTTGATAAACACAAAAAGTTATGTCTCCACCGTCATAATGAAGGTAGAGAACAAATCCATCACCCCTGAGATACTCCCTTGTACCCCTTTGTAGAAGCTGCTCCAACCTAAAACCCTGGCAGCCACTTACAGGTTTCCTGTCTCTGTAATTTGTCTTTTTTAAGACTGTGATTGTGTTTGCCTGCTCTGGTTTCTATAACAAAATATCACAGCCTGGGTAAACAGACATTTATTTCTCACAGTTCTGGAGCCTGGGAAATCCAAAATAAAGGTGTCAGCATATTTGATTCCTGGTACAAGCCTGCTTTCTGGCTTACAGATAGCTGCCTTCTGACTATGAGGGTTCTGGTCTCCTTATAAGGGCACTGATCCCATCAGGGAGACCCTGCTTTTATGACCTTATCTAAACCTAATATCCTCCCAAAGTCCTCACTGAATTTAGGGTTAAGGTTTCAATAAATTTGGGGATATGGAATACAAACCTTTAGTTCATAACAGTGATATAAGTGGAATCATATGTTATGTTGCCTTTTGAGTCTTAGTTTGACATTCAGTGATGTATGTATCAGTGGGCTTTTTATTGCCATGTAGTAACCTGATATATAACTGTGCTGTAATTTGTTCATGTATTCATCAGTTAAAGGAAATTTGGGGTTGTTTCCAGTTTGGGGCAAATATATATGACACTGCTATAACCATCTGTATACAGGTTTTGGGGTGAATATTAGCTCTTGTTTCTCTTAGGAAAATACACAGGAGTGGATTCACTATGTCTTTTTGTTTTTGTTTTTGTTTTTGTTTTTTAGGACCACACCCATGGCAAAGGGGTTGAATCGGAGCTGCAATTGCCAGTCTGTGCTTACAGTCACATTAATGCCAGATCTGAGCCACATCTGTGACCTACACCACAGCTCAGGGAAGTGACAGATCTTTAACCTACTGAGTGAGGCCAGGGATCGAACTGCATCCTCAAGAATACTAGTGGGGTTCCTAACCCGCTGAGCCACAACCAGAACTCCTCTATGTCATATTTTAAAGTGTATGTTTAACTTTATAAGAAATTGCAAAACTAAGATGGATCAGTGAGCCATCTCTCAGATGTCCTACAACAATACTAATGAGGAGTTCCTTCATGGCTCAGTGGTTAATGAACCTGACTGGGATCCATGAGGATGAAGGTTCCATCCCTGGCCTCGCTTGGTGGGCTAGGGATCCAGTGTTGCCACGAGCTGTGGTGTAGGTCATAGACATGGTTTGGATCCTGCCTTGCTGTGGCTATGGTGTAGGCCAGCAGCTTTAGCTAGGATTCAACCCCTAGCCTGGGAACTTCCATCTGCTGTGGGTGCGGCCCTTAAAAGCAAAAAAACAAACAAAACCAAACAAACAAACAAACAAAACTAATGAAGGTTAACAGTAACATTTTAAAATCTTTCTGTGAACTTTGATTAGTATTGTTTAAGGACATTTGGGAGATGGCTTACTGATCCATCTTAAAACAGAAGTCATATTTTGGCTTCATTCGTCTGTCCTATAAATGTTTGTGCTTTTTAGTATTTCCTTTTTTGATTTGTGCTTCTTAGTATTTCCTTCTTTGATTTCTTCTCTTGGCACTCTTTCCTCTCCCACCCCCCCCCTTTTTTTTTTGTCTTTTTGCTATTTCTTGGGCCGCTCCAGCGGCATATGGAGATTCCCAGGCTAGGGGTCTAATCGGAGCTGTAGCCACCAGCCTACGCCAGAGCCACAACAACGCAGGATCCGAGCCGCATCTGCAAACTACACCACAGCTCACGGCAACGCCGGATCGTCAACACACTGAGCAAGGGCAGGGACCGAACCTGCAACCTCATGGTTTCCTAGTCGGATTCGTTAACCACTGCGCCAGGACACGGGAACTCCTCCTCTCCCCTTCTTTGATTTCTTCTCTTGGTACTCTTTCCTCTCCTCTCGGGCAGTCTCAACCACTCCCCTGGATTTAGATAACTTCCAATGACCCTTATTCAAAAATTCCAACAGTGATTTTCTTGTATATCGACCTACCTTCAAGCATCTGTTTTCACATTTCTAGAGTCTTGCTCAGTTTGTCCAAAATACTGAGCTAATTATGACTATCACCCTGTGTTTCTGTGATTTACCCCATTCATGAAAACCAGTCATCAAGCCAATAATCAATGTTCTAAGTTTCTCTCCTTCACAATTAACATTCATTGAGTTCTATAAATTCCTTCACAATTAACATTCATTGAATTCTATAAATTCCGCTGCCTAAATACACCTTAATACTCTCCTTTCCTTTTCATTTTCCCACCATTGTTGCCTTAGCTCAGAACCTTGCCTATATTACTGCTGTGGCCCGTTTACTGATTTCTCTGCTTTGTGCTACCTCACATCCTCAGAAATCTTTGCCCAGCTATGTCTTTAAACTACCTGCATCTTCAGCTACCTCTTCTACTCTTTCCTACCTCATTCCCTATGTCCCAGTTGAACTAAACTATTAGCAATTCTTTGGAAAAATTATATTGTACATCATATGACATATTCCTTGTCATTTTGTGTGCTGGCTAAAGGATAAATCTATAAATCAGAGAATTTGGATAAAACCTAGTAAATTCAGCAATAAGTTTGAAAGTTTTTTATATTTATTAAATTATAGTTGATTTACAATGTTGTGCCAGTTTCAGCTGTACAGCAAGGTGACCCAGTCATACACACACACACACACACACACACACACACACACACACACACACACACACACGCATACCTTCTGTTTCTTATATTATCTTCCATTAAGTTCTATCCCAAGAGATTGGCTATAGTTCCCTGTGCTATAAAGTAGGACCTCATTGCTTATTCATTCTAAGTGTAATAGTTTGCGTCTACCAACCCCAAACTCCCAGTCCATCCCACTCCCTTCCCCTCCCCCTTGGCAACCACAAGTCTTTTCTCTATGACTATGAGTCTATTTCTGTTTTGTAGATAAGTTCATTTGTGCTGTATTTTAGATTCCACATATAAGTGATATCTATATGGTATTTGTCTTTTTCTTTCTGACTTACTTTACTTAGTATGAGAATCTCTAGTTGCATCCATGTTGATGTAAATGGTATTATTTCATTCTTTTTTTATGGCTGAGTAGTATTCTATTGTATATATGTCCCACATCTTCTTAATCCATTCATCTGTCAATGGACATTTTGGTTGTTCCATGTCTTGGCTATTATGAATAGTCACAATAAGGGTGCATGTATCTTTTTGAATGAAAGTTTTGTCCAGATATATGCCCAAGAGTGGGATTGCCGGGTCATATGGTAGTTCTATATTTAGTTTTCTGAGGTACCTCCGTACTGTTTTCTGTAGTGGTTGTACCAATTTACACTCCCACCAACAGTGTAAGAGTGTTCCCTTTCTCCACACCCTCACCAGCATTTGTTGTTTATGGACTTATTGATGATGGCCATTCTGACCAGTGTGAGGTGGTACTGCTTGTAGTTTTGATTTGCATTTCTCAATAGTGATGTTAAGCATCTTTTCATTTGCCTATGGCCATCCTTATGTTTTCTTTGGAGGAATGTCTATTTAGGGCTTCTGCCCATTTTTCGATTAGATTGTTTGTTTTTTTGGTGTTGAGTTGTGTGAGTTGTTTGTATATTTTGGGGTTTAAGCCCTTGTCAATTGCGTTCTTTGAAACTATTTTCTCCCATTCTGTGGGTTGTCTTTTTTTTTTTTTTTAATGGTTTCCTTTGCTGTGCAAAAACTTGTAAGTTTGATTAGGTTCCATTTATTCAGTTTTTTTTTAAATTTTTTAATTTTTTGCTTTTTAGCGCCGAACCTGTGGCATGTGGAGGTTCCCAGGTGAGGGGTCTAATCAGAGCTGCAGCTGCTGGCCTACACCACAGACACAGCAACGCCAGATCTGCACCATGTCTGTGACCTATACCATGGCTCATGGCAACACTGGATCCTTAACCCACTGAGTGAGGCCAGGGATGGAACCTGCAACCTCATGGTTCCTACTCGGATTCGTTTCTGCTGTGCTACAAAGGGAACTCCCCAGTTTTGTTTTTATATCTGTTGCCTTTGGAGACTGACCTAAGAAAACATCTTACAGTTGATGTCAGAGAATGTTATGCCTATATTCTCTTTTAGGATTTTTATGGTCTCATATCTTTTAAGTCTTTAAGCCATTTTGAGTTTAATTTTGTGCATGGTGTGAGGGTGTGTTCTAGTTTCATTGATCTACATGCAACTGTCCAGTTTTCCCAGCACCACTTGCTGAAGAAACTCTCTTTTCCCATTTTATATTCTTGCCTCCTGTGTTGAGGATTAATTAACCATAGGTATCTGGGTTTATTTTTGGGCTATTCTGTTCTGTTGATCTGTCTGTTTTTTTGTGCCAGTACCACACTGTCTTGATTACTGAAGCTCTGTGATAGTGTGTGAAGTCTGGGAAATTTATGCCTCCTGCTTCCCCCTCTCCCTGCTCAGGATTTCTTTGGCAATTCTGGGTCTTTTATGGTTCCATGTCAATTTTTGGATTATCTGTTCTAGTTCTGTGAAAAATGTCATGGGCAATTTGATAGGGATCACATTAAATCTGTAGATTGCTTTGGGTTGTTTGGCCATTTTAACAATACTAATTTTTCAGATTTGGATGTTTTTGAAATTTAAATATAAAGAAACAAATATGGAGTCCAGTTAGAGCCTCTGGCTTGTGATTTTTATTTCTTCAATTATTTAAGATATGGATGCTCTTCTACACTATCAATGGAAGGGTGTATTGGGGCTCTCTTCAAGGAAAGTTGTCATATTAAAATTATAAATATTCCTCAACTCGAATATTCAGTTTCTTGTTATTATCCTAGAGAAACACTTGTACATATGCACAAAGAGCCATGTGCAATAGTTTTTATTGCTTCTTAGCTATAATTGTGGACAATCAAAAACAACCTAAAATTGGCAATAGGAGAAAAATTAATTATGGCACATCTATAGAATGAAATATATTGCAGCAGTTAAAGAGAACAAATTAAATCTGACCTAAAAAGCTCTCAAGGACATACAGTTTTATGAGGGAGAAGAGAAGTAAGCTGTGGGATAAAATACATGGTATGATATGGTTTATGTTTATGGAAAAGCTATATCATCTATATGAACGAACATAGTTATGTATGAAAATGCATTTTAAAGGGTCTGGAAGAATTATTTAAGACCAGTGACAGTGTCTGCCTACAGAGAGAGGATTGGGATTGGGAGTAGTGAAGCTGTGAATAATTTGTTTAACTTTCTACTCCTTCTACCCTTCTGTATTTTTCAGTATTTTTTATAGAGGAAATACATGTATATTTTTAAAGGAGTGAGAAATGGCTGGACAATCCTAACTAGCATGCTCCCACCTTTAATTCTTACTCTGCCAGAAGAGGTACGGTCCATTTAAAATGAGGAAATCTCCGATTAAAAACTCCCACAGGGGAGTTCCCATCGTGGCGCAGTGGTTAACGAATCCGACTAGGAACCATGAGGTTGCGGGTTCAGTGCCTGCCCTTGCTCAGTGGGTTAACGATCCGGCGTTGCCGTGAGCTGTGTTGTGGGTTACAGACATGGCTCGGATCCTGCGTTGCTGTGGCTCTGGCGTAGGCCGGTGGCTACAGCTCCGATTCAACCCCTAGCCTGGGAACCTCCATATGCCGCGGGAGCGGCCCAAGAAATAGCAACAACAACAACAAAAAAGACAAAAAAAAAAAAACCTCACAGGGACAGAAGTTCCTGTTGTGGCCAATCGACATGACTTCACTGAACTCAGAGTTGAAAGGACTGTTCACAACCAGTTCTCGTGAGCCCAGTGTACCACTAAACAGCAGACTTGGGCTCAGCTAAGCCAGAGAGAGTTCGAAGAGGGTTCTGAGAAGAAGTTGACATAAGTTCAACCAAGAGCTTTCAGTGTAGAGGTATCATCAGTGGACATTGTCTTGCATTATACCCTTTACCTTTAAAAATCTCCAAGTTGGGGAGTTCCCATTGCGGCTTATCGGAAATGAATCTGACTAGCATCCATGAGGATGCAGTTTCGATCCCTGGCCTTGCTCAGTGGATTAAGGATCCGGCGTTGTGCCGTGAGCTGTGGTATAGGCTGCACACGAAGCTTGGATCCTGCATTGCTGTGGCTGTGGTGTAGGCCAGCAGCTGTAGCTCTGATTTGGCCTAGCTGGGAACTTCAATTTGCTGTAGGCGTGGCCCTAAAAAGACAAAAAAATAAGTGAGTAAATAAAATAAAATCTCCATGTTGGATTCAAAATGTACATTAGTGTTTAAGTTCTAGAAAAGCAAGTGTGAACATGAATGTGAAAGTACCTGATAACCATTCAAATACCAAGGATGATAGGAGGAAATATAGGCCAGGTTACTCGGTTGAGACTAATTCCTGTGTTGTTCCTTTTTTTTTCTTTTTGATTAGAAAAAAATTTTTTTTCTGTTATTTTGACTGTTTCAGTTAGGAGTTTTAAAACTGCTCAGCACTGTTATATCCTGAACCAAGACGCGCACACACACACACACTCACACACACACACACGCAGTGATATTGGACACGTACAGGGGTATCAGGACTGTAGAGTTTTAGTGTAGAAATTCTTCTTACTTCCATCCCTCTGGTGAGGAATTAGGGCTTTGGAATCAGTCAAACCTCAATTCAAATCCCACCTCTGCCACTTACAGTCCATGTGATGGGAGAAAGGACTTAGCTTCTACAAGCTCCAGTTTCCTGGTTTGCAAAATGGTGGTAATGTTAGAACTTAATTCAAGGCACTAAACACTAGACACTTAACACAAAGGGCAGTTATGAGGATTAACATATTTAATGCAATACCTGGCATTTAATAATAATAAACCCTGATTAAACAATAAATAAGCTGTGGTACCAACACCTTGATCTGGGAGTTTAGAATCCTGAAGGCCAAGCAACTCAGTTCCCAGAGTCCAGCCACCAAGACCTGTTCATCAGGTCTGACTGCAGGGAAGAGGGGAAGTCAAGTGCATGTACCCCAGGTGCTCTGCTGCATGGTCCTTGAACTGGGGGAACACCTGCCACCTCTCTGTTTTGTTTGAATTCTGCTTCCCCCCAGGGATTTCTAGGCCTGAACTCACCCATGGTTTATTCACCCCTGACCAAAGCAAATGTCAATGTTGAGCAGAAGTGACAATGTGAAAGATTTAAGATGGAAAATGAGAGCATCTTTTTAAAAAGCCAGTGGAGCTGTCTGTCCGACTGTCCCTGGAAGCCAGGCTTTGCCAAGCGTGTGTGTGGGGGTGAGTATGGATGGACTCCCTGGGTGGGGCTGGTCACCTGAGTACCTATGAAGTGCTGAGAAGCTGATGTTACCTGACTGCTGTGGTTCCCCCTGACTCCTCGTCCACAGGGGAAACGTTCCATGCCTTCCAAACCATGAATAGTTCTGAACCCTGACTATGCTATATCCTTTCCTGTTAACAAGCAGGTGGCATAGAGAGTGAGGGTACCTGGACAGAGGGATGATTCATGACACAAGGGCGTGAGATTCTATCAGTTACTCAGAATGGCCTACCATTTAAAATTTATGAGTTACTTGTTTCTGGGATCTTCCATTTAATATATTCAGGTATCCAAAACTACAGAAAGCAAAACCAAGGACAAGGGGGTGGCTCCTGTACCAGGGAACTGCCTAGGAGAGGCATCCTTCCTGATTCTAGAGAATTGCTGAAGAGACCTTTACAGTTTAAAATGTAAAGACCAGAGGATGCTAGTTGTTGGGGTGGGTGGGCGTTACATGAAAGTACGTTATGCTGTTTTGTCTAATTTTATGTATACCTGAAACTGTCCATAATAAAAGCTATAAACTAAAACAAAGAAACAGAAAGAAAATTTTAATGTAATGACCAGGAATATTTTCCCTTTCATTTCTTTTAGGAATTGCACTAATGCTGAGGACCAGAGTCTCTGCTGCGCACACAGGGGTGGTGAGTACAGCTGCCCAGTTCACCCAGGACTTTGACTGAGCCCATCTGATTCTGGGGAAAAAAAGCCAGACTTCTTAAAGGTTAGTCTCTTCAACAGGGGGGAACTCAGGGCTTTCTGTATGCTCAGCAAAGAGACCTTGTAGTGACGTCCTCTCCATCCTGGGTTCTGGTGGTGCCATCACTTGTCATGTTGTTGTCCTGAGGCACACAGATGTTGGGGCTCCCTGCTTGACACATTGCGAGGGAACTGGCACCAAAGATGAGATCTCCTTGATCATGGACTCCATAAAATCCTTTCCCAACCACCTCAGTGCAGAAGGTAGAACTCCACCTCCTGGGAGGCCTCAGGGAGAGAGGCAGTTGTCAGTGAACTCATACTCATCAACTGCTCAGTGAATCTGACTGACAAGATGATATTCACAAAGTGACGTTATGTGTGATAGAATTAAATGACTGAGAAGAAAATGAAAACCACTTTACAATAATTTCTGGCATTGCCGTCAGTATTAAAACTGTCAAGATTTACAGAGCGTCCTCCTGAGGTCGAGGTCCAGAGAAGGAACTGCAGGCTGTACCATCTTTAACCAGAGGACCAGTGCTTAGCACTTAGGATACAAAGATACCATTTCCTCCTGTGGATTCCTCGTTGCAGCAAGATCTTTCCACTTCACTTCTGGCTGAGCCCTTCCTCTCTGTGAAACATATTAGATCTACCTTAATTTTTTTTTTTAATTCCATCTTCAACTAATACAGTTTCCTGGAAAGGAAAAAAGAAAAAGAGGGAGGAAAGGAAGAAGGGAGGAAGAAAGAAAAAAAAAAAAGGCAGCTTCACTTATGGAAATAGAGCTCTTCTCCAGAGAGCTTAAAACAAAATTTACCAAAGAAAGTAACTTTTTGGCATGACAAAGACCATTGGTGGCAGTCAGAAGAATATAAATTTGCTATCTACATCCATTGAGTCTTAAGTCTCCCTTCTTACCCAGTGTCTTTCAAATAACTCTCAAAATAAAATCTCATTTTTGCAAAAGGAAAAAAGAATCTTCCTATCATCTTGCCACACACATAATCATTAAAACCTTTATTTATTAAGGGTTGTGATTCTCCTTGGAATAAGTCGCCAGACTGAAGGAATTATACGGACATAGCTCCACAGTCCTTGAAGCTAACAAATGCAGGTTTCCTTCTTAGGAAAGGATAAAGAGAGCTCATCACATTTACACATCCGGTTGCATCCCTTCTTACTTCAAATCCTTAAATCGTTTTCCAGGGTGATGTCCACTCCTTTGAAAGGAATACCAGACCCTTTATAACCAGGATCTGGGACACACATTTACTCTCCCACCTGTAATCTTCCACCTCCTGTTTCCCATCCTCCTCCCTCCCACCTATGGGATGCTGTGTTGTTTCTTGAAGGCACTGTGATCTTGCACCTCTCTCCTTGGTCCAGAGCCTCCCCCTCCCTGGATGGCTTTCCCTCCCCCACTCATTCCTACCCACCCTCTAAGTCGGGCCTGACCCCTTGCCTCCTTTGCCAGGACTTCCCCAGCCCCTCGGTCCTTCTCTGCCGAGTTATACTTGGTCATCACCTCTACTGTAATGTTTCTCAATTTGTATTATCATTGTTTGTGTTTCTCCGCTCCAGGAGAGATAAGCCTCTTAACCACAGAGGTGATTTTGTTTTTCCTTTGTTTTCTCAGTGCTTGGCACATAGTTGATGTTTAAATACTATTGAATGAAAACCAATAGTTTATAAAACACTTGGCTGTTTACAAAGGCTTTGCAAGTACATTATTTCTACTGATTCTAGAAGTGACTCAGTTTTTACCTGTTATTAGACATTATCATCAGCCTGATTATTTCACAAATGAGGACACTGAAGTTCACAGAGAATAAGGAACTTGGCTTAAGACATTCGGATGGTGTATGGTCAAGCAGGCTGCAAAGCTTGGATCTCCTGATAAGAGAGCAGAGAGACAGAAACAATAAGAACAGAAACCTCAACAGACTATGAAGTTCATCAGTTCTTTTTACTTCACAGTCCAACAAGGGAGCCGGGAGCCTGGGAATTGGGGCCTTGCTAGTTTTAAGACTTTAGCCATGCGGAACCTCAGTTTTCTCATCTATAAAATGACAGGGTTGTACTATAAAAAGTAACTCTCAGTTATATTTCATGTTCACTGCTCTTTCTAATCCAGAAATTCCCAAACTTTCCTAGTTCCTGGCACCCCCAGTCCAAAAGAGATACCTAAACAATTTTCTGTAAGTAGTTAGGTCTAAACAACCTAGTAGCAGCTCCTCTGGCATCCAACAGATGCCTGTGTCCCTCAGAAACTTAGCCCACAGTGCAGAAGTTCACATTGTGGCTCAGTGGTAACTAGCATGACTAGTATCCATGAGGATGTGGCTTTGATACCTGGCCTCGTTCACTGGGTTGGGGATCCAGCCTTGCCGTGAGCTGTGGGGCAGGTCACAGATGTGGATTGGATACCATGTTGTTGTGGCTGTGGCATAGGCCATCGGATGTGGTTCTGATTAGACCCCTACCCTGGGAACTTCCAAATGCCATAGGTCTGGCCCTAAAAAGCAAAAACGAAAAACAACCCCCCCCCCCCCAAACCTCACAGTGCCTCTGTGGGTTTGCTTGTCATTTTGGAGCACCTGAGCACACAGTTTAATAATCACAGTTCTAATCAAAGAAACTCAGCTCTACTCTGATAGAAATAGGAAGTCTCTTTTTTAAAGAAAAATGTTTATATCATAGCTATTTACACAAGTTTTAAACCTTATAATGACATTAATGAAGGTATATTTTAATGCCAAAGTTTTAAAATTCAGATAATTTTGTTAATAATCTGAAACACACCAAGATGTTGCTGAGAATAGTGTTTTCTGGTATCATCATCAGAGAGCACAAAATAAATGCTGGTAATGTTATTAGAAGTATTATAGCTCTGACACATAAAAATGAAAATCATTCTATTAGAGATTAAATGATATTAATACTATTGGTAATCATTATCATCGTAAATTTTCAACAGTAAAATTCATCCCCACATATAACAATTATTGGACCTTATTGTTTAGAGGTTGCATTTTACTGAAGAGCATCTTGGTTCTTGGAATAAAATTTTAAACAGCAACTGAAGAACAGCTTTAAGTTAAAAATGTTTTATTTTTAAGAGTTAGTGGTGTGAACATTTTTCTCACACAGTTAAACTGCTGGAACGAGTCCAAGCTTTGTGCAAGTTTTCCTTAAGTGTTTCATGTTGTCCCTGCTTTAAACCCAAACAATTGCTAACTCTTTGTAAGCTGTTGTAATACTGACTCAGCTGATAAATTAATGAAATCCCCTTTCTTGGAAATCCTAAACCACAAAACATTTGTTACATTGCTAATAGGAAGGAGTGGACAGAGATGGGCCACCCAACATTCTTCTATGCCTGGATCATCTGCAATGAGAAAACAGCAATTTATTTGTATTTCTTACTTACCCAGATCAACAGTTACCAACTAGATAGGGACTGAGCCTAGAGCAGCAGGAGGTGGTATATAAAAACACAGGTACTGGAGGAAATGGGAGGGGACAGAACCATAATCAATGGCTGTCAGGTGTGGTTGGCAGGATGTAGCTGGTGGGCTAGAGGAAGAGAAGTAGAAGAAATGGTGCTCATCCAAGGTTATTTTGATTAACTAGCCAGAAGGCCACAGATGGATACTCACAGGAGAATGATCAGAGCAGAAATAGCACTCTTGGCAGGTAGATGTGGGGACTGAGGGAGAATTAATTTTAACTTTAATTTTTAAAGTTTTAATTCATTTGTATTTTAATTAATTTTTAAAAGCTTTAATTTTTTAAAAAAGTTTTTAGATTTTTATTGTAGGGATATATGTATATAAGGAAATATACCATGTTAACCTTTCTTAAGTGTACAGTTTAGTGGCATTAAGTACATTCACATCATTGTACAATCCTCACCACCATCTGTCTCCGGAGCATTTTCATCTTCCCAAACTGAAACTCTGCACCCACTAAACAACCCCCTATTACGCTCTCCTCCCCTGCCCCAGGCTCCTTGTGACCACCAATGTACTGCCTGCCTCTATGAATTTGACTGTTCTAAGTACTTCATGTAAGTATAAATTATACAACACTTGTCCTTTTGTGCCAGGCTTCTTCATTTGGCGTGATGTCACAATCCATCCATAAGGTAGCATGGGTCAGAATTTCCTTCCTTTCTTTGGCTAAATAATATTCCACTGCATGTATATATCACCTTTTATTTATCCATTCATCTGTCAAAGGACCCTTGACACTTGGGTGCTTCCACCTTTCAGCTATTGGGAATAATGCTGCTAAGAACACAAATTTACAAATATCTTCTTGAGTCTCTGCTTTCAATTCCTTTGAGTAAATACTCTGAAGTGGAATTGCTGGCTTATATGGTAATTCTGTTTCTTTTTCTTTTCTTTTAGAAACTGCCATACTGTTTTCCATAGTGACTGCACCGTTTTACATCCATAACAGCAATTTTACATCCATAATAGCAATGAGTAAGTATCCTAATTTCACCACATCATTGCTGACATTTGTTATTTTCTGGGGCTTTGTTTGTTTAATAATTGCCATCCTAAGAGGTGTGAAGTATTACCACATAATGGTTTTGATTTGCATTTCCTTCAGAGCTACTGATGTTGAGCATCTTTTCATGTGCATCTGGGCTATTTGCGTATCTTCTGTGGAGCAATTATCTTCTCAAGTTCTTACCCATTTATATATATATATTACCATTTCTAGGGCCGTTCCTGCGGCATATGGAGGTTCCTAGGCTAGGGGTCGAATTGGAGCTGTAGCCGCTGGCCTATGCCAGAGCCACAGCAACACCAGAATTGAGCCACTTCTGCGACCTACACCACAGCTCACCACAATGCCTGGATCCTTAACCCACTGAGCGAGGCCAGGGATCGAACCTGCAACCTCATGATTCCTAATCAGATTCGTTAACCACTGAGCCACGACGGGAACTCCTCAAGTTCTTACCCATTTTTAAATTGTTTTTGTTGTTATAGTCATTGAGCTGTAGGAGTTCTTTATATATCCTGGATATTAATCCCTTATCAGATATAAGATTCACAAATAATTGCTCCCATTCCGTTTCGCTCTGTTGATAGTGTCCTTTGATGCACAGAAGTTTTTAATTTTGATGAAATACAGTTTACCTATTTTTTTCTTTTGTTGTCTGTGCTTTTGGTGTCAGCAAACTTGTAGTTTTTAATTCAAAAACACCATGTCTCCTGCCTCATGTGTACCACTGAACCAGGTCCCTTTATTTGCTTGGATTCCATCAGAGGTAAATGCATTTTGAAATAGAGAACACAGATAATTGTGCAATTGGAATGGGAAAATCAGGTAATTATGGCTGTTTCAGGTGCAAATAGAGAAGGTTTAATATGCTAAGAGTTCACCAATCTATCCCGGAGATCTTTTTCAGAATTACCTAAATAGTGCAGGAGTGGAGTTTAGATGTCTTTATGTCAGAGGTCTTTGGGAACCAAATAGACCAGGTATGGAGATGAAGTGGAGATAAAACAAAATGAGATGAGAATATTAAGAAGCCCTTTGTTTAGAAAATTGGAAAGGGGACAGCTTCACTTTGCTGAGGGAATACAAGGATTGGACCTCTTCCCGAAATTTAGTTGCATTAAGGTATGACCGCCCAAGTGATATCATGGGCTCAACCCAAAGTCATATGGTTTCTCTGTGGGAAGGCGGCAATTGGAGTCCAGTCTGTGTGGTTCCCAAGTTCCCCTCCGCCATGCAGATTCCACTTTGCGATCAGTGTAACTGGGATATTTTTGCTCTAAAAATGTAAGTAGGCATGCTGGTCTCTCCACCTCAACTTAACATCCAACGGTCTGCTTTTAGCATTTGTAGGTGTCATTACATTACAACAATTTGCTTTTACTTGAATAGTGAACATTATACTACTTAGTCTAGAGATTTGCGATATTCTGGTCTAAATTGAATGAAAGCTATTCGGGGTCTTAAAGATTAACCTAGTGTGATATAATAAAACAGAAACAAGTTGAATTGCGGTGGAATTGCTGCTTCTGAATTTAAAACTAGTCAAGATAAAGTAAATGTTTGAAAAGATTGCTATCATCTTCACCTGAATACTAATACATTTTTGATCAAATGATATGTATGTTTACATATGGAGAAATAAAACCCAGCTTAAAATGCTAATGTCATTTTCTCTGCTATTTTTGAAGCAAAAAAAAAAATGATGCTGAATTGTTGACTATTAGGCACCAACACAATGTTTCAGGGAAACTAATTGACTTGAATAAGTAAATAAGATTTTCCAAAGATGAGTGAGTCATACACCTGCATATGTTTGGAACAGCAATTAGAGTGTTCAAAATTGTGACATGAAGAATGAGGCATACATAATACATAAAAGTAAGAGTATTTTTAGCTGAATCTGATCTGGAAGTCAGGATACTTAATTCCTGTGAACAATTTCTCTCTTTGTTGGTTTGTTCATTCTCTATGCTCTTCCAAAAAATATCTAGTATCAAACTGCTTGATTTATTTTTAACTTTGGCAAAAAATCACTCATATATCTTAGGCTTTCTAGCACCATATTTATTTCATTTTTCTTCCTAAAAATACTAAAAAGTAGCAGCAAAAATTCTTGGTGGGAGTTCCCGTCGTGGCTTAATGAATCCGACTAGGAACCATGAGGTTTCGGGTTCAATCCCTGGCCTTGCTCAGTGGGTTAAGGATCTGCCCCTGCTGTGAGCTGTGGTATAGGTTGCAGACGCGGCTCAGATCCCAAGTTGCTGTGGCTCTGGCGTAGGCTGGTGGCTACAGGTCTGATTAGACCCCTAGCCTGGGAACCTCCATATGCCACAGGAGCGGCCCTAGAAATGGCAAAAAGACACACACACAAAAAAAATCTTGGTGGTCTCCCTTGCATGTAATGTTATTATTATTTTTTTTTATCTCTTGTCATCTGCCTGCTTTTTGTTGTAAACACAGGGCAAACTTCACGCTCTTCTGTTGGCATATACTTGGAGCTTTATGCCTGCAAGATGCTTGTAGAGCTTTTATAGCTTTGAGAGTACAGTGTGGATACCACTTGTTCCTCTACCTTAAGACTTACTTCCCTTTTCTGAGATTTGAGAACAGTACCTTGTACAGCTCTAAGAAATGCAATTCTTTCCACATTGTCTGGACTGTCCTAATAGTTACAAAATAGTGTTTTGCTAGCAGGGGCTACTGCAGTTTATATGAAGGTTACAAACTGAAACTTCCTCTAAGATTATGTAATAAGTTTTTTGGGGGAAAGGGAGGAAGTACTTTAAGTTTAAAATTGTATAAAATAATAAATAGAAAATGATTACTTGTTGCATATGTTTATCACACCGTTTTATATATATATATATATATATATATATATATATATATATAATATATTTGTTTCCTAGTTTAGACTGTAAGTTACTTCAGGGCAGAGACTGTGTCATAAGTTTCCTGCTCCCCTGGTGCCTTGCTAAACACAAGGTACACAGCAGGTGCTCAATAAATACTTTTTAAAATGTCCTAAGAATAAATCTTGGTAGACATAAAAATATATGAGTACAGGGAGTTCCCTGGTGGTCTGTTAAGGATTCAACATTGTCACTGCTGTGGCTTCGGTTCATTCCCTGGCCTTGGAACTTCTGCATGCCATGTCCATGGCCAAAAAGAAAATACATGAAGAGTTCTCGTTGTGGCTCAGTGTGTTATGAACCCAACTAGTATCCATGAGGACATGGGTTCCATCCCTGGACCCACTCAGTGGGTTAAGAAGCCAGTGTTGCTGTGAGCTGCAGTGTAGGTTGCAATTGCAGCTCGGATCCTAAGTTGCTATAGCTGTGGTGTAGGCCAGCTGCTATAGCTCTGATTCAGCCTCTAACCTGGGAACTTCCATATGCCAAAGGTGTGGCCCTAAAAAGCAAAAAAAAAAAAAAAAAAAAAAAAAAAAGCAAAAAGAAAATACATGAGTACAATCTATTGACAAGACAAGGCCCACAAAATTCAATTTCCAAATGTCAGAATCTTCCCCATCTTTCAAGCCCCAGGGGCAAAGTGACTTTTTCCCAGATAGTCCCTAATCCTTCAACAACCCCAACAGATCATATTCCTTACTTTTACATTCTCATAGCATTTTGTACCCCTTCTTTTTGCCACTTCCTGCTTCATAATCTGTTCCGTGGCTTAAGTATAAATTATTATTAACTCCTGCCTATCCATTATTGTCATGCTCAGACATCTCACAGTGTCAAAACACAGTGGGTCCTCACCAAATGTGGGTTGCATTCACCACTTATTCAATAGCTAAGCTCTGAAATCCTAAAGTTTTGGTTTTTTTCTTTAAAGCTTTAAAGTAGCTTTAAAACCCTTTTGGAAATAGGTATATTCATAACAATGTGAATACAGGAAAATACTGAACTTCATGCAATAGAAGGATACTACTTGAATTTGTATCTGGGCTCCAGTATTTATTTGCTGCTGGATCATGGCCAAATTACTTAGCCTCTCTGTGCCTCAGTTCCTTCATCTATAAAACAGGGATGGTAATAATACTTGGCACTTATGGTTGGAGACAATATAGGCAAAGGTTTTTGAAGACATTCCTTATGTATTTTCAAAATTAACCCTTTCTCTGACATATGCATTGCAAATGTTTTCTCTCATTTTGTAAGTTGCCTTTTCATTCGGTTTTTGTTTTCTGTGTTTTGCAGAATCTTTTGGTTTAACATGGTCCCATTTGTTTATTTTTGCTTTTGTTGCCTATGCTTTTGGTCTCATACCCAAGAAATCATTGCCAAGACCAATGTCATGAACATTTTCCCCTATGTTTTCTTCTTACAGACTCAGGTCTTACATTTAAGTCTTTAATCCACTTTGAATTGGTTTTTATATATGGTGTAAGATGGGCCCAATTTCTGATATGTATTTTCACATTGGTAAATTGTTTTTTTCCTTCTAAAATTTCTTCTTTTCTTGTAAGGTTCATCTTTGCCTAAGACAGGGATCATTTCTCTCTGCTTTGCTTCCCATATTCCTTTCTGACCCAGATGTGTGTTTTTCTGCTTCTATCCTGCCCAACCTTCAGCCAGAATGAGTCAACAAGAAAACTTCCACAATTAATATTCTGAGATTCACCCCTCAGGTAATAATTCTCCTGCGCTTAGTCATTCATATCCTTTGGTTCACGGAAACATTAAGTCTAGAGACTTCTAATTGCTGACCTAAATAATATCCCTAGATTTTTTTTTAAGGTAATGTACAGTTTATTTTAGTAATAACCATGAGTCATCACAGAAGCTAATGAACTTGGGAATTCTATATAAAATCATCCAAGCATATAAAGCCTATTTTCCAAGGTTCCTTTTTCTTAGTTCAAGGCCACAAAAATTGGAACATGATGGAACTTGACTCCCACATTTGCCATATGTCTAAATAATTTTGAGTTAGAAATCCAGCTAACAAATTGTTAAATAAAACGTGAATTCTCAGAATTTAGACTTCTGCTTGGTGTTCTGCACAGGAATGTGGTGGCAGAGGGAAAGCTGGCCTCCAGCCCTGGGCCAGTCCCCTTCTCTTTCACCCTAGCGCTGTTCTCACAGGAGCAGCCTTGGATGCCTTGTGTGGACTCCCTAAGCCCCCCTCAAGCTCCAGCCACACATTCTCACCCCCTTTGGACATCAGCACTTTGGGTTCCCTTTGGCTAAACAGCCTGCCTTTGAAGATGGAAGAAGCCATGCACACTCGTAGCCATTGGGAGTGGGTCCTCACTACCCAGAGTGTGTTCTAGAAGAGAAGGTGCAAGCTCTGGGTAGACAGGGGTGCAGTGAGGGGAAGGCCAGAGCGGCACCTTTCAAAGGAAAAGGTCCAGGCGGGGGCATCTTGCCCAAGTCAACTGCTCAACCCAACAGTGCATTGTGTCCTCTCAGCCCTTTCATTTCAGTCTCAAGCACAGTGGACACTTCTGTGGAAGCACAGACTTTCCTTGTGCTGCCAGCATCTTACCTTAAGCTCAAGCTCAAGCCACACTTTCTGCTCCAAGGTCATCTCCAACACACACAAATGCAGCCCAGAAATACCTGGAAGTTAACAGCCTTTCCTGGAGGAAACTTCTAGCACAGGTAGGGGTCAAGCCTCCCATTTGTTTCAGGTGGACAATTCTGAACAGCTTTCCATGAGCTTCTTTTGAGATTGATGGGAACAAGCCCACCACTCCCAGTAGCAACCTCAGCAGCCCACTCTGGTCTCGGCTTTTCCTCCTTCCCTGTCTCCATCTCTTGCTTCCTGGAATCATCACCCAAATAAACCACCCATACCCCTCGGGCTCTGCCTTGAAGGGGGCTCAAAGGAATAAGGGACAAATACTGGGAGCAGAAAGACCAGCCCTTTCCAGGTACAACTGCATCAGCAGCATAGTCTCACTGGTGACCTTCATCCACGATCACGTAAGAACACTTCCTAAGGGGAAAGTATGCTCAACGCATTGATGATATAACCTATCTCAGCACATTGATATTATAATCTAGACTCCTACTTAGGGGTCTTTTGTTTGGTTTTATTTTTCTTTGAGGGGGCAGTCCCTTTGCTCTTTCCTCTTTTTCAATGTCTAAATCCCTTGTGTGATGCCTCACTTTCATGTTTAGAATTTCCCCAAATTGACTGTGGCCTGTGGAAGGCAAGGTGGAGGGAGCTGTTTATAGAAAATGAACAAGGAAGGGAAGAAGACCAGAGGTGAAAAGCTGTGACTAATTTTGACATCAAAGATTACAATGATATACACAATGGAATACTACTCAGCCATAAAAAAGAATGAAATAATGCCATTTGCAGCAACATGGATGGAACTAGAGACTCTCATACTAAGTAACGTAAGTCAGAAAGAGAAAGACAAATACCATATACTATCACTTATATCTGGAATCTACTATACAGCACAAATAAACCTTTCCATAGAAAAGAAACTCATGGACTTAGAGAATAGACTTGCGGTTGCCAAGGGGGAGGGGAGGGGGATGGGATGGACTGGGAATCTGGGGTTAATAGATGCAAACCATTGCCTTTGGAATGGATAAGCAATGAGATCCTGCTGTATAGCATTGGGAACTACTATATCAAGTCACTTATGATGGAGCATAATAGAGGATAATGTGAGAAAAAGAATGTATATATGTATGTGTGACTGGGTCACCTTGCTGTAACAGTAGAAACACCGTAAACCAACTATAATGGAAAAAATAAAAGTTATTAAAAAACGATTACAATAAACATAACAAAGTATAAACAGTCCTTTTTATAGATGACCACCAGGCTGAGGACTATGGATTTGGATTTTCCTGGACAGTCCCCATTTCAAATTTTTGATGTGAGGTTTATAATCACATTCCTCTGCTTAGACTGTTGTCCAGATTTAACCTTCAGAAAATAGGGTGCCAGACCATCCACAGCCGTGGCCAGGCCAGGGGCTGCTTTCTGTTGCCGGGGTTCTTTGTCTGAATCAAGGCCCTCAGGGTTGGTCTCCTACAGAGCACGTAGCCCCCAGTTCCTGGATCCCCATGGGAAGGGGCTCTTGGACAAGGCCTATCAACAGTTCTTTTTGCACAGCCTAGCCCAGTTAGGGGTGCCACACTGCAGAAAGCCCTCTGGGCCAGGTTACTGCCAGCCTCTAGAACCATCTTATTCTGCACCAGCTTTTACTACAGCTCTGACTGGAGACCCTGTGCCCAGACTTCAGGCCCCTTGGGATGGAGCCTGCTACCCTTGGGCTGGCTTGCCTTGGCTCTTTGAGCTTCCTTGTGTTTAATTTCTGGGTAATTTTCTGAGTTGAAACAGAAAGAAGATTAAAAGAGAATGGCAAATTTTTTTAAAAAAACAAAGAAAATAGGGTCACCATGCTATGGGAACCCTGCTTAGGGTCATGGGGCTCTTCTTCCTCACACCCTGCTGCTGCCCTGAGGCTTCAGCCACTTGTGGCCTGAAGGTAAATTTGATGATCTGTTATTTGCCCCCACATTTAAAAACCAAAAATGGGATGGGTGGCAGAGAGAGGATCAACCCGGGAAACCAATGATCTTAGAGCTGGAAGGAACTTTATACTAATCCCTCATTTTAAAAAAATGAGACTTTTGGAGGCCCCTGACAGCTCAGTGGGTTAAGGAGCTAGTGTTGTCACTACTGTGGCTTGGGTTGCTGCTGCAGCAGAGATCCCTGGCCCTGGAATTTTCACATGCTGCAGCCAAAAAAAAAGAGAGAGACTCTGTTGTAAGATTATAGTCTAAGGTAATGTATTGAGGTTTTCTTTTTTTCTTTCTTTCTTCTTCTTCTTTTTTTTTTTTTTTTTTTTTTTTCTTTTTAGGGCTGCCCTTGTGGCATATGGAAGTTCCCAGGCTAGGGGGTAAATCAGAGCTGCAGCTGCCAAGCCTACTCCACAACCACAGCGATGCAGGATCTGAGCCGCATCTGCAACCTACACCACAGCTCACAGCAAGGGCAGATCCTAAACCCACTGAAAGAGGCCAGGGATGGATCATGCATCCTCATGGATATTAGTCAGGTTCATAACCTGCTAAGCCACAAAGGGAACTCCTGTATTGAGGTTTTCTTATAATCCTAAAACCTAAAATGATTGCATTTTGCTATTTGATAGTTCTTTCTACAAGCAAGGGGTTATTTTGTATCATAGACTAATACGGAGGGATCCTGCAAAGAGTAAACGGATGGATTTGATTTCCTTATTTGTGCTGCTCCCCAGTGGTGGAGGTAAGAAAGCACACCCAGGAGGGGACCTAGGCATTACTGAATCCAGGAAACAGACATTTACAGACATGAGAATAGGTAGACAACTACTCATCGTGATAAACAATGCTGTAATAACCTAGATTTGTTCCTCCTCTTCAGAAATTAGAACATCATCCATATAATTATGAATAAACACCTTTTATGTATATGCACTGGAAAAACATTTTAATCTCTGACACGAGGCCATGGAAAGATGTTTTAAGTGTTCCAAGTATTATTCAGCAAACATTTACTGAAATGAACCATAAATTAGGCACTGTTCTAGGCTTTTGGGATAGAAAGGTTAATAATACGGAATTTTTGGCTATAGGAACTCACGGTTTGAGTCCCAGAATGAATAGTCAACAAATCATTGCACTCAGTGTGACGTATAATAAACAATATAATGATATTTTTCACATTTCCCTCCTAAATAACAGAGGTTCAATAAAATGTAAATGGAGAAATATAGTGATACTCTCCTCCCTCCCCTAACATCTGAAATAAACCTTCCCTAGCTGCTCTTCAGGCTCCTCTTTTAAGATGCAAACACCAAGAAGGATGGCATCTTTATCACAACCACTCTCCTTTGCCTTTCTGTCAATCAGAGGTCACAAAAAAAGCTTTCACCAGATCATTTTTCCAAACTTCCATAAACTTTTTTTTTTTTTTGCTATTTCTTGGACTGCTCCCACGGCATATGGAGGTTCCCAGGCTAGGGGTTGAATCGGAGCTGCAGCCTCCGGCCTACACCAGAGCCACAGCAACGCTGGATCTTTAACCCACTGAGCAAGGTCAGGGATCGAACCCACAACCTCATGGTTCCTAGTTGGATTTGTTAACCACTGCGCCACGACAGGAACTCCTTCCATAAACTTTTACATCTAGTCTATGAAAGGCTGATGACAAAAATAAAACATTTGCCTACTAGTCACGTTAAAAAAAAAAAAACACGTTTGTCATTTTATTTTTTCAATATCAGATAGAAGCAATAAATTGGCTTTTTACAATAAATATTATTAATAGCATCACACATCAGAGATATCAGAAAAGAAAAAAATAACTTGCTATGTATAGGGTTGTCAGAATAACCTAAACTTTTAAAATAGGCTAAATTATAAATTAAATAGAAAATAGTTGGAAGTGGAGTTCCCGTCGTGGTGCAGCGTAAACAAATCCGACTAGGAACCATGAGGTTGCAGGTTCGATCCCTGGCCTCGCTCAGTTGATTAAGGATCTGGTGTTGCCATGAACTGTGGTGTAGGTCGCAGAGGTGGTTCAGATCTGGCATTGCTGTGGCTCTGGTTTAAGCTGGCATGTGTAGCTCCGACTAGACCCCTAGCCTGGGAACCTCTATATGCTGTGGGTACAGTCCTAAAAAGACAAAAAGACAAAAAAAAAAGAAAATGGTTGGAAGTATGATAATTAAAGCAAACAGAAAAAAAATTAGGAAGCAGTGTTAGGAAAAGAAAAGAAGTGCAGTGACCCAGAGCTTTGGATGTCTTTCTCATGCAAAAGGGAAGCTGAAAAAGAGGCAATATGCATTGATCCAAATTTATTAACAAATTTTAGTAAAAGTCAATTGAAAATACAGTCATCCTTGATAGATAAATAAGGAATTATGCTTCAGATTTGAGCAACTTTTTTTTATTACTCAATGAATTTATTACATTTATAGTTGTACAATGATCATCACAATCCAATTTTATAGGATTTCCATCCCACACAGCAGTGCATCCCCCCACCTCCTGAATTGTCTCCTTTGGAAACCATAAGTTTTTCAAAGTCTGTGAGTCAGTATCTGTTCTGCAAAGAAGTTCATTCTGTCCTTTTTTCAGATTCCACATGTCAGTGAAAGCATACAATGTGTCTCATTGTATGACTGACTTTACTTAGCATGATAATTTCTAGGTCCATCCATGTTGCTAAAAATGCCAGTATTTCATTCCTTTTAATGGCTGAGTAATATTCCATTGTGTATATGTACCACATCTTCTTGATCCACTCCTCTTTCGATGGACATTTGGTTGTTTCCATGTCTTAGCTATTTGAGCAACTTTTTTTAAAAGATGGAAGTGATTTTGAACCATTTAAAAAGACAGAATCCAGATAAATAATTTAAAAAAGCACATAGAACAGATGAAATTCATTTATGGTGTAAGTCAAGACAGCCGTTGCCCTTGGGTATTAGTGAGTGGGAGGAACAGGAGGGGGTTCCTGGGGGGCTAGTAATGATGTTCTGCTTTTTGACTGAGATACTGGTTACATGGAGGTGTTCCCTTCATGGTGAAATCCCCCTGGTTACTTATAATGTGTATATTTTTCTGATGTAGACTTTAATAAGAGGTTAGAAAAACATTAGCCAACCTTGAAAAAAGAGAGAGAGAGAGAAAAAATCAGGCCAAAATTGGAATTAATTTAATTAGGATTTAAATTAATAATTTAGGGAGGAATGTTACCTAAACAAGTGATAACTAAGGAATGACTGACACATTCTGAATAGCAAAAGCAACAATGTCTTGGTTTAGGTATCACTGAGAAAGGAACAAAAATGATAGTTTTCATTTTTTAAGAAAATATTAGACTTTGGGTAAAGATGACTGAATGAAATCGGATCATAGAATCTAGCTCCTTCAATACCTATAATGACATAAACCACCCCAAGAGAAATAGCATAACTTCCCTGGAGTAACCAAACATAGAAAAGAGCATAATGTCAGACCATAAACTTCAGAAGGAGCTGATGGCTAATGAAAGAGAAAGAAAATTTTGACAAGGCTCTACCAGGCATCAAACCCACTTTCATAAAAAAAAAAATGAGTCCAGAGCTACTGGATAGCCCAGGTGCAGAGTCTAGAACCACAGAATCATAAGGACTTCCAAGAATGCTCACTGTTGTCTCAAAATGGGGGAAAAAAAGTTAATAAAAATTTCGTTACTGCATTATGAAAAGTCTTCAAATTTTTTGTAAGAAAATTATATTTAATGTGAAATATGTGATCACTTTAGCATGTTCGATGTTGTAAAGAACAAGAGTGTCTCCAAAATTGAAAACTTGACCTGATAAGATGTCCTGTATTGAAGAGAAAGGGACTGAGGGAAGACAAGGGAAGCTTTATCCTGTCATGGAATGAGAAAAAAAAAAATTATCGCTGTAATGGTCAGCATTGATTTCAGTTTTATGTCAGTTATTTTTTTCTGTTCAATGCAAGCAAAATACAACTAATTTTTTTCAAAATCGTGATTGGCTCAACCAGAGAGTGGAAATGACAGAAGATAAAAACTTAAAAACAATGACTAGAAATTATTCAACCTGATCAATAGAGAGAAAATAGCTTGGGGAAAAAAAGGAACAAAGATTCAGGGACCTGTGGAACAGTAACAGCTGTTTGTGTCATTGGAGTCCCAGAAGGAGAGAAGAAAGAACAAGGAACTGAAAAAATTTTTTGAAGAAATAATGAATGAAAGATGTAAAACTGTCGACTCACAGAACTGAATGAAGCCCAAATCAAAGCAATCCATGCCAAGACATATCATAATCAACCATTTGAAAACTAAAGGCAAAGGAAAAAATCTAAAAGCAATCAGAGAAAAATGACGCATTTCCTATAGGAGAGTGCCTATTCAAACAATAGTGGATTACTCATCTGAAGCCATGGAGGTTGGCAGGAAGTGGCACAACATTATTCAAGTGCTAAAAAATAATGGAATAAGCAGTGTGAATTCTGTGTCCAGAGAAACTATCCTTCCAGAAGGAAGAAGGAATAAAAACATCTTCAGATGAATGAAAGCTAAGACAATGTGTTGCTAGCAGACCTATCCCTAAAGAATGGTAAAAGGAAGTTCTCCAATGGAAAATGAAAACAGAAGGCTTGGAACTTCAGAAAGAAAAACAAAACAAAACAATGGATTGGGTAAAAGAATGGGTATTTATTTATTTATTTATTTAAAATGAGATAGAGTCAACTACTCATTTGAATAACACAGAACATCCTGATCTGTGTTCTGGAGACCATGTGTTATGGGTATGTGGAGATTACTGACGCTCTCGGCCATTAGGAAGGCTCAGTGGGGCACTGGGCATTTTTCTCAGGCCACAAGCGTTTTTATCGATTTACCCTTATCTCTATAGAAATATTATTTTCTGTGTGTGCTATGCTTTTTATTTATTTATTTATTTATTTATTTATTTATTTATTTATTTGCCTTTTCTAGGGCCACTTTCCATGGCACATGGAGGTTCCCAGGCTAGGGGTCTAATCAGAGCTGTAGCCACCAGCCTACGCCACAGCCACAGCAACGCTGGATCCTTAACCCACTGAGCGAGGCCAGGGATCGAACCCACAACCTCATGGTTCCTAGTCGGATTCATCAACCACTGTGCCACGACGGGAACTCCTGTGCTATGATTTTTAAAAAAGGAGCTGGGATGGGTTCCTGCTGTGGTACAGTGGGTTAAGGGTACAGCATTGTCTCCGTGGCAGCACAGGTTTGATCCCTGGGCCAGGGACTGAATCCCAGCTGCCTGCTGCATAGGATCCCTATGGGTGGAGCCAAAAAAAAAAAAAAAAAATGGAAAGGAGCTGGGAGATTTAAATATTATTTAACAGAGCAACTGATTATTCCGTAAAACAACCCGTTTGAATTGTAGACTTGTACGGGTTGTAAGTTACATTTCATAGAATATAGCAATAGTCTATCTTATGTCAAGAGCCAAGAACATCCAAAACATTAAAGAGGAAAGAAGAAACATACCCTGCTAAATATCAGAACTTTTATGAAGCTACAGTAATTAAGACAGTGTGGTATTGCCACAAAGATAAACTGATCGATGACACTGGCCCTGAAGGAGAATAAAGAACCCCCAAACAGACCTCACACATTTAATCTTTGACACATGATACAGGTGGCATAGCAGATCAGCTAGCAAATGAGGAAATTTTCAATAACACAACTAGAAAAAAATAGTTATTGATATAGAAAAAATAATTTTATATCCTTAACTCACTCTATGTACAAAAATTAATTCCACATGGATCATTCTTACATGTCAAAAGCAAACATTAAAATGTTTAGCAGGAGTTCCCGTCGTGGTGCAGTGGTTAACGAATCCGACTAGGAACCATGAGGTTGCGGGTTCGGTCCCTGGCCTTGCTCAGTGGGTTAACGATCCGGCGTTGCCATGAGCTGTGGTGTAGGTTGCAGACGTGGCTCGGATCCAGCATTGCTGTGGCTCTGGCCTAGGCTGGTGGCTACAGCTCCGATTCGACCCCTAGCCTGGGAACCTCCATATGCCGAGGGAGCGGCCCAAGAAATAGCAAAAAAAAAAAAAAAAAATGTTTAGCAGATCCTGCTATGTCGCACAGGGAACTATGTTCAGTCTCTTGGGATAGAACACAATGGGGGATGAGATGAGAAAAAGAGTGTATGTATATGTATGACTGGGTCACTTTGCTGTACAGCAGAAACTGGCACAACATTGTAAGCCAACTGTACTTTAATAAAAACAAATACAAAAAAAAAAGTTTAGCAGAAAATAGAGGTGAATGGGACACAAAAAGACATTTAACCATAAAAGAAGATTAAAATTTTTGACTATAGCAAAATTAAGAACTTTCATCAAATGGTGAAAAGACAAACTTTAAGATGGAAAAAAGATATTTGCAGCACATGAAACCTACAAAGATTAATATGTCAACACAGTTAAGGAGCTCTTATGAATTAATTTTAAAAAAAGCCAATAGAAAATTGGCAAAAGACGTTAATGGAGATTTCACAGAAGAGGAAACATCTGGCCAATAAACATATAAAAAATTGCTTAACCTCAGTAATCAGGAAAGTAAACAATGAGACATTTTGCGTCCACTGGCAAATACTAAAAGTCTGACAACGCCAAACATGGAGAGATTGTGGCTCAAATATGGAGAAAAAGAAAGCTATTTGTTATTTGGTCAGAGTTTAAGTTAGAACCACATCTTAGGAAAACAATTTGGATTACCACATGAAGTTGAACATTCTCATATTTCATGGCAGAAAAATTCCTGTACTATAAGCTGCAGAGAAACTCTTGCCCATGTGCACCAGAAGAACAAACAAACAAACAAACAAGCAAACAAAACCCAAACTGAAAACTCCTCACATAGTACCATTCATAATAGCAAAAATCTGGAAATAAACCAAATGTTCATCTATAAGAAAATGGGCAGATTTGAAGTTCCTGTTGTGGCTCAGTGGTTAACAAATCCGACTAGGAACCATGAGGTTGTAGGTTTGATCCCTGCCCTCACTCAGTGGGTTAAGGATCCAGCGTTGCCCTGAGCTGTGGTGTAGGTCGCAGACGCAGCTCAGATCTGGCATTGCTGTGGCTGTGGCATAGGCTGGCGGCTACAGCTCTGATTAGAGCCTTAGCCTGGGAACCTCCATACGCTGCAGGTGCAGCCCTAAAAAGACAAAAAGACCAAAAAAAAAAAAAAAAAGAAAAGAAAAAAAATGGGCAAATTAACAGGAGAATGGATAATAAGTTATACGCCTAAACCAAGCAATACGTTGTTTAGGCAATTGTATACATGCAATAAAAATTTTCTTTTCTTTTTACGGCCACACCTGCAGCATATGGAAGTTCCTGGGCTAGGACTCAAATCAGAGCTGCACCTTCCAGCCTACACCACAGCCACAGCAATGTGGGATCTCAGCCACATCTGTGACCTACATCACAACTCCCGGCAACACCGGATCCTTAACCCACTGAGCAAGGTCAGGGATCAAACCCGCATCCTCACAGAGACAATGTTGGGTCCTTAACCCACTGAGCCACAATAGGAACTCCTAAAACATTTTTTTAAAGCACAGGAATCATAAATATAAATTCAGGATACTACTGGTCACCCCTGGGCTGGAGGGTTTGAAGCAGGGAAAAGAAAAAATGTTAGTAGATGTCAGGGTCAGTTCTCATTTTGGGGTTGTGTGGTGGGTTTGCAGGTGGTCATAAATTTTATTCTCATACATTCAACATATTTACGTAGAAGCACAGTCAAGGATGACCTACAAACCAAGATGTGCCGTGAACTAGGGATTATGATTAATCCATTTTGTGTACTTTGTCATTTTAAAAACAGAAAAGTAAAACAGCAGGAAAAGAATTTCTAACAAATGGAATGTTGGGCTGCTTTTCCTTTTCATCTTCTACAATTTTTTGTTGCCTCTTCAGCAATTTTTATTTTAAATTGACTCCTCATAAGATTTCTTACCTCTGGTTCTTCAGGCTTCTTTTCCAATCTATTCTTAAATATATAGTGTTCACTATTTGTTAGTATCCAGGTGAGAAAATTCAGAATATGTTCTTTTAAAGTTTCAGTTCCTGGAGTTCCCATGTGGCTCCATGGGCTAAGAACCTGACACAGTGTCTGTGAGGATACAGGATCAATACCTGGCCTTGCTCAGTGGGTTAAGGATCTAGCATTGCCACAAGCTGCAGTGTAGGTCACTGATGAGTCTCAGATCCAGCATTACCATGGCTGTGGTGTAGACCCCAGCTGCAGCTCCATTTCGACTGTAGCCAGGGAACTTCCATTTGCTGCAGGTGCAGCCTTAAAAAAAGAAACAAGAAAAAAAGAAAGGTTCAGTTTCTGCAACGTGTTCCAAGTATTGTCTCATGTGTAAACTATTATTTCCTTTCCAATTGTAACTGTCATCTGGAAACACAGTGGCACTATACTTACTCTACAAGTGTTTAGGTGGATTTTTAATGTAACCTTGTTAAGATTAAGTGCTAGTTTCTAACAATACAGATTCATCAATGGCCTAGTACAGTAATCTATCAGTTGCTAGTTATCTCTGCATTCTTCCATTGAGTTGGAAAGGGAAGGTACAACTCTGAAATTAGACTAGTTGTGTTACCCATAACATTTGGGGAGCTTTTTTTTCCAGCCTTTTGCCTGAAAGGCTATCACACACAGCATCTCAAGTGGAAAGGACCTCTTCTGTGGAATTTCCCCTTTGTGCCTTGTGGTGTATGAGAGCAGATCCTGCATTTAGAAGCATTTATTTAAGTATTTTGTATATCTGTGGAAAATTAAAGGACTTGTATTTTTAGTTCCTGAAGATAAGATCACAGTGACAATAAAGAAGCCAAGACATGGTACCCAGAGAGGGTGAGCCTTAGTCTTTAAGAGTGAATCCCTTTTTGAGAATTATTTGCCTTTTAATCATGGCTTTTTCTTTTTTTGCTTTTTAGGGCTGCACCCTTGGCATGTGGAGGTTCCCAGGCTACGGGTCAAGTTGGAGCTGTAGCTGCTGGCCTGCACCACAGTCACAGCAATGCAGGATCCGAGCCGCATCTGTGGCCTACACCACAGCTCATGGCAATGCTGGATCCTTGGCCCACTGAGCAAGGCCAGGGATCGAACCTTTGTCCTCATGGATGCTTGTCAGATCCGTTAACTGCTGAGCCATGACAGGAACTCCTAATCATGGATTTTTAAAAGAACTCTTTATTTGTTCTTAATATGGGACTGTTGTCAAATATATGTTACATGAAAAAATAAATAAATAAAGTGTAAAAAAAAAAAAAAAAGAGTGAATCCCCTTTCTTCTCTGCCATGACTCATGAACCAGAGAATTTAGATGGAGCAATGTGGCTCCCTACATCCTGGTGTGTGATTGCTGTCGTGTGCCACTGATACTTGTGATGGGCACTAGACTTGCCTTCCTGTTGACCACAGGCAGGTTGAACAAAAATGTCTCTCTGGAGATTTTCTTGATTCTTTCAATTATATCAGGATGAACTTAGAGTTTAGGAAGATTATTGAACAACATAGAACATAGTTTAAATTTTCCTCTGTGGTGGATCTAGGTTAGAGGAACAGGTCTATCCTTTGTCTTGGTAGGCTCAGTCACCCTTGGGAAAACATCATGATGCCACTGCTGGTGGTGGAGAGTGGGTTGCTAACCCCTGTGTCTGGGGAGAAAAAGAGACATTAATAGTAAAGAGTTATGAAATGAGTGGGACTGACATCTTATTGTGGGAGGTAGGAGTTTAAGATATAAAAATGTAGGACTTGACGGCCACATTAGTTATGGGGCTTGATAAAACCCTTCCAGTGAGCTTTAAGCAATGTGAAAACTGATGAACACAAATGTGTTATTTCATAGTCATCCTGATCAATTGGTAGCACTGTCTTACTTATGAATGAAATGTCACAGCTCACGTGTATTGTTATCATCCAATGCAACACCACTCAATTCATGTCTATTCTGCCAGGATTGCCCAGAAGACCCAAAGTCCTACAAATTAATATTTCACTTGGGGAGAGTGCCTGTTTTTTTTTAAGCTATAGATTTCATATTCACAAGAGCTATGGTCAGGGCTGGTTTTAACAGATATCATGGCAAGTTTACTTTTCAAAATGCAACTTTGTTATTTTACTCTTCCTGTTGGGTAGTGGAGGTATTGTTGGTGAAATAGGGCTTTGCAAGCTGTTTATGCCATCCTGTAAAAAGCCAACTCACTCTTAATGGATAAAGTGTTGCACAAATTGGATTAAATTCTTTAAAAATTTCTGGTGATTATTTGTAAATAAGCTACTTCTACCCATCCTAAAAATGTACCAGAAAAATTTTTATACGGATAACATTTTTTAACTAGAGCTTATATTTATAAGAGTAACATTTCATTTGAATAGATTGTCTGAATAGTTACAAAAATCCTTCCAGAAGAAGAATGAACTACCTTCTTTATCTTTAAGGTTTTCTCTTACTGCAAGCTTGAAAAATAGGGCAGTTGTGACAGTCCTGTTGAGCTCCACTGAAAAAATTGTGGAGCATGTTACTCATATCTGATTATTCTTAGAATCCCTTCTTTGTTCCTGTGTGTCAGGTCATGAGTTAAGTTACTGGGAAATGGAAATAATTTTTCAGCAATACTGAATGGCCCTTGAGGGAGTACCAAAGATAATTTGGGTACAAAGTCACCCTGACAGTTTCCTAAGTATTTTCCACCCTGAATTTAGGGTTGTCAAAGAAGACCGGTTATTTTTTAAAATCCAGGGTCCAACCTGAGAATGAGGAATAGCAACGATTTGTGTTAGAGATTTACAAGTTAACACTCATAGAAGGCAGAGGTGGAAGAATCCCATGGACGTCCCAGCTCTTGCCAAATGAGGCCCCTTAGGGTTTTATAACCATCATTAGCCATGAATTACCCCCAAAGTATAGCCAGTGCCATCAAAAACGTTATCAGGTTTGGTTTTGTTTTTAAGAGGGAACACTATCTACTTGAGAAAGAAGAAGTTCTGCTGCTTGGGTGCCCTTGCTGATCAGGTGGGGGTGGACTGCGGTATTTTTTGTGATGTTGGCTTGAGTAGGGTGGTTATTGCCTAAAAGTTTTCTGTCTTCTTAGACTGCCCCTTTCTTTAGAAGGTTTTTGGGGTTGGTTGGTTGGTTGTTTTTTAGTTTGCATCCATTGGTCTTTCTGGGTTGCCAGCTTCTCTGTTATTTAATCCAGGATGTATGAGACAATAAGAAAACCCAGGGAACTCACTGCTGCATCATTCCCTGGTCTTCCTGCTCCTATTCCCTTTCAGAGTTTTCTTCTTTTTGTTTTATAAGGTCCAGTCTTTCTAGCAGGAGGAATAGAGAGTGTGCATTGATGCTGTCTTGGTCTCTGTAATATTTTAAATCAACTAAATAGAAATTCCTTTGGAATGAGACATGTAGCATACATTTTCAGAGGTCTCTAGGGACACACAGAGTGATCTTCATCAGAGTTTTCTCCAGCAGAAACCCTACACCTGGGTTATTTTTTAAAAATCAACTTTATTTGGTTTAATATTCATACAGCAATGGATATTTTGCATACATTTGAATGCACCCATTTTAAGATTGCATCTTGATGCGTTTTGACAAATATATACACCTGTGTAGCCATCACTGCCATCACCATATCAAATATTTCCACTACCCCCTAAAATCTTCCTTGTGCCCCTTTGCAGTTGCTAGAGTCCTAATTCCTGCCATAGGCAAGTACTAATATGATCTCTCTCACTGAGAGCTTAGTTTTTGCCTGTTCTCATCTCTTATTTAAATGGAATCATATACTGTGTACTCTTGTCTGGCTTCTTCCACTCAGCAAGATGCTTCTAAGATTCATCCATGTTATGTGTATAGGGAGTTTGTCAGTTTTTATTGGTGATGACTCTGCCTCATTGTACGACTATACCTCAATTTGTGTATCCATTCACCTCTTGATGGACATTTCTGCTGTTCCCATTTTGGGTCATTATGAATAAAGGTGCTATGAATATTCTTATACAAGTCTTTTGGAGTACATGTATTTCTTTTTCTCTTGAATAAACACCTAGGAGTGGAACAAGTGGCTCATACAGTAAGTGTGTATTTAACTTCATAGGAAACTGCCAAACTGACTTCACAAGTGGCTGTGCAACTTTGCATTACCAACAGCGGTGCATGAGAATCTGATTACTTCATATCCTTGAGCTCTGGGCCTGGTCTCTACAGCCAACACTGGTGAGGATCCTTCTAAAGCCAGTGCGGTTTGGGTGCTAGGCTCAGCCAATGGCATTTCTTACTAAAACAAGTCCATGCCCCCACATCTCAGCTCTTTAAATTCCCTTCCCTGGAGGGCTGGGTCAGATCCCTCGCACAGAGCCAGAACTGCTCTTTCCACTTGATTTTTGAAGTCTGAATTTTGACCCCAATAAGTCTGTCTCAAGCCTAACCCTACATTTTTTCAGCACGGAGGATCCTTTCTTTAAGATAAAACTAACACTGTGTCATTAAGAAGCTTGGTCTTGAAGAGAAGTAAAACTCATTTGGAGGGATGAGGGTAGTAGAGACCAGTAGACCAATCAGGTTTCATAATATGGGTAGGAAATAATGAACAAGATAATTTTGTAGTTGTTTTAATCCTAATAGATCTTGACTGATTTGCAGGAGTTCTCTTGTGGTGCAGTAGGTTAAGGATCCAGCTTTGTCACTGTAGCGGCTTGCGTCGCTGCTGTGGTGCAGGGTCATTCCCTGGCCTGGGAACTTCCACTTACTGTGAGGTGCTTCAAAATGTGGTTTGTGGAATTCCCGTCGTGGCTCAGTGGTTAACGAATCCGACTAAGAACCATGAGGTTGCAGGTTCGATCCCTGACCTTGCTCAGTGGGTTAAAGATCCGGCGTTGCCATGAGCTGTGGTGTAGGTTGCAGATGCAGCTCGGATCCCAAGTTGCTGTGGCTCTGGTGTAGGCCGGCAGCTACAGCTCCAATTCGACCCCTAGCCTGGGAACCTCCATATGCCGCGAGAGCGGCCCAAGAAATGACAAAAAGACCAAAAAAAAAAAAAAAGTGGTTTGTCTGGTGGAGCCTATCAATATTAATACAAAATTATTTTGCATGCATATAAGAAAGGCTTTATGTAAAAGAAATATCCCTCAATTTCAATTAATTTGAAAATAACTTTCACCATCTCTTTCTCTTTATATTGGTAGTCATCAGGAAATCCAATTTTATTTGGAAAATGCCTCAACCCACCCCACACTGGCTAGTATTTTTTCCATTTTCTGGTCGTTACCTGCTAAGAATTAGACCGCCTGCTAAGAATCCTACTCAATTGATACCTCTCTCTTCTGACAGCCAGGGCCACCCAGTCTGTGGACATTTTGGTTCATCACTGCAAGAGGCTCAGAGCAAGGGGCCAGATGGGTTTGGCTCTGTCTGTGCCTTAGTTTCCCCGTATTTAGATTGAGAGTGTTTTAAAAGTAGATCTCAGACTACAGGACCGAGATTCCTATGGATGTTCCTTAAGATATCTGCAGAACAGAATGAAAAGTGTCTGAGATGGTCAGAAATGCTTTCTCCAGGACAAAACATTTCCCAGAAAGACGATATTCTTTCAGGGTGTGGTATCTGGCATTTTTTTGCTGTGATTCTGTTGACTGTGTAAATCTAGCAAGAAGAAAAATCACCTGGTGAATTTCCAAGCAAATCAAGGCTGATTCACAAGGTATCTACCATGTGTTCCTCACCCCACGGGAAAGCTCTGTCCTCAGGCCTCGCCTGGAGCTGGGTGTGACCAAGCAGGTACAATCCGTAGAATTCCCAGATGCCACTCCCACCCCCCCCCCCCCGCCCCACCCAATTCCTGCCCATTGGTACACAAGCTCTGTAAGAGTCCCTCCTTTTGAGTGTGGGAAAGACCTGAGACTATGATGGGATTTCACTCCTATCATAGGTTAGGTTATGTGGCAGAAGTGAAGGGATTTTGTAGATGTAATAAAGTCTCTAATTGATTGACTTTGAAGTCATCAAAAGGGAGATACTCCTGGCAGAGCCTCACCTGAGCAAGGGAACACCTCAAAAGAGGGGCCTGGGCCTTCTCCAGAGGGCAGAGGTATTTAAAGTAAGAGATTCTCTTTTTGGAGTTCCCATCGTGGCACAGCAGAAACGAATCCGACTAGGAATCGTGAGGTTGCAGGTTCGATGCCTAGCCTCGCTCAGTGGGTTAAGGATCAGGAGTTGCTGTGAGCTGTGGTATAGGTCTCAGATGCAGCTTGGATCCTGCGTTGCTGTGGTTGTGGTGTAGGCCGGCAGGCGTAGCTCCAATTTGACCCTCAGCCTGGGAACCTCCATATGCCTTGGGTGCGGCCCTAAAAAGCAAAAAAAAAAAAAAAAAAAAAAAGAGAGAGAGCGAGAGAGACAGAGATCTCTTGCTGGTCTAGAAACAAATAGCACACCATGAACCTTTGGAAAGGGCCTCTAGGGCAAGAATCATGGCAGGGGTGCTTGCAGTTGCTGGGGTGTTGTCTGGTTGACAGTTAGCAAGAAAACAGCTATAAGGAACTGAGATCTACTGGTAACTTTAAAGAGCTTGGAAATGGTTTTGTCCCTAGTCAGACCTCCAGATAAGAACACAGTCCAGTTGGCACCTTGATTTTAGCCTTGTTGGACCCTGAGTAGAGGACCTAGCTGTGCCTGGACTCCAGACCACAGAAACTACGAGAATAAGCATGTGCTGTGTTAAGGTACTGGATATGTGGTAAATGGTTATGCATCAGTAGTAAATAAATGCTGCAGAGATTGATTGACACTCACATCCCCAGCTTTCTGCTGTAGCTGCTTGCGCCTTAAATTCACAGCACTGGCACAGCGCCTTGTACATACTAGGCCGGTGAATCCAACTTATCATGAGCTCTAAGAATCTGAGAGGTGCCGTGGAGGATCCCTTAGAAAATAAATGAGCCTTGATGTAGGACACAAACTGATTGCTGATAAAGTCCTAAGCTGTGTGCTTTATATGCATCCTCTAGAATCTTCCCAACCATACTGCAGAGATGGTGCTATGGTTATATTATTTTTTTACTAAGAAAACTGAGGTTCACAGAGGTTAACTAAAGTGTCCAATGTCATGTAGTTAATGAGCAGAGACTTCAAGCTTCGTGGCTGGATCTTGCAGACCCCAAAGCCAGTGAACTTTCACTTTCACAGTGTAGCTTCCTGTGTCTCATCTCCACTTGGTTTTTGAGTTCCTAAGAGCCACAGTATCATTTGGCTTCCCAAGGGCCCCACTTGGTGTCAAGCTTGCACGGTTACTCATTGCTTGGAGCTCAGACTCTCCTTGATGGTCTTGCTCATGTATGTTGGCTGCCACCCACATACCCCACTATGGACAGATGCGCCTAACTCTCTTCCCTCAGTTATCACAGCTTGCTGCCCCCTTGCTTTCTGCATCCTAAAGTAACAGGTGGATGAACGAAGAATAGAGTTGGATAGAAAATCAAAAAGGAAAGTCAGAAAGAAAATTATGGTGTTTAAACGTATTGCCAAGAGTCTTTGAAATTTAATTAAGAAAGCTAGTGTTTCATCACAGGGTGGGGATCGGTCCATTTTCAATCAAACTTGACTCCCCAAACTCTGTAGCATTCCAGCTCTATCCTCAGACTTGTTTACCCCCCTTTAAGGTGGCTTCTTTAAATGATGCAATAAAGGATAGTTGTTGGCCATCCTGAGGGCAGGTTCTGGAAGAATGAGCCTCTGCCATTTGTTCAGATTGTGTATAAGGATCTGAGATCTTGTATTCTTCTGTTCTTTCCTCCAGCTACTCCCCCCTTGAAAATAAATCCTTTCTGATCTTCTATCACTTTGACCAACTCTCTGTACACATGCCTCTTTAGTACCTCACAAAGACAGAGCTCTAAGAATCAGGTGTAAAGTAGACATGCTCTCCTCTAGATGCTAGTGCATGCTCTGGCTTGTGTTTTTAATTTGGTATCCGAAGTGAGTAGTTGAGTGACCGTAGAAAGAATAAAGACTTGGAAGGCAGAAATACCTGGCTTCATATTCAGGCCCCACCCACCTCAAGTTGTGTGACCTTAGGCAAGTTGTTTAACCTCTGAGCTTCCAATTCACAAAATTTCAACGTCAGTCACAAAACTGGGATGATAATACGACTTCATAAAATTCTCTTGAGAATTAAGGAAGACGATGTTTGTAAAGTGCTTGGTGGAGAGAAATTGCGTCAGACAATTATAAGCACATGTGGCAAAACTGCATCCTCACTTCCTTTCACTCATCACCTCCTCCTACTCCCACACTGTTGATGTGGCTGTTAGACACAAGGCCTTCGTGGCCCCAAGGAGAACTGTCACATTAAATTCTTGCATTTTGATGTTTAACAGCTGAAGGCCAGAGGTGACCCAGAAAGAGAAGGCTGACTGCTTCTCCCCTCCTTGCTCTCCCCCCACTAGGTGAAACCCCCTGAGCGGGGAGAAGGGAGTTGAGCTGGGGAGGAAAGAGCTGTGATGAGCCTTTGCTTTGGTCCTCAGAGAAGGAGCACTGCTCTCCAGCCCCTTAGATTTGGGGTTCTGCAAATGGCACCCTATTTCCTGCTTGGAGCCTTAAAGGAGAAGGTTGCACTCTGCCCTCCCCATCATAGTCAGTGTAGAAAGGCTTAAGCAGTAGGTGGCCTGGGGGTCGCCTGCTTATCCTGACAGAGCTCAGGAAACAGTTCTGGGGTCTGAGATGCAGTTGACTTTGAGGGGTGAAGGGCAGCCACCTTAAAATATACCTCTTTGGCATAGGGTTGAGAAATTGCAGACACAGGAGAAGCTCTGAAAACGAAGCAGAAGTCATTCTTTGGCAAGAGAAATGTACCTTTATAAAGGAATTCTCTGCTTGTAAGGTTGCCTCCCTCTCTGTACCTAGAAAGGAAAGATAATCCTTAATCATAAGAGACCTATCAATGGAGGGGGCACTGACAATTCTGTGTAACAAACTGTACCCTTCTCTACCTGACTTTTCCTGGTAACCACCCCTGTAGCCAGCCTCCCCTCATAGTTTTTTCTGGCCACACCCGTGGCATGTGGAAATTTCCAGGCCAGGGATAGAACCTGTGCCACAGAAGCAATCTGTGCCACCACAGTGACAATACCAAACCCTTAACCTGTTAAACCACAAGGGAACTCACCCCCTCACTTTTCTTTTGTCTTTAGCTGAAAAGCTTATTTAAGCCAGTGGTTTAGGTCATGTTGAAGAGTTACTCAGTTTTCCTGGGTATCTCCCGTGTACACATGGGAGGTATACATGCGTCTGTCTTTTGAAAATCTGTCTTTTATTACAGGGGCCTCAGTCAAGAACTCAGAAGGGTAAAGGGAAAATTACTTTTCCTCCTCGGCATGGGGCCTCCTGACTGGGATGAGAGGATATAGAGTAAACCTAAGAGCAGAAACCCCGGGGGAACACAGATAACTTGATGGGGCCAGAGTGGGTAGGGGAGGAGGACAGCCCAACAGAATGACGTTCACCTCCACAGGACCCACAGGGCGCCTGTGACAATGGAAAACCAGACTCTTCCAGCCTCCTCCTCCCTCTGTGACATGGTGCTTCACAAACTCCCAGGCAGGGAGCGAGCCCAGATTGTCTGAGTTAACTCTGAATTAACTGGGTTTGCCCTAAACTGATGAGTTTTCCACTACCAAGCAGAATGGAGGAACTTGACTTATTAACAGAGTGATAGTTTATACATTAGAACCTCCTAAATGACTGAGATGATCATGTGGTTTTGTCTTTCCTTTTGTTAATGTGGTGTATTACACTGATTGATTTGCAAATATGGACCCATCCTTGTAACCTTGGAATAAATTCAACTTGATCATGAAGGAAAAAAAAAAAAAAAAAAGAACCCCCTAAACGGAGGTCATCCCAGTGGTGGCCCCACCCACATCACGAATCTAAACACAGAGCAGCCTGTGTTTACCAAAAACACCTGTCAGGGAAACCCAACATCTACCACTCACAATCCTCCAACTCAGCTTTGACTGGTTTACCTTACCCTAGACAATAGGACCTGCTAATTTTATCAGGAAATCCTTAACCTTCTACCCAAAATTCTCATGCCACTCCTACTGGAAGGGTGAAATTATTGCCCTATTTTAGAGAAAGAGAAACTGGAATTCAGACTGGGGAAGAGGCAGCTAGTTAGCAGATTCCAGAGCTGGTACTTCCCAAACTACAGGAAGCCCACAGAGGATGTGTACACGTGGGAGGTGAAGCGGGGAGGGGGAATTCTGAGTCGAAATGAAATATTGTCTTTAGTGAAAAACATTTCTTAGTCATAGTTTACCTGTTAGTTTCAACATGCTGAAAAATGGGTTGCCCAACAAACATCACATTTCAAAGATAGTCAGTTCAGAATTTCCCAGACTTAACTTGATGCAATTTGAATTTATGCTCCTCTCCAACCAAGCAAGTTGGTATCAATGCAGTGGTTTGAAAGGACTTTTACATCAAGGCTGGAGCACAGAGTAGATCCCTGAAGGCTCACAGATAAACTTTCACAATAAGCTTCTTCCATTGGTGACTTGATGACATTTGAGAAAAATTTGTAAAGAGAACCTGGAGCAAATTATTTAATATTTTTTAGTGGTTAACTTTAAAGATGTGATGTATTATAGTGGTTCTGAGTCTGGCCTTTCTTTTTCATGTTCTCATTGGATAAACAAAACCACTATTTTATTTTTTTTAATTTATTTTTTAATTTTTTGGGTCTTTTTGCCATTTCTTGGGTCGCTCCTGAGGCATATGGAGGTTCCCAGGCTAGGGGTTGAATCGGAACTGTAGCCACCAGCCTATGCCAGAGCCACAGCAACATGGAATCCAAGCCTCATCTGCAGCCTACACCACAGCTCATGGCAACGTCAGATCCTTAACCCACTGAGCAAGGCCAGGGATGGAACCCACAACCTCATGGTTCCTAGTTGGATTCATTAACCACTGCGCCACGATGGGAACTCCCAAACCACTATTTTAGTTCAACTATTTCAGCCTTTACATTTCACTCTATGCTTGAGGGCATAGGAGGGTATGGGGAGAGAAGAGGGAAAAAGCAGGTTCTAGGAGTTCCCTTGTGGCTCAGCGGGTTAAGGCTCCAGCATCGTCACTGCTGTGCCTTGGGTTGCTGCTGTGGTGCAGGTTCAATCTCTGGCCCAGGAACTTCTGCATTCCATGGATGTGGCCAAAAAGAAAATAAAAAAGTCAGGTTCTAATTTTGTACAATTTTGTACTTATATGAGAAATTCAAATGAAATATAAAGGATATTTGATTGCTTTGACCATCAGAAAGATATACTTAAAAAGTTCATATTAAATTTCTCACATTAAAGAAAAAGAATATGTATATATGTATATATAAATACTGGGTCACTTTGCTGTACAGCAGAAATTGGCTGAACATTGTAAATCAACTATAATAGAAAAAAATTATTATTATTATTTTTTTTTGTCGTTTTGCTATTTCTTGGGCTGCTCCCATGGCATATGGAGGTTCCCAGGCTAGGGGTCGAATCGGAGCTGTAGTCTCCGGCCTACGCCAGAACCACAGCAATGCGGGATCCGAGCCGGGTCTGCAACCTACACCACAGCTCACGGCAACGCCGGATCGTTAACCCACTGAGCAAGCGCAGGGACCGAACTCGCAACCTCATGGTTCTTAGTCGGATTCGTTAACCACTGCGCCACGACAGGAACTCCAAAAATAAAAATCTTAAAAAAATTTTTTCCACGTTGAAGATTTTTTGAAAAAATTTTAGAAGGTACCAAGTTGATCAATAGGGATAAAGTACCAAAGTAAAACGGAAAGATGGAATCGGTACTTAATGGACAGATTGGTAATATTTGAATCATTTAATTTTGTATCAGGGTGGGTGGGGTCAAGGGAATGAGGATAAATCAGATCAGAGATGATACACACAAGCCAGACAAATCTGCTTTGTCACTCCAGGGTCTCAAGCTCATCTCAGGGGAAAGAGAGCCATAAGGGCTGAGGGGGAGCAGAAGACAGGGAGGGCAGGGTGAGATTGTGTTGGTGCAGAATAAGATTTTGGTACACAGACTGCCTCCATCATTTACCCTAGCAGCAGTTCAACTCATTCTCACAGATTTACAAATAATTGAAACTCTCAACAGGCACCACTTGCAAATTTTATTTCTCAATATCTTCCTTCTGAATTTGCATCAACAGCAGTGGCTCTGGAGGCAGATGTTCAATAGAGACAGCAGCATTGGCTGGAAAGAGGCAAATACTCCTACCTGGTGCGTTTGACTACATTATGTTCCAGTTAAAAACTGGAAACCAAAAATAAATGTTTTAAGGTTCTGAGCAGAGTTGTCAGTTATTTGTCTAAGCTTTAAAAATGAGCATGGACCTTGGAAAACTTGAAGATCTAAAAATAAATATTATAACTTAACAGTAGGATCTGGAAGTATCATTTTGTCTTATTTTATTTAATTTAATTTTTGGCCATCGCCATGGCATGTGGAAGCTCCACTGGCCAGAGATTGAACTGGAGGCATCTATGCCATTTCCAGTCATTGCTGCTTCTCACTGTCCAAGAGTCATCAGGGAAGGAAATTTTTAAGAGTATAAATTTATTTCAAGGGGCAAGTGAAATTTTATTTTAATGGACTAGAGCAGTACTTCCCAAATGCTAGACTGAGGACTCAGATTCTGATACTGATTCTACGATCATTTTTCCCTATAGCAGCTGGGTGTCCTATATCCAAGTCAATCCTGACACATCTACTCAGCGATAGGGTCAGATTCCACAGGTTAAGGGCTCAGTCCCACAAGACTGCTGCCACCCCAGGTCAACTGGCATTCCAGATTGTCATCTGTGCTTCTGACCAACCGGCAATAAATCAGAGGTTCAAACAATCCCCTTCTTGGGTCCAATTAATTTGACAGAGATGCTCAGAGAACTTACAGAAGCATTTTACTTACTAGATTATTATAAAAGGTTTATTATAAAAGGATATGACTCAGCAACAGCCAGATGGAAGAGATGCACAGGGCAAGATACGGGGAGAGGGCAGGGAGCTTCCATGCTATCTGGCTACCAATCCCTCTACATCTCCACATGTTCACCAGTCTAGAAATTCTTCAAACCCAGGTTTTTGTTTGTTTGACAGGGATGATCAATTAAATCACTGGCCAGAGGTGACTGAACTCAATCTCCAACCTCTCGCCCCTCCCCTAGAGGCCAGAGATGGGGATGAAAATTTCAACCCTCAAATCCCCTGGTTGGTTCTCCAGGCAAACAGGTCTCATCCTTGTTACCTATGGGCTTTCCAAAAGTCACCTCCTTGACATACAAAAGGCATCTTTATCTCTTTCGTCATTTAGGAAATTTCGAGAGTTTTAGGAGGTCTGTGCCAGGATCAGGGAAGAAGACCTAATATGTATTTATTATAAATCACAATATCACAAAGGCCATTCCAACCTGCAGCAGGTTTGCTTTTGGCAAACTGAGAAAAGTAAAGATAATAGTGTGGGGGTATGTCTGTAATGAGCACATCACTTTCCCTTAAGAAGTATTATGCTTTAACTTGAGATTTATGTCCCTCCTTATTTGGCGGTTGAGGAGGAAAATAAAGAGGTGGGAATTAAATTATCCTTTCTTTTACGAATAGATGTGATCACAAGTGGTAGTTTTTTTTTTTTACAGTGTTCTTATTTGGCAAAAACAAAAGATGGATTTTTAAAAAAAATTTCCTAAAATCAAAGGGTTATAAACTTAACTAAAGTTTATCATTTTATTACTATACTTCCACATACGGGGTCTCATTTCAGTCAATCAATGACCACATGGAGGAGGACACAGCCAACATGCTCAACCTCAGTTCCAAGAACTAATTCTCAAAACAGTCTTTCATTCTGCTTCATTCTTCTATTGAGTCAATCACATCCTTTTCATGATCAAATTTGCCCCACCTCCGATCCAATCTCTGACTACAATCTGCCATCATTTTAGTCTTACTGTTTCACTACTTGCACAACAAAGGATCTTCAAATTCATCAGGACCATCAGGCTGGGAGGGACCATAAATCACTTTATTCCCTAAAGTTATCTCCCTTCTGTGTCCTTTCCCTCTCTATCCAGTTTAGCTTTTGTGGTTCATCAATTCAGTAACCCATTTTGCAGTCTCCTGAAATCCGTGGCTCCCCTTTTTTCAAATGTGGGCAAAAGCCCAAAGTTGAAGTCAACACATGTCAATACCCAAGCAGCCAAGTGTCCCTAGATAAAAATCACACAACAGGGCAGGCTGGTACCACCGTAATGCATAACCTCTAGCTTCAGCTGGATCTTAAACACTGCCCAGAGATCCACTCAACTTCTCTGGTCATCTTACTCCCCAACTTACAATTGTTGTTCAAATCTTCTTTACTCTTCTAACCCTTTGAGCAGTTAACTTTGAGCAGAGTCCTTGTCTTCTATTTCTTCAAAAAAAGAGGAGGTATCATATAAGAGAACTTCCTGCCACTAAAACTTACAAGCCTAGCTTTATTCACACCCAGCTTCTCATATTTCCTCCTATAAAATAGCTTTTTTTTTTTAATGCCTCTTTTCTCCCCATAATTATGCTCAGGTTTATCCCTCTCTCATTTCTTAGGAAGCCTAGATTGTCGGTTGACTTTTCTCTCAGTATTTTTAATCTTTCTCCTGACGGGACTCTTGCCATCAGCACTTAAACATGCTCATGTCTCTTGCGCACACATATCAGCTCACTTCCCCCTCTAGCTACTTCTTTCCCTCTCCCTTGTCCTTTGAAGCCAATTTCTCATTTTCTATACTTTATTTATTTTTAATTTTTTTTTTGTCTTTTTGTATTTTTCTAGGGCTGCACCCGTGGCATATGGAGGTTCCCAAGCTAGGGGTCTAATCAGAGCTGTAGCCGCCGGCCTATGCCGCAGCCACAGCAATTCGGGATCCGAGCCTCGTCTGTGACCTACACCATAGGTCACGGCAATGCCGGATCCTTAACCCTCTGAGCAAGGCCAGGGATCAATCCCGAAACCTCATGGTTCCTAGTCGGATTCGTTAACCACTGCGCCACGACGGGAACTCCTATACTTTATTTTTCATTAATTTTTAAATTATAATTGATTTACAATGTTCTGCCAATTTCTGCTGTACAGCAAAGTGACCCAGTCATACATATATGTGTACATATATATATATATACACCCACACGTACATATACATACTTCTCTTTCTCACATCATCCTCCATCAAGTTCCATCACAGGTGACTAGATATAGTTCCCTGTGCTATACAGCAGGATCCCATTGCTTCTCCACTCCAAAAGCGAGTTTCAAGTTTTCTATACTTTTAATTTCCATTTCCTCACTTGACACTCATATATCAGTCTTCTCTAAGCAGGCTTCTGCCTCAATATTTGCACAGAATCCCCTTTGTTACGATCACTTATAACCTTCTGTCATAAGCCCACTGCCTACCTCAAATTTTCTTTTTCTCTGAATTTTCAGTAGTTTGTCCTAGCTGGCCAATTCCTGGGGAGGCACTTTCTTCCCTTGGCTTTCTCACCCTACACTCCCCTGCCCTTTTGTCTCCTTTCCTAGGTCCCCAGATGTTAGAGCCTCTTCCCTTTGCACACATTCATCTCCCTGGGTGGGATTTCCAGCTGTAGCACCCTCAAGGCCCTGCACTGCTCCATCTCCCCTCTGCATCTCAACTGCTTTCCTTCTGCTGTCTTTCCTCCACAATGACCTCAATAGTCCTTAAACCTGATGGGCAGAAATGAGTCTTTGAAAATATTTCAGTAACACCAACAAAGTAGCTCTCAGCGCATTGGCCAAATATGCTTCCCTCTTGGGAAAGAGTATAGGAGGCTATTAGGTACCTGAGCTGACATTTAAGTCACCTAAAACCAAAGCATAAGGAGTAGGACAGTGGCCTCTTTTAGTTCAAACATGTTACTTAATAGCTTTTGCACCAACTTTAAATTTGGCAAAAACATTTTCTTGAAAGGGAGATGCTTGCTTTTTCTGAACATCCCTAAACATGTCAGTTCCTCAGTTCTTTTCATTATCACTGTAATAGACGGTAGAGATTCTGTGCACAGAAATCCTTTGGTGGATGTTTGTTAGTCTGCCTCATCAGGCAATAACTTATAATCATATTGCAAAGGATAAGGGTTCAATAATGAAAGAATGAATTAAGATACAAATGTGGATAGTCTAGTTTGTTCCTAGAGCTATAAAAAGCTGATGTTGAGCATTACTTTAGGCCCAAGTTCTAGTATTAAGAATGTTAGGGTTTCTCACCTAATAGCTACAGAGGTTGAGGAAAAGAAAATAAACAAGCTAAATATAATCCTGTAACATGGCTATTGGACAGTTATGGCACCCTCTCCACCCCATACTGATCCACATTCTCATTCCTAAGATAGTTTTGTGTCATCTCCACTCCCCTTGATTTAATTCCATTTTTGAAGCAGGGTAGTACATTGACATGGTTCAGAAAAGTCAAAATGATACACAAACGTAATCTTACTTCCATCCCTGACCCCATCCAACATTTACATTTGTAACATTTCCTTTTTTATCTTTCTGGTGTTACTTGACACATACTCTTTTTTTTTGTCTTGCTTTTTGCCTTTTCTAGGGCCGCTTCCTGCGGCATATGGAGGTTCCCAGGCTAGGGGTCTAATCGGAGCTGTAGCTGCCAGCCTACACCACAACTCGGGATCCGAGCCACGTCTGTGACCTACACCACAGCTCACGGCAATGCCAGATCCTTAACCCACTGAGCAAGGCCAGGGATCGAACCCGCAACCTCGTGGTTCCTAGTCGGATTCGTTAACCACTGAGCCACAATGGGAACTCCAACTTTACACATGTTCTTATCCCCACCCCACACACCCACTCTCTTTTTATGCAAAATACAGCATACTGTCTATAGTGTTCTGTTTCATCCTTTGCCACCTAATCACACATGCTAGAGATCTTTACCAATCAGTTGAAGAGGATCCTTATTATCTTTTACTGTAAGTTGTGTTCCATTTTGTGGATGTATCGTAGTGTATTTAACTTGTGTTCTTCACAGTCAGGTAGCTGCCACTTGATTATTTTTGCGCTTTAGGGCCGCACCTGCGGCATATGGAAGTTCCCAGGCTAGGGGTCGAATTGGAGCTACAGCTGCTGGCCTACACCACAGCCACAGCAACTCGGGATCCAAGCTGAGTCTGCGACCTACACCACAGCTCATGGCAACACTGGGTGAGGCCAGGGATCAAACCCGCATCCCCATGGATACTAGTTGGGCTTGTTACTGCTGAGCCACAATAGGAACTTCTACTGCCATTTTTATCATTAAAACGATGTTGTGATGAATAATCCTGGGTATACTTTTCTACATGTACAGGTATATGGGTAGTTTAGATTCCAAGATCAGAGACTGCTACCTCAGAGTAAATAATCTGATAGATGTTGCCAGATCCTCCTCCATAGGGAATTAGGCCATTTTGCCTTCCCTCCAATGAGAGAATATTATTTCCCCACACTTAGCTTTTTTGTCAATCTGATAGATGACAGGTGATACCTTAATTTAAGCTGCATTTCTCTTATGATATTGATTAAGCATTTTACCTGAGGTGTAAGGGACATTTGGTCTTTTTCTGTGAAATGTCTGTCCCTTGATCCATTTTTCTATTGAGTTCTTGGTCTTGGTCTTTTTCTTTTTAATATCTAAAATGCCTTTATTTAGTAGAGGTTTGAATGGGCTCAATTGTTAAGACATTAATAGTTGAGCCCATTGCTTTAAAAAAGTCTTAAAGTTGTTATTCATGCCACCTTCCACTTCTTGGAAACAGGAATTCCCTAATCCCAATCAGGAGTTTTATTTAGTTTTGTGACTTAAAAGTAACGGATGTTCTCTGTAGACGGACTGGGAGAAATGTAAAACCATTCATGTTTATACCTTCTCATATCTCTTTTCTAAGTACATTTAAAAAAAAAAAAAAAAGGAACATCTTCCCCTGTCACAACCCCACCTCCCAGAGGTGACCATCAGGGAACATCAATGGTTTATTCCACAGCCCCACAGTTCTCCCCCAACCCCCCCAACTCTATTAGCCCCATTAAAAACCTATGGGTGGGGAGTTCCCGTCGTGGCTCAGTGGTTAACGAATCCGACTAGGAACCATGAGGTTGCGGGTTCGGTCCCTGGCCTTGCTCAGTGGGTTAACGATCCGGCGTTGCCATGAGCTGTGGTGTAGGTTGCAGACGCGGCTCGGATCCCGCGTTGCTGTGGCTCTGGCGTAGGCCGGTGGCTACAGCTCCGATTCGACCCCTAGCCTGGGAATCTCCATATGCCGCCGGAGCGGCCCAAGAAATAGCAACAACAACAACAAAAAAAAAGACAAAAAAAACCCAAAAACCTACGGGTGGAAAATGTTTCGTTTTGGCAATATCCTTTACACTCTGCTACTCCCCATTTCTCAAAGCAAGGAAATAAAAATATGGTCATATTTAGGGGTTGTGATCTATGCAAACTTAGCATCCTTCCTGGCATCATGGTAATTTTAGAAACAGGCCCTTCTGGGAGGGCTGGGGAAGCATAGGAGGTCTGCTTATTCTATCCAGTGATTTCCACCATCTTAAAATATTTGATTAGAGGGTCCTGTTGCATCTTCTTTGACCCTTCTAAATCAACCACTTGGTTAAAAATATTTTAACTTCACTTAGTAGCACCTCAGAAACAATAAAAACTCAAACATGTTGGTGATTTTAAGTTAAAATTTATATTTAGAAATTAAAATTCATAGCAAAATTTTACAAAATTCTCACATAGGAACACACCTTAAGATACTATTGCATGCTTCATTTACTCAGAGTATACACACCATCAGAACAAATAGTTGTCATTTATAAATGTGAGTTCCTTTCCTCTAGCAAAAGAAAGCTCATAGGAAATGTCAGACCAAAAACCAGTGAGACACAGCAATACAGGGATGGCTCAACCTCTTGAGCAAGGAGCCTTGGAGCCTGGCCCCTCCAGCTGGGGGCTGGCTGTACCACTTCTCCTCTCTGGCTTTCTGTTTCCCTGGGCACAAAGGAGGGAAGACTGGATGATCTCTATAAAGTCCTGGTTGCCATGATCCTTTCATTTCAGGGAACGTGTATATAATCCTAACAGTATCATTCTCCTTTGATTGTACACAGCAACAGAATTTAACATGCTCAAAAATTTTACTACCAAAAAGAGTTATCATTTTTTATTATGACTCATTATCTTTGGAAAATTGCCATTTCAGAAGTTTGATTTGGTTTACTTTCTTGGAGCTTCCTGCCCTGGGGGCATCCATACTATATCTGTGAAGAAACTAACCAGCATGTAATCTGTGGATCAGCCATCATTACATAGGATGCACTGTGTTCCCATTCAGGCTCAAACAATCTTGTAATTATGGAAATTATCAGCCCTGCTGACTGATTTGCTGTTTCTTTCTTACACCTCATTGTATGTCCTTTAAGTTGTATTGTAGTATGTTCCTATAGAATTTCTTCAATTCATGCTGCTATCAATGTTATCAAAGTTTGAGGGTATGCGAGACTCAGTGGCTGATGCAAGAGCTGCATTTTAGCACCTTATAGTCCTAACTCTGCCTCCTTCTAATAATGTTTTATTTAGCCTTAAAAGAGTCAACTTTGTTTGCTCACACATTCTCATGTAAAACATTTGGTTCCTTTTCAATATTAACCATGATTTTTTTTTTAACAACAAAGACATAATCAAGACAAACATCACAAAACCATGCACTCAGATAAGTAATGTAAAAATACCACTGTCTTATCTCCAAATACTAATTCTAAAATCAAGGTCTACAAGGCTTTGACCATGCCCATGGGTTCTCAAGTTCTACGGTGCATTATTCTACATTTTCATTTCTATAGCCTGACAAAAACCGGAACATGTACTTTGAAATGAACCTATCATTATCACTGAAATTCATCACTGTAATGTTTAACTTTTTCCCTAATTCCTTGAAAATTCATAGCACAGCATCATCACTAAAACTTGCTAATTATGAGAGCTATTAATTATAATCATTTCCTCTCATAATGACTGTACCACTTTCCATTTTTATTTATTCTTAATTAAATTCAATGTCAACTACCTGATTGTGTTTGAGGTAGGTTCATAGTTCTATTGATATAAAATTGGCATGTTGCAAAGTATCACCTGGGGCATTAGATTAGATTTAAATGAGAGAGGAAAATATAGTATCAGTTAAACCATTTCCTCATTTCACATACAAATTAAAAAAAAAAACCCAAAATCATTCATTTCTTTAGTGATTAAAAAAATAGAGTTCTTTTGTGAGCATGGACACAATACATGGAATCTGTTTCTTTGCATGAAAAGTAGAGTCAGTAGAAAAGGACTCGAATTCTACTGCTACCTTTCGGTTAACCCGAGTAAGAATGTGCATAAGCTCAAGCTTGTGAGCGTACTGTTTCAGCGTTGCACAAAGTGACTGGATGAACCAGGATCCATCCTTTGAATTTCGCCAGGAATAGTAACCTATGAGGCAAAATATAAGTAAAATATGATGAATAACTGATGTTAGCTGATTTAATAAACTACAGCATAATCACGATGATAAAAATAAGCATAAACATCCACAGGCAATATTAGCCATAAAAAGAAAAAAAAAATGACACTTGATTCCAGGAGTAATGATGCTGGAGGGCAAACAAAACAAAACCCCAAATCAAACAGGTGCTATATATGTACCTCTGCTTTCAACAAGGAAAAAAGGTGTGGACTACTTTTAGCATCAGATTACTGAGAATTCTACTTTACTGGGCTTCCCTTCCAATAGGGAAGAACAGGTGAACATGCAGAAGATGGAAAAGCAAAGAAATAAAAAGGATCATCATAAGTAGCAATCAGATTATTGGCTTATCCAAGAAATAACTTGCTTACATATGCACACACACTTATTTGCATGCTTTTCTACAGATCATCTGAAGAGTATAATAACACACTACAGTGTATTTAAAAGTCCAAAAAGGGGGGAGTTCCCGTCGTGGCGCAGTGGTTAACGAATCCGACTAGGAACCATGAGGTTGCGGGTTCGGTCCCTGGCCTTGCTCAGTGGGTTAACGATCCGGCGTTGCCGTGAACTGTGGTGTAGGTTGCAGACGCGGCTCGGATCCCGCGTTGCTGTGGCTCTGGCGTAGGCCGGTGGCTACAGCTCCGATTCGACCCCTAGCCTGGGAACCTCCATATGCCGCAGGAGCGTCCCAAGAAATAGCAAAAAGACAAAAAAAAAAAAGTCCAAAAAGGGGAAGTTGTGTATTTATTATACTTTTTCCACATTAACTACTGGATCCACTGCTTTTAATTTCAAAGTACTTATCTGGAAAAATGCCTGGAGGTTAAAAGAATTCAGACTGAGCAATATTTAAATATGCAACATGGTTTAAAATTACATTTGCCCTATATTTCCAAGCTTTGTGACACCCTGAGTTAGCTGTATAAGTAAACAATTGTATGATCAGTACATATTTATTTATATCATGATATGTGCAACAAAACTACATAAAAGTGGAGGTTAATAACCTATTCATAAATCATTTGTAACTTGATATTTTCCCTCAATCCACTTCCACCTGCTCATATGCTATTTATATTTACCGTTTGTATTTCCTACCTTCCAAAGAATTCCTGGAAAACACACCTCTCTTCTATTCCAGGAAGTGGGTGAAGCTCTGACTTGGCCCATGTTATAATACAGTTTCCAAGTGGTAGTAAATTTATGAATGACACTGTGTAAGTATGCTTTCTTATATATGCATATTTCCTAGCCAAACTTGGTCAAAGACAACTTTTTGAGACCTGTTTGTGGTTAAGGTACCCTGAAATTCAGAAGATGGCTGTTTCTTATGGATATCAAAATCTTGACAGCCTTTGTTTAAAATCTGCACATAACATTTGGTATTTGTAAGTTTCTTACCAGGTGCTGTAGAATATGCATACAAGAAGTCTGCCTCAACTGGTATTTTCTGACACGCCATGTCATCCTCAGTCCCACTGTCCGTCTCAATCCCACAGTCCAATTCTGTGCCTCGGCAGGCCTAGAGGTTAGAAGATAACATTTAAAAAAAAAAAAACTTTATGGCATATGGAAGTTCCCAGGTTAGGGACTAAATCTGAGCTGCAGCCGTGGCAAAGCTGGATCCTTTAACACACTGTGCCAGGCTGGGGATTAAATCCACACCACCACAGTGACCTGAGCTGCTGTAGTCAGGTTCTTAACCCACTGCACCACAGCAGGAACTCAATACACATTTATTTTTTAAAAAATGTGTATACATGCACAACTATTATTTCTAAGAAATATAAAGGTTGTGTAAAAACTCGTTAATTATACACAATCCTTTTGCTATAAGTCTAAAATTAAAATCTATTCTGTATCTCCTAAGTGGTGGTTTAAATAAATAAAAAGTAGTAATAGTTCAGTAGCTTCAGGGAAAAAAAAAATCCTTTGGAAAATCCACAGTTGAGTAAATGGATCCTTAATGAATCCTCAGTAACTGCTCAGTTATATATTACCTGAATTATGAAAAGTTTGGGTTTGCCAGTTAGAGTTCTACAACAGTCCCCTCTGAAGAAACTTGTTAATTTTTTCAGATCAACAGGTCCATTTGTTCCAAAAATTTTTCCTTCTTCACCATGGCTTAGAAGCACGCAAATAAAACTGCTCCTTTTGCTATGGTCTTCTTTAGAAACTGGAAAAACATTTACAAATAAGGAAAACCAACAACCAACCAATGCAATTTTATTCAACAATCTCAGATACACAGTAAGGGAGTAAGAGGAAGGATTCTGAGAAGAGAACTAAGAGATCATGTAAACCCAACTTGGGACAAAGCGACGCACCTCCAACCCTTCTGGGGAGTTGGTGTGAAGAACATGTTTTACTTATATAAAATATACACAGCAGGATTATGTACAGTTCAGTTTCATCATTCTTGTGCCTTATTTTTATATATGTATCATTATAGCTAGACCATAACATAAATTGGACAATGAAGATCATTCTGTTCATTATTCCTTACCACTGTGCATTAACTCCAAAATTTCCTCACGTGTAAGATCATTTTTATTCCTGACTTCATATTTCAAGTTTGTGAAGGTTTCCCTGAGATTTGCAGCATCCACATCTGTACCAGATCGACATGCCATTCCTTGAACAGAAAGAGTTATTTTAATTGCATTTAAAAAAAAAATGAACTGTCCTGAAATGAACTATTCAGTGAGTCACATGATCCACAAGAAGCTCTTCCTTTCAAATGTTAAGAAAATTCAATATTCTGATCCTGGTGACACAGTCTCTTTCATTTCTTAGCATATAAGACACTTTGTAATATGTCTTTCACAGCTGCTTAGATAGTGAAAAAGAAACAAATGCCTAACGAGAGGGGTTTGGTTAAATATAATTACCATCCATTTATATAATGGGATATTATGTTGCCATGAAAATTTTGTAGACAAAATTTTCCATGGGAAAAATGGTCACTGTGAAAAAGAAAAAATGACACAGACACACACACATATGTATCAACACACACATCTCACACACTCAGAGGAACTTAAGTTCCTAACAATTCTAAGATACATTAGTACTTTCATAATATCTTTTTAGGAAAAACCCCACAAACCACTGCACCACACATGCTATTCATCAGGCCTTCTGCTCTGTGTGAGCTCCTTTAACCCTTCCCACCACCAGGAGACCATTATCATGACTGGTTCATTTGCACAGATGTAGGACCTGCAGCACAAAGGAGGCCAGGAACTAGGACAAAGTAATGAGGTTGGTGTGAGGCCTGTACCCCAGGGGTCCTGGGCTTTCCTCAGTCCTTACAGTGCCTTCCATGTACATGTACAGGTTGACTGAATGATGCACTCAGATTTAAAAATTCTAAAGCACTGGAGGTTGTGTGTGGGGGAAAGGACACACAGAATTGAGTAAACTTAACACATATGAATAGAAAAAAAGACTTGAGGGAGTTCCCTTGTGGTGCAGTGCTTTTAAGTATCTGGTGTTGTCACTGCAGCAGCTCAGATTGCTGCTGTGGTGCAGGGTGTTTTGTTTTTTCGGTCTTTTTTTAGGGCCACACCTTCCCAGGCGAGGGGTTGAATTGGAGCTGTAGTCCTCAGCCTATGCCACAGCCATGCCGGATCCTTAACCCACTGAGCAAGGCCAGGGATCGAACCTGGGTACTCATGGAAACTAGTCGGGTTTGTCTCCGCTAAACCATGACAGGAACTCCCTTTTTTTTTTGTGGCCCAGGTTTGATCCTTGGCCTGGATCCATATGCCATGGGTGAGGCAAAGAAACAAAACAAAACAAAACAACACACCTAGATGTTTCTGGCTCTAAGTTATTGTTGATTATCTGAGTAGTGTGATTATGATCGATTTTTAATTTTTCTTTTGCTTATCTGTTAATTTCTGAAATTTATATTACAGCCATATATTACTTTTATAAAATTAAAGTAAGCTCATCAAGATTTTGATACTGGAAAGGCTGAGGACGCCATGCAGCTGTGTGACAGGTGACTGATTCTGGTCCTGATTTGTGAGACACCTAGTAGTAGAACAGAAAACACCAGGCTGTCAGAGATGGTTCTGAAAACCTGACCTTCAAATTTCAAAGAACAGGAACTCACTCTAAGGCTAGAGCCAGACTCTGGGGTTAAGCATTTTTGGGGGAAAGAGAACAACATGCCCCCTTCCCTTTAAAGATAAGAAAGCACTCAGGAGGCACTAGGGATGCAAAGAATAATATGATATATATAATTAACACTGTTGTATGTTATATATGAAAGTTGTTGAGAAAGTCCATCCTAAGGAAAAAATATTTTTCTATTTAATTTTTGTATCTATATGAGATGATGGATGGTTCACCAAACTTACTGTGATCATCATTTCATGATGTAAGTCAAATCATTATGATATACATCTTAAACTTGTAAGTGCTGTGTGTAAATTATATCTCAATAAAACTGGAAGGAAAAAAAAATAGTAAGTGGAGTTCCCTGGTGGCCTAATGGTTATGCATTGGCATTGTCACTGATGGGGCTCAGGTCATTGCTATGGTGCAGGTTTGATCCCTGGCCCCAGAACTTGCATGCCACAGGCATGGCTAACAAACAAACAAACAAAAAACCCAATACGTTCACCTATTTAAAATTCCATGGGCACAGGGCACATTCATTAGCAATGTGAGGCAGAATACCTAACAGAAGGTGGTCTCTCAACTTTCAGCTGAAGGCAAAGCAAATGGTGCTATTCGGGTGTAGACACTCATTTTCAACTACTCTTTCCTCACTCCTTATAGTGAATGGAACACCAAAATCCTGCTATCTTTCCAGTGTAATCTGGCTTCTTTCCTTTTTCACCAGCACTCTGGTAAAGAGTCTCCTAAAATGAACCAGCAGTTCATTCTAGTCTCTCTAACTAAAATTAATTCTAATACGATGAATGGGCCAATTCACAGCACCAGTTTAAAAATAAAAAAAGTGAAGAAACAGCGAAAGTATTCGCTTATATGGTAAATTATGCAAATCAAGTGAATACTATACTTTGGGAATGGAATATTATATAATTATTAAATGAACAGATACAAAAATTATATAGCAACACAAAAATGCTTGTATTATATTAAATGGAAAAGCAGGATACAATATTGCTTGTGTATTATGAATAAAATTAAGCTTTGAAATAAACTGGCAAAAAAATATCAAGTAATATAGCAAGATGTTAATTAGCTTTTTTAGGATTATAAGGGATTTTATTCTTTTTATTATTTTTTTTGTCTTTTTTTTTTTTGCTATTTCTTGGGCCGCTCCCGCGGCATATGGAGGTTCCCAGGCTAGGGGTCCAATCGGAGCTGTAGCCACCGGCCTACACCAGAGCCACAGCAACGCGGGATCCGAGCCACGTCTGCAACCCACACCACAGCTCACGGCAACGCCAGATCCTTAACCCACTGAGCAAGGCCAGGGATGGAACCCGCAACCTCATGGTTCCTAGTCGGATTCGTTAACCACTGCACCACGATGGGAACTCCGGGATTTTATTTTTTTACATTCTCTTTCTTTCCCTTTTTTTGGCTGCACCTGTGGCATGTGGAAGTTCTTGGGCCAGGGATGGAATCTGAGCGGCAGCTGCAACCTATGCCACAGCTGTGGTAACGCTGGACAGAACCTAGCCTCAGCAGTGACCCGAGCTGTTGCAAGCTGCTGCAGAGATGATGCTGTATCCTTAACCCACTGCACCAGTATAGAGACTAAGCAGGGGTTCTGGTGATCAGGCTGTTGTGAACTAAGAGCAATTTCTGTAGAGTGGTTGAGGTAGAAACAGAAGACTGGCTTAAAGGAATGGAAAGAAGCGAAGATGGCATTTAAAGTACATGTTTTTAAGATTTAGGGAAGGAGACAAAAATCAGATCCAAGGCAGCAGGGTAAAAGAAAGGTGTCTTCAAGGTGGGGAGTCTGTCATCTTTGCAGGAGAAAAGGAGAAAGTCAACAGAGCAAAAGAAGATATAGGAGGTAAAGCCACATAGAAGGTGGATCCCGAGGTGGGGCTAAGGCTCAGAGCCCCAGCTCTGCTGCTGAATCATCTGTGTGACTCTGTATAAGGATTTTAACTTTTGGCATCTAATAGTGGTTACTTTTCAGGGCTATTGTAAAGAGTTAATTAAGACCATTCCTGTGAGGGCCTTGAACAGTTCCTGGAAAGGAAATATACTACTGCTTACTATTTGTTGAGATCTTTCCATGAGCATGAAAGAGGGAGCAGGAAGATAAAGAAGCAAGGTTACAGAGAAGTCAGGGCAGGAGAGGCCAACACACAGGAAGAGGGAGAGATTCTGATGATGGGCAGAAGATTGAGAGTTCATATTGAATTGTAGGACCCTTAGGGTCCTGCTCTATCTCTACTTCATGGCTATTCTATGTCATTAGCTTACTAACTAATAATATCAATTCTGTTTTGTATAATATACCAAATATAAATGGTAAAAATATTTGTGAAGGATTAAAAACCATCCTATGATACATACCGGTATTTTTATCAAAGTTCTTATTATTAATTATTATACATAAACCCATTTCAGGATAATCCATTTTGTAACTGACATCCAAGGATATTCCAGAGTCCATTGATTTGCTTCCATGTAAGATCTTTCTGTTTGGAAATCAAACAACAGTTTACAAACGGAGAAATGACCACTGCTGCTATTCACATTAACACAACTTCTCTAACACGTAAGAACAGTTAACATTTGTTGAATATAATGTGCCAGGTTGTGTGTGACAGACTTTTCCTCACTAAAATTCATAAACACTCATTTCACAGATGGAGAAGTGACTAGCTTGAGGCTGATGGTTATGCAGATACGGGCTCAGACCTAAGGCTGAAAGCATCTTTTGGATTAAAGAATTCAAAATTTTAATCTCGGAGTTTCCGTCTTGGTGCAGTGGAAACAAATCCAACTAGGAACCATGAGGTTGCAGATTTGATCCCCGGCCTCGCTCGGTGGGTTAAGGATCCAGCGTTGCCGTGAGCTACGGTGTAGGTTGAAAACGTGGATCAAATCTAGCATTGCTGTGGCTGTGGCGTAGGCCGGCGACTACAGCTCTGATTAGACCCCTAGCCTGGGAACCTCCATATGCCATGGGTGCAGCCCTAAAAAGACAAAAACAAGTAAGTAAATAAATTTTAATCTCTATATTTTTATTTTAATAAATTTTAAATCTATATATTTTAAATAAATAAATTTTAATCTCTATATTTTTCTTCCTTTGAATTTAATTAAAATTTCACCAGATATGTTTTACATTTTAAGTTTGTGAAATATTTTATCCTTCAAGGTAAGGGTGAAACCTTAAAAATTACCCTGAAGTAATACGGAAACCAGCAAAAGGCAAATATGACTCAAAATAAAATATTTATCACAATTCCTAAATTGTTCCTTAAATCCTCTGCATTGAACAAATTAATAATTTATTGCCACATAAAGTCAGTGTTGTAAGTAAGTAATTGAAAATATTTATCTGAAGGTCCCTTATCCAGATCAGGATCAATAAACTGTCATCTAGATCAGGATCAATAAACTTTTTCTCAAAGGGCAAACTATTAAGTCATCTAGATCAGGATCAATAAACTTTTTCTCAAAGGGCAAACTATTAAGTATTTTAATATTCAGTATTTAGCTGTACAGTCTCTGTTGCAGCCACTCCATCCTGCTGGTGGAAGTAGCCCAGGACAGTATGTATGTGAATGGGTGTGGCTATGTTCCAATAAAACTTGACCAAAACAGTCTGCAAGCCCGACTTCTGATCTAGACTGAGAAACAGCCAAATATCAATACCTAAAGTCCATGCACTTATACGCGCAACTTGGCAGTATTTCACATTATATGCAATTCCAAAAAAATTTTTGGAAAAAGACTAAAATAGTAGATTATGTTCTGTAAGATAAAAAAAAAGTAGGAAATGTGTATATCACTTAAAAGTTTTTTTAAAAAAGGCAAAAAACCTCTAACTGACATCCAAGGATATTCCAGAGTCCATTGATTTGCTTGTCAAAAGTTTAATTTGTAGGACAATTCCTTTGTTAATAAACAAATATTGCAAAAATCTTCAATGGTAATCTGTGAACAGTACTGCTATGATAGTATTGTTTAGTACTAACATTAGTTTATAATTCTTTGGGTGGTCCAGAATAATAATACCAGGCCTCAGAAGTAAACTTATTTTTAGGGCTCCCCCATGGCATATGGAGGTTCCCAGGCTAGGTGTTGAATTGGAGCTACAACCGCAGGCCTATGCCACAGGTCACAGCAACGCTGGATCCTTAACCCACTGAGCAAGGCCAGGGGATCAAACTAGATTCGTTTCTGCTGAGCCATGATGGGAACTCCAGAAGTAAACTTTTAGAATTAAACACATCCCAAGCAATCCCAAAAGAATAAAACAGACACGAATTAATTTAAGAATGTTTGAGTTCTATCTTTTCCCTTTCACCATCTGCTGGTTATTGGAAGCATCAATAAACACAATATTCCAAAAAGGAAGACTGGAAAAACCAAAGATAATCCGTAACTAGGCAATTTTTACCCAGACTGGTAACTGGTATTTTATTTTAGCCTTAAAACTCATAAAGAAGAGGCCAACCACCCCCCTCAAACACAAAACCCCTCATTCTGCAGAGAGATCTGAAAGGTGCATCTGTCTCTCACAGGTCATCCTTCTGCCACTGGGTGGGATTTCCAGCTACAGGTCGGCTACCCTCCACCCTCTCCACAGTTCCATAAAAGATCATTTTAAAGAGGAGATTCAGAGAAGATAATTTTACGTGTGTACAGCCACACAGCTGTCACATGAGGAAGGAAGTCTTCTGGGCCTCTCTGGCTTGAAAGCCCATATTCCTTCTGTGTTCTCAAAGTTTGCTGTATTACACACACCCCCATCTTTCTCTCATTGTATGAGATTCCATGTAAATACTCACGTCTCCAAAGTTTTAATGGATTTTGAATCCACTGAGTTTTTAGTGTTCGCCATGGGTACGTGTATTAACTAGAATATAAAGAAAATAGATGTTAATCAAAAAGTCATTACAAGTTCACTGTGTTATATTTATTTCAATGATTAGTTCCTTAAATAAATACTTTAGGAGTTCCCATCGTGGCTCAGTGGTTAATGAATCCAACTAGGAACCATGAGGTTGCAAGTTTGATCCCTGGCCTTGCTCAGTGGGTTAAGGATCTGGCGTTGCCGTGAGCTGTTGTGTAGGCTGCAGACGCGGCTTGGATTTGGCATTGCTGTGGCTCTGGCATAGGCCGGCGGCTACAGCTCCGATTAGAGCCCTAGCCTGGGAACCTCCATATGCCCAGGAGCAGCCCTGGAAATGGCAAAAAGACAGAAAAAAAAAAAAAAAAAAGGAAAAAAATTTATATGGACATTCTCACATTAGCAGTTACCATCCCTCCCCTAGCTTCCCCACTTCAGTTCAAAGCTTCTGGGGGTCAAACCTGAGAATAATCCTTTGTAAAGATGTGTTTAATGTGGCCCACTTCTCACTCTCTTTTGTTTTTGAGCTATGAAGTAAGTAGAAGTGTGCAGCCTGATACATGTTTTTACATTAGGATACCCCACCAGATCAAGATACAGATTGCAACTTGTTTCTATAACAACAGATCTGGTCGTTGCTAAGAACTCAGCCTTCCAACTCAACACAGTTCAAGCAGAGCCCCCAAACTTCCTATTATAATGGTATACCTCACATAATAACTGCTCTACAACGCGTAGATTTCTAAGAGATTTAGCACCAGGAAGTCCCAAACCTCCACATAATCTTTATTCTTAAACTAAGCCTAAGAATCCCAACTTCTCATTTAGGGGGGTGGACTGGCCTTAGGAAACTTGGAAGTAAAAACTGAAGTTCCTGCTTTTATTCTCCCATCAGACAATTCTGTTTCTCGCTCACAGTGAATGAGGCTTTATAATCAAAGCACCTGTCACTTCTTGAGCACTTACAGAGCAGGTGCAGAGCTAGGCATTGTTCTTTTATCTTGCAACAATGCTTTAAGTCAGGAAACCCAACTCCTAGTGACTCTGATAACAGTCCAGAGCTAAGTGATAGAGGCCCTCTTCTTTCTCCTGCCCTTCTGCCTCTGAAGAAGCCAATTCTTTACTACTTGTCCCTGGAGTTCTATCATGTCTCTTCTAGCTTTCCATAATCAACAATACTTCCTATAGCAACCTGCCTCCCTAAATAAAGAACAAAGCATGCCGAAGCCTTTCAATGAATGTTTGATTGTTTCAAATCTTGTGAAGAGATCAATTCAGATGAGGACAGAAGACCAGTAGCTTTGGCAAGAAAGTTATGGGTAGAGTGGGTATTGTCAGGAAAAACTGTCCTAGACGTGGAAACGGGCAAAAGAAATGACTGGATATTACGTCAAGGAGGTGCTGGGCATTGGCGAGAGGAAGCTTGGGGATTATCTGATTTTGCAGGGTGTCCTCTTTTGACTTATCTTCTCCTGCCGAGGTTATTTTACAACTTTGTAGGTTGTTAGGCCATAGGAAGTGGAAGCCATGCTAATGATTCTAATCTGCAGCAATGAATGTGAATCTTGTCTTGTAATGATGTGACTGATTTCCAACCTGGAGAAAAGATGACCCTCCCAAATTACACTTTATTGCCCAATGGGATATCAACTAGTTTTGCTTCCATTGGCGAATTCATTTCATTTCACCAAACAATTTATATCTATGTTTGTTGTTCTAGGTCTCTTCTGAATTGGTCTTAACATCCACTGATTCCATTATTAATTAATTGAATAAAATATTTGACACATATTTTATATTTATACAACAGCCAAGTCCCATACTTTTTGAAAGTTATACTTTAAGAGGATCAATGTTGCTGTAGTAAGTTGAGGAGAGAATGGGAAAAGAAAAATGTGTAAAGACAGCAAAACTGAGTAAACATAGTTTTACTCTGAAGGGTAAAGGAGTTGGGATGGTAGCTGAAGAGGGATGAGGGGTGGAAGAGTTCTTGTTTTGTCTGGTTTTATTTTTATTATTTATTTATTTTTGGCTGCATCCATGACACATGCAAGTTCCTGGGCCAGGGGTTGAACATGAGCCACAGCAATGACAATACCAAATCCTTAACCACTGGGCCACCACAGAACTCCTGTCTGGTTTTACCATCAGGGATCTCCCCTGTCTGGTTTTAAAGATGTGCCACCTAAGGCAGGTTTTTATGCTGATGAGAATGGCCCACAAAAAGTGAGACATTAATAAAGCAAGAGGAGAAAAAGTGAAGCTCTTGAAGGGATGAATGGTCTGTGAATCCAGTTCACATGTGGAGAGGCATTAGTCTCAGATAATAAGAATAAGTGAGGCTCAGCCACTGTAATGGCAGGAAGACAAACTCTGGGCACAACATCTGAAGGCTGGTGAATATGATGCAAGGATGGGGTACTTCTCACGTCATTGCACCTATTTTCTCTACATTTAGAAGATAAAACTTTGAGGCAAAAATCCCTAAAGGTCCCGTCCATACCTTCCTGTGTACTTACCCGTGCATTTTACCAAGTAATACAAAAACTAATCCTGCATAAAGCTAGCAAATGAGACAGGCATTCCCAGACACGAGTGAGAGGCATGTAAATCGTTACTGGCTCTTGAGAACATGATGACAACCTGTCCCCCCACCCCTCCATAAAGGCCTTGAATTTTGCGCTAGTAAATTTACTCTTCTAAGAATGCAGCCTAAGAAAATAACTCCAGGGATCAGGGAGAGGGCGGAGGAAGGATCTGCTCTACTCATCTAAATACTGGGCAGAGAAATAGTTAAGTTGTGGTGTCTCTGTACACTGGTTAGCACAGCTCTAAAACTTCTGAAAAGAACTTATCAATAACATGGGAAATGCGTGGAATATAAGGCTAAATAAAAAGAGGCTATAAAACTGTATAAAAACAGTATCATCTCAAAATAAACACAAGAAAAAGACTAAAAGTAGTTATATAGCATCTTTATATACTAACCTGTTTAACCATGGCTACTTCTGGGTGACGGAATCACTGGCGACTTAATTCCCCTTTAATATTTTTCTCTATTTTCTATAACATCTGCATTTGTAAAAGTTAGGAAAGAGGAACAAAGACTATTCTATAAAATAACATCTTTCAACAATGGTTGACTGTACCAATCAGGATTGTACTGGCCATTTCAGCTCTCAGCCTTGTTTCCAAAGCAAAACAAATAGGGGTATTTGACTACTAGGAAAGCAGCAACCCCTCCTTGACTGTTTGCATCATGTCTCAGCCTACCTGCCTTTATTTCTTTCATATGTACAATAAACATGCACTAGGTGCATGGACATCTCAAAATTCCTTGAACCATAAGTACAGAGGCCAATGTGCCCCAATGTATGTCAAAATATCCATGGTTGAAAAACAATGTTGCAGTTCATTTGACTGAGAGAGAAAGATAGGGTGGCTGACAATTCCAGAAACATAGGCAGATATGTAAGAGATGGTTTATTGAGATTATATTATAATCCAAGGGAAAACAGTATGGATGGTGCTTCCAGATTTTATGGTTAGCCTGTGGAAAATCTGGAGTGGAAAAAAAAAAAGACTTAATTGGAGTTCCCATCGTGGTACAGCGGAAACGAGTCTGACTAGGAACATGAGGTTGCAGGTTCGATCCCTGGCCTTGCTCAGTGGGTTAAGGATCCGGAGTTGCCATGAGCTGTAGTGTATGTTGCAGATGAGGCTCGGATCTGGCATTGCTGTGGCTCTGGCGTAGGCTGGCAGCTGTAGCTCCGACTAAATCCCTAGGCTGGGAACTTCCATATGCCTTGGGTGCAGCCCTAAAAGACAAGGAAAAAAAAAAAAAAAACCCCAAACAAACAAACAAACAAAAAAACACCTAATAAAGATAATTTCAGAAGGTGAAGCTAGAGCTCCTGCCAGTGTCTTTCTGGCCCCAGGGCTTGCCTCAAATTGGCCCTTTATTTGAGCTTACCAAATGTAGGGTACACAGTATGTATTCAGGAACCTCTAAATGCTGCTACATTCCCACCAGTGATCAAGGGCCTAAGATCTCTTATCCAACACTCCTGCCAACAGTGCAGTGATCCTTGGACTAAGGACACTAACTTCTAACAATCTTTGATTTTGTGTCAGCAATAAAGCTGTGGGATAAAGCGATTCTATCCTGATGACTGGTAACAGAAGTTTTAGATTGACATAGTAGCCAGCTTTCCGGAGTTTTCAAATACCTTTGAAGAACTCGAGTAGTTTTGTGCAGGTCTTAACACATGAATTTTTTAAAATAGCAAACACTACGGCACTGCACTATCTGAGGTTGGCTGAATGCAGGACACAGAACTGTGGCCACTGAGTGCCAACTAAAAATTATACACTCGGACTTTTGACTATGGGGAGGGTCCTCTAAACTCTTGTTCAAAAGTCATCTGTATTTGCTTCTTGGTTCATATGAAGTTAAGATGTCGTCTAAGTATAAGGTGACCTTTAAGTGGTCATTTCATTTTTATCCATTTAATCAACTTTCTTTAACCACATCATTTTTGATATTAGACATCAGATAGACAACTTTTTTTCAGTAAGGTATTTGATGGCTGAAAGAAAAAAAAAAAACAGACTTCTTTTTTGTTTGTTTGCTTATTTATTTTTGGCCGCACCTGAAGGATGTGAAAGTTCCTGGGCCAGGGTTCGAATCTGAGCCACAGCAGTGTCAATGCCAGATCCTTATCACGAGGCCATCAGAAAACCCCTGAATTATTTTACAATAGGATTTAAAACAGTTTCTATTTGATAAGGATTTCTCAGGAACAAATATGATAATGTATTTCATTCCCTCTATTAGTATCTGAATAATATGTATTGCAACAGTATCAGTTGACCTTTATATGCTACTGAAAATTTATATAATGGTAAACAAAATCCTCACTGCATTGGATATGCACATTGACTCTCTGCTTGTCACCATCTGCTTTTCCCACATGAAAGCATCAAATCCACACTCTTGGGAGCAGAGCTTTGGTCTCTGCAGACCTAACTTAAGGATTACACTCAGCATTACCTCACTGCCATTAGCTAATGCCTGGCTGAGTATAAGTTATTCTGGGCATGGTGATCTCATCTCAAAAGGATGGAAAAATTGTCCCCCAAGGAAAAAAATAACACCCTATATGATGATGGGAGTTTAAGTTCTTAGAACACTTTCATTTGACAAAACATAAAGAAAAATATACAATAAGGGCTTAAAAATATATATTGTAGCGTAGCAATGGACTTAACACGTATTGTTCCTTACTGCAATGATGCGTGGAATTCTTTCCATCAATTTGGGATGCTGATGATAATAAATTTCTGGAAATATACTGGGTTGCAGAAAAGTTGTAGGTAGACCAACTGACCTTAGGTGGCAATCCTGGGTCTTAGAATCAGCTAAGTTCCTAGATAGCTTTAATATTTGTCATTGAACAAGTGTTGTCACTCTAACAGTGAGATTTTAAAAAGTCAAAAAATTTTGTCAGTAGACGTCTACTGTCATTCTAAAACTCTTAAACATTTCAAGCTGTGTTTTCCTAAAGAAGTAAAAAGTTGCGATGACTTCCCTATTTATATTGTGGTTAGCCAATTAAAAGGACTATTGTATATTGCAATAATGAAATAAAACAGAATAAACTATCCATAGAATTCAAAAAGAGGAATATGAATTAATATCTAAATTTGAAATTTCTCTATCGAGTTATAAAGTTATCAACATTTTTGGGGAAAAAAAACACCTTGTTATTAAAAATGGCTTATAAGAATGCCTACAGTAGAGATTTCAAAATGAGATATTAATTTAATAAAATCACTTTGAGAGATTCCTACTCAGTTCCTGTCTCCCATCAGTTCTTGCTACCTGTGCTACAAGGAAGCGGAGGTAAGGTAATAAAAACTGGTCTCTGCCCTACTGAGTGGGTTTTAAATCTGAAAATGAGATGTAAGAACCAACATCACTCACTTTTGAATCATCTCCACAAATACGAGTATCTTAAAAAGAAAATTCCTTGTAAAAATTTATCAAAATGGGTAGCCAAAGAAAAGGTCAAGGAATGACAATGCAATATGTGATCTAGTGTTGGGTAATAACAGTTCCTCTTACTGTTGGTTCATAGGAGCTAAACTGAGCTAAAAGGTAAATTTATCTATACATGTATTTATTAATTATGTGTTTCTAGTTGGTCTCTCTACCAATGCTTTGGGGCATAATGATTTCCATTTTATAGTTCAGTTGACTGAGGCTATAAAGCAGTTAAGTAACTTTTAAATGCCAGAGCCGGGGTTCAAACCAGGATGAGAGGGTGAACTCTCACCATCTACATGGCTTAGAAGTACAGAGAAGGGGTAATGCTATCATTAATTTCAAGAAAGGAAACAAAAATCCATAACCTGGAAACACTAAGATGAGACATAGAGCATAAATAACACGACAGAAACTGACTGCAGGGACAGTGAAATAGTATAAAGGACATTTACTCCAGTTCATGAAGAAAATAGGAATGATGGCTATGGTGTGTGTGATGCCACTGGCTAATCTGATTCTTAAAGTAAAATAACTGGTTTCACATGAAGCATTCAGTATAAGTCATTAAGACATGTGTTTCTAGATCTTTATTTCCCTTTTCACTGTGATTTCTGGGGAGATTATTCAGACCTCTCTCAGTATCCGTGGAGGATTGGTCCTAGGACACTACCTTCCCGCCCCCATCAGGCAGCCATCAAAATCTGCGATGCTTTATGAGCAATGGTGCAGTGCAGTTGTGTGCAATGGTGCAGTATGTGCTTATAGAACCTGTAGACAAGGAGGGTGGCCTGTACTTTGGCCAGAAAACCTGAAAAACCTCAGGACTGTATTTATTACCAATTAGAGAGGGACAAAGTCTCAAAACAATCACATGTCCAGATTTAGTAAGGGAAACAGAAAGAAGATAATTTTCCAAAGTAGTTTGGATAAGAGATTTCCCTGGTAATGTACTAGAGGCTGTGTTGAAATCATTTCCCAGCTGGTCTCTGCATTTCTTTGGGAAGAATCACCGAACTGTATAGTCATTGGGCCTGGTAAAGTCAGACTTTCAACATTTATTTTATAATAACGGAGGAATCTCACATACAGCAAGTTAAATGAAATAAAGGTCAGTTGCACCCACACAAACAAAACCATTCCTTCCTTTTCTCTGGGAAGGATCACACCACCAGGGAGACAGACTGGAGGGCTCCCAACAACCCCAAACCAACAGGCCAGAAGGAACACAGTACTTACTAAAAGCAAGGGGCCTGTGTCTATGGAGGGACTGAAGAAGAAATGGGAAAGTCCTCGCAAGTCCTAAATATCAGGTCATGAAATAAATACAGAGTAAAGGATCTTGGATGTTTTTTATAAAAATTACAGATAACCTTTACTTAAGGCCTCCTCCCTCCTGCTGAGAATCACTCTGTATAGAAGTTTTACAACCACTAACCAGAGAAGGCTGGAAACTGTCAAGCCAGGGTCAGTAGTATTTATTCAGTTGTCATTTGTGCCATAATAACTGACTGGAATGAACACCAACTGTGTGCAGGGTAGCGACGTGAACCCTGAGGACATGAAGGAAGAGAGGAGACCAAGATCCTACCCTGGGAGCGAGGATCATACCAAGAGGTTCATTAGAATTGCCCCTACCACATGTCAGTTTCTTAAAACTGCAGAAAGCATGACTTTTTTTTCAGGATAGCAAAAGCCAATCTGATGTAATCAGATATAATGATTCATTTCTTTCTATGCAACAGGTTTTATTGCTACACTTTTATACACAATTATAGTGCTTCTTTACTGTTTTGCTTTCAAACTCAATTTCAAACACAATTTCCTGCTTCATCTGCCTTCTCAGGCTCACTGCATTCAAAAGTGGCTTGTTAGACGGATGCCAGGGTTTGGTACACAACTGCTAACTTTACCTTATTCTACCCTAATGCAGAAACTCTAAGCAATCTGAAGAACAAAACAGGCAGAGAATTTAACAAGGCCCAGAGATTTACAAAGCCTCGTCACAGACATTATCTCATTTTATCCTCCCAATAGCCCTGTAAGGTAGGTATATTACACATGCCTAATTTATGGATGCATTAGGAAGTGTCACCCTTTGGGACATGGCCTTGGGTTCTCTGAGAGCAGAGTACCCACTCCCCTCCATTACATTTGTATTTGTTAAATGTGTACACAACAATACCTAACAGTTTGATAATTTCACATCACTTTTCATACCCAGACACCAGAACAAAACAGTAAAAAATCATGTGACTGCCCTGTTAGATGTCAGTCTCTCAAAAATCACAAGAGGCAAGACTTCTTTTCAGGATAGCAAAAGCCAGTCTGATGTAACTCCATACATGATTCACTTTGCAACAGGTTTTATTGCTACAGTCCAATACTGCTCATTCATTAAAACACATTCTAACTTTCAAAAACCTTCTTTTGGCAAAGAGCAAAGCTGAACCAAAACTTTACATTTCACTCTTAGAGATCATGTAATCACAGCATATTCAAAGTGACTGAGTGCATTCTGAAAACAGGCTGGTCTAATGTTGCTTAGCACCTCCTCTGGGTACACATGTTACAGCAACTCCCTATGTCACCCCCACCATTCCTTTCTAGTCTGCATTATTTAACCTTAAACCTTAAATGTAAGTAACCTAAAATAGGTTTATTTTTTCTAGATAGGGCATAATCATTAAAAAGCATAATTCTGTAGTATTATGTCAGGCCCCGGATGTGGGGAAAGACAATAAGGAACAAGATAACAAGAAAAACACAGTTTCTTGAGGAATTTGGTTAGAGCTAGTAGTGTAAAGATAAGCAATTGCAAAGGAAATGTCACTTTCCTCTTAGGACCTGGATGATGCAAAAGGAACACTTAACAGATAGACTTAACCTTGAAGTTTAATGAGAACAGAAACATAAATAGGAGTTCCTCAGGCAAATGTGTGATGTAAAGAGAGGGAACACAAGAGTGTTCCAGGCAGAGAACAGCTAGTATTCATATCTGCATGGCTATGCAGAAAGTGAAACAACTATGACAAAAGATAAGAGAAGGGAAGGGACCAAGGTGCCAACCTATGCCTGGTTCTGTTAATCAAGTTGAGGGACTGGCTTTATCCTGTGGGCAAAGAAACCACTTTCTGGATTTTTATTTTGTAAAGATCCTTCAGCCTGTGCTATAAAGAATGGACTGGAGAGGTGCAGAGGATCTGGAAGTATGGAGGCCAATGAGGAAGCTCCTGTAGCTGGGTGAGAGCTTAGGATGACTTAACTCAGAGATGAGAGAAGTGGATAAATCCAGCGGGTATTTAGGTGGTCCAGGAGACTTGGTAGTTAACTGAAGGAGCGGAAAAGGTAGCTTGAGAAGGTTGGTTCCTAGTTTCTTGGCTTGGGGGCCACTTATTGAGAACTGGGAAAGAGGTAGCTGCTTTGGGAAATAAGGCTAGAGAGCAGACTCATTTTAAACAAGAATGACAAAGGCACTCTTTAATTCAACATGGGCTGAGGGGATTTCAAAGCAGTTCCTCAGGGATTTGAGCTATGGATACATAGCCACAGGCACGAGCTGTAAGGATTCATACAGGCTTTCAGGTCTGAACATGATCAGGAGTTTGATACTTGAAATTACCTCTTCAGAGCGCGGAGTCAAAAGTCAACCCGAGAAAATCTAGGCCTGAGACGAAGGCAAGAGAGACCAAACCCTCACCCAGTAATGGGAGGATCAGCCCCAAGGGCCAGAGCTTGACCAGCTCGCCTCCTGCCCTCAGGTCATCTTTTCTCTGAGCCCATCCTCTTCAACTTCTTTCCGATTCAAATTTCAGTCTCAGATCCCCGCTGCCTCCCGCTACCCGGGTCCGAGCTCCTACCACCCGGCCTCAGCGCCCCCGCCTGGCCTCCCGCACTTCTCCCCGGATTCAGCGACCGGGTCAAGCCTCCCGCTATCAAGCTTCGGCGTGCTGACCCAGTTCTACCGACTTCCTCTTTTTCCACCAGGCTTCTGGATCTTCGTTTATCCACCAATCCCCTGAGCTCGTTGACTCCGACTGGGTCTCCGCTCCCCAGCCTCCCGTTGCCCGGTTCCACATCCCGGTGTGGTCTCCCGCCACCCGTGCGGCCCAGCCTATCTTCAGTCCAGCCTCCCATCCCCAAAGCTCGGCATTCGCAGCCGGGTCTCCGCTCCCCGGCCTGGGCTCCCATCTCCGGGCTGCGTCTCTGGATCTGCGGGATTCAGCTCGTCCCCGCCCCCGTCGTCGTGGCAAAACAAAGGACCTACCGCCCGAACCCTGCCCGTCTCCCTGGAGAAGCTGCAGGCTCGCGCAGGTCCCCGGGGCGGGCGTTAGGTTTGGAGGGGTGGAGGGATCCGACCCAGGGCCACCGCACAGAGGACAGAATCTTGGAAGGCATCACTCACCGTCCAGCCCGCACACCGTAGTCACCTTCTCTCTCCCCGCCAACTCTGCTTCCGCCGCCGCAAAACTTGGAGTTGAGCTCCGCAGCAGACCCCGCCTCCAATGGCTCCGCCCCTCCGCTCCGCAAGCTCCACTCAAAGCCGACACGTTAGTCAGGCCCCAGCTCGCCCCGCCTCCCACCCCCTCAACCCCCGAGAACCCGCTCCCCCTGAGAACATCGTCCCTTCGGAGAACAGAGCTCCCGGATTCCCGGCTCTCCGCGCTAGCCTTTCCCCGCCTCCAGGAATGCAGCTCCTTTAAAGTCCTTGCCGAGTCGGAGAATTTCGTCCTCTCACAGGCCCCGCCCCGCACGAGAGCACCGCCCTCTCAAGGCCACGCCCCACACGAGAACACCGCCCCTTCGCAGGCTCTTCCGGCGAGAGAACGTTGCTCGGCGGGGGACACTAACCCTTCACCGCCTAGGCGAACTCCTGCCTTCTCAGCTGTCTGCGCCCGCCTTTCCCGGCCGCCGAGAACGCTGCTGACAAGTCCCCGCCCCGCCCAAGAACACCGTCCGGTCGCGCTCCCTGCTCCCCGCCTCGGTCCCGCCCCCGCGCCAGGTTTGAAGATTCGGTCCCGCCACAGTCCGCTGGTCGCAGGTTCCGCCAGCCGCGGAGGACCCGCGGGTTTCCGCCCCAGCGTAGGTTTCTGGAGGTAACGGAGGGGCCCTGAAGGCCGCACAAGACCCCAGAGGCAAAGAGAAGGGAGTCCCGAGGGGCGCTCCTGGAGGAAGGGAAGCAGGCCGCAGCCCTTAGGTCACCCCCATTTCCCTGTACCTAAATCAAGAGCCCTAATCGCCCTCCGTTCGAACCCCCAGCCTATTTGGGGTCACGAACTCTTTTCAGACCCGGTATCATTTTCGCACAAGGATATACCAATGCAATTGAGCAGGCTGTTCTTTGCCAATTTCAAGGGGTTCATGACATCCTGACGAGTCCGGGGCCCCGGGTGAAGGACTAGTCCACTCCCCACACTTTGTTCATTTGGATATAAATCAGGGGCGATGTTTTGTGCGCAAATACACTTCGTTCTGTGTACGGCTTGTGTTCCTTGTGGTTCGTGGAGTGCTTATCTGTGCTCTTACCTTTTCTTACTCTTTCAACAAGCCCTGGAGGTAGGAATTACAATTCCCACCTGGGCTTTAAAAGGCTAATTAGTTTGCTCTAATTGAGTTACAAGAGTTAAAACTCACCTCCCAAGAATGAAACCTAGGCCTTTATCCCTCCCATATTGAGAGAGGACCGTGTTTGACCTTTTTCTGCTGCAGTAAAATAGGAAGAGTAGGACACATTCCCAATCTCAACAGTGATTAGCATGCAGTTATTCATAAGGAAGGCAGTACTGTACCATTTTTTTTAGCTAGTGCTGTTATGTAATAGTGAAGCCCAGACCCATTTCTTACTAAAATGAAGCTTCTGTTGCAGCAGCAGCAGCAGCAGTTTTCTGTTGTTATGTAAATTACACTTAAGAGAAACTTTAATTATAGCAAAACAGTTGGCTGGAGGCAATGTCTTCTGACTTAGTCTGATGATTTCTTTTAGCAGAGGTGTGTCAGAGGTGGCAGAACTTGAACTGAGCCTCGAAGGGGAAGACTTTGGGAAAGGTGAGTGGGGTGTTGCAGATGAGGGAGGGAAACCATACTTTAGGGCTCTTGGAGTGAGCCAGGTGCAGGCAATGGTTATTATTCATTTGGTGAGAAGGCTGAACAATAAGAAATCAAATAGGTAGCTGGTTTACAGCCAGATCCTGGAGATTTTGGACTTGCTGAGGTAAACTCTACTGTGCATTAATTATGTGATGCTCTGCATCATTAATGCGTGTCCTTGAGGAAACGTTAAGAAAATAGTCTTAAGCGTGTTTAGTCTGGCCGAGTTAGGCTCTTTGGATGGGATATCTTGTGGGGATGGTAAAAAGGTGGAACTGGAAAACACAGTGTATCACTAGATGTTTTCTTCCCTACAGGAGATTTTTGGGAAATATGGGTAGTTTCAAGCATAGGCAGAATGACTGAGGTAGGAAAAAAAGTTAATGAGTATATTTAGTTTCTTAAGGTATTATTCATCTGGGAAGTAAATTGTTATTACTGTAAATGAAATTTAATCACATACTTTATTACAAATACTTTAGCAGTGGAAGAAATAGTATAAATGTATTACAGGCAGCCAGGTGTTATAAAGGGAATTATATTAAGAAAACATTGCCAAATACCAGAACATTACCAAATATTAAAACTGGAACGTGTATGCTAGAAAACAAAAAACTGTTGAATCTATCCTCAGGGCAGAAGGAGAAGTCGGAGTTGGGAAGTAGGAATTGACTTGTGATTATACAAAAAAGAAACCAGATGAACTGGGCTGGAGAGAACCACAGCAGGAATTGACTTGTGATTATACAAAAAAGAAACCAGATGAAATGGGCTGGAGAGAACCACAGCAGGCAGGCTTCAGCTTTCCCTAGAAGCCAATAATGATGAAGCATGTGCTGCCTAGTCCTGGGAACTAGGCCATCAAGTGTCACACCTGAGCAAGTTTAGGTATAAACTTAGGTTAGCTGTCTGAATCATCTCTTTACCTTTATCCTCACTGCCCCTTCTCCCACTAGTTATTCTGAAAAGACTAAGCTAGCCTTTGTTCTAGCCTGACCATGTTTTAGTTGTAAAATTGGCATCAAAAATGATTAGACAAACATTCCAGTGCAGTGCTAAGAAATAATAGAGCTCTCAAGCCTGTTATTTTAAAATACAACAGATGTTTTTCTTTGAAACTTGGAAATTGTTACCAAAAATAGTTATAGCCCCTGTGTAAAAAGAGGTTTTCATGTGTAATTATATATAAAGATGGGGGGGGGGGGGGAAAGACCACTATTTCCCCACCATAAAAGCATTTCTAAAATGGTGCTATATTCCTCCAGAGGGTAAGGATGAGGATTATGATGGTCCAAAACCAGAATGCCAGATGCCTTCCTGTTCTCTATTTCCTTTGCTTTAAAAAAAAAATTCAGCCCTGCTACTTGAATAGTCTAAGCCCTAGTAGTCTTTGAAACTGTGCAAAGAAAACGAGAGCATAACCTATTTTGAACTCCTCTCTTTCTGTTGCCATGCATAGTTTCCTCAAGTCTAGAAAGTGTTAAACTGGTTTTCCACTGTGACTCTGACTTTCACATATGATATACTTGTATGGTTATACCAATATTTTTACAAAGCCAGAATAAATTTTCCCAATGTTAGTGTAACTGTATGGAAACATCCGCATAGTTATTTCCAGTCAAGTATTTGTTAGACGCTAGGGTCATAATTCACATCCGATTGCATCCTGTGTATATTTTCTTCATTAAGTAGTCTGTGGGCTTTATTAAAAGTTAATCAACTTCATGGAAGAAAGTCAGTTTCTCAATTAAATTGTCTAAATGGAGAGGATTTTTATCTGTATGTGAAGCAGATTAAACTGAATACTCTGTCTAGCAATAAGTCACCATATCACTTTGATCGAAAAATTAACACAGTTGTATTAAAAATTGCTCCATCTCTTCAATCCAATGAAATTGTATTCCTTTCCTAGGCATGTTTGTTATGAATATGTTGAAACCTTTAGAATTTTATTTCTGTTTCTTAGTTTATAATTTTCATGTGGATTAAGTGTAACTCTGAGAGCATAATCTTTAAGTTAGTTATGGTTGAAGTCAGATTTAAAATCTGTGGATAAATATGCCTTTTTTTCTAACACTGTCATGGCATTCCTACTCTGTCTTAATCTTTTAGGGTGATTCTATTTTTCCTTCCAAGAAAGTGTCAGTTGCCAGTGAGTGTGTTGCAAATTTTTCTGCTAAAATTCCAGAGCATAAGTATCAACTTGATAAACACAAGTACTAGAAAGGCATTGGCAAAAGTAAATAGGGATTTTACCTTCAAATGCTTTAGTGTGTTATTTCACTTAAAAAAAAACAAACAACAAAACCTAATATATCTGTTTCTACATATATAAATTACCACATAGATGATATTAGTGAAGAAGGAAACAATTGTTTCTGTGTAAAAAACCAGGTCAAAACTTTCTGGCTTTAAAAACAACAACAAATTAATTTTAGAGTTCTGTGAGTTGGCTGGGCAGTTTTTCACTGGATCTCTCACTTGAATTCATTCAGGCATACTCAAGCATTGAATTCAGATGATGGCTGGATGATCCAAAATGGTTTAGCTCACATTATATAGTTCATTGGTGTTGGCTATTAGCCTGGGAAACTTGGTTTTTCTCCAGATGGCCTTTTATCCTCTATGAGGCTGAAGTTACAGCATGACAGTCTCAGGGCAGGACCCCAGGATAGCCAAATCCAATGCAAAAGCACTTACTAAACCTCTACTTGTTTCACATTTGATGTGACAATGCCCAAACCAGTCACATGGCCAAGGCCAGAGTCTGTATGGGGAGTGGGCTTAGATGGCATCTCTTGTTGGGAGGAATGCAAGAGAAGTTGTGCTCATTTTTTCCTCTACAGTGGAAGCTTTCCCTCCTTTTTAAAAAAACCTATCCATTTTCCTTTGTAAAGAAACCATAATCACAAATTGGAAAAGTATTGCCTGGCCCCATTACTTTGGCAACAAGTGTTAAAATGCAATGATTTCACATTGACTAATCACAAAAATAGTCATTAAGTTAACATAGGTTAAGATTTATTTATTTTTTAGTCATGCTTGTGATTACCGTACATCCCAAACCAAAACTAACTAATATTGTAATTCCTATTCATATCCTGGTTATCCTCTCAACTAATAGTTGTTTTGGGGAGAAAAGAAGACCAGTTGGACAGAAAAAGAGGGAAAAGGAGCTAAGAACTGTACAATGGTGCCTAGAAATGAATTCTACACTAAGAAATAATAGCACAAAGAATTCCAGCTTTGGCGCAAAGAGATCAGCAGCATCTTGGGAGCACTGGGACACAGGTTCAGTCCCTGACCTGACATAGTGGGTTAAGGATCTGGCATTGCACAGCTGCAGCTTAGGTTATAACTGTGGTTTGGATCTGATACCTGGCCCAGGAACTCCATATGATGTAGGACAGCCAAAAAGAGAGAGAGAGAGAAATGATAGCACAAGAATGATGCCTATCAGTTGGGTGAGGTCAGTAGCACTTGATGCAACAAAATGGTTATAATAAAAACCACAGTGGTACCAAAACACTTATATTTACACGAGGCATTGTAATTTGCAAAATATTTTCTTGTTTTATCACATCTACCCTCAAGATAACTACATAAGAGCATGTTGATTCCCATTTTGCAGCTGATTACAATTCAGGGAACTTCATTAACTTGTTCAAAACTGTAGCACATCTAATAAGATGGAGGAGATCTAAAGATTTCTTATAACCAGCCCTGTCCTTGTTTAACAAAATTTCATGCAAAGCATAAACCATAAAGCAAAGAAATAAGCAGAAGTGAGAAGTTTTACCAAACAAAATATATTCTAAACAAGTTGACATCATTGTTTGTTTTAGTGGTAACTGATGCAGATTGTACATGGGATAGGATTTAGTCTCCCCTTAACCTCTGAATCAATGAAGAGAAAATGGGAAGCAAAATTGAAGCAAATTGAAGAACGAGCATCCTTGTATGAGAGGAAACCATTGTCCTCAGTGTACAGACCAAGACTGTCCAAGCCAGAAGAACCACCCTCCATTTGGAAACTATTTCATCGGCAATCTCAAGCTTTTAATTTTGTTAAAAGCTGTAAAGAGGTAATTTTTCTCATCTTTTTTTAGGGTGACTGTAGCTTAAGATTTCCAAAAAGAATCTATTGTTTGTCTTCACTTCAGGTCACATATTTTATCAGAAGAATTTAATTGCAATCTTATACTATTTAGGGAAAATATCTCTATGAATCATTAACCATTTACTTTATATTAATAAAAAAGAATGACATCTCTAGTGCCAGTTTAAAAAATTGATAAGGACAGAAATGATACTGCTTAGAGTAAAAGTGACTGTATTCTTGGACTGGAAAATAATTGAATGAGTTTAAGAGTAAGACTAAAATAATACCCACAAAAATATCAGGAAGTGAGTGAGGGGAGTGTGAGATTTTAAGGATGAAATTAGGAAATGGAGATTTGAATTTAAACAATAGCAAATGAAAATGTCTCAAATATCATAGCTTAGATGTGTTGTAAGCCCCTAGAATTTAAATCATAGTACCAAGGCACACATGGTTTTTCTTCTCCTACTGTCCCATTTTGTGCTTTGGAGTAGGAGAGTGGATTTACATAATTTCCAACACATTAGGAGAGTGGGAGGAAGAAGTGCTTGCTTGCTACATGTTAGCCCCACAAAAGGCATGGTGCTCAAAAATAAACAAGCAGGGGTGTGTTGCACATCTTTTGTTTGTTGGACACTGTGGGGACTATAAAGAAATATAATGAAAAGGTATGTATGTGAAATCCATCATAAATATATTGTGATTCTGATCATTGATGATCTGTAAAAACTCAAAAGTGTTCAAAGTTTTTAAGGAGGAAGCATCTTCTTTCCCTAGTAGAGAAGCTCACATCTCATGAGAATAGGAAATATAAAAAAATCTTTTGTGCTCATTCTGTGTCAGCCTAATTCAGGTATCAGAAATTAAAATACTGACATTCATTTGATCTTGAATTATTTTTGTGTGTGTGTTTGTCTTTTGTCTTTTTCAGGGCCGCACCCATGGCATATGGATGTTCCCAGGCTAGGGATCCAATCAGACCTACAGCAACTTGGGATCCGAGCCACGACTTTGACCTACATCACAGCTCACTGCAAGCCGGATCCTTAACCCACCAAGTGAGGCCAGGGATCAAACCTGCAATCTCATGGTTCCTAGTCGGATTCGTTTCTGCTGCGCCACAACAGGAACTCCGTGATCTTGAATTCTTAAGGTCAGTCAAACCCAGCTGTATGATTGCTGGGTTTACCAGTCATCAAGTTTATAAAATTTATCTTGGCAAGATTTTTTTAATAGGGCCAAGTAACAGTCATCTTATGATTACTCTCTCATGAAAATGGAAGTTTAGTTCCTTTATAGGTTCAACAGCTACCTTTAGCTAAGCAGATACTTTTGTATTCCTTTTTTATGAGAAAAGTAATTTGTGGTACTTGTTAAAGTTAAGCATTTTAAAACTTTCCTTAAGCTTTTAAGATTAATATACAAATATTGTATTTATAAAAGTGGTTCCTATGTGTTTTTATATATTGTAGAGAATTTATTAATTTTAGTGCAAATCATAATAATGTTTAGGAAGTTTTAAAAAATAAGTTTCATCAACTAGCAAATAAAACTATGATAGGAAGTCAAAACTATAGTAGTTGAAAAATTATTTTTCCTCTCTTTTTTTAGTCTGGATGTTCTAATTGTTTCTGCTTTGAACATGTATTACCTGAGTGACTAAATATAAATAAATGCAAATGACTAGGGAGTTTCCTTTGAGGCTCAGTGGTTAACGAACCTAACTAGGAACCATGAGGATGTGGATACTATCCCTGGCCTCGCTCAGTGGGTTAAGGATCCAGTGTTGTTGAGCTGTGGTGTAGGTCGAAGAAGTGGCTGGGATCTGGCATTGCGGTGGCTGTGGCGTAAGCTGGCAGTTCTAGCTCCAGTTCGATCCCTAGCATGGGAAGTTCTACATGCCATGAGGGCCTTAAAAAGCAAAAAAAAGTAAATAACTAGATTTTGATTGGCATAGATCTAGTGATTAGTTTTCTTGTTTTTAAATAATGCAAATGTTTAAATTCCAGTTTTGGAAAATTCAAATGATAATCTTTATGAACATTTAATAGCTACAGTTGATTTTAAATTTAATTTTTTTTAATATTTCTGCTTTTATGAAGGATGTTCATGTATTTGCTTTGGAGTACAAAGTGGGTGATGGACAACGTATTTACCTTGTAACAACCTATACTGAACTTTGGTATTACTATAAATCCCGGTAAGTAGTTTATGAAGGACAATGCTTTAAAGTTACATTTCCTTCATCTGGAAATGCTTGTGAAATTAAGTCAGGCTGTCTGGACTTTCATAGTTCTCAATCACACAGTTATTCTGTTATTGTTAGAGTTGAATTCTGGAGTTTCCTTATCATAGCAACACTGAATTATCTTACCAGGTGCTAGGAGGGAAAAATTATATGTGTTTTGAGTTCCTGTACTATGCGATGACACAATTCCTCCATCACTTTTCTTTGTTCATATTCCTAAAACCTTTGTATACAGTGTCATCCAGATTTCACTAAGCAGTTCATCATTTACTGATCAGGTCAGCATCTGTTCTTAGTAACTCATGTTAAAGTCACACCTCTTGGTGCCAGTGAGAATGTAACTGCAAATGTGAGCCTTGAAAGCTCATTGAAGTCAGGTGATTCAGAATGTTTTCACTAGTTTTTAAAATATTCCTAATGAAAGTATGAAACTTAAAAATCCATGGAATCCCCATGGGATCTCAGTTTGAGAAAGCTCTTAATTTGCCTCATAGTGATACCAAAAATAAGTGGAAAAGTGTTATCTGCTATCAGAATCATCTGTGAATAAATAACAGTATGAAGTTGACTATATTTTCTAGTTAAATAATGTTAATACAATATGATTATTACATGTTGTTTGATGGACACTCTTGATACTGTGATCCATAAACCTATGGTGAGTAGTCAATTCACTTTATCATGTCTTCATTATGTCAGTTACATGTCATTAAATCACAGTTAATATCTTGAGATGCAAGAGCAACTTCTGTGATTTAGAAGGTATGAGATATAAACCTAACAACCTTGAACTGTTCAATGTAGAAGAAACCTCTTACACTGCTATGAAGTCATTCCTGAAAATGCTGTGTGCAAGCTTTACTTTGATTTGGAATTTAACAAACTTGCCAATCCAGAAGCTGATGGAAAAAAGATGGTTGCATTACTCATTGAGGTAAATTAGACTCATGTTTTCCTCCTTCTATCTACCTACATATTTTTCATTTACTCATTCAGTCATTAAATGAATCCAGCCTATTAATATAGAGGTTCTTTGTTTCTCCTCCTTTTTGTTACCTTTCCTTTTCACTTTCGTTTCTTAATATTGCTTCTCTGAGGAAGCTTCTAGGAAGGAGAAAGGTTAGTTTATGTCCATATATTTCATAATATTACTGTGTCTAGTAAAAAAAAAAAAAAAACTGAGAAAGATGGCAGTTTGGGAATTTTCATTTCTTAGTTATATATTCTTCTACATTACAAATAGTTGACCCTGGTGAAAGTTAGGCAAAGTCATTTTTACTCTAAAAATTGATGTTTGAGTTAAACATCAAGAAAATTTTGATAAAATAGTATAGAATTCTTGAGCTGGTAGAAATATTCTGTCTTACATCATCATAAATGAGGAAGCCAAAGCCTAGAAAGACTTAATTCCAATGCCAGATCCTACAGCTCATTATTGGCAAAATCTGATCTAGAAATACAACTTTCAGAGTTCCCTGGTGGCTCAGTGTGTTAAGGGTCTGGTGTTGTCACTGCAGTGGCCTAGGTTGCTCTGGCACAGGTTTGATCCCTGTCCTGGCAACTTGCGCATGTCACAGACATAACCAAAAGATAAGAAAAGAAATACAACTGTCAGTTCCCTTTGCTTTTAAGAAAGAGAAGAGAGTGTAGTTCTAGTATATATTTTTGATTTAGCAGTGTCAAACCAGAAATTAGTAATAAAAAAGGAATATTAGCTTGTGCAACTAACGTCTATCAGATTTGTTTTTAAAATCTTTTAAGATTGTGTTACATTAGGATGTGTTAAAATTATGTTGAGGAGTTCCTGTCGTGGCGCAGTGGTTAACAAATCCGACTAGGAACCATGAGGTTGCGGGTTCGGTCCCTGGCCTTGCCCAGTGGGTTGGGGATCCAGCATTGCCGTGAGCTGTGGTATAGGCTGGCGGCTGCAGCTCTGATTGGACCCCTAGCCTGGGAACCTCCATGTGCCATGGGAGTGGCCCTAGAAAAGGCAAAAAAAATAAATTATGTTGATTATTATTTGGCCTCAGAGTAGGTTTTAACTGCTTTTTAGATGTTAACTGTAGATGACTCGATGTTAAAAATATATCTGAATTAAAATGTTTTTGATTAAGAATATCTGCTGATTATGTTGGATCTCTACATGTTTTAATTTATTTGAAAAATGTATGCAAGTTCTTTTTTTTTTTTTTTTTTTTTTTAAGTCATAATGTTAGCTTTCTCCCGGATTTGAAGCATAAGAAATTTGGGGAGGTGGAGGGAGTGGGATGGACTGGCAGTTTGGGGTTAATAGATGCAAACTATTGCATTTGGAGTGGATAAGCAATGAGATCCTGCTGATAGCACAGGGGACTATATCTAGTCACTTGTGATGGAACATGATGGAGGAAATAGGAAAAGAATGTATATATATATGTATGACTGGGTCACTTTGCTGTACAGTAGAAATTGACAGAACAGGGTAAATCAACTATAACAGAAAAAATAAAAATCATAAAAAATATATATGTAAGTTCCCCCACCCCTCAAAAAAGAAAGAAAAAAATGACAAAAGTTATATTTTTCTTAAGATAGCCATTTGGAGTTCCCGTCGTGGCGCAGTGGTTAATGAATCCAACTAGGAACCATGAGGTTGCGGGTTCGATCCCTGCCCTTGCTCAGTGGGTTAACGATCCGGCGTTGCCATGAGCTGTGGTGTAGGTTGCAGACGCGGCTCGGATCCCGCGTTGCTGTGGCTCTGGCGTAGGCCAGTGGCTATGGCTCTGATTCGACCCCTAGCCTGGGAACCTCCATATGCTTTGGGAGCCGCCCAAAGAAATAGCAAAGACAAAAAAAAAAAAAAAAAGATAGCCATTGGACCCTTAAAAATAATTTTTTTAATGTTTTATTTCACTATAGTTCGTAAATTGTGTTTAATTTTTAACCTTAATTATGTTTTTAATAATCCATAGATAATGACACTTTTCTGGTGTATGATACACTTCTGTAATCTAAGGTAGGATTTGTTACATGAGCTCTACATGGCCAAGAAGAAATTAAGATTCAGAGATTTTCACTGGTCCTTTAATATCGGGACACCATTAACGAGGAAGTACTTTATTGTATTAGAAACTAGAAATATCCCTAATGGAATTAATACTTAGTGCAAATATCATTTATAACACAGATTAGTAAACAGTGGTATGGCAAAGGTCATGTAAATGTTTAAAAATTTTTCCCCTAATTCTTTATACAGTCTTGCCCAAATTAGTCTTGAACAACTAATCTTTTACATCAACAAAAGTTGGAAAAAGTTGTAGAAATCTGAATTAAAAATTATACAGCATTTTTATTTAACATGTTCATCATGTTGGTAGAAAAGTTATTAGGATTATTTTACTTAATATAACCTTTACAAATGATTGTGTTGAAATTAATTTCATTTATTGATTGCTTTCTATGTAACCAGTGTATAATCCAGTAAGTACTTTTCCTTTGGAGTGTGTGTAAGGAGGCATAAATTAGGTTAGCTGTTATTATAACAGATGGTTAATAAATAACTGGCTAATAATAACTAGTGATAATATATAATGCCCTTTGATTCAGTAACCTGACAATTTAAGCCACTTATGCCAAATGGGATGAATTCAGGTGCTAATGCATTTTATAAAACTGTTGACAGGTAACATTGCTCAAATAATCATTTATTTTTAAACTTTTGAGTTTTACAACTTAAATGTTTAAATAACTTTAAATATAATTTAAACTTTAAATGTAATTTAAATAAAATTGAAGTATAGTTGATTAACAATATTGTATTCATTTCAGGTGTATAATAGTGATTCAAAATTTTTATATAGATTGTACTCCATTTATAGTTATTGTAAAATATTGGCTGTATTCCCTGTAACTTAAAATTTTATTTAAAATTTAACTTGGGAAAGAGAACTTAAGGAGATATGATAACTTTTATTACCTACAGAGTTGTTACATTTATTCTGTATAGCTCCAAAGTACAAAATTAGACTTTATTCATTTATCAAAATTTTTTCAGCCTCTGCTGTGCCTGGACACTAAGCATGCAGTGGTTAGCCCAAAGAAACCTGATTTCTGCCTTCACAGAATTTATCATGTAAGGGAGGATAATAAGTTAGGATAAATTTAGCTGCCATAATAAAGACTTAAAGTGGCTTAAATAAGACTAAATGTTATTTTTCTCTTATGCAATACCTGCATGTGGCTTCATTGTATTAGGGACTAGTGTTGTTGCTTTGCTATTTCTAAGATGTTGCCCTTATTTACATTGTCCAAGAAGCTCACCACCACTGTGTCTGCATTCTGGTCAGTAGAAAATGGAGAAGGGGTGGACATGATCCTTGCCTTTAAAATTATAACTTAGAAGTGGAATATTTTCCTTCTACTCACATCTCATTGGCCAGAACTTAGTCACATGGTCACACCTTACTGCAAGGGAGTCTAGGAAATGTGGTCTTTATTCTGGATGGCCTCATATCTAGCTAATAATCAGGATTCTACTTCTGTAGATGTCAGAGAGACCAGATAATGAGGGATATTCTCTGTAATAAAAGGAAACATCAAAATAATCACACAGATTAACATAAAATTGCAGCCGTGTAAGTACTACAGATAGAGGTAGAGCATATGGGGGAATTTGATGTAGATAAGGAAATTGAAGATTTCTCTGAGAAAGGATTTACTAAAGAAAAGTAGTATCAGAGAGTATGGTAAGAGGTGGTGTGCTGTTGTAATACCAAAATAGCTTTAATACAGTTTATTGTGTAACTGCTAGGTATCCAAGTGTTTGGCAGTGTACAAACATATTTGCTAATCCCAAGGTAATCCTATACAGTAGTTCTTAGTACCTCAGTTTTGCAAAAGAGAAGACTGAGGGTTCAGAAGTGACTTAACCCTATGGCTGCACGCTGATACATTTAAGCAGTTCCATGTGCCAGTCATTGGGCCACCTCTTTACTCTAATTTTCTCTTTGCTCCTTACAACAACCCCAAAAGTTAGGTTCCATTATTATTCCATTTCGAAGTTGCGGAATGTTAGGTTTGGACTTAACTAAAGTGACAAAGCCAAAACTCAAACCTAGATCTTTCTGACTCCAAATCTTGTGCTCCTAATCCTGTATTAGCTACCTTCCTATAATGCATAACTGTTTTCATTATCAGCATAATCTTACCCCAGAGGCTATATTCTTGGAGGTATATTTGGGCTCAGTGTGTGTGAGGAACTTTCTGAAAAACTAAAACTTTGAAATTAGTGACTTTTTAACTCACAGATGATATTTAAAGAAATGGTTAAAAAATATTTTTATTGTGATTTTAGAGATTAATGTATAAGGTAAATTGTTCAAATTCTAAGAGCCCTTTAATCCTGAGAGCCTGTGAGTTTGTGAACATAAACATGTATAATAATTTAAATACATATATTTAACTGTATAAATTGGTATAATTGTTATGAAATAAATAATCTGATACTACATCAAAATAAGAAACAGGTTAGACTTGTACCAAGATATTTGAGTTTTTGCTCTTGGAAAATTTTTAAAACAAATTAAAAAAATACTAATTCTTTACATTTTGCTTGTGTTTTCAGCATGTTTGTAAAGCACTTCAAGAGTTTTATGGGGTTAATTGTTCAGCTGAAGATGTTCTCAACTTGGATTCTAGCACCAATGAAAAATTTAGCCGCCATTTGATATTTCAGCTCCATGATGTGGCATTTAAAGATAACGTTCATGTTGGTAAGTATGCTATTTTTAAAAAAGTCACAAAAAGTTTTTTATGTTAAAACTTATATTTTCCTTTCCTCTCGAAGTTTTGTATTTGTCAGCTTTTATGGTTATTAACCTGTCCTGAAAAAATGAGTCCTGATTTTTCATATTTTCAGGATTTGCCTTTTGTTCTAGACCTATCTTCCTGTTCTAGACACATTTGAGACACATTAATGTACTCAGGCTATCCTTGGCATTAGTGTCTTTTGCTGTAGATATTGGAATGGCTATACATGCCCTGGTCCTGGTTTCTGTTCCAACAGGAGTCATTCCAGAAGTAATGACTAAGCAGGATAGGCCTAATTCAAGTCTTAATCTATGATGCCTCAGATCTAGATTTCTGACCTTTGCTTCAGCCTTGCCTTAGCTTTTTTTTTTTTTTTTTGAGGGCTGCACCCACGGCATATGGAAGTTTCCAGGCTAGGTAGGCGTCCAATTGGAGCTACAGCTGCCGGCCTACTCCACAGTCACAGCAACGGGGGATCCAAGCCATATCTGCAACCTACACCAGAGCTCACGGCAATGCCGATCCCCGACCCACTGAGCAAGGCCAGGGCTTGAACCCACATCCTCATGGATGCTAGTTGGATTTGTTTCTGCTGCTTCACAATGGGAACTCCCAGCCTTGCCTTAGCTTTTAATACATGAGGACTGGGGCTTGGGTTCCAGACCACACCCAGGAAGACTTGTTTATTGTTCCAGGCCAAACTTTAGGGTCAAGGAAAAATCTAGATGTGTAAGCCCGAAAGTGTAACTAGAGGATTAATTCCAGGACTGCACATTTAAAGATATAGGCCCAGGTATAAAATGAAGTCAGTCCAAAGGGGAACAAATAGGCAGAAAGGGAACACTGAAAACCAAGGTCTGGATGAAAGCCAAAATCCTGAGTGTATATCAAAGTAGGAGTGGGACAGGTATTCCTGGGTCCAGATAGCAGACAATTGACTGAAGCTCAGGTAACAGGTAATCCATTTTAGAACAAGTGTCTGACAATTTCAAGGGTACCTAGGGTAAAAGGACTGGCATAAAAGTCAGGAAAATAATTACTAGGTTGGGGTAATAGTAGGTCACAGTGACCTCGTGTGCTGTGTACCCAGGACTCTTTATTATCTCCCTATTTCCTATTAGCTTAGTTGGACATTTCTTCTTTGTCTCTTTCCTTCATTCCTTGGATGTTAGTAATTGTTGAATCTATTCTTGTCCATCTGTTCACTCTGTAACCTTCGTGATCATCCACAGTTGTGGCTTCAGTTCCCATCTGTGCATTGGTAATTCTCAAGTCCTCATCTGCAGCCAGGATTGTTCTTCCTATTAAACATCCCCACACAGACATTTGACACTTCCTCAGCACGTCCTAGACCGAGGTCCTCATCTTTTCCCCCAGACTTGCTCTTCCTCCTGTGATGTAGATAATCAGGGTGGTATCGCTGTTCACCCACTTACCCAAGTAGTTACCCTGACTCAGTTTACTTGTTTAGTCAGCTGGCTAGAGTGATCTCGTTATAACACTGTGTGCCTCAGACCCTTCCAGGATTATTCCTTGTCTTCAGGTAAAAGTCCAGGCGGCTTAGTTTGCATGATGAGGCTCACTGTGTACTGGCCTTCTCTCTCACCACTTGGCGCATCTAACTTCATCCTTCACTTAGCTCCCACCAGGGCCACATTTTCTCTAGTCTCCGGGTCTTTGCACCTTTGACACCGCCATCTGACCAGTTCACCTAGTCTGTTAAGACTCAGAGTAGGTATTGTCAGAAGCTATTTCTGTCACATCCCAAACTCTTAAGACTGAGTAAGGTTCGTGTTTCCTCTGGGTTGCATAGAATGGCCAGTGCCTATCATGACAGAGGATTCACTACTTCTGGAGGTAATTTATTTCCGGTGTTTTGTCTTCTCTATTCTACTTAATATTTCTTTAGGGCATAGATCGTTTCTTATTCACTGTTATATTTCCAGAGCTTATCAGATAATGTCTGTATCAATAATATTAATATAATTATCAGCAACAATCATAAATATAAATTGACATTTAATAAATATTTGCTGAATGGATGACTGAATGTTAAGTGGGCTCTACTGTCTGGTTGTGGAGATAGAGTCCTAAGCAAGATATTTCTTTGATTCCTATTTATTCCTAATAGTCTGCTCTGTGACTCCTAGTCACAGGCTGAAAATGGAGATTTGTTGCTAGGGAAGAAGAGGAGAATAGAAATTTTACAGGTAATTAGCAGTTTCTGCTACAGATAATCTTCCCAAGGCAGCTGACATTCAAGCTGGACTTAAATTCCATCATATGGAAAGACACGCTTTACTCTCAGAACAGTAAAAGTGTAGAGATAAAGAGTTTGTGACTAATTAAGGAGCGGTGGGGGTGTAGTGTGACTACAGTGAGAGACACAGTCAGGCCTGATTCATGGGTTCCATCTGAGGCTTTGCTCCTGTAAAACTATGAACTGTCAGAACCATAGATGCAGAGATTATGAAATAGTCCAATTCCCTCCTTTAGTTCCCCTCCCTCAGTGGATCTCTTGGTAAAGACAGCACCACCACTAATATTTAGAGCTCTTAGAATAAATACTAAAATACAATAAATATATTTACTTGTCTTAGTTCTGGACATTAGTTATTGGGCTACAACGCAGCTCATGACCAATTATAGGGAAAGGCAGGAGGAGCAAGAACCTGAAACTGATGGCTGTGAACGTCAGGCTTCTTGGGGCATGTCGTGGCAGATAAAGAGAGGGGATAGGTCCTGAGAAATTGGCCAACGTCCTGACTTAAGCGAATGTGACAGATTCTGTGTTTCTGTGCATGATCTTGGCAGCACTGTTTACTCATACAAACCTTGCATTCTTTAATCATGGATTGTGAATGTAAATTATACTCAATTTGTATTAATAATAGTGATGCTTTTTTGGTGACAGGGTGTTAGGCCCAGGCCCAAACTAGCAACAGTGACAAATCTTCTCACATTACCTTCTCGCCTAAGATGATTTGTTTATAAGTTACAGCAAGCTTCTCTGGCAAACGGAATTTAAAAAGTAAAAGATGTTACATGGAGTTCCCGTTGTGGCTCAGTGGTAATGAAATCGATTGGTGTCCATGAGGACGTGAGTTCAATCCTGGGGCCTTGCTCAATGGGTTGGGGATCTGGCGTTGCTGTGAGCTGTGGTATAGGTTGCAGATGCGGCTTGGATCTGATGTTGCTGTGACTGTGGTGTAGGCCAGCAGCTGCAGCTCCATTTGACCCCTGGCCTTGGAACTATGCCGTGGGTGTGGCCCTGGAAAGCAAAAATAAATAGGAAAAGATATTATAAGAAGTACAGGAGAGTTGTGTTACAGTTTGTAATAACAATTCAATTTTAAAACTGGAATTTAAACATAGAAGCCTTACTGTGTAAAATTGTCATGTGTAGATTTGTAACTAGATCTCAAGTTATAGTTTGCAGAAAAGAAGAATTAGACTAACATTTTTATTTTTCCTTTAGGTAATTTTGTGAAAAAAATTTTACAGCCTGCTTTTCACTTGCTTGCTGGTGAAGATGATGATATGATTCCAGAGACAATGGACCATGGATTTTCCCATTTTCCTGGAACACGAGTTAAACAAGGAATTTCCTTGAGTGAAACGTCCACAGATAAGGATATAGGAGAGAGCTGGTCATTGAATTCAGAGAAACTGGAGAGGCTGGGTGCAGCTAAGCAAAGCAGTCCTGATCTTTCATTTTTAGTTGTGAAGAACAACACAGGAGAAAAGCATCTTTTTGTAGATCTAGGTAAGTAGAATTGACAGCTCTCCCTCACTCTGGCCTTGTGTACTTCTGAGTGACACCAGTCAGTGCCTACAAAGTCACTTTGCTTAGGATTCTTACTAGCACCACTGCTCCACAGTGACCATGGTGTCATTAGCAGAATATGATCAGTGGGCTCAGGTGCAGGAAATCTAGTAGATGTCTGTTCAGAGATCTTAGAGCAGCCCTGTGGGAACAGCAGCCTGGCCTGAGCTCCAGGAAAGAAGGACTGTAACTGGCTCCTACTCTGAAATGTCCACAGGGTGTATGATGGGACAGGTGGATCAGCACTCTTTTTTTTTAAATTTTTTTTTTTTTTTGCTATCTCTTGGGCCGCTCCCGCGGCATATGGAGTTTCCCAGGCTAGGGGTCTATTTGGAGCTGTAGCTGCCAGCCTATGCCAGAGCCCCAGCAACTCGGGATCCGAGCCGCGTCTGCAACCTACACCACAGCTCACGGCAACGCCGGATCATTAACCCACTTAGCAAGGGCAGGGATTGAACCCGCAACCTCATGGTTCCTAGTCGGATTCGTTAACCACTGCGCCACGACAGGAACTCCGAGGATCAGCACTTTTTAACACTGCTGAGGGGTTTGATTAGATGAAATAAATTGTAAAAAACAGATATGATGTAAAAAGGGTGCTCTTAGGTGGTAAAGTCAAGCTGGTGTTTTCTGCAGTGAAGAGCTTTGCAGTAGTAGCAGGGGCTACTACATGTCATCAGCTTCCTGCTATGATCAAACTGGTGGCTTCTTCAGTCGCTCTTTATTCTGCCTTGCTTGCCTCTGGTCTCTAAACCTGAAGATATATGGAACACTGGGCACAAGGTATCACACAGGCTAGTCAGGATCCCTAATTCTGCTGAGCTCCAGTTTGGTGAACTAAACTTCATTTTTATATTGAGTTTTAGCTTGTTATTTGAAAAGCCATAAGAGCATTTTTGCCATTGATCCTTAGAGCAACTCGGAGAGCTTCATTGTCTACAGGTTGAAGGAAAGCAGGTTTAAACTATAAGCAAGACTACCAGACCAAACAGGCCGAGAGTAGGGAAGTGTTTCTGCTGTATTGCCTGTCCTTCTAGTACTCCTGACAACCATGTTATCAGAAATTTGGAACTATAACAGGCATACTTTGTTTTATTGTACTTTGTGGATACTTAACGTTTTTTATAAATTAAAGGTTTGTGACAGCCCAGCGTTGAATACTGTTAGTGCAGTTTTTCCAATAGCATTTGCTCATTTTGTGTCTCTGTGTTGCATTTGGTAATTCTTGGCAATATTTCAAATTTTTGCATTATTATTTTTGTTTTGATCTATGATTAGTGATCTTTGATGTTACTACTATGACTTGCTGAAGGCTAGAGTAATGGTTAGCATTTTTTAGCAATAAATTATTTCTCAGTTAAGTTGTATACGTTTTAAAAGATACTACTATTGTACCTTTAATAGATTACAGTATAATGTAAACAATCAACCCTCACCACAGCAGTGACTTGAGTGCTGCAATGACACCACCAGATCCTTAACCTGCTGAGCCGCAAGAGAACTCCTATGATCCTTTTAATGTTAAGTGTTCAAATTGGTTTGCTAATATTTTGCTGAGGATTTTTAGGTTTATGTCGATCAGTGATACTGGTCTGTAATTTTCTTATGGTATCCTTGTCTAGTTTTGGTATCAGGGTAATGTTGGTCTTGTAAAGTGAGTTTGGAAATGATCCTTCCTCTTCTCTTCTTTGAAAGAGTTGAAAAGGATATTGATTCCTTGAATGTTTGGTCAGATTCACATTTATAGTCATCTGGTCCTGGATTTTTATTTGTTGGGAGGTTTTTGTTTACTGATTCAATGTCCTTACTGGTACTTAGTCCATTCAGATTTTCGGTTTCTTCACGATTCAGTCTGGGCAGGTTGTATGTTTCTAGGAATTTATCCATTTATTCAAGTTTGTCCTGATTGTTGGCCCATAATTGTTCATAACAGTCTCTTACAGTCCTTTGTATCAGTTGTAACATCTTCTCTTTCAATTTTTTTTTTTTTTATTTATCTGAATCCTCTCTTGGTGAGACTACTTAAGGTTTGTCCATGTTGTTTATCTTTTCAAAGAACCAGCTTTTGGTTTTGTTGCTCTTTTATCATGTTAGTCTATTCCATTTATTTCTGCTCTTCTCTTTGTTATTTAATTCCTTCTACTAAATTTGAGCTTTGTTTGTTCTTATTTTTCCAGTTCCTTGATTTATGAAGTTAGATTGAGATTTTTTTTTTTGTTCCTTGCAGTAGGCCTGTATCACTATGAACTTCTCTTTTAGAACTATTGTTACATTGTATACATTTTGGTATATTGTATTTCTCTTTTGTCTCAAGATGTTTTTGATTTCTCCTTTGATTTCTTGGCTTATTGTTTATTCATTAGCATCTTAATCTCCACATACATGTGAATTTTCAAGTTTTCTTTTTTTTTAATTTTATAATTTTTATTTTTTCCATTATAGCTGGTTTACAGTGTTCTATCAATTTTCTGCTGTTCAGTAAGGTGACCCAGTCACACATACATGTATACATTCTTTTTTCTCACATTATCATGCTCCATAAGTGATTAGATATAGCTCCAGTGCTATACATTGCTTCTCCATTCCAGAGTCAATAATTTGCATCTATTAACCCCAAATTCTCAATTCATCCCACTCCCTCCTGCTCCCCCTTGGCATCCACAAGTGTTCTCTAAGTCCATGATTTTCTTTTCTGTGGAAAGATTCATTTGTACCATATATTAGATTTCAGATATGTGATATCATGTGGTATTTGTCTTTGCCTTTCTGACTTACTTGACTTAGTATGAGAGTCTCTAGTTCTATGCGTGTTACTGCAAATGGCATTATTTTGTTCTTTTTTATGGCTGTATAGTGTTCCACTGTGTATATATACCACATCTTCTTAATCCATTCATCTGTCAATGGACATTTAAGTTGTTTCCATGTCTTGGCTATTGCGAATAGTGCTGCACTGAACATAAGGGTGCATGCGTCTTCTTAAAGGAAAGTTTTGTCCAGATATATGCCCAAGAGTGGGACTTCTGGGTCATATGGTAGATCTATATGGAGTTTTCTAAGGTACCTCCATACTGTTTTCCGTAGTAGTTGTACCGCTTTACATTTCCACCAACAGTGAAGGAGGGTTCCCTTTTCTCCACATCCTTTCTGGCATTTGTTATTTGTGGACTTATTAATGATGGCCACTCTAACTGGTGTGAGGTAGTACCTCATGGTATTTTCGATTTGCATTTCTCTAATAATCAGTGATGTTGAGCATTTTTTTCATGTGCTTGTTGGCTATCTGTATATCTTCTTTGGAGAAATGTCTATTTAGGTCTTTTACCCATTTTTCAATTGGGTTGTTGGCTTTTTTGCTGTTGAGTTGTATAAGTTGTTTGTATATTTTAGAGATGAAGCCCTTGTCAGTTGCATCATTTGAAGCTATTTTCTCCCATTCTGTTAAGTTGGCTTTTTGGTTTCTTTTTGGTTTCTGTTGCTGTGCAAAAGCTTGTCAGTTTGATTAGGTCCCATTGGTTTATTTTTGCTTTTATTTCTGTTGTTTTGGGAGACTGACCTGAGAATACATTTGTAATGTTGATATCAGAGAATGTTTTGCCTATGTTCTCTTCTAGGAGTTTGATGGTGTCTTGTCTTACATTTAAGTCTTTAAGCCATTTTGAGGTTATTTTTGTGCACAGTGTGAGGGTGTGTTTCAATTTCATTGATTTACATGCAGCTCTCCAGGTTTCCCAGCAATACTTGCTGAAATGACTGTCTTTTTCCCATTTTATGTTCTTGCCTGCTTTGTCAAAGATTAATTGACTGCAGGTGACTGGGTTTATTTCTGGGTTCTCTATTCTGTTCCATTGTTCTGTATGGCTGTTTTGGTACCATTACCACACTGTCTTGATGACTGTGGCTTTGTAACACTGCCTGAAGTCTGGGAGAGTAATGCCTCCTGCTTGGTTTTTGTTCCTCGGAATTGCTTTGGCAATTCTGGGTCTTTTGTAGTTCCATATAAATTTTTGGATTTTCTAGTTCTGTGAAAAATGTCATGGGTAATTTGATAGGAGTTGCATTGACTCTGTAGATTGCTTTGTGTAGTATGGCCATTTTTACAATATTAATTTTTCTAACCCAGGAGCATGGAATATCTTTCCATTTCTTTGAATCCTCTTTAATTTCCTTGATTAATGTTTTATAGTTCTAAGCATATGAATCTTTTCACCTCCTTGGTCAGATTATTCCCAGGGATTTGTTTTTTTGGGGGGTGCAGTTTTAAAAGGTATTGTATTTTTGTATTCCTTTTCTAATATTTCATTGTTAGTATACAGAAATGTGACTGATTTCTGAATGTTAATCAGAAATTAACATTCTGCTAATCCTGCTACTTTGCTGAACTTGTCGATCAGAGTAGTTTTTGAGTTGAGTCCTTAAGGTTTTCTGTATATAGTATCATGTTATCTGCATACAGTGACAATTTTACCTCTCCCAATTTGGATACCTTTTATTTCTTTTGTTTGTCTAATTGCTGTGGCTAGCACTTCCAATACTTGTTGAATAAAAGTGGTGAGACTGGGCATCCTTGTCTTGTTCCAGATTTTAATGGGAAGGCTTTCAGCTTTTCTCCATTGATCATTATATTTGCTGTGGGTTTGTCATAAATGGCTTTTATTATGTTAAGGTATGTTCCCTCTATACCCACTTTGGTAAAAGTTTTTATCATGAATGGATGTTGGACTTTGTCAAATGCTTCCTCTGCATCTATCGAGATGATCATGTGGTTTTTGACTTTTGTTAATGTGGTATATGACGTTGATTGATTTGCATATGTTGAACCATCCTTGTGCACCTGGATGAATCCGTCTTAATTGTGATGTATGATTTTTTTGTCTTTTTAGGGCTGCACCTGTGGCACATGGAGGTTCCCAAGCTAGGGGTCCAATTGGAGCTACAGCCATCAGCCTATGCGAGAGCCACGGCAACGCCAGATCCGAGCCATGTCTGCGACCTACACCACAGCTCATGGCCATGCCAGATCCTTAACCCACTAAGCGAGGCCAGGGGTCAAACCCTCAATCTCATGGTTCCTAGGTGGATTCGTTTCTGCTGCATCACAGTGGGAACTCCTGATCTTTTTTATATGTTTTGGGATTCAGTTGGCTAAAATTTTGTTGAGAATTTTTGCCTCTATATTCATCAAAGATTTGGCCTATAGTTTTCTTTTTGGTGGTATCTTTGTCTGGTTTTGGCATTAGGGTGATGGTGGCATCATAGAGTGGCTTAGGGAGTGTTCCTTCTCTTCAACCTTTTGGAAAATTAAAGGAGGATGGGTATAAATTCCTCTTTGTATGTTTGATAGAATTCACTTATGAAGCCATCAGCTCCTGGACTTTTATTTGTAGGGAGTGTTTTTATTACATATTCAATTTCATTTCTAGTGATTGGTCTGTTCAGTTGCTCTATTCCTTCTTCTCTCTCTCTCTCTTTTTTTTTTTTTTGTCTTTTTGTCTTTTCTAGGGCTTCACCCATGGCATATGGAGATTCCCAGGCTAGGGGTCTAATCAGAGTTGTAGCCACCAGCCTATGCCAGAACCAGAGCAACGCGGGATCAGAGTCAGGTCTGCGACCTACACCACAGTTCATGGCAACACCGGATCCTTAACCCTCTGAGCACGGCCAGGGATTGAACCTGCAACTTCATGGTTCCCAGTTGGATTCATTAACCACTGAGCCATGACGGGAACTCCTGATATATTTCTTCTTGATTCAGTTTTGGCGGGCTCTAAGTCTCTAAAAACTTGTCCATTTCTTCTAGGTTGTCAAATTTGTTGGTGTACAATTGTTCATAGTATTTTCTTACAGTTTTTTTTGTATTTCTGCAGTATCCAATGTGATTTCTCCTTTTTCATTTCTTATTTTGTTTATTTTGGTTTTTTTTCTCTTCTTGGTCAGTCTGGCCAGAAGTTTGTCAATTTTGTTTCCCTTTTCCAAGAACAGCTCTTGGTTTTATTGATTTTTTTCTGTTTTTTTAATCTCTATTTTATTGATTTCCTCTCTGATCTTTATGATTTCCTTCCTTCTGCTGACTTTAGGTTTGTTTGTTCTTTTTCTAATTCATTTAGGTGTTGGGTTAAGTTGTCAATTTGAGATTTTTCTTTTTTTGAGGAAGGCCCGTATTGCTATGAATTTCCCTCTAAGCATTGCTTTTGCAGCATCCCATAGATTTGGAGTGGTTGTGTCTTCATTATCATTTGTCTTGAGGTATTTTTAGATTTCCTTCTTGATTTCCTCAAGACCCATTGGTTTTTTAGTAGCATGTTGTTTAGTCTCCATGTAGTCATTCTTTTCCTGTGGTTGATTTCTACTTTTATGCCATTATAGTCAGAGAAGATACTTGAAATAATTTCTATACTCTTAAATTTGTTGAGCTTAGCTTTGTGCCCCAGTATGTGATCGGTCCTTGAGAATGTTCCATGCTCTTGAGAAGAATGTATATTTTGATTGTTTTGAATGTAATGTCCTGAAAATGTCGATTAAGTCTAACTTTTTTATTGTGTCATTTAGGATCTCTGTTGCCTTATTGATTTTCTGTCTAGAAGATCTGTCCATTGATGTGAATGGAGTGTTAAAAGTCTCCCTCATTATTGTATTCCTATCAATTTCTGCCTTTGTGTCTGTTAGTATTTGTAGGTATCTGGGTGCTCCTATATTGGGGCATATATATTGACGATTGTACTGTCCTCTTCTTGAATGGTCCTTTTACCATTAAATAGTGTCCTCCTTTGTCTTTCTTTATGGCCTTCATTTTAAAGTCTGTTTTGTCCGATATGAGTATTGCAATTCTTGCTTTCCAGTCTTGTCCATTGACATGAACTATCTTTCCTCATCCTCTCACTTTCAATCAATATGTGCCCTTTGCCCTAAGGTGAGTCTCTCCTAGACAGCAGGTTGTAGGTTTTTGCTTTTTTATCCAATCTGCCACTGTGTGTCTTTTGACTGGAGCATTCAGTCCATTGACATTTAAGGTAATTATTGACATATATGTATTTATTGTCATTTTAAACCTTGTTTTCCACTTGATTCTATGTTTCTCCTTTCTTCCTTTATTTTTTTGGTTGGATGATTTCCATTTATTTTATCCTTGAGTACTTTTTGTTTTAGTTTTTGTGACTGTAATGTTTTATTTTGATTTGTGGTTGCCCTGTTTTTTAAGTACGTTAACCTCTTCCTGTATCTTCTTCTTTAGCCTGATAGTCAAATAATAGGCTCATACACATTATTTTTTAAAAAAAGAGTTTATATTTTCTTACTTTCCTTCTCCACATTCTATGATTTTGAAGTCCCTTTTTAACATCTTCATATGTGTCCTTTTGCTGTTTCTTGTGTTTATCATCACTTTTACAGTAGTTTTTTTTTTTTTTCTTTCCTTTTTTAGATCTGTATGCTGGCTTATTTAAGTGATTGCTTTCCAATTGTGGTTTCCTTCATCCTATTTCTTCTTACTTCCTTCTTTATTTAGAGAAGCCCTTTCAGTATTTTAGAATGGGTTTAATATTGCTGTACTCTTTTAACTTTTGTCTGTTGGAGAAATTCTTTATTTCCCCTTCTATTTTAAATGATATTCTTGCTGGATAGAGTATTCTAGGCTGCAAATTTTTTCCTTTCAGAACTTTAAATATATCTTGCTACTCCCTTCTGGCCGGTAGTGTTTCTGTAGAGAAATCAGCTGATAGCCTTATGGGGGTTCCCTTATTATTAACACTTTGTGTTTCTCTTGCTGCCTTGAGAGTCCTCTCTCTCTCTCTCTCTTTTTTTTTTTTTTTTTTTTGTCTTTTTGCCATTTCTTGGGCCCCTCCTGTGGCATATGGAGGTTCCCCGGCTAGGGGTTGAATCAGAGCTGTAGCCACCGGCCTATGCCAGAGCCACAGCAACTCAGGATCCGAGCCGCATCTGCCACCTACACCACAGCTCACAGCAACACCGGATCCTTAACTCACTGAGAAAGACCAGGGATCGAACCTGAAACCTCATGGTTCCTAGTTGGATTCGTTAACCACTGAGCCACGACGGGAACTCCCTCTCTTTATCTTTTAGCTTTTGCCATTTTTATTATAGTATGTCTTGGTGTGGGCCTGTTTGGGTTCAACTTGTTTGGGGCCCTCTCTGCTTCCTGTATCTTGATATCTGTTTTCTTTAGATTTGGAAAGTTTTCAGACATAATTTCTTGAAATATATTTTCAATCCGCTTTTCTTTTTCTTCTCTTTCTGGAATTCCTATTATGCACAGATTGGCCTAGTTTGTATTATGCCATAGATCTCTTATATTGCTTTCATGTTTTTTCAGTTGGTTTTCTCTCTGCTGTTCTGATTGGGTGATTTCCATTATTCAATCTTCCAAGTCACTAATTTATTCCTCTGCATTATTCATTCTGCTCTTTCGTGCCTTTAGCTCAGTTTGCATCTCTGCAAATGAATTTTCTAATTTTTCTGTGTTCCTCCTTATATTTTCTAGTTCCTTTCTAAAGAAATTTGCATTACTGTTCATATCCGCTCTTAATTCCTTGATATTCAGCCTTAATTCCTTCAGTATTTTCACTATCTCTCTTTTGAACTCAATGTCAGACTGCAGAGGTCTGTTTCACTTTTTACTGCTTCAGGTGAATTTTTCTGTTCCTTTAACTGAGAATGGTTTCTGAGCTTCTTTGTCTTGCTTATGTTTTTCTTTTTTCCGTGAGTTTAGGGAAGCCAAACTGTAGTCTTGGAGGGCTATTTCTATGCAAGAGCACCTCTTTGTATTTTGTGGGGGGTTACTATTTATTTTTTGCGTGGAAGTTTGAATATTTGCTCTCTTTCTTTGGTGTGAGCAGGCTGTTATCCCCAGGGTGCTGAGAGTGTTTCCAGAGAGAAGGAGGCAATGGGTAGGGCTAGGTTTCAATGCCTGGTTGCTGGGCTCTTAACAGCAGCAAGGACCTGCAGGAAGGTGACCTACTCCTAGTTGCAGGGCTCTGGGAAGTGGTAATGAGCCTTAGGCAGATTTACAAGGTGCACAGAGCATTTGGTTGTGGCAGCAGCAGGTGTGTGAGTTCCCAGGGGAGTGAGAGTAACAACAGGTAGTGTTAGAATGCAATGCCCTCATCTGAGGTGATTAGAGCCACAAGTGGTGTCTGTTCAGGGACCCCTAGTGGTAGCGGGCCACACCCTCCTCTGGAGTCAGTGATAACTGCAGTGGTTTGCTCCTGCCACCTGCAAACCATGCAAGAATCACCCCATCTCACTTAGCCCCCACAGGAAGGTACTGAACCAGCTGCTCCTACTTGTAGGTTCCCGGGAAGGGACAGAGATCAAGTGTCTGGGCACTGCCCAGAGCATTTGGCAGTGGCAGCAGCAGGGTGGTTGTGCTCCCAGGGGAGTAAGAGCAACAATAGGTGGTGTTCCTTCACAGTGGCCTCCTCTATAGTGCCCTCTGAGGTGGTTGGGGCTGCAAGTGGTTCCTGCTCAGGGATCTCCAGTGGTAGCAGGCCACACCCACCTCTGGAGTCAGAGATAACTGCAGTGCTTTGCCCACCACCTGCAGGGCACACAAGCAGCACTCTGTCCCGCTTGGCCCACACAGGAGGTGCTGTACCATCTGCTCCTAGTTGTAGGGTCTTGGGAAGGGACAGTGGATCAAGCATCTGGGTGCTGTCCAGAGTGTTTGGCAGTGGCAGCTGAAGGGTGAGTGTGTTCCCAGGGGGTGAAAGTAATAACATGTGGTGCATGGTTCCAGTGCCCTCTTTTTTTTTTTTTTTTTTGCTGACCCCTGAGGTGACTGCGGCTGCAGGTGGAGCCCACTCACAGGCTCCTAGTGCTGGCAGGTCACGCCTCCCTCTAGCCTCTGAGATGACCACCACGGTCCATCCCTGCTGCCTGTAAATCCCACAAGAGGCAACATGTTGCACTTAGCCCCCTGATGCCCTTAGTGCACACAAGAGGTGCCCAGCCACCTGTAGCCTGCACAAGAAGTGCCCAGTTCCTGTAGCCTGAGCAAGTGGCTTCTTGCCACCCGTAACCTGTACTGGAGGTGCCCTGCCATCTGAGAGCCTGCACGTGCGTGCCTGCGCAGGGAGATTCCTATGGCAGTCTGCCCTCCTCCTCTTGCCCTCCCCAACAATGGCACCTTGCTTCTCCTGCAGGCCCAGACCTTCTCCTGGGTTCCCTCTGCCTTGGCGTTCCACTCCCCAGCCCATAGCACACCACTCCCCTGCCAGTGGCACAGTGCTCCTTAGGCTGTTCCCACACAGACAGCCCTAGTCCTCTCCCAGGGACTGACCTCCAAGAGCCTAAGTCTCAGCGCCCAGCCCCTGTCCGAGCATCTCAGGCTGTGGTGTCTAGGGCGGTGGTGCAGATGATCTGTGCTGCTCTCACTCTACTTTGCCCTCCTCAGTCCAGCTGCTGTGATTTTCTTGGCAACTTTGAGGTCCCTCCGTCTTGGCTAATTTCCCAGTCAGTTAGGTGGCTTCCCAGGGTGTGGGTTCCTTTTCTCCTTCACAGCTCCCTCAGGAATGCTGGTCCTGTCCTGATTCCTTTTCTCTCTCTCTCTCTTTTTCTTTTGTTCTACCCCATTATGTCAAGAATTTCTTGCCCTTTTTGGCGGTTTAAGTTCTTCTGCCAACATTCAGTAGATGTTCTGTGCGAGTTGTTTTACATGTTGATGTGTTTATGAAGATGAGCATGACGTCTTACTCCTCTGCCATCTTGATCCACCTCCAAGTTTTCTTTTAATTAGCTGTTAGTTTCACACCATTTGTGGTCAGAAAAGATGCTTGATATGATTTCAGTCTTTTTAAATTTAAGACTTGCTTTGTGGCATAACATATGATCTATTCTGGAGAAGGTTCCATGTGATTTGAGAAGAATGTATATTCTGTTCCTTTTGTATGGAATGTTATGTTAAGTCCATTTGATCTAATATGTCCTTTAAGGCTAATGCTTATTGATTTTCTTTTTGGATACTCTTTCCATTGATGTAAATGGGGTATTAAATTTTTCTACTTTAATTATATTGCTATCTTTTCTCCCTTTGCATTTGTTAATATTTGCTTTATATATTTAGGTGCTCCTCTGTTGAGTGAAAACAAACATTTACAAATGTTATCCTCTTCTTGTATTGACCCCTTTTCCTTTATCATTATGTAGTACCCTTGTCTCTTTTTTTTTTCAGGTGGAAGAGTGTATTTTTTTAAAATTTTTATTAAGGTATAGTTGATTTGCAATGTTCCTTCAATTTCTGCTCTATAGCAAGGTGACCAAGTGACCCAGCCACCTAGACACACTCTTTTCTTTTTGGGGGGGTGTCTTTTTAGGGCTGTATTCGAGGCATTTGGAGGTTCCCAGGCTGGAGGTCGAATCAGAGCTGCAGCTGCCAGCCTGTGCTATAACCACAGCAAGGCCAGATCCAAGCCTTGTCTGCAACCCATGCCATAACTCATGCAGTGACGCATCCTTAACCCACTGAGTGAGGCCAGGGAACCCATGTCCTCACGGATACTAGTCAGATTCATTTCTGCTGAGCTGTGCCAGGAACTCCTCCATCAGGTTCTTACTCAAGAGACTGGATAGAGTTCCCTGTGCTATATAGCAGGACCCCATCACCCATCTGTTCTAAACGTAACAGTCTGCATCTACCAACTCCAAACTCCCTTGTCAGTCCCCCTCTTTTCCCACTTCCCCCCTGGCAAACACAAGTCTGCCCTCCTTGTCCATGATCTGTTTCTGTTTTGTAGATAGGTCATTTGTGCCATGCTTTAGAGTCCACATATAAGTGATATATGGTATTTCGTCGTCCTCTTTCTGACTTATTTCACTTAGTATGAGTCTGTAGTTGCATTCATGTTGCTGCAAATGGCGTTATCTTGTCCTTTTTATGGCTGAATAGTATTCCATTGTATATGTGTACCACATCTTTTAATACATTCATCTATTGATGGATGTTTAGGTTGTTTCCATATCTTGGCTGTTGTGAATAGTGCTGCACTGAACACACAGGTACATGTTTCTTTTTCAGAGAAAGTTTTGTCTGTATATATATGCCGAGGCATGGGATTGCTGGACCATATGGTAGTTCTATATTTAGTTTTCTGAGGTATTTACATACTGTTTTCCATAGTGTTTATACCAATTTACATTCCTACCACAGTATAGGAGGGTTCCTTTTTCTCCACATCCTCTCCAGCATCCGTTTTTTTTGTTGATGGCCCCTGTAACTGGTGTGAGGTGATACCTCATGGTGGTTTCGACTTGCATTTCTCTAATAATCAGTGATGTTGAGGATGTTTTTCATGTGCCTGCTGGCCATCTATATACTTTGGAGAAAAATCTATTTAGGTCTTCTAGACATTTTTTGATTGGGTTAATTTTTTGTTGTTGTTGTTTAGTTGTATGCTTGTTTGTATATTTTGGAGATTAAACTTTTGTCTGTTGAATTACCTGCAAAGATTTTCTCCCATTCTGTGGGTTGTATTTTTATTTTTTTAGTGGTTTCTTTGCTGTGCAGAAGCTTTTGAGTTTAATTAGGTCCCATTCATTTATTTTTGTCTTTATTGTCATTATTCTAGGAAGTGGATCAAACAAGATGTTCCTGTGATTTATGTCAAAGAGTGTTATGCCCTATGTTTTCCTTTAGGAGTTTTATAGTACCTGACCTTACATTTAGGTCTTTAATCCATTTTGAGTTTATTTCTGTGTATGGTGTTAGAAACTTTTCTAAATTCATTCTCTTACATGCTGCCGTCCAGTTTTCCTAGCGCCATTTATTGAAGAGATTGTCTTTCCTGCATTGTATGTGTTTTCTTCCTTTGACCATAAGTGCTTGGATTTGTTTTGGGCTTTTATCCTGTTCCACTGATCTGTATTTCTGTATTTCTGGTCCCCCCCCCCAGCATCACACTGTTTTGATGGTTGTAGCTTTGTAGTATAGTCTGAAGCCAGGGAGCCTGATTCCTCCAGTTCCATTTTTTTCTTTTCAATATTCCTTGGCTATTCAAGGTCTTTTGTGTTTTCATACAAATTTTAAAATATTTTGTTCTAGTTCTGTAAAGAATGTCATTGGTGGAGTTCCCGTCGTGGCGCAGTGGTTAACGAATCCGACTAGGAACCATGAGGTTGCAGGTTCGGTCCCTGGCCTTGCTCAGTGGGTTAACGATCCGGCGTTGCCGTGAGCTGTGGTGTAGGTTGCAGACGCGGCTTGGATCCTGCATTGCTGTGGCTCTGGCATAGGCCGGTGGCTACAGCTCCGATTAGACCCCTAGCCTGGGAACCTCCATATGCCGCGGGAGCAGCCCAAGAAATAGCAACAAAAACAACAACGACAAAAAAAGGACAAAAAAAAAAGAATGTCATTGGTAATTTTATGGGAATTGCATTGATTCTGTAGATTGCCTTAGGTAGTATGTCATTTTGACTATATTGATTCTTCCAGTCCAAGAGCATGGTATGTCTTTCCATCTATTTGTGTCATCTTTGATTTTGTTCATCTGTGTCCTATAGTTTGCAGAGTAGAGGTCTTTTATCTCTTTAGGTAGGTTTATTCCTAGGTATTTTACCCTTTTTGATAGTGATGGTAAATAGTATGCTTTCCCTAATTTCTCTTTCTGGTTTTTCATTGTTAATATATTGAAATGTTGTTGATTTCTGTGTATTGATTTTGTATCCTGCAACTTTACCAAATTCATTGATGAGCTCTAACATTTTTCTGGTAGTCTTTAGGATTTTCTAGGTATCGTATCATGTCATCTGCAAACAGTGATAGTTTTACTTCTTCTTTCTCAACTTGGATTCCTTTTATTTCTTTTTCTTCTCTGATTGCCATGGCTAGGAGTTCTAAAACTATGTTGAATAACATTGGTAAAAGTGAACATTCTTGTCTTGTTCCTGATCTTAGTGGAAATGCTCTCAGTTGTTTGTCATTGAGAATGATGTTAGCTCTCAGTTTGTCATAAATGGCTCTTATTATATTGAGGTAGTTCCCCTCTATGCCTGCTGTCTGGAGAGTTTTTATCAGGAATGGGTGTTGATTTTTGTCAAAAGCTTTTTCTGCATATATTGAGATGATCATGTGGTTTTCATTCTTCAGTTTTTTGATGTGGTGTATCACATTGATAGATTTGTGGATATTGGGCAGAGCTGCAGTATTTTTTCCCTGGTTGGACAGTTTGCAGCTCTTGCAGAGAATGGGTGCTGCTGCTGGCTCTAGTGTGGGGGCCACCTGCCAGAGCTGGAAGCTTGTATTATTCCTTCAGGCAGTTACTCCTCCACCTGCTCCAACAACTCTGTAGCCCTGAGGGCAGGGCTTATTTCCCAGCTGTTGCTAGGCAGCCACTGAAGCAGAAAGTGTACTGCAGCTTAAGAAAGTGCCTGACGGGAACCAGGCTCTAGTGGTAGATCCTGTGCCTTCCTTCCAGCACCCCCAAACAATGGCATCTAGCTTCTAAGTCTGACTGGGTTGCCTCTACTTAAACGCTCTCAATTGTGTTCACCCTATACTCCAGTCTCTCCAGGCTGTTTTTGCACAGCCAAACACTCTCTTTGAGTGTCATCTCTAAGGCCAGAGTTTTAGTTCCTGACACCTGGCACCCACATATGGTTACCCATAGCACCGACCGTTCATGGAAGATTGTTTCCATTATAACTGCTTCACACCGATTTTCTAGAGTTCCCCCATCTTGGCTGATCTCTTCGCTGGTCGGGGAACCTCCTAGGGTATAGGAGCTTTTCCTTTTTCCAGCTCCCCTCCTAGGAGTGCAGATACTTGCACCCCTAGGAGGGGAGCTGGAAAAGGGGAGCTGTACCCATCTTGCTTCCTTTCACTTCTTTCTTCTTTCTTTTGTCCTGTCTGGTTTCATGAAGTTTTTCCTGCTTTATCATAATCCCCAGGTCTTTTGTCAGTTTTTAGTAAATTTTCTGTATGAATAGTTCCACATGTAGATGTATTTTCAGTGTACTTGTAGAAGTAGGTGAGTCTCAGGTCCTGCTACTCTGCCATCCTCTTCCTCCTCCTATTATAGTCTTTCTTTTTAAGTCTATTTTGTCTGATATAAGTATAGCCCTTAGAGCTTTGTTTTTGTTTCCATTTGCTTGGAATATCCTTTTCCACCCCTTCACTTTCAGCCTGTGTATGTGCTTACATTTGAAGTGCATCTTTTGTAGGTAGCATATAGATAGGTCTTTTTTTTTTTTTTAATCCATTTAACCACCTTGTATCTTTTGGAAAATTTAGTCTATTTACATTTAAAGTAATTATCAATAGGTATGCAGTTATTGCCATATTGTTAATAGTTTTCTGCTGACTTTTGTTGCCTGTGTTCCTTTCTAGTGTTCTTGCTTTCTACCTTGGTGGTTTGATAACTTTCCCTAGTTCTATGCTTAGTTTCCTTTTGTCATTTTGTGTGTCTACTATAGTTTTTTTTGCCATGAGGCTTACATATAATAGCCTGTATTTATAACAGTCTGTTTAAGTTAATAATAACTTAAGTTTGAGCACTTTCTACATCTCTAAATTTTTATTACACCCCCCCATTTTTTTTTTTTTGTCTTTTTAGAGCCACACCTGCAGCCTATGGAAGTTCCCAGGATAGGGGTTGAATGGAGCTACAGCTGCCAGCCTACACCACAGCCATAGCAACACTTGATCGGAGCTGCATCTGCAACCTGCACCACAGCTCAGGGCAATGCCAGATCCCAAACCCACTGAGTGAGGCCAGGGATTGAACTCACATCCTCATGGATACCAGTTGGGTTTGTTAAATGTTGAGCCACGATGGAAACTCCACCCCCCCCATTTTTGATGTCGCATTTTACATCTTATTTATTCCTTAACTAATTACTGTAGTTATTTTTACTACTTTTGTATTCACTGAGCCTTCACTAATTTTATAAATCTTAATCCACTACCTTTACTGTATATTTACCTTTACCAGTGAGATTTAGACTTTCATATGTCTTCTTTTATTAGTTCAAGGAAGTCCCTTTAATATTTTCTACAAGGCTGGTTGGGGTGACGAATTCCTTTAGCTTTTACTTGTCTGGAAAACCATTTATCCTTCAGTTATAAATGGTAACTTTGCTGGGTATAATATTCTTGGTTGGAGGTTTTTTTTTCTGTTAACCAGATTGAATGTATCATACCACTCCCTTCTGGCCTGCATCATTTCTGCTGAAAAATCTGCAGATAGTTTTATGAGGGTTCCCTTGTATGTAACACATTTTTTTTCTTGATGCTTGTAAGATTTCTCCTTGGGAGTTCCCACTGTGGCGCAGTGGTTAACAAACCTGACTAGGAACCATGAGGTTGTGTGTTTGATCCCTGGCCTCACTCAGTGGGTTAAGGATCCGGTGTTGCTGTGAGCTTGGTGTAGGCCACAGACACGGCTTGGATTCTCTGTTGTTGTGGCTCTGGTGTAGGCCAGTGGCTACAGCTCTGATTAGACCCCTAGCCTGGGAACCTCCATATGCTGTGGGCATGGCCCTGGAAAAGACCAAAAAAAAAAAAAAAAGATTTCTCCTTGTCTTTAATTTTTGACATTTTAATTATAATGTTCTTGGTCTGGGTCTGTTTGGGTTGATCTTGTTTGAAACTCTCTGGGATTTCTATATCTGTATGTTTGTTTCCTTCCCCACGTTAGGGATGTTTTCAGCCATTATTTCCTCAAAAATGTTTCTGTTCCATTCTCTCTTTTTCACTTGTAGGACTCCTTTAATGTGAATGTTGGTCTACTTGATGTTGTCCCATAAATCCCTTAAGCATCTTCACTTTTTTTCATTCTTTTCTTTTTTGCTGCTCTGATTGAGTTCCTCTGCCCTCTGTTTGAGTTCACTGATCCTCTCTTCTCTTTCGTCTTGTCTGCAGTTGAACCCGTCTAATGTATTTTTTACTTCAGTTGTGGTATTCTTCAACCATGACTTATTTTAGGTACTTATTATATTTTCTCTCTTTGTTGAAATTCTCACTGTGTTTCTCCACTCTATCTCAAGTTCAGTGAGAATATTTATGAACATTATTTTGACTTCATTATCAGGTATATTACTTTTCTCTATTTCATTGGGATTTTTCCCCTGAGGTTTTGTCTTGTTCTTTCATTTGGAACATATTCCTCTGTTTTTTCATTTTGCTTGACTCTGTGTTGGTTTCTATCCATTAGGAGAAACAGCCACCTTTCTCAGTTGGCCTTGTGTGGGTGAACTTGATTACTCAATCCTGTCCTAGCTCATGTTGTCTTGCACCTTAGAGTGGTTGTCCAAGCATCCTGTTTTATTTTAATAGCTTCTAAGAGTTGAGTGTGTATCAAGACCAGTCAGTGTCCCAAAGGGGAAGATCTCAGTCAGCACCTAAGATTCAAGCTGATTGGAAGCCAGACCATCAAGCAGAAGGTTTTGTTTTGTTTTGTTTCTGCCACAGCATTACAGCAGTTTGATGTGAGATCTCAGTTCTCAGACCAGGCATTGAACCTGAGCTGTAGCAGTGACAACACCAAATCCTAAGTCCTAGACCACCAGGGAACTCCCCAAGCAGCAACTTTTAAAGAATGCAAATATATGCACTTCTTTGGGACCACAAACTTAAGCCCTACTAGTCAGGAGAGTGAGGCAGTCTAGCTGGGTCAGAGTTGCAAAAATTGGGGCTCCAGATGAGTGTTTAAGCTACTTTCTGAGAGATACTGGTGAGCTGTTGTGAGGTAGAGGGAGAGTGCAAATATGGTGTCCACTGGCTTCCATTTTCCTGAGAGTCTCTCCATGGGCCCCTGAGCTCCTAGACAAGCAAATACGCCTCTTTATCAGAAAGACTGGGGTGTGTTTAAGTCTGCTCTCTGAGCAGTACTCAGGAAGTGATAATTTAGCAAAAGCTATCTTTCTGATTGTTACAGCTTTGTGTGACCCAGGATCACAAGTTTCTCCAGCCTCCAGAGCCAGATTAAGGGATAGCCCCTGGGTTGTAGTCACAGAAACTGTCACCAGATGTGACAACCAAGGCACAGATATGTACAGAAGCTCCCATCAGAGATGCTGGAACTCTGGAGCATGGTGGGGGGGCACAGAGATGGTATGCACTGGCCAGAGTAAGCTGGGGGGAGGATGTGAAGGTGGTACCCACTGATTTAAAAAAAAAAAAAAAAAAGATGCTCCTTTTGGCTTTAGCAAGGCAGAAGGAGAGGAAGAAGTTGGAACTCACAAGCCTCCATCCTCAGAGAACATCTTAGCAGGACTTTGCCCCTGGGACCAGTGCTTTAACATTAGCAAATGAGTCTTTCACATAACGAATGGGCACTTTTCAAGGGCTGCTTCTGCATCCTATCCTGGGGCAGGTAACTCTACATGTGAGCTCTTTATGGGCCCATCCTCAGTTTTCATAACCCTGTGGATGTCATGGGCTTGAGTGCAGTTGATCTTCAAATCCAGGTGTTTGGGAGCCACATCTCTGAAGTGCTGGTCATAATAGTTGAGGTGCATGATGTGGGGTATGAACCCTTTGCTCCTTAAAAAGTTCCAGGTTTGATTTCTTTTCCCACTGTGTGCTGCCTGGGGTGTGGTTTCTGGCTAGAGTGTCTCAGCTTTTCTTATCTGCTGTGATGTGATTTCCCCCTCATCTGCCTGATGTGAACCGGTTGCCTCACCAGTTTTTAGGTTTTTTCCACAGGAAATTTTTCCATATAGCTGTAGTTTCATTGTGTCCATGGAAGAAGGTAGAGTTAGGATCTTCATATGTCACCATCTTGAATGAAAACCAGTTTTTTCTAATAATGCTGTACAAAGTTAATTTAATATTTGCTGACTATAAAAACAAATAACTGAGAAGTTCTGCCATTGGCACAGTGGTTTAAAGATCTGGCGTTCCCACAGCTGTGGCATAGATCACAGATGCAGCTCAGACTCCATCCCTAGCCTGGGAACTTCCATATGCAATGGGTATGGCCAAAAATTGGGAAGGGGGGGAAGCTCTTTGAAACAATAAATCACTGAAAACATGTATTCATACTGTTTTATTAATTTTTGATGTAGGAGTTTATACAAGGAACAGAAACTTTCGGCTGTATAAATCATCAAAAATAGGAAAGTATGTGGCTTTGGAGGTTGCTGAAGATAACAGATTTTGTCCTATACAATCGAAGAATGTTTCCAAGGAAAATCAGTATTTCCTTTCTTCTTTGGTCAGCAATGTCAGGTACACAGGACTAGAATTGAACCATTGTGTGTTTGTGAATATTTATTAAGCAACAGCATTGTATATTACTAAAATGCAAATTATATAAATTTTCTTGAGTAAAAGAAGGTCATTTCTTTAAATTCTGAGTTAACTGTTTTTTGTCCATTAACTAAAAAATAATAGTGAAAGTTATTTTTTAACCACTCATTTTTTTACATCCTTTTATGATTATATTTGATATCCTTTCCAGTTTTACTAAAATGATTATCATTCTATAAAAAAGGAAATAAAAATTATTTGTATTGCATTTGGGAATGTAATTACTGTTAACATTTAATTTTCTTTTTATACATGCACATACAGAAATATAATTTACATTGCTTCTCTATTCAAAACATATTTCTTGAGATCATTATTTATATGGTTATGTCACCTGTTTTATCCACTCAACATTATATCATGAATATTTGTCAAGTTAATAATTTGCCAACAATAAATTACAAATAACTTTTTATGTCTATGTGATTTTCCATTTATTGATAATACTCAGATTTATTGTCAGTTCTATTATTGAACACATAAATTCCCATGTTTTAGTCTTTTTTTAAGGTATGAAAGACATCTTTCAACAGAAATATTTGCCTTCATTCTGGGCTGGCAGTTTTTTAGTGCAAGAAATGTGGTTAAAGATCAGACTAAATTAACTTGGTCTGATTGTTTTCCTTTGCCTTCCCTAGACATAATTTTTTTTCTTTTTTCTTTTTTTTACAGCCACACCTGTGGGATATGGAAGTTCCCAGGCGAGGGGTTGAATGGGAGCTGCAGCTGAGGCCTCTGCCACAGCCACAGCAACACCCGATCTGAGCTGCATCTGTGACTCATGCTGCAGCTTGCAGCAACTCCAGATCCTTAACCCACTGAATGAGGCTGGGGTCAAACCTGCATCCTCACAGAGACTATGTTGGGTCTTAACCCACTGAGTCACAATGGGAACTCCCTAGATATAATTTTATAGAGAAATTCCATAGAATAAATTTTAATAAAAATATTGAAAATAAACTGCAACAGGGAAAGGTGTATCCACATGTCCACTTGATGGTGGTTATTCAGGAGGGTGGAGATGGTTTGCTTTTCTTTATATATTATCTGGACTGTTTGAGTTTCCATAGCAGATCTGAGAAGTAACATCATAGTTTCCTTACCTTTAAAATGGAAATAATATTAACATCTGTTTTATAGAATTATGAGGATTAAATAAGTGAGAACTATCTATGTGTGTGTTTACAACAGAGTCTGGCACATGACATCTGCTCAGTAAATGTTAGTTGTTAGTTGTATCTGAGATTCTGGAAGTAATATGGTCCTAAAAATTAGATGATTTTTGCTGCCCACTTTTGGCACCAGAATAAGGTCAGATTATATGAGAAAAGCAATGCAGTTGGCTTCTAATACAGCCTGAAGTAGAGGTAATCTCCTAGTTACCAAATCCCTTTTCTTTTATAGTTTAAACATTAATTTTACAGAAGTGGAAAGTTCTGCTGAGTGGGACTACCTTAATTGCCTTTTTTTTTAAGCTTTGTTGTTGTTGTTGTTTTAGGGCTGCACATGTAGCATGTGTAAGTTCCCAGGCTAGAGGTCAAATTGGAGCTGCAGCTGCCAGCCTGTACCACAGCCACACAGGATCTGAACTGCCTCTGCATCCTACACGATAGCTCACGGCAGTGATCCTTAACCCACTGAGCAAGGCCAGGGATAGAACCTGCATCCTTATAGATACTAGTTGGGTTTATGAACCACAGTGGAAATTCCTTAATTATCTTTTGTGTATCCAACTAAATATCAGGTATTTTACCTCTTGAAATAAAGGCTAAATTATTTATGGTTATGAAAGTCTTTTTCTTTCAGTTAATCTGTTTTCCTTTTGCTTGTTTTCATTCCTCTTTCCTTCTTTTTTCTTCCTGTTATTCAGACTTTTAAAATCCTTGTTAACAAAAATTTCAAAGGCTCTATATGTTTGAGGAATGAATTAGATACTTCATTCTGTAGCTTCAGTAGTCCTGGAGTCTTCTGAATCACTCTGTAGTTGAGGGAAGTATTTTGAATGATCACCAAACTGCTCTTTTTTTCTATGGATAGGATTGGTGTTTTTGTAGGCAAATATGACATAGATGGTTAGCTGTCGAAGAGTGGATTTTATTATGGAACTATTTGAAATGGTACCCTTTCTGTAATCACATCTCTTTAATTCTAACATGATGTTATTTTGTTGTTCATATTTTCTTCTTCAGATTCTCAGATACTTTACGAATTCTGACATGCGACACACCTCAACAAAAACGACTTGAGTATTTTAATAGTACCAATACTTCAGGTAATTTTAAGAAAGCAATTTCCTATGAAAATTTAAGGATTACAGACTTTAAGAAAATTAAATCTCAAGTATTCATATGTATTGGTCCTTCAGAACAACTGAGTTTCTATCCAAAATGGGGACAGTATAAAAATGTGTTTTAAAGCTTATTCACTAATTTTTATTTTATGTTGTTTTGGGGGAAAATATTAAGATAATGTGGATTTTTTTAAATAAAATAAACATAAAGAAAAAAACCTGAAAGTTCTCTTCATCCCTCTGTCCACAGTCAGAGATGGGTAACCACTGTTAATATTAATAGTTTACTATTGCAAGTAGAGCTTTTCCTATATTTTGGTAAGTGTAGAGTTTCCTCATTCTTTTAATGACCATATAGTTTTGTTAAAAATATACATGTTCTTCATTCCTGTACTGAAGAAAATATAGGTCTTTTTCTAAGCTATCATAAATAAACTCTTCAGTAAGTATTTTTATACACGTATTTTGGGCTATCATTTATAATAGTGAAAATCTGAAAACTTAAATGTACCACAAAATGGGGTTGGTAATGTACTATAAAATACTCTTTGGCCATTTAATTTATATTTATAAATTCTATGTAATATGGGAAATGCTCATTTATAATAAGATTAAAATTGTATGTGAAGTATCAGAAATTCATTTTAAAAAATGGATAACATTTTCTTACCTGTTTATTTTCCTCTGGTTATTTAATAGTTATTTTTACATATTTGTTTGGAGTTTATTTCTCCAATTTCTGCTTTAAATATATATTTTCTAAAATGTCTTTAATTAGGTATACTATTTTTACAAGTGAAGTTAGGCTTTACTTTAAATAGATTATCTGTCTTTAAATTTTGATGAGATTTTAAATAAATTATTCTAAATGATTCCACTGGAGTCTTAGGAAATATACCTGAATTGGAGTTCCCGTTGTGGCGCAGTGGTTAATGAGTCCAACTAGGAACCACGAGGTTGCGGGTTTGGTCCCTGCCCTTGCTCAGTGGGTTAATGATCCGGCGTTACCATGAGCTGTGGTGTAGGTTGCAGACCCGGCTCGGATCCTGCGTTGCTGTGGCTCTGGCATAGGCCAGCGGCTATAGCTCCGATTAGACCCCTAGTCTGGGAACCTCCACATGCCACGGAAGCGGCCCAAGAAATAGCTAAAAAAAAAAAAAAGACAAGAAAATATACCTGAATTGTCAGTGCCCTTAGTAAGCTGTGTTTATTACAGATGCCACAGTGGAGAGTGCACACCATGGAGACCGTGCAGCATTGCTGTAAAAGGGTGTTAGAAAGGGCTTGTAGGATTCATGCTTTTGATGAATATCCAAGGAAGGGTGGGTTTGTTTTGAACTGAGTGCTGTCACTGATAATTCTATAATTGAATATCTTGATAAAACTTATTTAGAAGAACGGCTGACTAAAGCTATGGTTGGTAAAGAACAAGCAGCTCTTTGTTAGGTAAGATAGATGGGCTTTGGTCATTTATGTGGTTTGGAAAATGTTCTCTTGTCTTGTGTTCAGGCATGATTACAGAGTGGTCTCATTTTTGTCTTAAATCATCATAGCCACAGAGTGGCCTTATCTGATGTTGAAGTTCTGTAAAATAGTTTATGATTAATAGGAGAACACCAGGGCTGGGCTGGGAGTCCCCAGCCAGCTTGTAGTGACAGCAAGGCCTCAGTGAAAATACTAGGCCAGCTTCTGGATGGAAAGGACTGCTTTTCTATTTATCAGAATAAAGAAAGCAGTTGAAGTGATAATAAAAGCTTTTTATGAAAATTAGTTAACATTTGACTTGAGAGGTTTGAATTTTACCTGCTTTCTTGTAAGAATCCATGACTGACTAAAAGACAAATTGCAGGAGTTTTCATTGTGGCTTTGCAGATTATTAACCCAACTAGTATCCATGAGCATGTGGGTTCAATCCCTGGTGTTGCCCAGTGGGTTAAGAATCTGGCATTGCTGTGAGCTGTGGTATAGATCACAGACATGGCTCAAATCCCCTGTGGCTGTGGCATAGGCTGGCAGCTGCAGCTCCAATTTGACCCCTAGCCTGGGAACTTGCATATACTACAGGTGTGGCCCTAAAAAGAAAAAAAAAAAAAGCGAATTGTAGAGAAGGAAAAAAAAAACTGGTGGAAAAAAAATTATGCAGAACCCATAATTGTCCTAAATAACAACTTATGTCAAAATTTAACTCTCAACTTTTAGCAATTGTAATTTATAATTAACTTTTCTTTCTGTTGCAGTAGAAACCATTGAAGGTTTTCAGTGTTCACCTTACTTTGAAATTGATCAGTTTGTTCTCTCTTTGGTGAATAAAAATGACATTAAAGGAGGTAAAGATAATTTTATTCTATATTAACTGTTACATGACAGAGTAATAATACCTTAAGAAACACTGTTTACATTTTAGGAATTCGGCGTTGGAACTACTTTTTCCCAGAAGAATTACTGGTTTATGATATTTGTAAATATCGCTGGTGTGAAAACATTGGAAGAGCCCACAAGAGTAATAATATCATGTAAGTAATACTGTTTCTTAGTGAGTTGTGTGTATTTAACCAGTGTTATATTTTCAATGTTTATCATTTTAAAGTTGAGAATATTAAAATGATTTTTTTATAGTAGATTTAGTTGTTAATTTATATTTGAATTGTTTTTTAATATTTGAGTATCATAATTATTACCTTGTCTCTAGCATCTATCATCTTTATTTGTACTTTATTTGGTAATGTAATTCCCTAAATAGTTTAATCTTTTTTTTTTTTTGTCTTTTTGCTATTTCTTTGGGCCGCTCCCATGGCATATGGAAGTTCCCAGGCTAGGGGTCGAATCAGAGCTATAGCCACCGGCCTACACCAGAGCCACAGCAACGTGGGATCCGAGCCGGGTCTGCAACCTACACCACAGCTCACGGCAACGCCGGATCGTTAACCCACTGAGCAAGGGCAGGGACCAAACCTGCAACCTCGTGGTTCCTAGTTGGACTCGTTAACCACTGTGCCACGACGGGAACTCCCTAAATAGTTTAATCTTGAGGAAACTAAAGTAGAATGGGGTAGAAAAAAATGAGAGGCATTAGCCATTTGGTGTTTGACACCTACATAGTCTGAATTGAAGCAAATTTGGCAAGAAGGAAACTATTCAGTTCGTGTTTAAGAATTGGAGTTAAGATTATCTTAACATGGGAAGTTCCCATTGTAGCTCAGCAGTCACGTGCCCATCTAGCATCCATGAGGATGTGGGTTTGATCCATGGCCTTACTCAGTGGATTAAGGATCTGGTGTTGCCTTGAGCTGTGGCACAGGTTGCAGATGAAGCTTGGATCCTGTGTTGCTGTGGCTGTGGTGTAGGTCAGCAGCTGTAGCTCCAATCTGACCCCTAGCCTGGGAACTTCAATATGCCACAGGGTGAGGCCCTAAAAAGCAAAAAGCAAAAAAAAAAAAAAAAAAAAGATTATCTTAACATGTTCAAGACGAAGAATGTATGGAAGGGAAAAATGATTGATTGATTATCTTTTTAGGGCCACACCCATGGCACATGGAGGTTCCCAGGCTAGTGGTCGAATTGGAACTGTAGTCACTGGCCTACACCACAGCCACAGCATCATGGAATCTGAGCCACATCTGCGACTACACCACAGCTCGTGGCATTGCCAGATCCTTAACCCACTGAGCAAGGCCAGGGATCGAACTTGCATCTTCATGGATGCTTGTCAGATTGTTTCCACTGAGCCACGATGGGGACTCTGGGAAAAATATTTATTGAATACTTTCTATATGTGCCGGGAGTTCTGAAGTGTTTTCTTTAGAAGGTCCCTGGCAAAAGGAGAGGACGGATAGGATGAAGTAAAACCAGAAATAGAAGTGTAAATAATATAAGGAAATGTTTAGAGTAAGGATAAAATAGAAACCCAGTAGTTATCATTTATGATATGAGAAATGTTGCTATGTTTTGATAATGTCAAAGCTGAGAATTTGAAATATAAAATGTAGGCTGGAATCAAGATGGTGGAGGAGTAGGACATGGAGCTTATTTTCTTCCAGAAACATCAAAAAAAAAAAAAAATCTACATGTAGAATGATTTGCACAGAACATCTACTAAACACTGGTAGAAAACCTCAGACTTCCAAGAAGGGCAAGAAAACCTCCACATGCCTGGGTAGAACAAAAGGAGCGAAAAAAGAGAAGAGAGAAAAACCGAATCAGGACGGGACCAGCACTCCTGAGAGGGAGGGAGCTGTAAAAGAGGAAAGGATTTGCACACTGAGAGGCCACTAACTGATGGGGAGATCAGCAGGGACAGAGGGGAAGTCTCAGAGCATCATAAAAAAAGTGCAGCAGCTGGTATAAGGAGGACAAAGCAGAGAGATGGAGTTGCATAGATGATTGTTACCAATGCCCAGAGCATCACAGCCTGAGACACTTGGACTAGGGCTGGCAGCTGAGACCTAGGCTTTGGAGGTCATTTCTGGGAAAAGGACTAGGCTGCATAGAAAACAGCCTGAGAAGGTTAGAGAGTGTATGCCTCAGCTGCAGGAGGCCTGGGCCTGCCAGAGAAGCAAGGCACCATTGTTGGAGAGTGTGAGAGGAGTGGAGGTGGGACTGCCATAGAAACTTGTTTTTCTGTGGACATGCAACCTCTCAAGTGTCAGGGCACCTCTTGCATGGGCTACAGGAGTGAGTGTAAACCACTGCAGCCATCTCAGACTTCAGAGGTAGTTGTGACCCACTACCATTAAGGGTCCTGTGAACAAGCCCTAACTGCTGCCCCAGTTACTTCAGGGATCGCCATTGTGGAAAGCCCTGCATCCGAACACCACCCATTGCCCTCACCTCCCTAGGAATGCTTATTTCCTGCCGTTTCTACTGCCAAGGGCCCTAGGTGCTTCCCACATCCTCCCTGTGGTTTGCTGCCACTGCCAAAGGCCTAGCTACCAGGCACTGCCTGCAGGCAGGGCCCATTGTCCCTCCCTGGAAGCAAGGGAAGGCCATGCACCTGCACACCCTCTGTTAAGGGGATAACAGCCTGCACACACTGAAGATGGAGACAGCAAGCATCCAAACCAAAAACAGCCCTCACACTAAAATAACAGTCAACCCACACAAGCTATACATATAAATAGCCCTTTAAGACTACAGTAATTATTTTCCTTAAACTCTTAAGAATAAGAAAAAAGCAAAATGAAGAAGCATAGGAACCATTTCAGTTAAAAGAACAGGAGAATTCCCCTGAAGGAACAACAATGAGACATACTCTTCAGTCTAACAGACACCAAGTTCAAAAAGGAGGTAATGACAAAACTGAAGGAATTAAGAACAGCTGACAGTAATGCAGATTACTTGAAAATGGAACTAGAAACTATAAGAAGGAGCCCAGAAAAATTAAAAATTCATTTGCTGCAATGCAAGCCTGAGCTAAAGGCATTGAACAGCAGAATGAACAATGCAGAGGCATGAATAATTGACTTGGAAGATAGAATAATGGAAATCACCCAATCAGGACAGCTGACAAAAAACCAAATTAAAAAAATGCAAGCAGTATAAGAGATCTGTGGGGTAATATCAAGCATTTCAATCTATGCATAATGGGAATCCCAGAAGGAGGAAAAAGAGAAAAGGGGGTTGAAAATGTATTTGAAGAAGAAATTATTGCTGAAAATTTCCCAAGGAAACATATCTAGATAACTTCAGAGGGTTCCCAAGAAGATGAACCCAGACAGACCTACAGCAAGACATGTTATAATAAAAATGGCAAAAATTAAGGAGAAGATTCTAAAGGCAGCAAGAGCAAAACAAAGAGTTAATTACAAGGGAAACTCCATAAGGCTATCGGCTGATTTCTCTCCAGAAATGCTACAGACCAGAAGAGAGTGGCAAGATATATTCAAAGTTCCATTACGGAAAAGTTTGTAACCTAGAATACTATACCCAGCAAGATTATCATTTAAAATAGAAGGAGGGAGTTCCTGCTGTGGTGCAGTGAGTTAAGAATGGTGAAGTTTGCAGCTGCAGTTGGAATTCAGTTCCTAACCTGGAAACTTCCATATGCCAGGGGTGTGGCCATAAAAAAAAAAAAAAAAGATGTACAGCATAATGATTTGACTTACGTACATCATGGAATGATTACTGCAAGAAATTTAATATAGATTCATCATCTCATAGATATAAGATAAAAGAAAAAGAAAAATATCTTAGAGAAATAAAGAATTTATCAGACAAAAACTACAAGAATACAGCAATAGGGAGTTCTCATCGTGGCGCAGTGGTTAACGAATCCAACTAGGAACCATGACGTTGCGGGTTCGGTCCCTGCCCTTGCTCAGTGGGTTAATGATCCGGCGTTGCCGTGAGCTGTGGTGTAGGTTGCAGACGCGGCTCGGATCCCGCGTTGCTGTGGCTCTGGCGTAGGCCAGTGGCTACAGCTCCGATTTGACCCCTAGCCTGGGAACCTCCATGTGCCGTGGGAGCGGCCCAAAGAAATAGAAAAAAAAAAAAATTATTTCAAGCTTCTTTTCTGACCACAAGGGCATGAAACTAGAAACCAACCATGGGAAAAGAGAAAAAACTGATTACATGGACACTAAGTAACATGCTACTAAAAAACGAAGGGGTCAATGAAGAAATCAAAAAGGAAATTAAAAAATACCTTGAGACAAATGACAATGAAAGCACAACCATATAAAACCTATGGGATGCTGCAAAAATAGGTTCTTAAAAGAATTTCATAGTGACACAGGCCATTCTCAAAAAACGAGAAAAGTCTCAATTTATCACATCTAAAAGAATTAGAAAAAGAAGAGCATACAAAACCTAAAGTCAGCAGAAGGAAGGAAATCATAAAGATCAGAGAGGAAATCAGTAAAATAGAAATTTTAAAAAACAATACAGGAGTTCCTATCATGGCTTAGTGGTTAACAAACCCGACTAGCATCCATGAGGATGTGGGTTTGATCCCTGGCCTTACTCAATGGGTTAAGGATCCTGCATTGCTGTGGCTGTGGCATAGGCCAGCAGCTACAGCCCCGATTCAGCCCTTAGCCTGGGAGCTTCCATATGCCACGGGTGCAGCCCTAAAGAGACTAAAAATAAAAAACAATAGAAAAAAAATCAATAAAACCATGATTTGCAAGGGTAAAAAAAAAAAAAATCGACAAACCTCTGGCCAGATTGACCTAGAACAAAAGAGAGAGAACCCAAATAAAATGAGAGGTGAAAAAGGAGAGATCTCAACTGATAACTGCAGAAAACAAAATATCATAGAATATGAACAATTATATGCCAACAAGTCTGACAACCTAGAAGAAATGGACAACTTTTTAGGAGCATACAGCCCATCAAAACTAAATGAAGAAGGAATAGATCATTTGAACAGACCGATTACTAGAAATGAAGTTGAATATTAAAAAAAAAAACAAAAACAAAAACCCACACCTCCCTACAAACAAAAGTCTAGGACTAGATGGCTTCACAGGCAAATTCTACCAAACATACAAATAATTTATACTGATCTTTCCTAAAATCTTCCCCAAAATTGAAGAAGGAACACTTCCAAGTGTTCCCAATTCTATGAAGCTTCCATCAACCTAATACCAAAACTAAAGATACTATAAAAAAATTTATAAGCCAATGTCTTTGATGAATACAGAAGCAAAAATTCTCAACAAAATTTTAGCAAATTTAATCCAGCAACACATGAAAAAAACCGTACACCATGACCAAGTGGCTTTCATCCCAGGTTCACAAGGATAGTTAATATATGCAAATCAATCAGTGTAATATACCACATTAGTTAATAAGAAAAGTCAAAAATCACATCATCTCAGTAGATGCAGAAAAAGCTTTTGACAAAATCCAACATCCATTCATGATTAAACTCTTAACCAAAGTGAGTATAGAGGGAACGTATCTCAACATAATAAAAGCTATTTATGACAAACCAACAGCCAATATAATACTCAATGGAGAAAAGCTGAAAGCCTTTCTGCTAAAATCTAGCACAAGACAAGGATGCCTACTCTCAACATAGTATTGGAGTCTTAGCCACAGCAACCAGACAAAAAGGGGAAACCGTATCCAGATTGGGAAGAGAAGAGGTAAAATTGTCACTATGTGCAGATGACATGATACTATATATAGAAAACCCTAAGGATGCCACACAAAAACTACTTGATCTCATAAACGAATTCAGCAGAGTAGCAGGATACAAGATTAACATGCAGAAATCAGTTGCATTTCTGTATACTAACAGTGAAAATATTACAAAAGGACTATTAAAATAACAGCTTTGAAAATCATACCCAGAAAAATTAGATACCTAGGAACAAACCTGACCAAGGAGGTGAAAGTCCATAAAACATTAATAAAGGAAACTAGAGAGGATTCAAAGAAATGGAAAGACATCTCATGTTCCTCATGCTGGCCATCCATATGCTGTCTTTGGAGAAATGGCTGTTTAGGTCTCCTGCCTGTTTTTCAATTGGGTTGTTTTTTTGTTGTTGAATTATATGAGCTGTTTGTATATTTTGGAGATAAGCCCCTGTCAGCTGCATCGTTTGCAACTATTTTCTCCTATTCTGAAAGTTGTCTTTAAAAAAAAAAAGGTTTTCTTTGCTGTGCAAAAGCTTTTAAGTTTGAGTAGGTCCCATTTGTTCATTTTTGGTTTTATATTGTTGCCTTGGGAGACTGACCTAAGAAAACATTTGTACAGTTGATGTCAGAGAATATTTTGCCTATGTTCCCTTCTAGGAGTTTTATTTTGTCATGTTTAAGTCCTTTAGCCTTTTTTTTTTTTTTCATCTTTTTGCCTTTTCTAGGGCTGCTCCCATGGCATATGGAGGTTCCCAGGCTAGGGGTCCAATTGGAGCTGTAGTTGCTGGCCTATGCCAGAGCCACAGCAACACGGGATCTGAGCCACGTTTGCAACTTACACCATAGCTCACGGCAACGCCAGATCCTTAACCCACTGAGCAAGGCCAGGGATTGAAGCCACAACCTCATGGTTCCTAGTTGAATTTGTTAACCACTGCACCATGATGGGAACTCCAGTCCTTTAGCCGTTTTGAGTTTATTTTTGTGCATGGTATGAGGGTGTGTTCTAGTTTCATTGATTTACATGAAGCTGTACAGTTTTCCTAGCATCACTTGCTGGAAAGACTGTCTTTTTCTCATTTTATATTCTTGCCTCCTTTGTTGAAGATTAATTGACCATAGATGCCTGGGTTTATTTCTGGGCTCTCTGTTCTGCTCCATTGGCCCGTACGTCTGTTTTTATAGCAGTACTTCACTGTGTTGATTACTGTAGCTTTGTAATATTGTCTGAAGTCCGGGGGAGTTATGCTTCCTGCTTGTTTTTTTTTCCCTCAGGGTTCCTTTGGCAATTCTGGGTCTTTTATGGTTCTACATAAATTTTTGGATTATTTGTTCTAGTTCTGTGAAAAATGGCATGGGTACTTTGATAAGGATTGTATTAAGTCTGTAGATTGCTTTGGGTAGTATGGCCATTTTAACAATATTAATTCTTCCAATCCAGGAGCATGGAATATCTTTCCATTTCTTTGAATGCTCTTTAATTTCCTCGATTAATATTTTATAGTTCACAACATATGTCTTTTACCTCCTCGATCAGGTTATTCCTAAGCATGTAGTTTTTTAGGTTGTGATTTTAAAAGGTATTGTATTTTTATAGTCCTTTTTGAATATTTCATTGTTAGTGTACAGAAATGCAACTGATTTCTGAAAGTTACTCTTGTATCCTGCTACTTTGCTGAATTCGTTGATCAATTCAAGTAGTTTTTGTGTGGAGTTCTTAGGGTTTTCTATATATAGTATCATGTCATCTGCATATAATGATAATTTTACCTCTTCCAGTTTGGATACCTTTTATTTCTTTTGTCTGCTGTGGCTAGGACTTCCAATACTCTGCTGAATAAAAGTGGTGAAAGTGGGCATCCTTGACAGTGCTATGTTTATATAAGTTAATTCAGTTTAAAAAAAAAGTTTCAAAAACTACAGTCAACGTCCAAAGCTGTAATAGAAAAACACAAAGGAAAACACTACCCATAGTCCCAGAAGCAGTGCTAATTATGGTTATGATTTTGGTGTATCTTTCTAGTGTTTTTTTTTTTTTAATGCTTAAAAGTTAACTGTGAAATACATCAGACATAAAATTGTGTATATAAAAGTGTGTATATAATGTATATGTACATTTTGAGCACTAATACTAAAAAGTCATATCTACCACCTGCCGTAAGAAACAGAATTTATCCAAACCTCAGAAGCACCTTGGGACCCCAGTTTCTTCAAAGAGTGTAACTATTATCCTGATTTTTTTTTTTTTTTTTGCTTTGCTTTTTGGGCTGCACCTATGACATATGGAAGTTCCTGGACTTGAGGTCAGATTGGAACTACAGCTGCCAGTGTACACCACAGCCGCAGCAATGCCAGATCTGAGCTGTGTCTGTGACCTACACCACAGCTCACAGCAACGCCGGATCCTTAACCCACTGATTGAGGCTAGGGATCGAACCCATATCCTCCTAGTCAGATTTGTTTCTGCGTGCTACAGTGGGAACTCAGTGTTTTCAGATTTTGTACTGCTCTGTAATCTCACCAATGCTTTTTTTTTTTTTTTTTTTTTTTGTCTGTGCCTTTGGGGTGGGAATTGAACCTGTGCCAGAGCAGTGACAACACTGGATTCTTAACACTCCAAGCCACCAGGGAACTCCTCACCAACACTTTTTATTTTATTTTGCTTTTTATGGCTGCACCCACGGCATATGGAGGTTCCCAGGCTAGGGGTTGTATCAGAGCTGTACTCGTTGGCCTATGCCACGGCAACTTGGGATCCAAGCTGTGTCTTCGACCTACACTGCAGCTCATAGCAACGCTGGATCCTTAACCCACTGAGGCCAGGGATCGAACCTGTAACCTCAGGGTTCCTAGTCAGATTCATTTCTGCTGTGCCATGATGGAAACTCCTCACCAACACTTTTTATCATTAAGTTTTAAAAGTGTGCTTTGCTAGTCTGGTGAATGTAAAATGATATTGCTGTCTTCATCTGAAAGTCCCTGATTACTAATGAATTTGAAGATTGGATTGTTAAACCTCACTTGGAGACTTTACCCAATGTTAAGCTTTGGTAATGTTAAGCTTTAGTTAAGCTTTACCCAATTAAGCTTTAGTAATATGTTTATTTTCCGCTTTCCTTTTTTTTTTTTTTTTTGGCCATGCCCACAGCATGCCGAAGGTCCTGGGCCAGGAATCAAATCTGCACTACAGCAGTGATATAATGCCAGATCCTTAACTTGCTGAGCCACCAGGGAACTCCCTAGTAGTTTTAAAGATACAAGGCATCAAGGCACAGTAAAGCAGAGTGAGGCCCGGACATCTGGCAAGGCTCCCCACATCCTTCCTGCATCTGGATGCTTTCTCTAACCCGGGTTGAGGCAGAAGTGAGCAGTCACTGCACACAGCAGGGAGTATTAAGGTTGTAAAATGTCTGTGTTTTATATTCACAGTTACAGAGAATGTATCACATGTCCAGAGAATTGTACCTCATAAATCCATAGACTCTAGGCTTGTTTATCATCTGCAGCAACAGAAACACCCTGTAAAAAGCATTCTATAGATAAAGATTCTCCCCCTGGCAAACTGCCGTTGATTGAGAGGTCCTGGTGCCCTTAGAATCTTAGTAATTTTTTCTCATTGCTCCAAGTACAAAAGAAATACCTAAAAGTTCTGTTTATTAATCAGTTTTCAAGTAACTTAAGTATTTGTCCTAATAATTTAGTAGATCTTTGAAAAAACAATATTCATCAATTGAAAGAAAATATATTTCATTTTTTAAAAAATTGAGGTATAATTGACATATACCGGTTTCACATGTACAGCATGATCTGATATCTGTATACATTGCAAAATGATCTCTACAATAAATCATTAGGGAGTTCCGCTAGTGGCTCAGCGGAAACGAATCCAGCTGGCATCCATGAGGATGTTGGTTCAATCCCTGGCCTCGCTCAGTGGGTTAAAGGATCAGCATTGCCGTGAGCTGTGGTGTAGGTTACAGACATGGCTGATAACTGGTGTTGCTGTGGCTGTGGTGTAGACCGGCAGCTGTAGGTCTCCAGTTTGACCCCTAGCCTGGGAACTGCCATATGCTACAGGCGCAGCCCTAAAAAGCAAAAAATAAAGAAAAAGAAATAAATATATCTAGTTAACATCCATCACCATGCACACATGCATAGTTATTTTTTTTCTTTGGATGAGAACTTTTAAGATTTATTCTTTTACCAGTTTTCAGATAAGAAATACGGTATCAACTACAGTCACCATGTGTACATTACATGTGACTTTCCTTATACCTGAAAATTCAGAACTTTTGACCCTTCTTAAGTATTATTAATGGGCTGTGTGTTGTTTTCCTCACTGCATACACAAACTCTTATACCTTGGAATGAGGCTGGTCATTGCCACCCCCACAGTGGTCATGTCTCATTCCACATTGATGTTTATGGTACTGTTTACCACAGCCACCACCAAAAAACATAGCTCCACCAAAACGGGGCATCACTGAAAGGAATGAAGGGTGACATCACACTGAAGCTGTGCTTTACAAGCACATAGTTTGCAGGATACTTGGCAGATGTCAGGTGTCACTGTGTTTCCCTAGGAAGATATAAATATAAATATCCTACATGCCCTGGGGCACTTCGGTGTGCAGTTTAGGAATGGCAGCATCAGTCTGTGTGTTAGGAAGTCTATTATTGCAATGTTTATCCAGCAGTTAGACTGCGTTGCTAGCATTTCTCATTCCTTGGTACCTGTCCCAATACCATATTCATAGAATATTAGCCACTTTGTTTCTTTTTCTGTGAAACGTGGGAAGATTTTAAACTACTTAATCAAATTTAAAATTAAATTTAGCAGTTACAGGATTGTTGAGGTTTTCTGTAACTATAAGTTTGCTTGGTTTGGTATATTTTTACCTAGTAGTTTGCTCTGCCAAAATTTCAACATTATTGTGAAAAGTTCATACTATTTTTATATTTTTAGTATATTCTGCATTTGTAATTATATCATTTAATTTCTAATGACATATCTTTATATCGTTTTTTTTTTTTTTTTTTGCCATTTCTTGGGCCGCTTCCGCGGCATATGGAGATTCCCAGGCCAGGGGCCTAATTGGAGCTGTAGCCACCGGCCTATGCTAGAGCCACAGCAACGCAGGATCCGAGCCGTCTCTGTGACCTACACCACAGCTCACAGTAACGCTGGATCCTTAACCCACTGAGCAAGGCCAGGGATCGAACCCGCAACGTCATGGTTCCTAGTTGGATTCGTTAACCACTGCGCCACGACGGGAACTCCTATATCTTCATCTTTTTAAAAAATTAATCTGGCAAGAATTTTATTAGTCTTTACATTTTGGCCTTGGTTCTTCTAAATTTTTGCTCTTTATTACTTCCTGCCTTTTAATTTACTAAAGCTTATCTGTTCATTTTCTAAATTACTTGTGTTCAGCCATTCTTTTTTGCAGATAACTTTTTAGGATTCTAAATTTGTCTTAGTTCTGTATCAGATATTTCAATATATAATTTCAATTCCATTCATTTCTTAACATTCTAATTTTCATCATTTTTCATTGTCACTTGATTATTAAAAATATTTTTAATTTCTAAGTTATGAGTTTTAGCTATCTTTTTGCTATTTATTTCTAAATAATTTGCTTTGTGGTCAGAGAAAGTGTGTGAAAGAATACTTTTAAATTTGATTCAGGGGAGCTCCTGTCATGGCTCAGTGGGAACAAATCTAACTAGCATCCATGAGGACACAGGTTTGATCCCAAGCCTTGCTCAGTGGGTTAAGGATCCAGCATTGCTGTGAGCTGTGGTGTAGGCTGGCAGCTACAACTCCAATTCGACCGACCCCTAGCCTGGGAACTTACATATGCTGTGGGTGTGGCCCTAAAATTTAAAAAAAAAATTTTTTTGATTCACATTGTACCTAGTATAGTCAGTTTTTATAATTGTTTTATATTCTCATTCAGATTTTCTATATTCTGAGTTTTGGGGGGGTGATCAGTTATCAAGAGTGTTTTTTAAAATCTTGATTTATGATTGAAGATGTTTCTTTATCCTTGAAGTTTTGTCAGTTTTTCTGACATTCCGAAGTTCTCTTATTTGAAGAGTACAGTTTGGGAATTATATCTTCCTGGGAATAATTCTTATCAATATGTACTTCTTGCCATAAAACCTGTTTCGGGTGATATTTTTGGCAACCATGATTTTCTTTGGTTGATGTATGATCTAGTCTCATCCTTTTTAAACTTTTCTCCATCTTTAAGTCTTTTGGCTCTCTTGTAAATGGCATGTAGCTGAATTTTGCTTTCTGTCTAGTCAGTCTGTATAGTAATTTTTTTTATTCACATATAGTAATTACTTTTTTTAACACAAAGGATTTTGGTTGACCTAAAAAATGAAGTTTGGTATCAAAAATGCCATGACCCTGTATGCAAAGCAGAAAACTTCAAATCTAACTGTAAGTTACTAATTTTTACATTTACCACAAAGTAAAAATTAGATATTAAAATGAAGTAATTTAGATAAAATTATTCTACTGTCTTCTGATGCAGGTTTCCCATTACCGCCTGAAGTATGTCTCCTGTCTCTTCTCAAAGAAGTAAGCAGTTTTTAGTTTCCTTCTCCTTACTAATTAGTTCTTGGTACAGCAGTATAAATGAGCTAATGGTATCCAGGTAGTGTTCAAACACTGTTTGGTACCTTGTTTTCACTTAGTAAGATTCTGTAATGATTGTTCCATCTCAGCACATATCTGATAATATGAACCTCATTTTTTTCCCACTGCTGCGTAAGAAATTGTATAGCTAGCTATTTCACCAGTTTCAGACACTTAAGTTTTTCATTTTTTGCTTTACAAAGTATATCAAAATACTCATCTTTGTTTCTTTTAAACAGCTATATCTAGGTAGGAAGAATTCTAGAAGTAGAATTGTGTCAAAGGGTGTATGCATTTTCAATTCTGGTAGATATTACCATTTTTCCTTAAAAAAAAAACCAAAACTTTTATTTACCTAAGTAGTTCATATTCATTATAGAAAAAAAAAATTAGAAAATACATAAAGTGCACAGGGGAAAAATGATAGGAAATTAGACTTTACAGTTTATGGGACTACCTAAATTACCCTACACTTGCCAGCCTTGCTTATTTTTTACCTTTTAATCTCTACCAACCTGGTAGGTATCATAAAGAGGCATTTCAGCTGTTGTAATTTACACTTCTTAACAATGCTCTTTAACTTTTCAAAAGATTTACTGTGTATTTCTCTTATGGACTGCTTGTAACTGTCTTCTACTTTTCTATGGGATCTTATTAATATTTTACAAGAACTTTTTATTAAGTACTCTTTTGTCATGTTTTCTAGGCATTAATTTAGTGGGTTTTATTCCCCCACATCTTTCAGCCTTTTCCTTTATCCTGTTATGGTTAGAATAAAAGTTACTTGCTTCGGGCTGAATTAGTGCTTGAGTTTACAATCTGGACAACTGGTGCCCATTCAATTTGATTTTTTAAAAAATCTGAAAAAACTCACACATCCAAGATTGAAGTGGTAGAAATCTCACACTTTGTCTGTGGGAGCTAGACATAAAAGAGCTGATAGCCAGATTCTCTGGTAAATACAAGGGTTAAAAAGTGTTTGGGGGAAGTTTCCTCGTGGCTCAGCAGGTTAAGGATTTGGCGTTGTCACTGCTGTGGCTGAGCTGAGGGAACTCCATTACACGTTACTTTCAATGAATCCTGTTTTAGGCATTTCAGGCTTATCTAACAACAAACTTCTCAGTTCTGGAGACTGGAAAGTCCAAGATCAGGATGCTGGCAGACTCAGGTCAGCTTCCTGGGTCATTGAGAGCTATCTTCCATGTCCTTCCACAGTAGGAGGGATCAGAGAGCTCTCTGTGGTCTTTTATAAGGACATTAATCTCATTCATGGGTTCTGGCCTCATGTTCTAATCACCTGCCAGAGACTTCACCTCCTAATACCATCACACTGGGGGTTAGGGTTTTTCAACTTGAACGGTGGTGGCTGGGGGTGGGATTGGGGCGGGGGGAAGCATTCAGTCCATTAGAAGCCTCCTGAGAGTAAGTTAAAGACATCAAAACCCTTCCTTATCTCAATATTTAAGCATGTAGCTGGAGAATAAGGACAGTCTTATATACCTATAGTGAAATTCAGAAAATTTGATAAAATACTATAATATACAAATCCATAGTCATACTTTGACAATTGTTTCAAAACTGTTCTTTATAACTTTCTCAATCCTTGTTAATTTTTAAAATACTTGATAGAGAAATGAGTCTGTTAAGATTTCAGATACATTTTCCCACTTGCCTTCAGCTGGCTTATCCACTTAAAAAAAAAAGTCTACCCTTGCTCTAGCCCCATCTTTGTACACTGAAGACTGTACCACAGGAACTACAGGCACTTCCAGATTTGGAGTTTTAAGAGTTTGAGCCACAAAGGCAGCAACACTGAGCCCATCCCCATGGTGCCTCTATCATCCAGTGCATTCATTTCAGGAGCTATTGAACTGAATGCCCTAATTCAACATAGATCGACCATATGGTGAAATTATCACACCTTCTGATTGAATAACTGGTATTTTCTTCCTCCTCCATTCTCCCTCACCATCCCCTTTGGAACTTAAAGGAAGAGGAGTTTACAACAGATGAAACAGCGAACAAGGAAACCAGGAATCCTTATGAAGCACCATCCAGAGCATTGTCAAAAGGTACATTTTCTGATGCTGACTGGGATAATAGCATTGATGACACTTATTTTTTGGAGGCTACAGAAGATGCTGAATTGGTAGAAGCTGCAGAGAACAGTCTTCTCAGTTATGATGGAGTAGATGAAATTCCTGATGAACTAATTATAGAAGTATTACAAGAGTAGCTAATTATGGACATTTATATAACCAGGCTATGATTTGCTTCAAGAGCGATTTAATAACATAGTAACTTATTGTTAAAATGTGTTATATATCAACTATGTTTTATCACTTTGCTTCCAATTTTTTTTTACTGAAACCAGTTTTATCAAAAATTAATTCAGTGTGCTTAAATTCAGTACAGATCTTATTTGATCAACAAAGTTGGTCTATGTTCACATCAGCTTGATTCTGCATGTTTATATGTAGGGTAAAACATGTGTATGTCTTGGGCTGATTAGGTATCAACATTTTAACTCATTACTTGACATTAACCAGAAAATTAGGACCTCTAAAACTAACTGTCCTAATTTTTAGTGACCTTTTTTTCATTGAAGTATAAATGATTTATAATGTTTCTGGTATACTGCAAAGTGACTCAGTGATATATTTTTTCATATTCTTTTCCATTACGGCTTGTTACAGATCAGCAAGACCTTACTGCTTATCCCTTCTGTATATAATTGTTTATATTTGCTATTCCCAGTTCATCCATCCCCTACTCCCCCTTGGCAATCACTGATCTGTTCCTCTGTGAGAGTGACAAAGTAAAATTAAATTTTGGTGGCGAAACCATACAGCCAGCTTGACCAATGAGACAAGTTTATTTTTTAATGTATCTGAGAATATTGCTATAACAATAAAAAAAATTTCAACTGAAAATTTAGGTTTTTTTCCTCCCAATTTTCTTTGTGGAAAAATACGTTGGAAAAATCCATTATCTCCCTTTTTGGTTATTAATTAAAAAGTACAGTTTCAGAAGGTAACAGGCAGTAGCTTGAGACTAATCTTTATATGTGTACACTTTAGTAAACTGGTTCATTTCTGGTCAAGGAGCTTTTCCAATTGATAGTTGCTATTTCGAAGATGGTTTTCAGTTCCCAAAAGAGGTCTTGCTTTGAATAGCAGAGCTGGAAGGCTAGATGAATCATACTGTTGAAGGAAAACAACTTTAGATTAACAAATATAAAAAACTTTTATAACCCTATCCATTGTTATGTAGCTCTGTGTTACAACCAAATGCCAGTGTAATAGAGCTTTCTGTAAATCACTCTTCCTCTTTTTTTTTTTTTTTTTTTGAGAAAACTGGTTTTAATCTGTTTCTTTAAAAGAGTTGGTAAGCAAGGTTGCAAAGGAACTGCTTTGCAAAACTTGAGCCAGTCATCCCAGAATATCAGTTGATTCAAAGAACTGTGGCATCTGAATTATTTAAAACAAAATCATTTCTGGGACAGGTCAAGACTTGGTTTGGGCAAGTCAGCTAGAGTTCTGTGGGATCTGCTTGATCTCATGCCTATTTTAAACACAGAAAAACAGATGACAGATTTATTTATTGCAAAAACTGATGGAACAAGAACATGAGGCCCATGAAAATCCATTATCTCGTGGGAGAGGGAGGGATCGGCATATATACACTATTACACATGGAATGGATGGTCAACGGGGACCTGCTGTATAGCACAGGGGACTAACTCTACTCACTAGTCTATGAGGGAAAAGAATCTGAAAAAGAATGGATATGTATATTTGTGTAACTGAATCACTTTGATGTAAAGCAGAAACACTGTAAAACTATATATGTCAATAAAATTTTTAAAAAATTTAAGAAATCATCTGGAAAAATTGTTTGATCTGAGACTAAATTAACATAGACTAAACATAAACCCCAACATAAAGTAGAAAAAACTCAAGATTTTGAAATAATTAACAAAGCCAAACTTCATGGTATAAATTGTATCCTAAGGGTAAGCAAATCCTGACAGTTGTATGATAGTTTCTGTTGTCTAGTATGTTTTCAAGGTGGTTTTCTTAGAAATGAAATTGAGCAGAAGGGCTGTGACTGCTACCCACATAATAATGGAATACTGCCTACTCTATTTACTACCCACTATATTACTTGGCAATTCAGTTTAACAAATATTTGCGAGCCTAACCTGTCCAAGCCACCATAGGGCAGCTGCTCCCAGGGAGGAGGGCAGGGGAAGAAGGAACATTTGATTTTTAGTTTAGGGAAAGTGATAAGACATATAATATACTCCAATAAAGGTACATGTATATACATTGTATGATTTATGTAAAAGTATGTTATGGCATGTAAATTTCTCTATAACTTAACAGCTCAGATTAATCAAAGTGCTTATCCAAACAGTAGCAAAGTCTGCAGCAAAAATCAGAAAAGCAACTACAAAGTTTACTAAACAATAACATGCCTCACTTTTCCATACTACATGTTTTTTATTTTTTTTAGGGCCACACCTGCAGCATATGGAAGTTCCCAGGCTAGGGGGTCAAACCAGAGTGGCAGCTTCCCACCTACACCATAGCAACGCAAGATCCTTAACCTATTGAACGAAGCCAGGGATTGAAGCCACATCCTCACAAATAGTAGTCAGGTTCTTAACCTGCTGGGCCACAATAGGAACTCCTACATATCGGGAGACATGTTTCTACAATCTTTTCTTAGCCTCTCTGCTTCTCTTTTCTATGCTGAAAACTCCATCTTGTCGTGCTTTACCTTTACCCTATATTCCTGCTTGAAAAACAGTCGCAGTGCTGGTAAATAACTAAAGCTTAAGAACAAAGATAAAGAGGCATAAGTTATTCATGTGGTCAGCTGAATACGGACATAATGTGTTGGTCTAGGCATGCTGGACCTGTCCAGATTGGCACGCCTGATACATCCTGTTAAAATAAGAGGAAGAGGAGCCTCAAGGCCCCAGGGGGTTTATGAGGGGTCGTTAGAGGGATATGCATCAGCAAGGAGAACGAGGTGCAAACCTCGGCACACCATCTGTGGAAGCACAATGGTGATTCTTTGGATGCTATGCAGACAGCTGACGCCAGGCTTCCTCAATGCTAATGATTGTTAAATGCCTAAAGGCCAGAGTAAAAGCTTAACCAGCTACCAGCGATGTGACTTTTAAAACAATAAACTGCATCCTGCACCTACAGCCCCCACCTCACTTGATGTAATCCTAAAGAGCACAATAAAAGCAGTGTGGTTTCTTGACGTGGGGTTCTTGGTCCCTGAGACCTTGAGTCCCCTGCTTTCCACCTTTGATTAAGAAAAATGTCTCTGTGTCTTGGAGTTCCTGTTGTGGTGCAGTGGTTAACGAATCCGACTAGGGAACCATGAGATTGCGGGTTCGATCCCTGGCCTTGCTCAGTGGGTTAAGGATCCGGCATTGCCGTGCTCTGTGGTGTAGGTCGCAGACGCGGCTCAGATCCAGTATTGCTGTGGCTCTGATGTAGACCGGAGGCTATGGCTCTGATTAGACCCCTAGCCTGGGAACTCCATGTGCCGAGGGTGCAGCCCTAGAAAAAGACAAAAAGAAAAAAAATGTCTCTGTGTCTTGTTTTATGTTAATCTTTTGTTAAGTTTCACAGCGCCCAATCTTCAGCCCTCACCTTCTGAGCTGGTCTCAGCACCTACATGCTCTTTTAAAATATTTTTCAGCTTCTAAAATTACACCTACCACTTATATAAGATAATGACTAGTTTTTCAGAAACGAGATACTAAAAAAATAGACTGAACAAATAAGAGGTTGGTTTTTAAAACATGTCTGAATGGTTTTAGATTGATGACAGTTATAGAAAAGCCTAGTTGGTCACCTGAGACTTTTTACTCCTCTAGCCTCAATTAGCTAAAGGAATGATGATGTAAGTAAGTTTCACCAATTTATAGTGATCTTGTTTTGGATAGACACTAACGTTGCACCTCCATTTCTTTCCTCAAAGCTCTGGTACTTTAGCCTGCAAATACCCTGTAACTTCTCAAGCACAGTGAAAAGTAAAGATTGAAGTTACCATTTCCTTTGCATTTGGTTCTTTCTCTTGAATATCTGAATAATCTTGATGAAGCTGTTTTAAATTGGATAAGAAATATGCTGCATTCTTAAGGGAAGATTTTCTCTCCTTAAGTTCATCATACTTTATTTGTAGTTGTTGCAGCTCTGGTTCTAACCTAAAACAAAAAAAAAATATTATTTTTTCCCCAGAATAAATGACAAAGTATAACAGTAGCCTATAGTGTATGAGACAGTATATGTATGTATACTAAGGGGAAGTAAGAAAAAAAGTGAACTAATGATTTAGGATATCTTCAGCTGTGAAATGATCAATGTGAAAGATTCTAGATTTCAATTTAAAATACAGAAAGGATTAAATATAACACACAGTGAGTTCTTAACAATGACACAGAAGAATAACTTCCATATCCTAAAATTCTTGAAGTCATTTTTAGAGTCTTGCAAATTACTGAATTAAAATGTACTTGGGTAAACATTTTCACGCCTCAGGCAGAAGTAGACAGGCACTGTAGTTAAAAAGCGTGGATAAAATCCTTTCCCTTTGCCCTCCTTCCTCTTATTGAAATTTTGTCTATTTGCCAAAGTCTAATAAAACCAGTGGAAAAACTATCAGAGTGCCTGGATGAAAATGTGTAACCTTGGACAGCCTGCTTTCTCTCTCACTGGCTTAGTTTCTTAACCTATAAAATAAAAAGGGGCAACTTGGCTTTTATGGACCAATACATAAAAAAGAATGGGGAGAGGCTGTCAACTTTTTATTCTCACAAATAGAGATATAAAAAGCAACTGTCCTCGAACATCATTTTATAAAAGAAAAGCGCTCTTAACAGTTCCTTACACTGAACAAGTGCTGTGCTGTCAGGGTTGTGGGCAAGGGTGCGAGGTTTGGAGCCAGTCTGTAGATACCAGCTCCCCACTTCCTAGGCGAGTGGCTAAAGGTAAGCTACCTCCCTGGGCCTTAGGTTTTTCTCATGGAAGGTTAAAATAACAATACCCTGCATTTGTTTTTTTCTATGCATTTTCAAAACATACTTATCAACTTCAAAACTCTATCTAGAAAAGGAACAAGAGGCTGATCACTAAGGCAGATCTGAGTCTTATACAGGCAAAGAAATTACCTCACAGAGTTAGGATGATGACTAATGAGTTAATAAAGCATTTTAGTGCCCAGCACACACAACAGCCAACACTTTAAAAAGCCTCACGTCATTATTATCTCATTTTGGCCTGGGCAGTGAAAGCTTTCAGCAAAGGGCAGGACAACAAACTTCTCCCTCTCCTAAACTTCTATGGCAGTCTCTTCTTTAAAACTTATTCATAGGTTGTACTTTCTCTTAATACCACTTTCTTGGGCTGTTTTCAAACTCCTTAAGAGCAAAGAGTAGACCTGCTGCTGCTGCTTTACTACCAACCCTCCAGCTCACACAACAGTCCTGTCTGTAGGGAAGACCGCAAAAATACTAGCTGGTTGACCAGCTGATTGGGTTCTAGTCTTCCTAACCAGACCACAGAGACAGCCTGGTGGAAGTTCTCCTGGCCCAGTAGTGGGAAATGGATTCATGTGGCGCCATGCCACGGTATACGTATCAGCAACATTAATGAACACTTAATTCTCACGATGTCCTGTGAGGTGTAGTCATTATACTCATTTAAAAATAGGGTAACAGCTTAAGTAACTTGCCTAAGGTTGCACAGCCAGTAAGTGGTATGGCCTAGATTCAAACCCAGGCAGTCTAGTTCTAGAGTTCATGCATGAATTCTCTCATCAGGCGGCCCCATCAGGCCAGGATTGAGAGATCAGATGTGGGACAGATTAGTCCTGAATTCTCCTTTGCCAAAAGCTTTTCTACTCCGCAGCATAATCTGCCTTCACTGATCTTCCAACATCAAAGAAAACCTGGGACTTAAATGCAACACAGCACTAGCTCTCTTATGCTATATCCTAATCAAATCCTTCTAGTTAAGTTCTCAAAGTAGATTTGATATTTATCTTACCGAAGCAGTTCATCCTGGACTTCAATCAAACGCTGCCGTTTCTTTTCGATATCTGAAATCATCTAAGAAAAACACTTATAATTTTGTAAAGATTAATCTTGTAAATATTTGAGCACTGCTTATACACTGCGCCAGGTATTGGAAATAAAGTGGGGAAAAAAGACAAACCCCATTCTTATCATCATTAGAACTTTGGTCTAATATGGAAGATAGACATTACGTACAAACAGGATATATTACAACTTGTGATATTTGCCATAAAGGAAAAGAACAGGGGTATCCACTTCAGGACGGCTGTGAAGAGAAGTGGGGCCAGATCTTTATTACCCTATGAACGATAAGGGAATCTCAATTTTATCTAGGTACACTAGGAAAATATTGAAGCAGGGGAGTGTCATGATACAGTTTGTTTTAAAGAACATTTCAACCCAAATAAATTGTATTATATCAGTGGTCACTTTTAGTGACTATGTAATATTCCACTGTCAGATATTCACTTCCTGCCTGTTTATAAGAACTGCAAAATTGACCAACAAGACATTGAAACTGAAAAATAACAAAGACTTCTATCACCAGAGAGAAAAATATAAACATTTCAAACCCATTTCTATTATAAATGAAGAGAGGGTGCTGTGCTTCTACATGTGGGTTCATGCAAGTTTAGAGCTGGCACATTGGACGTCACGTGGTCCAGCTACAAACAGAGGGGCAAGGAGGGCCCCCTGGTTCCTGGCTTGTTTATCCTTCCCTCCCTGTACAGTACTTTGAAAGTAGCAGAACAAGAAAGGAGGGCTCCCGACCCTTAACCCAGGATTCTTCCCAAGCTGTCCCTTTACCTGGGACATGAGAGGACGTGAGACAGTTCTTTACTCTGAAAGGTTTTGTTTTTGACACAATAGTGACAAATATACATTACTTAGAATACTTACCAGTGGTCATTTGGGGCTTGAGAGCCATTTTTAGGCTGACTAGGATCCCCATTCCTTAGTTGGTAGAAACAGTGCTCACCTCATCAGTCACCATAGCAACCAAATTAAAACCCTGACTAAAAAGATAAACGATTAACCCTACATACATGTGTGTTCTTTAGGACTATGTTTCATGTTGCACAAATGATTTACCTTAGCCTTCTTCCTTTTGAGAGTTTGTAGCATCTGGAGTTCTTTAAGCTACACAAAGCAAAAAATAAATATTTGCATGTATTTTCCAGAGTTAAATGTTTATCCGTTTACAGTATATCATGTCTAGTTTAAAAACACGTGAAATGGATCGTTCTAATGAGTTCTTTACACATTGCCAGCAAGTGAGTGCAAGCTTTTCCCGGATACAGTATGCTGCTCAAGATTAGTACAAAATACAAGGACCAACAAATTAATGTCCATAAACTTACCATTTTGATGAGTTCTTCTTTCAAATTAGAATGAAATTTGTTGATAGCTTCCTTACAAATTCTAGAATCTATTTTTTGTCTATGGCAGAATAAAAAAAAAAAAGTCAAGTTAGGTATTAAAGGATTTTGAAAGCTGTATTTCACTTGTGTAGCACATCCATAGACACACATAAGTAAGCAGAAGCCAGCCATCCAGTTCTTCAAAATCCATAAAGCTGGAGTTCCCATCATGGCTCAGCAGTAGTGACCTTGACTAGTATCCTGATGACAAGGGTTTGATCCCTGGCCTCACTCAGTGGGTTAAGTATCCAGTGATGCCATGAGCTGTGGTATAGGTCACAGATGCCACTCGGATCCAGTGTTGCTGTGGCTGTGGTGTAGGCCAGCAGCCGTAGCTCCGATTTGACCCCTAGCCTGGGAACTTCCGTATGCTGCAGTGTGGCCCTAAGAAGATTTAAAAAAAACAAAAACAAAACAAAACAAAAAACCTATAAAGCTGACCCAAAGAAAGTGGTTCCTGTCATCGGGGAGAAAAGAAGCCAGCCCCCCAGTATGGCTTACTCAGCTGGACACAGACCCTCAGTGACTATTCAAGTGGCAGCACTCTGTCAGAGCAGCAACTAGACCCCTACGCTGCCTCAACCCAGTGGGATACTACTATTGAAAATGTGCTTCTATTTTTTAAATTTTTTTATTTTTTGTCCTTTGTCCTTTTTAGGGCCGTACCCACTGCATATGGAGGTTCCTAGGCTAGGGGTCTAATCGGAGCTGTAGCCACCGGCCTATGCCATAGCCACAGCCACATGAGATCTAAGCCGCGTCTGCAACCTACACCCCAGCTCACGGCAACACTGGATCCTTAACCCACTGAGCAAGGCCAGGGATTGAACCCGAAACCTCATGGTTCCTAGTCGGATTCGTTTCCACTGCGCCACAACGGGAACTCTGCTTTTAATTGAAGATAGATCTCTTGTATAAGTGACAGTTTGTCATATAGTTATTTTTTTCTTGGGGAAAATCTATGGGGAAAAGTCACCCCAGAGAAGGGGACTAAGCTTAATTCTTCAGAAGCCAAGCATAAGAGAAGGCCTATACTTTTGAATACATATTTTTGTAGAAGTTCTCATTAAAACAAAAAAAAGTTCAAAAAGTATTTCTCGTGGCATCAGAAGATGGTTGAATGGGAAGGCCCTGATCTCATTCCCCCACAGGGAAACCAGCTTAACTACACAGCCCAAAAACCTTTATGAGAAATCCAGAAACCAGTTAAGAAGTTGCAGTGCCCTGGCAGGTTCAAATCAAGAACCCAAGTTAAAACAGCTCAGTGAAGCCATTTCACATCAACTCTGACAGCCCTTCCACAGAATTAAAAACTTTCTAGGAATTATAAACATGATGGGGTTTGGGGTGGGGGAAGGGAGGGAAAAAACAAGATATGAGAGCTGACCAAAGTTGTAATCTTATTGGTGGGGAGTTATAAATTCTATTTTTTTTTAGAAGTTATATAGGATGTGGAGTTCCTGTTGTGGCTCAGTGGAAACAAATCTGACTAGTATCCGTTAAGATCACAGGTTCAATCCCTGGCCTTACTCAGTGGGTTAAGGATTTGGTGTTGCTGTCAGCTGTGGTGTAGGGTCACAGACGCGGCTTGGATGTCGTTGTGGTTTGGGCCAGCAGCTATAGCTCCAATTCGACCCCTACCCTGGGAACCTCCATATGCTATGGGTACTGCCCTAAAAAAGACCCAAAAAGTTATATGGGATTAGAAATATTAAAAAGTTGAAATTTAAGTTAAGCAAAACAATGGATTGATATATTCTCCCAAATATATTGATAGTTAAATGTAAATGGACTAAGGTCAACTGAAATTCAAAGATGGACACACTGACTGGATTTAAAGATTTTATACAGGAATTCCTGTTGTGGCGCAGCAGAAATGAATCTGACTAGGAACCATGAGGTTGCAAGTTCGATCCCTGGCCTCACTCAGTGGGTTAAGGATCCAGCATTGCCGTGAGCTGTGGTGTAGTTTGCAGACTTGGCTCAGATCTGGTGTTGCTGTGGCTCTGCAGCAACTACAGCTACAGGTCTGATTAGACCCCCTAGCCTGGGAACCTCCTGGCCCTAAAAAGACAAAAGACAAAATAAATAAATAAAGATTTTATACAAAATAAAGTTATTCTCCCAAGGCAACAGAAATAAAAGCAAAAATAAACCAATGGGACCTAATCAAACTGACAAGCTTTCGCACAGTGAAGGAAACCATAAAAAAAACCCCAAAAAGACAGCTTACAGAGTGGGAGAAAATAGTTTCAAATGATACAACCTACAAGGGCTTCATCTCTAAAATATACAAGCAGCTTATACAACTCAACAGCAAAAAAGCCAACAACCCAATTGAAAAATAGGCCAAAGACCTGAATAGATTATCTCTCCAAAGAAGATATACAGGTGGCCAACAAGCCCATGAAAAAATGCTCAACATCACTGATCATTAGCAAAATGCAAATCAAAACCACACCTCTCACCAGTTAGAGTGGCCATCATTAACAAGTCCACAAATAACAAATGCTGGAGAGGGTGTGGAGAAAAGGGAACCCTCCTGTGCTGTTGGTGGAAATGTAAATTGGTACAATGACTATACTATGGAGAACAGTATGAAGGTACCTTAGAAATCTATCCATAGAACTACATTTGGCCCAGCAATCCCACTCTTGGTATATATCCAGACAAAACTTTCCTTGAAAAAGACACATGTACCCGTATGCTCATTGCAGCACTATTCACAATAGCCAAGACATGGAAACAACCCAGATGTCCACTGAAAGATGACTGGACTAAGAAGATGTGATATATATACAAAATGGAGTACTACACAGCCATAAAAAGGAACAAAATAATGCCATTTGCAGCAACTTGGTTGGAACTAGAGACTCTCATACTAAGTGAAATAAGTCAGAAAGAGACAGACAAATACTATATATCACTTATATCTGGAATCTAATATACGGCACAAGTGAACCTTTCCACAGAAAAGAAAATCATGGACTTGGAGAACACTTGTGGTTGCCAAGGGGGAGAGGGAGGGAAGGGGAGGGAGTTTGAGGGATTGGGAATTTGGGGTTAGTAGAGGCAAACTATTGCCTTTGGCATAGATAAGCAGTGAGATCCTGCTGTATAGCACTGGGAACTGTATCTAGTCATTTAAGATGGAGCATGATAATGTGAGAAAAAAGAATGTATGTGTGACTGGGTCACCTTGCTGTACAGTAGAAAACTGACAGAATACTGTAAACCAGCTATAATGGAAAAAAAAAAAATCATTAAAACAAAGTCATAAGGTGAGGCAAAGCTTAGAAGTAAAAGAAGGTTAAAGGAATATAAAATCTGGCAATTATTAGCAAAAGAAATCTAGTGACATATTAATATCAGATAAAATAGATTTTAAGACATGGAATTCCAGCTGTGGCTCAGCGGTAATGAACCCGACTAGTATCCATGAGGACGTGGGTTCGATCCCTGGCCTTGCTCAGTGGGTTAAGGATCCGGTGTTGCCATGAGCTGTGGTGTAGCTCACAGATGCAGCTCAGATCCTCCATGGCTGTGGCTGTGGCGTAGGCCGGCAGCTGCAACTCAGATCTGACCCTTAGCCTGGGAACTTAGATATGCTGCAGGTGCAGCCCTAGAAAGCAAAACAAACGAACAAAAAATTTAAGACAAAAAAAGGATTTTTTGGAATGGAAAGAGTCACTGCATAGGATAAAATGTTCCAGCTAAAAAAGCAATCTTAAACATGATGTCTTAAGAAAATAATCTCTCTATATAAAATAGCATGAATTGACAGAGGTACCAGGAAAAAAAATGAATACTGATTCTGCATAGATCCAATAACTAGAATCTATGTAGACCTACTAATTAGAGATTCCCCACAGATTATGTGCTAGGCCATAAAGGAGGCCTCTATATTTCAAAAATAGGTATCACCAGTCCATGGAATTTGACCATAGCTATTTAAGAATGTTAATACAAGAGTTCCATTGTGGCTTGGTGGAAACGAATCCAACTAGGAACCATGAGGTTGCGGGTTCGATCCCTGGCCTTGCTCAGTGGGTTAAGGATCCGGTGTTGCCATGAGCTGTGGTGTAGGTTGCAGATATGGCTCAGATCTGACATTGCTGTGGCTCTAGTGTAGGCCGGTGGCTACAGCTCTGATTGGATCCCTAGCCCGGGAACCTCCATGTGCTGTGTGTGCGGCCATAGAAAAGACAAAAAAAGACTGTTAATACAAAAATATAAATCAGAAAAATCACATATTTTGACATACAAAAACATACAGGATTGAAGAAAACAATTACAATGGAAATGTAAAACTGAATGATAATGAAAACACTACATAGCAAAAGCTGTGGGGTGAGCGAGCACAAGTGCTGCTTCAAGGGACATTTATTAGGTATGTAGATCACATCAAAAGACTTACTTATACTCTAGGATGATGTTCTCAAATGCAGACAAAACAACATCTAAGTCCACGATGTCACTGGTTTTCTTTTCTTTTAAACACCAAATAGGTACACAGTCAGAAGTATCTAGAACATTTGGATAAGTCTATTTAATACAATGCTTATCAAACACTTAGCTCCAGGTCCAGGGTTCTGAGAGCCTATAAAAATAGTTCTACCATATTGCTAAAAAGAGCAAGCTTTTGAAGAAGCCCAAGGGGGACATGCTCACTTCCTCTCCCAGTCAGTCCTCACCCCCTAACTGCCTTGTCCTTGGTGCTACCACTTCTGCTGAAGCGGCCTAAAGTACTGCTGCCTTTTAATTACCTTGCTGTGCCTTTAATCATCTGCTCTTAGCAAACATGCCTCGTGACTGAGAGCTTTGTTACCTGTCTTTTCTTAGTTTTAATCTATGTAATAGGCCACTTCTAGAACACATGAAGGTTACTGAGTGTACTGATTCAGATAGCTGCAGTATAATATATGAGAGATTAATTATGATACACTTGTGAGCATGCTATTATACATCCATTAAAAGTACTCCAGGAGGAGTTCCCGTCGTGGCGCAGTGGTTAATGAATCCGACTAGGAACCATGAGGTTGCGGGTTTGATCCCTGGCCTTGCTCAGCAGGTTAAGGATCCAGCATTGCCATAAGCTGTGGCATAGGCTGCAGACACAGCTCTGATCCCGAGTTGCTGTGGCTCTGGCGTAGGCCGGCAGCTGTAGCTCCAATTCGACCCCTAGCCTGGGAACCTCCATATGCCGCAGGAGCACCCCCAAGAAATGGCAAAAAGACAAAAAAAAAAAAAGTACTTAATAACAAGGATATGTGTCCAATGAGGGTGAGAAAAGCTCAGCAAAACTCTTGAAGAGTAGGAGTTCCCATCATGGCGCAGTGGTTAATGAGTCAAACTAGGAACCATGAGGTTGTGGGTTCGATCCCCGGCCTTGCTCAGTGGCTTAAGGATCCGGCATTGCTGTGAGCTGTGGTGTGAGTCGCAGATGCAGCTCGGATCCCTCGTTGCTGTGGTTCTGGCGAAGGCCAGCAGCTACAGCTCCGATTAGACCCCTAGCCTGGGAATCTCCGTATGTCACGGGAGTGGCCCTAGAAAAGGCAAAAAGACCAAAAAAAAAAAAGGCTTGAAGAGTATAGACCAAAAAGCATTGCAGTTATTTTGGGGCAAGGGAATTGTTTAAGTGGTTTTATCTTCCCTTCCATGCCCTTGAACTTTTCTAAAATAAACATTTCTATATAAGAAAAATAGAAAACTTGTCTTTTAAAAGAATTGGAGAAAATGCTTTATGTTCCTCCCATTTTTCAATAAACTCTGTGTGTCAATAAAAATAATGTAAAATGACATGGATGAACCTCAGAAAGTTATGCTAAGTGAAAAAAGCCTTCTATAAAAGAGTATATACTATGATGTATGAAAAGAGGATACACCATGGGACAAAAATTAAGAGATTAATTGACAGATGCTAAGTACAATAAATTTTTTAACAGTAAAATCTTGGTAGTAAATGAATATGTACTGTAAAATTATTTTTCCTTTGTTGTATGTTGAAAATGCTCATTATGTTGGAAAAATCAGCTCCTCCAAAGTCATATTTTTAAAGTGACAATTTTATATACTTAAATTTACTACTGTATCAAATTAAGAAATATATTTAAAAAAAATTCTTGGACTTCCTGTTGTGGCTCAGTGGTAACGAATCTGACTGGTATCCATGAAGATGTGGGTTTGATCCCTGGCCTCGATCCAGCATTGCTGTGACCAGTGGCATAGATCACAGACACGACTTGGATTTGGCAATGCTGTGGCTGTGGTGTAGGCCAGCAGTTGCAGCTCTAATTCGACCCCTAGCCTGGGAATTTCCATATGCCACAAGTGTGGCCTTAAAAAGTAAAACAAAAACAAAAACAAAAAAAAACCCCAAAAAACTTGAATGACTAAGTATAAAGCAATATTCTGTACCCAAGTCGTTGGCTTCATTTCTTGATTTCTTCCTTTTGCCATGAGACATCTTCTCCTTTCTCTGAGTTTTCTAAGAGAAAACAAAAAAAAAACAGCAAAGATTTTCATTTGAGAAAAGCTTCTCTTAAAACATATGAATTAAAAAGACAGTATTATCAGACACTGTATTTTAGCTACAATTCCCATTTCATTCTAAGTTAATATATCAGTTAATTATATAAATTATCTAAATTAAGGAAACATTGAAAAAAATTATTGCCTCAAAATAAATTTTTTTTTGGTCTTTTTGTCCTCTTAGGGCTGCACCCGAGGCATATGGAGGTTTCCAGGCTAGGGGTCAAATCGGAGCTGTAGCTCCTGGCCTACACCACAGCCACATTGACGGCAGATACGAGCCACATCTGTGACCTACACCAGAGCTCAAGGCAACACCGGATCCTTAACCCACTAAAAGTGAGGCCAGGGATCAAACCTGCAATCTCATGGTTCCTAGTGGGATTCGTTTCCGCTGCGCCACGACAGGAACTCCTCAAAATAAAAATTAAAACTTCTGGTTGGCTTGTAAAAATGGATGCCTTGAAGTAAATTAAATTTTGATTATTTAAGATAGTAATGCATGGAATCAGCTCAATTTCCACCCCAAGCCATGACAAAGTAACTGCTTCTGAACTAGCTCACTTGCCATAAACAACCATAAAGAGGGAGTGGGGCCTCCCTCAGCTGTCCTTGGATAACAGGCACGACAAGACTGGGAAGCCCAGAAGGTGAGCCCCATGAATGCCTCCCCCACCCCCACGGCAGAGGACAACTTTGGACAGCAGCACAGCCAGCCAGGTCCTATGGAGTGGCAATCCTCTCCACCAAAGGGACAGAACCAGAATGCGGCGGCCGAAGCTCTTGCAACAAGCTGCTCAGAGGACAACACTGGAAGTCTGGGTCGGGGCGGGGGGTCCCCAGAGTCCTTGACCACCTACTCCATGGTGAGGCTGCAAAGAATATGCTGGGCTGTGGCTACCATGGGATTAAGAACATAACAGGTAACAAGGGACCAGAAATTCTGGGGGAAATTAGATGTAGCAAATGCAGAGACCTGTTAATAGCTAGTTAACAGCTATCTATCCAAGTGAGCTAGACCCTAACTTAGGGGTAAGAACTGCTCTAGACCATGCAATCCCTAACAGGGTGAGAATGTCCCCAAGGGGGCCTGCCAAAGACTCTTAGATGTTACAAGGGTTTGTGAGCTGCCAAGCACATAAATAGATACATAGTATATTCATGGTATTAAGATTAGGAGGAAAAAATGTCTAAAAAGGCTTTCTAGGGAGGACAACAATGAAAGGAGTTGAGACACCCTGCCCTAGAGTAAGGGCTACTCTGCCCAACCCTAACAAAGCCTGACACCATCTCTGGTCAGATTCACCAGCGAGACAGGTCTGGTAAGCAAGTGTAATTCCTCCCCTGAGTGAGGGTAGATCCTGTGATTATGATGAGACAGTCACTCCCTGGCTTAGGTTACGTAAGATGCTCCCACAGCAGACTGCAGACTGCAGATAGCGCCTCTGGCTGGCTTTGAAGACGTCAGCTGCCACAGCGTGACAGGGCCAGGCGACGAGGACCTAAGGGGAGCCTCTAGTTGCTGAGCGTGACCCCCAGCTTCAACCAGAGAGGAAACAAGAACCTCAGGCCTGCAACAGCAAGGATTAGCATTCTACTACCAGCCGGCACAATCAACTGAGATTTCAGTCTTGGCCAGCACTTTGACTCCAGTACATGAGACCCAGAGCAGGGAAACTGGCTGAGGTGAGCCTGGACTTCTGACCTATAACAACTGTGATGTATAAATGTACTGTCTGAAGCCACAAAATGTTTTCATTTGTGCAACTGGTTATGCACAAATGAAAACTAATACAGAGGTCGAGTCCCACTGAATTAGAGGGGCTTGGAAGATATCTTGGGCTTTCCATAAACCAACCCTAACAAAGGATAAAACCACACCTACAGAAGTTCAAGACAAGCAGTCAGTAATCAAATTACCGATTAGAATGGAAGTCAATGTTCAGAAGAAAACAGAATTCAAAATCTCAATAACCTATCAACAACAGTAAGCAATACACAATTCCAAAGTACTGGATTGAAAATGTTACACAAAAAACGTGATCTAGGAGTTCCCATTGTGGCTCAGCAGTTAACAAACCCGACTAGCATCCATGAGGACGCAGGTTTGATCCCTGGCCTCACTCAGTGGGTTAAGGATACAGCGTTGCCCTGAGCTGTGGTGTAGGTCACAGATGCGACTCGGATCCTGAATTGCTGTGGCTGTGGTGTAGGCCAGTAGCTACAGTTCTGATTCGACCCCTAGCCTGGGAACCTCCATATGCCGCAGGTGCGGCCCTAAAAGACAAAAAAAAAAAAAAACAAAAAAAATGTAATCTATAGTTAAGACACAAAAAGTTCTCGAAAGAAACTGACATTGAGGTAGCCCAGATCCAGTCATTCCTCGATATCCAAGGAATATGGCTCCAGGATCCTCCACAGATACCAAATCCGATCATGTTGAAATCTCATATAAAATATATAACCTATAAACCTCCTCCCATAAACTTTAAATCATCTCTAGATTACTTATAATACCTGATATGATATAAATGCTATGTAAGTAGCTATAAATACTATGTAAACAGTCGATGGTGCTTGGCAAATGCAACTTTTCTTTTTTGGAACTTTCTAGAATTTTTTTTTTTTTTAATTTTCCAAATATTTCCTATCTGCGGTTGGTTGAATCTGTGGATGTGGAAGCTGCAGATATGGAAGGCTGACTACCTGCTTTGGAAAACAAAGACTTTAAAGCAGCTATCATAAATATGTTCAAAGAAGGAAATGACGGTCTTAATGATTAAGAAGATAGGGAATCTCAGCCAAGAAATAGAAATTACTAAAAAAAAAAAAAAAAAAAAAGAAACCAGAAATTCTAGAACCCAAAAGCAGACTACTAAAAAGGAAAAGCCACTGGATGGTGGTTTAGTTTCCTTGGGTTTTTGCTATAATAACTTACCACAACTTGGTGGCTTAAAACAACAGAAATTTCTTCTTCAACAGTTTTGAAGTTCAGAAGCCTAAATCTATTTCATTGGCCCCAAATCAAGGTGCTGGCATATTTAAGGCTTGATTAAAAAATACTGTATGTGCTTGGGTTATGGGATGGAAATCCTGTGAAATTGGATTGTTATGATCATTATACAACTACAGATGTGATAAATTCATTTGAGTAAAAAAATAAATAAAAAATAAAAAATACTATATGTCAAGAATCCTAAAACAACACATATGACCCAGAAATCTTATCGTAGCAATTTTTTTTAAGGAAATGATCAAGAACATGCACAAAGACTTAGGTTAAAAAAAAAATTCATCAAAACACTTAAATTTTTTAAATTGTAATTCTTCATTAGTAAGAAATTAACTAAACTATGGCACCTTCATGAATGAAATGTCACGCATTAAAATGGCATGGTTGGAGTTCCCATTGTGGCTCAGTGGGTTAAGAATCCAACTAGTATCCATGGGGATGTGGGTTTGACCCCTGGCCTCGCTCAATGGGTTAAGGATCCAGCGTTACCGTGAACTGTGGTGTAGGCCAGCAGCTGTAGCTCTGATTAGTTTCCTAGCCTCGGAACCTCCACATGCCGCAGGTGCGGCCCTAAAAAGAGAACAACAGCAGCAAAAAATGGTATGTAGAATACTTAATGACCAGGATACGGTTCCACATAGGATGAGAAAAGCTCAGTAAAGAACTGTAAGATGCGCTGGTTATTTTGCAGTGATGGGATTATAGGTGATTTTATCTTCCTTTCCATACCTTCCAAATTTTCTACAATAAACATTTTTATAATTAAAAAAATACGGAGTTCCTGTCGTGGCGCAGGGGAAATCAATCTGACTCCATGAGGTTGTGGGTTCAATCCCTGGCCTCACTCAGTGGGTTAAGAATCCGGTGCTGCCGTGAACTCTTGCATAGGTCGCAGACACGGCTCAGATCCCGAGTTACTGTGGCTCTGGTGTAGGCCGGCGGCTATAGCTCCGATTGGACCCCTAGCCTGGGAACCTCCATATGTGGCCCTAAAAAAAAAAAATTATATATATATAAAACTTATCTTCTAAAAGTGAAGGAAAAAGAAAATGTTTTCCTCCTAAACATTTTCAGTCAACTTTTTTTTTCCTTCTCCAGGGAGTTGGTAGATGGTCTCTTACCAGTTGACTTTCTTTTACCAGAATCTCTTTTTCAACAGAGGACTCAGCATTCAGGGGTGCTGTCTTTTTAGGAGGAACTGATTCAGCTGGTTTCGCGGAAAGTTCTGAAGATGCCGTTGCTGCAACAGCTTCATGCTGTTGTGTGCTTATGTTCTCTGCTGGTTTAACTTTTCTTACATCACTTTCTTCAGTGCTTTCAGATTCATCACTAATGGGCTTAAGTTTTCTTCCCGGCTATGTCAAGAAAACAGCATTACTGTTTAGAAAATACAAATGCTTATCATTCTTATTTTGTTAAAAGGTAACCATAAAGTCCACATTTACTTTTTTTTTTCTTTTTTTTTTTAGGGCTGCACCCCCGGCATATGGAGGTTCCCAGACTAGAGGTCAAATTGGAGCTATAGCCTCTGGCCTATGCCACAGCCACAGCCATGTCAGATCCAAGCCGCGTCTGCAGCCTACACCACAGCTCACAGGAATGCTGATCCTTAACCCCCTGAGCGAGGCCAGGGATTGAACCTGCGTCCTCATGGATGCTAGTCAGATTCGTTTCCGCTGAGCCACGAAGGGAACTCCCCACATTTGTTATCTATAAACTTCAAGACTGAACATAATAGGAAGATGGTGACGTGATTGATAGGATGAGAAACCAGTACAAAGAGTTCCAAAAAAATCACCCTGCCTTTGTAAATCACCATCTAAACATATTATGTGAACACTATGAAAATTAACAAGGTACACAGAAATCTGAGATCTTTGTAAAGAAAAACACTTCAAGGAGGTCTCCTGTGGCATAGTAAGTTAAGGATCTGGCATTGTTACTGCAGTGGCTCAGGTCGCTGGTGTACACGGGTTTGATCCCTGGACCAGGAATTTCTACATGCCACATGCTGCCAAAAAAAACCCACTTCAGATATAAAAACATTTCATGTTTTATTTAAAATTATCTTCGAAAACAATACTTTAGGAAAATTGTCACTACAGAACATTTTCTCTCTTTGCATCCAAACAAGCTATGAAATATTTACACATTTCTCCTACTTGCATCCAATTTAAATAGGATATGCAATATCTTACAAATTAAGATAGCAAAGAGAACACGCCTACATACCTTCTTTGCACTAATTTTCACAGACTCGTTTTCACTTTCTTCAATTTCAGACGTGTCTGAACTGTACCAAAAAACAATCAGTATCTTGCACACATTTCATCTTTATTCACATATGTTTGAAAAGGTGCTCATCCAACAAGAAACCAAACGCAAGTTAATGAAATTTCCCACTTGGCACAGGTGGGCCAGCCACCTCCTCAGACTTACTGGTCGCCTCCCACACATCCCCCATCCCAGGCCAGTCCTCCATCCCAGGCCACGTAGGTTTAATGCTGGCAGGCAAGTGAGGGATGGGTGATGATGGAGAGGAGCCAAAGACCTGATTATTAACCGTTTTATATTTTTAAACCATGTGAATGCATCACCTAATCAAAAAATCCTCTTTGAAAAAGTACACACCACTATTTAAAATGAAGTGTGTGGTTTTCCAAATATTTGGCTTTTGTTACTGATTATCAACATCTAGAAAAACTGGAGTTTTCCAAAAACTGGTGGCAGAGAACCCCAGAGAGATGTCCTAATGCAGATTTCTGCCTGAGTGGAATGGAATTTTGTTTTGTTTTGTTTTTTGCTTTTTAAGGCTGCACCTTAAAAAGGTGCATATGGAGGTTCCCAGGCTAGGGGTTCAATCAGAGCTGTAGTCACTGGCCTATACCACAGCCACAGCAACACCAGATCTGAGTCACATTTGCAACTTACACCACAGCTCATGGCAAGGCTGGATACTTAACCCACTGAGCAAGGCCAGGGATCGAACCCACAACCTCATGGTTACTAGTAGGATTCATCTCCACTGTGCCACTAATGGGAACTCTGGGATGTTTGTTTTGAAACGCAGTTTTGTTACTCTCAAAACAAAGTAACTAGAACTGACCTAATAGAGGGCCTTAAGTCAAGGGTTTGCTCTAGCTCATAATTTATCATTAGTACTACAGCTATGGAAGAGTTCTTCATACATAATGTGTTCGCAAGTTGTCTCTAGGGTTATTTTTACAAGATTTCTCTGATCCAGGCCTTCACATCAATCTGTAAAACTGAAACCCAGGCTCCTTAGAGACAATAGCTGAGATTAACAATAGCATTTGTGTTTCCTCTGGGATTACCAGCCCGTCTCCCCCATTCCCAACTTGCACTCAAGACCATTTCTCTCATGATAATTAAGATAACCTGTAAATTAAAGGGACATCTCAAAATCACCTAAAATTCTATGCTCATAAAACCTTTCCCTCTCCTTACTTGTCTTATCTCAAAGCTAAGCCACCACACTGGCATGTTTTCTCAAAGGATAATCAGATGTTAGTTATAGCTACTATAAAGTGATGTCGGAGTTCCCGTCGTGGCGCAGTGGTTAACGAATCCGACTAGGAACCATGAAGTTGCAGGTTCAGTCCCTGGCCTTGCTCAGTGGGTTAAAGACCTGGCGTTGCCGTGAGCTGTGGTGTAGGTCGCAGACGTGGCTCGGATCCCCTGTTGCTGTGGCTCTGGCGTAGGCCGGCGGCTACAGCTCCGATTAGACTCCTAGCCTGGGAACCTCCATATGCCGTGGGAGCAGCCCTAGAAAAGGCAAAAAAGACAAAAAAAACCAAAAACAAAGTGATGTCAACTACTCAAAAATTAAGTTTTTATGACCCAGTGCTCTTGAGGAAAAACAAAAGTTGGCTCAAAAGATCTTTCGAAAGCTTTAGTTCTATAAGCTTTTTCTTAAAGAGCATCCCAGAAGTCCCAGCAACCATGAACAAGTAACTGCTTGAGATCTACCCATACCTTCTCACTTCTTTTCCTTGAGGTGTTGAGGGGAGAGATGGCCCGACGTGTCTGGAGAATTCTTCTTCGTCAGCATAGATTGCAGTGCTGTGTAAAGGAGGGTCTACAAAAGATGGTTTTGAAAAGGGCATTTAGAAATCTGGCTGTCAGGGCAGCACTCAAGTTTGTTCTCCTTTATACTGAAGTACAAAACAACGTTTGTGTCAATGGCTAACAAAATCAATCACACAGGCCACTTCCGATCTACTACCTCGACAAGAAAAAAAAGTAAACCATTCCACCAATACACACGTGGATAGGTGTCAATTATAACCTTACTGTTCTCATAGTATATGGAAACTTTTTTTTTTTCTTTTGGCTGTGCCTACAGCATTTGTTAAGTGCTCAGACTAGGAATCTCATCTGAGGCACAGCTGCGACGACCCGTGCCGCAGCTGCAGCAATGCCGGACCCTGAACCCACTGCACCACAGGGGTAACTCCTGTTATATGGAAACTTTTAAATGAGCTAGCAGGTAAATATAAAGAGGGTGTGTGTGACATTCTTCCCGCACCTGATGGAGCGTCACACATCTACCTGGGAGACCACTGCACTACCTGTAAACCCTGAGGCTTGACGCTAGTACGTTTGTGGATGACCAGCCCTTTGGGGAGGGCACCCTTCCTCCCTCTCTCTGCAGTGCTCAAGCCCTCAGCTAAGCAGAAGTTAACCTGAATGAGGCAAAAGACAGAGAGGAGACCAAATGACCTTGGGGGGAAGACACACGGAAGAGGTGGCTCTGACTGGTCTGGGCTTGTGACCGGGGACGGGATGGGCCAGGAGTGTGGGGGGACTTGCTGAAGGACGCCCAGTAAGAGCCAAGCACCCATTTCCTCGGTCTTTAGCGTGAGTGCACAAACTTAAACATGGTTTCAGATAAACAGCTGTGTGTATGATGAACAGAGCAACTGCACAATTTAAAAGTCAGTAACATACTTTGTATTGGCCACCACCAGGCAAAGGGGTTTATTTACTTCACTGCTGTGAATACTAAGGAAAAAAAGAAAACTAGAGCAATTCCGCATGTAACAAGTCATACAAACTGGACCCTTGCTGTTCAACAAAAAGATAAATAGCCAGTTTCGAAGTGAGGAAAGGATATGAATAAATGCTTCTTTGAAGAAGATACAGTTGTACCACTTTGTTTTATTGCGCTTTGCAGATACTGCCATGTTTTATGCATTGAAGATCTGTGGCAACATTGCATTGTCAGATGATGGCTAGCATTTTTTAGCAGTTTGTGTGTGTGTATGTGTATGTGTTTTGTTTTTGCCCTGCTCATGGCATGCAAAAGTTCAGAAGCCCTGGGATCAGACCCACACTACAGCAGTGACAATGCTGAATCCTTAACCACTAGGCCACCAGGGAACTCCACAACAAAACATTTTTTTAATTAAGGTGTATATATTGTTTTATTAGACATAATACTATTGCAGTGTAACCATAACTTTTTGTGTGACTGACTTTATTGTATTATGGCAGTGGTTTGGAACAGAACCTGCAATGTCTCCACGGTTTGCCTGTGTGCAGATGGCCAAAAAGCACACTGGAAAGTGCTCGACATCATTAGGGGGAATACAGCTCAAAAGCACACTGAGACACCACTTCACGTCCATTTGGATGGCTATTATCAAAAAAGCCAGAGAACAAGCACTGGTGAAGATGTGGAGAAATTAGAATCCTTGTGCACTGCTCATTGGAATAAAAATGGTGCAATTCCTCAAAAAAAAAAAAAAAAAAGTCACAGAATTACCACAGGATCCAGCAATTCCACTTCTAGTCATATCCCAAAAGATGGGAAAGCAGGACTGGAACAGATATTTGCACACCATGTTCAGAGCAGCATTACTCGTAACAGTCAAAAGGCAGAAGCAACCCAAGTGTCCACTGACAGCTGAATGGATCAGAAAATTCAGTATATACATCAAATGCATATACCACACATTTTAAAAGGAAATTCTGACACATGCTACAACATGGGTGAACTTTAAAGACATAATGCTAAGTGAAAACAAAAGGCCAAATATTGTATGACTCTGTCACATGAGGCATCTAGGGTGGTCAGATGCATGGAGAGCTGGAGGAGGGAGTGGGGAATGAGGAGCCTTTGTCTTGTACTCCACGGGTACAGAGTTTCATTTAGGGGAAATAACAAAGTCTCGAGATGGCTGGTGCCGACACTCGCCCAGCAATGTGCTAGTACATACTTAATGCCACAGAACTGACACTTTGAAATGATTAAAATGGTAAATTTTATGTTCTATATTTAACCACACAAACACAGTGAGATGCCACTTCACACCCACGGGGATGGCTAGAACCAGATGATAACAAGATTGACAGGGATGTGGAGAAACTGGAACCTTCTATACAGCTGGTGGGAATGCAAATGGTGCAGCTGCTGTGTGAACAGTTCCTCAAAAAGCCGAAGCAGAATCACTGTATGACTTAGGTGAACAGTCACCCCCTGTATCCACGCTGCAGACTCAACCAACCATGGACTGAAATAATTGAAAAAGAAAAAATTCCACAAAGTTTCAAAAAGCAAAACTCAAATTCACTGCACACGGGCAACTATTTATGTAGCATTTATATTGTATTCGGTATTATAATTAACCTAGAGAAGATTTATAGGGTGCACAGGTCAGATGCAAACACCATGCCATCTTATAGAAGGACTTCAGCATCCTGGGACTCTGGTATCCAAGGCAGTTCCTGGAACCAGTGCCCTGTGGATACTGAAGGATGACTGAACACCCAAGAGCCATGAAAACACATGTCCATATAAAAAGCTTACCCATGAATGTTCACAGCAGGATAACTCCTAAGCCCAGAACGTGGAAACAATGCAAATGTACATCAACTGATGAACGGATATGAAAATGAGGTACATCCAAACAATGGATTATTCAGCTATAAAGATTTTTTAGGAATGAAATACTGATACTTAACTAACACAGAGATGAACCTTGAAAATACTACACTAAGTGAAAGAAATCAGTCACAAATGACCATACAGGATATGACTCTATTTAAATGAAATGTCCAAAATAGGCAGATCCATAGAGACAGGAAGTAGATTTGGTGGTTGCCAGGGGCTGGGAGGAAGAATAGGGAGTGACTACTACTGGATATGGAATAGGGGGTTCCCGTGTGGCTAAGAGGGCTAAGGATCCAGTGTTGTCACTGTAGGGGCTAGGTTTCTGCTATGGCATGGGTTCAATCCCTAGCCCAGGAACTTAATCACAAGGATTATCAGCCCACTGAGGGTGAGAAAAGCTCACTAAAAGGATTGAAGCATACAGACCAAAATGCATGGTAGTTATTTTGGGGTAGGGGAATTTTAGGTGGTTTTATCTTCTTTTCTATGCCTTTGCAGTTTTCTAAAACAAACATTTCTGTAATAAGAAAAACATGAAAAGAACTGAAGAGAGAAAAGGCTTTATTTTCCTTCCAAACATTTTTCAATAAACTCTGTGTGTCAATAAAAATAATGTAAAATGACATGGATGAACCTCAGAAAGTTATGCTGAGTGAAAAAAGCCTTCTATAAAAGAGTGTGTACCATGGGACAAAAATTAAAATAGATTAATGGACAAGTGCCAAAGTATAATAAATTTTAACAGTAAAATCTAGGTCCAAAGTAAATGAATATGCATTGTAAAATTATTTTTCCTTTGTTGTATGTTGAAAATTTTCATGATAGATGTTGGAAAAATCAGTTCCTCCAAAGTCACATTAACTTAAGTGATAATTTTATATACTTAAATTGATTACTTTATATATTTTTTAAAAAGAAATTCTTGAATGACTAAGTATAAAACACTATTGCTGTGGGTATGGCCAAAAAAATGTTCTGGAATAGAAAATGGTGATGGTTGTACAATTTTTTTGACTACACTAAAACTGAATTGAACTGTATACCTTAAAAGGGCAAATTTTATGGTAAGTGAATTACATCTCAATTTTAAAAGTTAATTTCTGGAGTTCCCATTGTAGCTCAGTGGAAACGAATATGACTAGCATCCATGAGGATGCAGGTTCGATCCCTGGCCTCACTCAGTGGGTTAGGGATCTGGCATTGTTGTGGCGTAGGCCAGCGGCTACGGCTCCAATTTGACCCCTAGCCTGGAAACTTCATTAATTTCTTTTAGATTCGGATCTTTTACATTTAGATTTCTTTAGATAAATAATTAAAACATTTTTATCACAGCATAATAAAAAGTGTATTCTGGTAATGCTTACCACTTTTCACCTTATAAATGCACTATTTTCTTTTATTAACAAAAATTAGATGAAAAATATTGATACCAAATTAAAAATTCGTTAGAAGGTGTATGTTTTCAAAATTCCTCTAAGACTTATTCCAGCAGAAACATTTGATCCTGCTGTTCTAGATGTGGGGCCAGGCACATGGCACTTTCTGTATCATTTGTGGCCTCTGGAGTGGCCAGTGATATACAAGGACACACCAGTGACACACCAGCAGAGTAGTCCCATGTGGACAAGTCACACGCCCCTGGTCAGCCAGGTACCAGCCCTGTCTTCTGGACACTCTGAGAAACAAGGTGACACTCTCCTGAAGCATCCTCAGTGTGTTTATGAAAAGGGAAAATTATCCTTTGCTCCTCCCTAAATTAAAGCCCCTTATTGAATAATGCTCCTGGAGGTATGAAGTGAGAAATATATTATATATTCTTCTGTTACAAGCCCACTAGAGCTGGCTTATTGACAAATATGACTAGGAGAGCTCCACTTTGACAATGTTTAATAGAGCGCTAGTTCCAACATACCTGGAAGTGAGAAAAGTTCAGATTATCCTATACCTCCCAGAACATTATATTCGTGTGCAGACCTCATTTTTGTATTTGAAAGCATTTCTATGTTGTTATTAGTAACTAGCCTAAATACTGCAGCTTGAGTTCAAAGGATAAAGTTTAAGGCTCTTAGGATAAAGATTTAATTAAAGTACCAACCAAAAACTACAATGAGGTACTACCTCACACTGGTCAGAATGGCCATTAATCTGTTTACAAATAACAAATGCTGGAGAGGGCGTGGAGAAAAGGGAACCCTCCCACACTGTTGGGGGGAATGTAAAATGGTACAACCACTATGGACACAGAGTAGAGGTTACTCATAAAACTAAATATAGAGCTACCATATGATCCAGCCATCCCATTCCTGGGCACATATATGGACAAAACTTTCATTCAAAAAGAGACATGGGAGTTCCCGTCATGGCGCAGTGGTTAACAAATCTGACTAGGAACCATGAGGTTGTGCGTTCGGTCCCTGCCCTTGCTCAGTGGGTTAGTGATCCGGCGTTGCCATGAGCTGTGGTGTAGGTTGCAGACACGGCTCGGATCCGGCGTTGCTGTGGCTCTGGCGTAGGCCGGTGGCTACAGCTCCAATTGGACCCCTAGCCTGGGAACCTCCATATGCCAAGGGAGCGGCCTAAGAAATAGCAAAAAGACCAAAAAAAAAAAAAATACATGCACCCCTATGTCCACTGCAGCACTATTCACAATAGTCAAGACATGGAAACAACCTAAATGTCCAACAGCAGATGAATGGATTAAGAAGATGTGGTATATATACTCAATGGAATACTACTCAGCCATCAAAAAGAATGCAGTAATGCCATTTGCAGCAACATGGATGCTGTTAGGTGGTGTCTGTATACTGGAGGGAGAATACCAAATGGAGGATGTAAAACAACCATACCATGGAGATCTCACCCAGGCTCCAGACACAGTTTCAGCTGATGGAACAAATAGGAAACAGACTCCAGCATGGATGAAGGCTCAAGGACCAAGATTTAAGGAGCTATTAAACCTCAGAATAAACAGAGCCAAAAGGACAGTTAAAATTCACACTAAGGAGTTCCTGTCATAGCTCAGTGGAAATGAATCTGACTAGTATCCATAAGGACACAGGTCTGATCCCTGGCCTCACTCAGTGGGTTAAGGATCCGTTGTTGCCATGAGTTGTGGTGTAGGTCACAGACACGGCTCAGATCCTGCCTTGCCGGGGCTGTGGTGTAGGCCGGCAGCTGCAGCTCCAATTTGACCCCTAGCCTGGGAACCTCCATGTGCCACAGGTGCAGCCCTAAAAGACAAAACCAAAAAAAAACAAAAAAAAAACAAAAAACAAAACACACTTAATCACACTTAATGGTCTAAGTCCTCCTTCCCTGTTTCTTAAGTCCCCTTACCCTTTCTCTTCGAAACAATGTGACTTATCACCTGAAACCCTAACTATAAAAAAGCCCTTGCCCCAATAGCGGGGAGCCTGAGTTCTCTCTGCTGAGTGCTCCCGGCCACTTTGCTGGTCGATAAACCTGCTTGCGATCTCACTGCTCAAGCCTCTGTTTCTCTCAACTCCACTGTCCTAACAGATGCAACTAGAGATTCTCATAACTAAGTCAGTCAGAAAGAGAAAGACAAATACCATATAATAGCACTTATAATGTGGAGTCTAATATATGATACAAATTCACCTAATTACAAAACAGAAACAGACTCACAGACACAGAGAACAGACTGTTGCCAAGGTGGAGGCAAGAGGGAGTGGGATGGACTAGGAGTCTGGGGTTAACACAGGAAAACCATTACATTTAGAATGATAGACAATAAGGCCTACTGTTCAGTACAGGGAACTACATCTAATCTGGGATAGACCATGATGGAAAATAATATTAAAAAAAGTATATATATATATATATATATATATATATATATGCATGACTGAGTCACTCTTCTGTACAGCAGAAATTAACACAACGCTGTAAATCAACCATACTTTAATAAAACATTAAAAAAAATAAAATACTAACCAAAGGTTTCATAGGGTTCTTCATCTTTCTCATTTTCGCCCAGTCTGCTGATGCTTGAGATATCAGAATTATCAGGAAAATCAAACACATCAATAGGCTTGTGCTTTCGGCCAGGTTTCTAAAAGTGAATAAAGTTCAAAATCATTGACTTGGCCCTAGCAGACAAGAATATTATAGAGCTGGCTTACTAGGCAAGGACACTCCTGCTCCCTAAAGAAGAGAGCTTAGCACTAGGGGGCAGACGCATTTCTGATAATCTAAGGCAGGGCTGGGAAACTTTTGTTGTGTTTGTTTTTAGCGCTGCACCCATGGCATATGGAGGTTCCCAGGCCAGGGGTCGAAATCAGAGCTACAGCTGCTGGCCTACGCCACAGCCTCAGCAATGCGGGATCCAAGCCACATCTGTGACCTACACCATAGCTCACGGCAACGCCAGATCCTTAATCCACTGATCGAGGCCAGGGATCGAACCTGCGTCCTCATGGGTACTGGTCAGATTCATTTCCACTGAGCTACAATGGGAATTTGGGGGCTGGGAAACTTTACGAAGAACCAGAGAGTAAGTACAGTTGACCACTGAACAGCACAGGGACATTTAGGTTGGGACACCCACCCTCCTTGAAGTTGAAAATCCATATAACTGTACAGTTGGCCCTCCTTATCCGAGGTTCCACATCCATGGTTTCAACCAACTACAAATAGTAAGTTAATACTGAAAATAATCTGGGTACAAGTGAACCCACGCAGCTCAAACCTGTGCTGCCCAAGGGTCACCTGTATATTAGATTTTGCAGGTCAGGGGGTCTCAGTTGCAACTATGCAACTCAGCCGTTACAGCCTGAAAGCAGACAGTGGCAACGCAAAGCAAAGGCATGGCTGTACTGCAATATAACTTTATTGTGGATACTGAGATTTGAATTTCATATTTTCACATATGATAGTCTTCTTTTGATTTTACTTCAATCATGCAAAAATATAAAAACCATTCTTAGCTCGCAGGGCTGTATAAAAACAGGGGGGCAGGAGTTCCTACTGTGGCACGACGAGATTGGCCGTGTCTCTGCAGAGCCAGGATGCAGGTTCAATTCCTGGCCTGGCACTGTGGGTTAAAGGATCCAGTGTTGCCACAGCTGTGCCTCAGTCACAACTGCGGCTCAGATCCCATCCCTGGCCAGGGAACTCCATATGCCTCGGGGCGGCCAAAAAAGAAGGAAAAAAAAAAAGAAAGAAACGGGGGTAGGCTAGGTCCGGCCCATAGGCCACGGTCTGCCAACTACTGAGCTAGTGCAGCCCCATCCCCAGAAATCTGCCCGCCTACCTCCAAGTCCACCACCAGTTCTGAAGACGAGTTGGGTAAAAACTCCTGAGTTCAGGAGAGAGACGGGTTTACAGTGCAATCTACTAATAAGCCGCCTAAGACTGCTCACCAAATCCTGATGAAGGCCCACAATATAAAGAAAACCATCCACAGTAGCTCTGGAAAATATGGACAAGTGCCTTTAATGGACAAGAAAATATGGGGAAATTCTGGAAGGTATACAGGAGATGGAAGAAAACTGAGAAACCAAACAAAACTACCACTCGCAGGAATTCCCCTTGTGGCTCAGTGGGTTGCGAACCCCACTAATATCCATGAGGATGCAGGTTTGATCCCTGGCCTTACTCAGTGGGTTAAGGATCCAGCATTGCCATGAGCTATGGTATAGGTCACCGGGCTCAGATCCCAAGTTGCTGTGGCTGTAGTTCTCATTCAACCCCAGCCTGCAAACTTCCATATGCTATGGTGCAGTCCTAAAAAGCAAAACAAAAAAGAAAAAAAAAAAAGAAAATTACAACAATATGGAGAAATGGCTATAAGTGAAAAAAAAGCAAATACAGAATGTTGCATGATCTTTAAATGTTGTACAATCTTTAATCTCTGTATTGCCAATTATGAGAAAGTTATATTAAAATATAAAAGGATAACTTACATCTTTCATGGACTGTGTTCTTCCTACAGTGTTCTCTGAATATCTCACACTATAAAAGAGCAAACACACACACACGAGTTAGGAAAGCTTTAAAAGTAAAGGGGAAACACCAGAACTTACAACCTCTTCCAAGCATTTTCTCTCCAAGTCACATTCCTCATTAGTTGTACTAACAACACACACATGGTGAAATGCACAGGGCAAAACCCTTTTAGAAAGCCAAGCCCATCTCTCATGCGCTGAACATTTTTTTCTAGGTCTAATCATATCACCTTTGTATAAACAGCATAGCTCTGCTCTCAGGGATACAGAAACCCCCTAACCCTGCTGTCATCCTTGTTCCTGAGGTCACATCAACAAGGGCTGACTTTCTGCAGAGATGAGCGAGAGGTCCCGAAACTTTGTCAAGCACCCGAGCCCGTTCCATACGGTGCCTGCTCTTTCACACACATTCTCTCATGTGGCTCCACAGTGAGCCTTAAGAAGAAGTGAACCCCATGGTCCAGATGTCTTTTTGCCCAAAGCAACATGCAGCCAAGAGGAAGGGAATCCCAAATTAAAATCTGCATCAGTTTGAACCCAGAGCCCTCCTCACTTTCTACCCCTTCAGGCCCCTTCCTGTGGGCATTAGGACAAGGGGATAAAGCCAAGCATCTCCAACAAGCTTAAAATAAGGAAGATGTAACAAACCAGAAAGGAAACAGAAAATAAGCAGGAAATCCTACTGTCGGTGCACCAGGAGAGGTGGGAGGGCAACGGGGATGTCCCCACACACAGACCTGACTTCAGACACGCCCTGCATACCCCCAAGAGTGCGTAGCAAAGTCAGTTTAGTGTCTGAACCAGTGTTTCTTTGAGTAACTTTTATCTGATATCATTTCAAACCTACAGGAAAGTTGTGACAATAGTCTAAGCCTTCTGTATACCTTTTGCCCCACTTCACTACTGTTTACATGTTGCCTCATCTGCTTTCTGTATGTATTCGGTAAATGGGGAATACTGCAGTGTGTCCTTCCTAAGGAGGTGAAATCTTGCGTAGTCACAGCACAATTTTCAGGTCACTGACATAATTATCTAATCATATCCAAGTTTCATCAACTGCCCCATCACATCCTTTAACCTTTCCCCCACACTCAGCATTTTCTAAAAGGACAAATAAAACCCCCAAAAAACAAGAAGAAAATTTTCTTTCTTTTTTGTCTTTTCTAGGGCTGCACTCGTGGCATATGGAGGTTCCCAGGCTAGGGGTCGAATTGGAGCTGCAGCCGCCGGCCTACACCAGAGCCACAGCAACACCAAATCCGAGCCACGTTTGCGACCTACACCAAAGCTCATGGCAACGCCAGATCCGTAACCCACTGAGCAAGGCCAGGGATCAAACCCAAAACCTCATGGTTCCTAGTCAGATTCATTAACCACTGCGCCACGAAGGGAACTCCGAAATTTTAAGAAGAGAATATAAAATATAATAGTACCATGCACTGAACATAGTATTTCATATACCCTTTGTTTTATGTGTGTGTACATACTGTGTGTGTGTGTACACACTGTGATGTAAACATCATTGCTGTGAATTACAGTAAGAAAAGAAAAAGTTTGGTTCTCAAGCTTTCAGGCATCAGACTCACCTGGAGGGCTTGTTAGAACAGACCACTTAGCCCATCTCCAGAGCAGCAGCTGATTCAGTAAACCTAGGATGGCCTCTACGCTTTTGCATTTCTAGCAAGCTCCTAGTGCAGCTGATGCTGGTCAGGGAACCACACTTTGAAAACCACTGCTTTATTTGAATCTCAGACCCCAAAGAAGGGAGAATAGGTATTGGTGTAAGGCATCTATGATTCTGGGGTCCTGGAAAGGTAAGTAACGTCAGTGGTCACAGCCAAGTAACAGAAATGGGAGTAGAAACCCGATCACATACTTTCTTAACCTACTCTTTCTAAGGACCCCTGCCTTATCTGTGCTCAAAACACAGGTCAAGTTTCCTTCTCACCTTAGGCAAGGAGCAAGAAGAGACTCCTAAAAGATGGAAATCTCCATGACAACATATGTCAAACTTTCAATGTACACACACTAGTGCATTTGGGGGGGGAAGGATGAACAGATTTCATGAATCTCAAAAGGCAAAAATGTTACATGTATGTGTATAGTTTGTGTACAGAGAGAGAGAACCACCCCCCACTGGCCTAGCAGATAAAGTTTAACTCTTGTCACCTGATGTTTCAAGGTTCCAATATTTTTTCCCAGTCCTCCTCCCCACTGTGGGGTCTTAGGTTCTTCCCCACTGGCCACTGGAATCTAGTCTCAGTTTACTCCACCTCCCTGCTTTGTCTTACCCCAGCCTTTCCCCTATGCTGTCGGCTCGCCTCTACCATCACCCCACATCTACAAATGCACCTTCTCCAGGAAGCCTTCCCACGGTCCAGGTGGAACTCCTTTGCAGACTAATCAAAGCAAGCCAAGGCCCCTCCGGCCAGGACCAGACACCACCAGCAAGATACTTGCCAACAAATCCAGAGGGAATAACATTTTAGAGAGCAGTTTTGCAATCTATTTTAAAATGCATGCCCTTTTTGATTAAAAACAAAAACAAAAACAAAAACCTTGCCCCATCCTGGCTGGAGTGCTCCTTTAAGAACCACAAGCAGCCGGCCGGAGATGTAGTTCAACTTTATGGTCTGTGGTTTGTGTTACAAAAATAAGCAAGGTCTTGAAAATAATAATACTGACTACCAGCCAGAGTGTAAAAGCCACTAGAATGTGATGTCTGGTAAGCGGTAGAGTGGTACGCCCTCATAAGTTATTTGTTGGACAGTTCGTTTTAAAATGTTTTGTCTACTTTAGACTACACTCACCCAAAATGATGCTAACAATAGCCAGCGTTCTCGCCTGCCCGCCAGGCACCGTTATAAACTGTAACTCCTCTAAGCTTCCCCGTAATTGCTAGAAAATTGTGACTATTATTACTCCCCTTTTACAGACCTGGAAACTTATCGCTAGGACAAACAGCGCAGTACCAGAACCAGGCAGCACCAACAGCTCCGAGAGGCCCAAGATCCGCGGAAGAGAAAGAAGATAAAGTGGGCCCCCAACCTGTGTCGCGAGGGTCCTCAATACCTACCCTGAGCGCGGTACTCGTCCCGGCTGGGCCATCACAGCCCACAGCTCCCTGCGCCCGCGCAGCTCCTGAAGCTCCCGCCAAACCCCGCGCTGCTCCCAGCGGCCAATCGGGGCCGAGCACGCGGGCACGCCTCCCGCCCCACGCCGGGTCTTACACAAGGCGGGCTAGGGCTCTTCCCTGTCCTAGAGCGCTAGAGAAAACCCGGTCTGGTACTGCGCTAGAGCGGATTTGGAGTCCAGGCTTTAAAACCAGTTGCTGACAGTGCATGACACGCCAAAGATTTGTCGGGTTTTTCCTCTCACCCACGTGCCTCGCCCTTTTTCCTAGGTTCCAAAGAGTCAGAGCCGCCAGGGCCCGCCCTTGGGGGCGGGGAGGGGGAGGAGCCAGTGCCGGAACTGGAGAGGGCGCCCGCCTGTGAGGGGCGGATCCAAACCCACGGTGGGACCGCTGGGTGCTTAAGCGCCTGCGCAGCTGTCTAGAGTAAAGATTTGGAAATAAGATTTGATTTTTAGTCTGCCAACGCCTGTAATCAGTTGTGTCATCTTGGCTTATTATTTTATTTCTACCCCAGTTTTTTCACTCGTAAATGGAGAGGGCCTTTTCTGGAGCTAATATACTCTGATTCTTTACTTTCTCTCTAAAAAATGCATTATCCTGCAAAAGATGATTTTGGACCCCTATCACCCCCCCCAAAAAAAAGAACTCACTCAAAATGGATCAAAGACCTAACTATAAGGGCTAAAACTATAAAACTCTTAGAAGAAAACATAGGGCAAAAGCTTCATGACATTGGATCTAGCAATGATATCTTGAATCAAGACAGAAAAAGCAGTTTAGGATGATGAAAGAGTTCTAGAAGTGGCTAATGGTGGATGGTTGCATAGCCATGTGAATATACTTAAGTAGTGCCACTAAATGGTACAGTTAAAAGTGGCTAAAATTCTAAACTGTATGTTACGTATATATTAGTACAATAAAAATTATTAGATTTCATGCACATAATATAGCATATACAAAAATAAAATGGAGCACACAGATGGTCACCACTCGATAGGAAATTAATATTTATCATTCCTGGAGTTCCTGTCGTGGCTCAGTGGAAACGAATCTGACTAGTATCCATGAGGACGCAGGTTTGCTCCCTGGCCTCATTCAGTGGGTTAGGAATATGGCATTGCCAGTGAGCTTTGGTGTAGGTGGCGACATGGCTTGGATCTGGCATTGCTGTGACTGTGGCACAGGCTAGTGGCTATAACTCTGATTGGACCCCCTAGCCTGGGAACCGCCATATGCCATGTATGCAGCCCTAAATAGACTACACACACACACACACACACACACACACACACACACACACAATACATATATTTACTTAATTACATAATTACAAAGTAATACATACACATATATATATTTATTTATCATTTCTTCCAAGGATAACCACACTTCCAATGTTGCGTTTCTCATTCCCATGTTTTTCTACCTTGCTATATTCCTAAATAATGTTATTTATTGTATATTTTTAAACTTTATACAAATAATATTTGGATGTATTGTGCAAGTGCTCTTACTCAAAGATATAAATTTTAGGTTTATTCACAGTGATGCATGTAGCTCTCATGCATTCATTTTTGTAATGCATTAAGTAAATATATCACATTTTCTTTATTCATTCTCCCATGTATGGATAGATCAGTTGTTTTCAGTCTTTCTGCTGCTACCAATGATGCCGAGCTAAACGTCCCTGTAAGTGTCCTGCAGGGTACACAGCTACGAGACAGGGATAGACGCAGCAGAGCTATTATTGCCTCATGGGATAGAGACATTTTAAGCTACGTGAGAATGCCAATATTTACACATTGTTTTATAAGCAATTAATAAAATCTTCCTGGTTACATATACCTTTCAATACTTAGAATTTTCAATACTTTAAATGTTTTACCTAACTAGCAAGTTAAATGGTATCTTATTGTGTTTTTGATTGCATTTCTCTTAAGTTGATCATATTCTCCTTGGTTATAGGTCCATCCTGATTCCTTTTCAGAAAAATACCTGCTCACCCCACCTATGAATCACTAGGGCAATTGCCAGAGAAGAGTAAATTCCCTTTGAGGTATTGAAGGTATTTCCCCACCGAATGTAGAAATAGTGTTCCTGGGATCTCAGAAAATTGTCACCCTTAAGAGTGTCAGGGGAGTTGTCTGGTGGCGTAATGGTTAACATTCTATCCCAGGCCAAGGAACTTCTGCATGCTGTGGGTACTGCCAAGAAAGAGAGAGAGAAAGAGAGGAAGGAAGGAAGGAAGGAAGGAAGGAAGGAAGGAAGGAAGGAAGGAAGGAAGGAAGGAAGGAAGGAAAGAGGGAGGGAGGAATAAGAAAGGGAATGTGGAAAGGAAGTTTCATTTCCCAGGAAAGCGACTGTTGTCAAACCTTTTGTGCTATGGGTCCAAAAAAAGAAACTATCCAGTTGTTAAAACAAGAAGAGGTTCAGTGCTCTGGATGGAAGTAAAAACTCAAACCAAATAGGTTTAAATAATAAAGCAATTTATGAGCTCATGTCACTGAAAAGTCCAGTGCTAGGATGGCTGTCAAGCTTAGTTTGAGCTAGAGGTTGGAGAAGCCATCAAGGCTCTGAATCCATTTTCTTGCCCTTCTTGTACAGTCAGCCTTTTCCTCAGCCTGGATCCTGCCATTATCATCATCATCGCCTGGATTTATTGAGCTTTTACTATGATCTAGTCATTGTTCTAAGTGTTTAGTATTTATGAAACCATTTAATCCTCTCAGTAACCCTATGTGGTAGGCTCCAGAATCCCACTGTACATATGAGGAAACTAAGCAGCAACCCCGCAGGTAGTAAGTGGCTCTGGCTGCACTAGATCTGAGGACTTTGGCCCAGAGCTTGCATCTGGCAGCCCTTCCAAGTCTCACCTCAGAATTCCATCCTTCAGAGACAGAGAGCAGCTATGTCCCAGCATTCCCAGAAGAAGGCCTAAGATTTACTCTGATTAGATGAGCTGTCATGATGTACCTACCATTATTAGCCAGAGTTCCAGAGAGACAGAACTAATAGGATATGTGTGTGTGTGTGTGTGTGTGTGTGTGTGTGTGTAGGTAGACAGACAGACAGACAGACAGCTATGTGTGTGTAGATACATGATAGATAAATAGATAGATGATAGATAGATAGATAGATAGATAGATAGATAGATAGATAGATAGATGATAGATAGTTTTATGGAATTATCTCACACAATTAATTATGGACACTGGCAAGTCAGAAATGACCAGCAACCTAGAAATCCAGGTAAAGGTTGATGTTGCAGCCTTGAGTCTGAGTTCTTCAGAGCAGCAGCCTAGAAATGCAGACAGAATTTCCAAGTTGCAGTCTGTTCCCAGTCCCCATCCCCTCACAACCACCTACTTTGTTCTCTGTATCTCAAAATCTGTTTGGTTATGTTTGTTCACTTGTTCTTTTTTTTGACTCCATGTATAATTGAAATCATAGAGTACTTGTCTTGGCCTCACTTATTTCAATGAGCGTGATAGTCTCTAGATCCACCGATGTTGTCACAAATGGAAAGATTTCATTTTTATGGCTAAGATTCCATTGTGTGTATGTGTGTGTGTATATATATATACCACATCTTCTTTACCAGCCATCAACTGTTGATGGGCACTTGGGTTGTTTCCATATCTTGGCTATTGTAAATAATGAGCATGGGGGCGTGGTTCATGTATCTATTCTAATTAATGTTTGCATTTTCTTCAGATAAATACCCAGGAGTGGAACTGCTGGATCATGGCAATTCTATTTTTAATTTTTTGAGGACTCTCCATACTGTTTTCCATAGTGGGTGCACCAATTTTCCCCCCACCAACAGTGCCTGAGGGTTCCCCTTTCTCCACATACTCCCCAACACTTGTTATTTGTTGTCATTTTTTTTTGGGGGGGGGGCCATTCCCACAGCATGTGGAAGTTCTCTGGCCAGGGATTGAACCTGCACCACAGCAGCGACCAGAGCCACTGCAGTGACAGCACCAGATCCTTAACCCACTGCATCACAAGAGAGCTCCAAAAAGCTCTTTGGTCTGATGTAGTCCCATTTGTTTATTTTTGCTTTTGTTTCCCTTACCTGATGAGAAAAAAATATTACTAAGCATAGTGCTATGTTTTCTTCCACAGATTTTTATGGTTTTAAATCTTACATTTAAGTCTTTAGGCCATTTTGAGTTAATTTTTGTACATAGTGTGAGAGAGTAGTCCAGTTTGATTCTTTAGCATGTAACTGTCTAATTTTCCCAATACCATGTATTGAAGAGTCTATCTTTTCCCCACTGTATATGCCTGCCTTCTTTGTTGTAGATTAATTGCCCATGTAAGCATGGATTTATTTCTGGGCTATCTATTCTGTTTCATTGATTTATGTGTCTGTTTTTGTGCCAGTACCATACTATTTTGATGGCTGTAGCTTCATAGTATCTATGGTGCAGTCCTGAGGCAGGATTCTTTCTTTGGGAAATCTCAGTTGTTGTTCTCAAGGTCTTCAACTTATTAGATGAGGCCCACCCATCTGCTTTACTCAGAGTTTACCGATGTAAATATTAATCACACCTTAAAAAAATATCTTTGAAGTCCCCATTGTGGTGCGGCAGAAACATATCTGACTAGTATCCATGAAGATGCAGGTTTGATTCCTGGCCTCGCTCAGTGGGTCGAGGATCTGACATTGCCCTAAGCTGTGGTGTAGGTCACAAATCCAGGGGTAGGATCCCACGTTGCTGTGGCTGTGGTGTAGGCCAGCAGCTGTAGCTCGGATTCGACCTGTAGCCTGGAAACTCCCGTATGCCGCAGGTGCAGCCCTGAAAAGCAAAAAAAATAAAAATAAAAAATACATTCACAGCGACATTTAGATGGATATTTGACTAAGCCAGTGGGCACTATGGCCTCAACAAGTTTACACATTATCCATCACACTACCCTTGAACTAGCCCTTGCCAATGGAATGCATTCATTAGCTTCCTGGTACCACATGGATCCTCCTGGAACTGGGGTGGTAGATGGTGGGGGGAGGGAGTTGGAAACTGGGAAAGTGGGAAATGGATCTTCTGGAAACAGACAACCCAAATCCACTAAAGGAACTTCCCCATAGTTGTAGAGCTGGTCATAGGGAAGCCAGGATTCCAACCTCCAAACTCACACTGTTCTCCTCCATCATGATGTTTGCCCAGTTAGACCATTGGCTTAGAGCAGTGACTCTCTATTTGGGTAAGGGAAGGGGAGAGGGAAAGGGGCACATTCCAGGGTCTCTGGGGCATGCGTCATGTGACAAAGCAAGTCAACACTATAATGTGGAGACCATGCTCAGCTTGCTGTGGTCAGAGGCTGGGTAAGAGCCTGGTCTAAGACTTTGATGCTGATCAGCAACCTCAAAGCTTCTGCTGGTTGTTTGTTCTGCTGGGAATGGACATGAGAGCCCCCTCGAGAGCATCTGAACAGATAATGGCAGGAGTAGAGCCCAGTTTCGGGGAGGAGGAGGACAGGAAGGTCCATCATAAGACACTAATAGAAACGTGGGGCTGGAGGCTGGCTGGAGGGGGGAGGAGGGACAGTGGAGGAGAGAGGAGGGACTCAGCGAATCAGAGAAGCTACAGCCAAGGAAAGAGCTGGTCTACGGGACACTCCTCATAGTAATGTGGGGGGAAGAAGCCATAGATAAGATTTTCTATTTCAAGATGCTGCCTGTTGAGCTGTACTCTTCCCACCACTGTTAAACTTTTGTAAATGTTTGCTAAACTCAAAAACCTTGTCGGGGTGTGTTGAGGGGGTGGGGGCTGGAGTGGTGAAGTAGGGGTAGTGTTCAGGATGGGGTGTTGGAAGGGAGCTGAAAACTAGGAGGGAGTCAGTGGCTCCAGAGCCTCAGGGTAACTTGGAGCAATGGGGGGGCAGGGGGGTGGAGAAGGTTGGAGGTGCTGAAAGGCGTCTATGAGGCGGGTCGTGAGGTCATGTAATTAACTCTCATGTTTGGAAAATAATAATTTTAAAAACCTATTGCTTTTATTTATACAAATTCAGAAAAGAAAGGTACAAATCATCTTGGATGCTTGGAATAAATTGAGTGGTTAGGTAAGAACACTTCCCTGCAGAGTAGGTTGATTTATTTATTGGTTCCACATTTTGGAATTATTATTTTGATGTTCAATGAAAATACAAGTGCAAATATTAATTGATCTTACAGGATTACCATGAGGATAAGAAATAAAGGCATATAGAAGGGCTTATCTTTGGGGTGAGGGGACTGCATCATGCAGCAGCTTGATTTAGGATCTCACTTCCCAGACCTGGGTTCAGTTCCCGACCAGAGACTGAACCCAGGCTGCAGCAGTGAAAGTGCCAAATCCTAAACACTAGACCAGTAGGGGACTCCCGGGCTTAGAATTTTTATTATGCCTCTTTGCTTTCTTTCCAGCGATCTTGGTCTGTTGAATTGCCTATTCAGGGCTGTGCCCACTAGAGGGCAGAGAAAGAACGGGGCTGGAGATCGGAAAATGTAACCGGAGACCAGAGTTGCTTGCTAAGGTTCAGACATTGCAAATATTGGCTCAAAGTCGGTTCAAGATTAATAAGACTAAACATCTTATTAACTGCCTTTGCTCAACTCATTTTCCCCTTCATGTGCATGATCCTCTTCCATAATTTATCAAATCCACTCCTGTGAGTTTCCTTTAGGGCAAAGAGTATAATTTTCTCTTGTGGAAAATAAGATCATTTATTTATCAGATTTTCCAAATTTCTTTTTTAACTTCTTACAGCACCTATGAATTATTGGGTACACAGGAATAACCCCCATACCTGGCAGTTCTCATCAGGAAGGAACTAAAGTTGTTATCTGTTTCAAACAGACCAACTGCCTGACATCTGTAACTAAGATACAGCAAAACAAACCCAAAATGTCCCAGGAGGGAGGAGGGTGCGGGCCAGGAGGGAGGAGACCTTCCCTTGGATTCTCGCTTGAAAGAAAAGGGGCAATAAAAATTCAGAAAGGAAATACTATTTGGTGTTATTAAAGTTGGAGGGCAGTAAATCAACTGTATTTTAAGAAAATAAAGAACAATGGTAAAGGCAACTATAGATATCATTAGCTATATAGAGGTAATAAAGATACGTATAAAAGCCATTATTATTGCATTTATACTTTCTAAACTTTCTAGTTTTACTATGTGATTTAAAAACTAAATGCATAAAACAATAATATAGATCTATATTCATAGAAATGTAAGTACATATTATAAAGATGTACTGCATGCCAATAAACAAAGATTTTTCCAGGGAGGGATGGACTGGGGGTTTGGGATTGGCATACGCACACTGAGGTATATAGAATGATTGGCCAATGGGGACCTGCTGAATAGCACAGGGAACTCTACTCAATATCCTGTGATAATCTATGTGGGAAAAGAATCTGAAAAAGAATGGATGTGTGTGTATATATAAGTGATTTATTTTGTCATACAGCAGAAATCATCACAAGATTATAAATCAACTATACTTCAATCCTTTTTTAAAGATGCAGATAAACAAAAAGAAAGAAAGTAAGAAGGAAGGAAGGAAAAAGATTTTTCCATTGGAGCAAACTGAACATTAGCCCTCCCCATGTCACATGCTTTCTGACACTGCCCTGGCTCTGATACCTGGCTACTAAACTTGTTTGCTCTGTAACTAATATTCTACTTTTTCCAGACCTAACTGGCACTTCTCCTACCCAATCTGAGGTCACATGGCCAAATAGATCGGATCACCGCATCCTGACGATGTGATGTCACATAGTTCAGATTCCATTCCTAGCTCCCTGCAGGACTAAGAAAGTCTGGTGCAGGAACCCCAGCAGGAACATTCTAGCAAAATTCAGGATTTCACTAGCCAAGAAAAACCGACTTCTAACCCGTGGAGGGAGTAACCTTATAACTCAAATTTCTACAAGGACCAAAGGGGCACAGAAGCTGAGGAAGAGAAAAGAAAATGAAAGAACACTCCAGAGAAAAAGATTTTCTTAAGGAAAGAAGAGAAATAAAGTTTCTATAGTAGAAACTTGTCTCTGTATTCTCACTCATGCTCTGGTTAAAAATGAACTTTCTGGAAAAAGTTTTCATCCTTGTAATGACCTTGCTCACACAGACGTGACTTTGGGGTGGCCTGAGAACACACACAGTTGTGAGATTGACCTTGTTCAGAATGCTTGGGGCAAGCAAGGTCCTTTCCTCAGGGATCCTTTCTGCTCAGCCAAGGAAGGAACAGTGAAGAGCCAGGGACCCTTCAGACAAACCCAGGTCAGACAGGCTTCCCTCTAACCCCAGGTGACATAAAAACCTTCTTCCTAGAACCTTCTGCAGGAAGAAACACCTCCACCCACTTTCTGGCTGCCACCTTGTACCTCATGGTCCAGGTCACTCACCCTTTTGACCTTGTCCCCTAACATAAAAAGATGGTTATCACCACACTACTGCCAAGCCACAATCATGCTCAACAATTTGTTTCCTGCATTTAGAGAACTAGAAAAACCTTCCTAGAGGAAGTGACAGCTGTAATCTCACTGAAATAAAAGGGCAGGAGCAGCCAAGCGGGAGTAAGAGATTGCTCTAGGGAGGGCGCATGCACAAAGTTCCAGGGGTGTGTGAGAGCGTGATGCATTCTGGGAGCGAGACTAAGCTCACTGTGGCTGGAACAGAGATGGGGAGGTGGCGAGAGATGAGGCTGGGCGGTGGGGGACAGGTGGGGACCCTCCAGGTCCTTAATCCTCAAAGTGTAGCGCACAGACCAGTGGCACTGGCGCTGCCTGGGCGCTTATTAGAAATGCAGAACTTCAGGCCTGATTCCAGATTTATTGACTCAGAATCTGCATTTCAAGATCTCCCAGGGATCTGATGCACAATCACGTTTGAGAAGACCTCCTCTAAGTACAGTCAACAGATTAAACCTGAGAGGGGTAGGAAACCTCGGAATGATTAAGCAGAGGAATCACCAGATTAAGACTTGTGCATTAGAGAGATGATTCTTGCCACAAGGTGGAAGAAACGTGGGTGAGTTAGTAGAGAGCAAAACTGGAGACAGGAGGTCAAGTGAGAAGCTGGTGCAGCTGGCCTGGCCAGAGGTGGCGCCATCCTGCTTGGCAGGAGGATTTAGGGATGGAATGCTGTGGATGGATTTGATGGACAGCAGAGAAAAGCATCAGTGAGATGTGGCAGCTAAGGCTGCCTGGGGAGGCCCTGGAGTTTCTCTCAAATGCAGCCCAACGACAGTTCAGCTAGGGTGGGGCAGGGAGGGAAGCTGGCAGGTACCAGCAGGGTGGGGGCGGCAGTATCAGTGGGCGTGGGAAAGCAAGAGGCTCAAAGACAAGAGTCCCTCTGTGCCTGCACATGTTGCCCAATGCAGAATGCCAGCCGACTGGTTTTACACCCACTCCACGTATGTCCCCTGCAGCAGCACTGCTGTCACACACTGACTCACCCTCCAGCTTTACAAGCCACATGCAAAGCAGGAAGACCGCCTCAGGTTCTTGGGGGAAAATCCAGAAAATCGTGTTATAACAAGGACCATCACTGTTAGAGAAATCTAATAGAACCAGCACCTCTTTAAAAATCTAAACAAAAGAGAGTAGGAAAGAACTTACAAGCAATACATAGTAGTGAAAAAGAACAGAATCTTTCTGCTTCCTGGAAAGAACAGAATCCCTCTGTACCTGAGGCACGGTGCTGAGAAGCAGAACTCACCTAGCAAGACACCCACCTTTTGGACAAGTCAGGAGCAGAGGAGTTAAAAGCCAAAGGAGGAGTTCCCATTGTGGCTCAGCCATAAGGAACCCAACTGGGGATGAATGGGTTTTTTCCTGGCCCTGCTCAGTGGGTTAAGGATCTGGCGTTACTGTGAGCTGTGGTGTAGGTCACAGATGCAGCTCAGATCTGGCGTTGCTGTGGCTGTGGCGTAGGCCGGTGGCTACAGCTCCGATTAGACCCCTAGCCTGGGAACCTCCATATGCTGCGGGAGCGGCCCAAGAAATAGCAAAAAGGCAATAATAATAATAATAATAATAATAATTCCCTGTTTCAACAGCACAGGGCATAACTGACCCCTCTCCCTGCAGCACTTTCCTCTCTGGGCTTCAGGGACCCCACCTTCCTCACAGCAGGTGTCAACTCCTGTGGCGGGTTCTTCCTTCAGCGCCCCACCGTGGAGGTCCCCCTGTGCTCTGTGTGGGGCCTCCTCCACTTCCCACGCAGGTTTCCTGGTCCCACAGGTTGAAATGCCTCTTGTGTGCTGTGATCTTCCGACCTATCTTCTGAGCCGTTGGCTCTTCATGGGGACATGGCCCGCACCAAGCTCATGAGCCCCTCCCCCAAACCCAGGTCCCCAGTTTCCCGGGCTCCACCACCGACCCTTCCGCTTTCCTGATTCCCCATATACAGGCAATGTGGTTCTGCCTCTAACAACGCCCCCCCACTCCCCCGCTCATCACACTGGCGTCCTTACCAAGCTCAGATTATCTGTCCTCTCTCCTCTGGGCCTTTGCACTTGCCATTTCTCGTATTTGAAAACTTTTTCTCCAAACGTTTGCAAGGCTGGTTCCTCTCATTCTTCAGGTTACCATCACAGGTGTCACCTCCTCCTAAGGGACCTTCTCTGACCACAGTACTTAGAATAGGCCCTTGTGGTCCCCTCTCCTGTAGTCTGTTGTTTTCCTGAACCATCCATCACACTCCGAAGGTGCTCATCTGCTTTCCTGTCTGCTGCCCATCTCTCTGTGCTACAAAGTGAGAGCCCCAGGCAAGGGTCTCTCATCTGCTCTGCTCACTGCTGCATCCCCACAGCCCAGAACCAAGCCTGGCTCTGAGCTGACCTGGAACTGAGTTACACCTGGAACTTGGATCCATCACCTGCCCAACAGGTGAGGATTAAATGAGGATGTAAGGGCAGAAAACAGCATAGCTGCTGGTAGGAATTCCACAGCGCCTGAGCTGTCATTACCTCCAGAGCTTCCAAGGGACCTCATGAACCTGCCTCATGCCTGCCACCCAGCTTATACCCGCTTTCCTCCTGAAACAGAGTGGCTGGTTCCACCTTGCTGGATTCGCTACCAACATTCCAGAGAGCAACCATATTTAATTTTGATAACTTATAAAACCAGAATAAAACTGGGAAGTGGTATTAGCCTCTGCTATGACAAGGGACAATCATGAAGTAAGAAGCAAAACCATTTGGACTAAAGCTTAGAGGCAGAAACTGTGGGCACCAAGAAACAAGCCAAGGACATATTTTATCAGGAAGCTATTGCCACAGGCAAATGAGAAGAAACTTCTACAGGCATGAGGTGAAGGCTGTGTCTAGAGCCAGACTGTCCAGTATGTGTGACATGGATCAAATTCATGTGCTTCAATTTCTTCATTGTACAACAGGGACAACAGGAGCACTTGGCTCAAAGGGTTGTAAACATGAAATGGGTCATCTAGATAAGATGCTAGGAATAGTGCCTGGCATGTGGCAACATTCGATGCATTTCAGTTATGATTATTCCAAGTAATCTAAAAATTGGGAGTGAGCCAAGCTATTTAACTACCAACTGCCAAGTGCACCTAAAAACAAACTGTCAGGATTCCCATTGTGGCTCAGTGGGTTAAGAACCTGACACACTGTCTGTGAGGCTGTGGGTTAAAGATCCGGCGCTGCCATGAGCTGTGGTGTAGGTCGTGATGCCACTTGGATCCTACATTGCTGTGGCTGTGCAGCTGCATCTCTGATTTTCCATATGCTACATGTGCAGCCATAAAAAGAAGGAAAAATACCCCTGTCTTTCTGAGTTTAGACATAGTGAGGGTGTGTCATTAGGTCTTTGAGGAGGGGCAAGGTGAACTCTGAGGGCGGCAGGGCTGTGGCTGTGCTGCTGGATTGAGAAGACCCACTGGCTGGGGGGGCCAGTTTTGATCTGTAGGATAGAGGTCCCGTATACAGGGCAGCACAACACTGAAGACAGTGTTTAGGGAAGTATATCCAGAAAATATAAAGAACTGCTGCTCAGTAACAAAAACCAATCCAATTATTTAAAGTAGGGAAAGGAGGAGTTCCCATGTGGCTCAGCGGGTTAGGGACCTGGTACTGTAACTGCTGGGGCTCTGGTTACTGCTGTGGCACAGGTTTGATCCCTGGCCTGGGAACTTTCACATGCTGTGGGTGTGTCCCCCCACCACCACTGCCCGCCAAAAAAGCTAAACAGAATAGGGAAAGGACATTTCTCCAAAGAAGATATACAAGTCACCAGTTAGCACAGGAAAGGATGCTCAACCTTAGAATCATGAGGGAAATGCAAAACAGAACCACAATGGGATATCACGTCACACCATTAGGATGGCTATTATCAAAAAATCAAAAGCCAGTGAGTGATAGTGAGGCTGTAGGAGAAAGTGGAACCATTGTGCATGGCTGGCGAGAATGTAAAATGGCACAGCTGATGTGGAAGACTGGCAGTTGCTAAAAAATTAAACATAGTATTACCCTATGACCCAGTCACCCTGCTTTTAGGTATTTACCCCAAAGAACTGAAAGCAGGTTCTCAAACAGATGTTTGTACACCCACGTTCAGAGGAGTACTACTCTCAGTATTTAAAAGGTGGGAACAACTGTCCAGCTGTCCATCAAGAACTGAATAAACAAAATGTGGTCTAATTCCACAAATATCATTCGGCCGAAAAAGTGAGAATCCTGCCATTTGTGACAACATGGATGGACCCTGAGAGCAAAAGACTTACACTATATGGTTCACTCATGTGAGGCACCTTGAGTAGTCAAATCCAGAGGCAGAAAGCAGTGGCTGGTGGCCAGGGGCTGGAGCGAGGAGGGACTGAGAGGGGCTGTTTAGTGGGGAGAGTGTCTGTTTTGCAACATGGGAAAATTCCAGAGATGGACGGTGATGCTGATTACACAACAGTGTGAATGCACTTAGTGCCACCGAACTGGATGCTTAAAAATGATTAAGACGGTAAATTTTATGTGTATGGTACCAGAATTTTTTTAAAAAAGAGAAAAAACAAATAAAAAAAAAATCAACCTCATTATAGAAGCTTCGTTCCAAATTTCAAATATTTGTTCAAAAGAGAGTTATTTAAGGAACCCCCACTAGTTCCCAAGCCCTCTGTTGGGAGCTACGAGAGGAGACAGAAAGGTGACGCTGAGCGTCAGGAGGCTCACACTTCCCCACTTACGGGCCCAGAGCACAGGGAAGGCGGGATGGAAGAAGATGAAACTTGGAACTAAATAACCAAAACAAAAAGGCACAGTGGGTGAGGAGTCTCCCGACTGGGGATGCGGATGAAGGCAGGATGAAGGCAGATGCCAGCGCCCTAATCACAAGACTGGAGAGAAGGAGACTATTTAAACACAACGTGTCATCAAGGAAATCAGGAGCAGATTAACTAACACCTCTGGAAAAGTCTTGAACATGACAGCACAGGGTTGCGACAGAGGGAGAGAAAAAGGAAAAGTCGGGTGCTCTCAATGAGACATCTTCCCCAGCAGTTCTGTACAAAGAGAATTACTGAAATTCAGCAGAATGAAATCCACTCCAGAACCACCTGAGGCTGAGGGCTCCTGCAAAGTAGCTTTTCCCTCAGAGATTTTGCATTTAAGATTATCCATGTTGGGGAGTTCCCTGGTGCCCTAGCAGGTTAAGGATCTGGCACTGTCACTGCAAGTGGCTCGGGTTCAATCCCTGGCCCAGGAACTTCCACATGCCATGGGTTGCAGCCAAAAACAAAAGACTGAAAACCATGTTATTGGCGTTCCCGCTGTGGCGCAATGGGATCGGCCATATTTCTGGAGCGCTGGGATGCAGGTTCAATTCCTTCCCCGGCAGTGCATTAAGAATCCAGTGTAGGTCGCAGCTCAGATCTGAGCCCTGGCCCAGGAACTCCACGTGCTACGGGGCTGCCAAAAGAGAAAACAAAACCAACAAACAAAAAAACAACCCACATTATTCACACCATGACTTTCCTCCTTGAAACATGGTAGGACAGGGAAGCTGGCCAAGGGCCCCTCATCCTGGAGAGGAGACCTGGGAGGGAGGGGACCATAGGGAGGGGCTCAAGGCTGAAGTCATTCTTGCTTTTTCCTCAGGCACATCAGAGGCTATTCCAAATATGACACGTGACATGAAAAGGAAAGCTTCACTCACTCACTTGAAATGCAGAAATATTTATTTTGGTTTCCTTCATTGTTTTTGGAAATTCTGTTTTGGTTTATAAAACATAGAAATAGCCAACACTTAAAGCAAACATTCAAAACCCCAAGGTGACAAATTATTGACTTTTTGTGCAATTAAGAATACATGTATGAAGTTAGGCTACCAAATAGTGTTATTACAATGATGATTCTTTAGTGCAAACCCTGGTGTGCTTGTATAATACATGTATTTACGTGTCTAAAAACAACTGCTTTCAACGTATAAATGACAACTAAATTCAGTCACAGGTGGCAAAGACTTGCAGTTAAGTGAAATGCTGCTAATTTCCCAAATTAACTTAAAAAAAAAAAAAAACCTTGAGACATTAACCCTAGGAGATGAGTTTTTCAGATTCCTATGTCCTAGAATTTTGGCTTGTCAAATACATTTCATAGAAATCAGGTAGCATTATGATAGAAGAGCATTTATCACTGTCCATTTCAATAAGTACCCAAGTGTATCTATTCCCTTAATATTTTTAAAGACATGCCTTGCCTGAGAGTTTATTCTGGGGGGTGGGGGGTAAGCCACTTAATCACAACATACTCTTTTGATATGAAAACCACATTAAAGATCCATGGCCATCAGACAGAGCGACTGGTTCAGCAAAGGTTACATGGACAGTTATTTAGGCGTCACAGTTGAACACGGTTGATCCAGGTAATTATTTCCTTCTTGAAATGCTCGTCTTCACTGCAGAGTCTAAGGCAGATTTTTCAATAACCCTTGGGAAAGGATGGAGGGAATTGGGTCTGGAGGAGAGGATCAGAGAATATTCTGCTCTGTGGGTGCCAGGATCCACCGACTCCAGTGGTAGCTGTCTGTGCTGAGTTGGGTCTGCCCTTTGCTTCACTGGCAACCTTCTGATCCGACGGGAATGACAGGGGTCAATCAGAGGGTTGTAGGAGCGAGTGTGAAATGGGGAAGGTGGGGGGCGGCAGGGATGTTAAAAAAACCCTCTGGTCCATTTGCGACATCCTTCAGCCGGGACGGTTCCCTCCAGTGCACGGTACTCTCCAGAGCAGCAGACAGCTGCAGAATTTGCAGCAAGCAGCAGACGTCTCAGAAATAGCAAAGTCCTAACTCCTTGGTTAGCAAAACAGGGAGACAGAAGTTTTCACCCACCTTTTATAACTGAGGACGTTGTAAATAACTTAGCACATTGATAGTTTCCCCTTAACAATTTTTTAAGGCTCATTTTGGAAATTGTGTATCACCGTGAACACGGTCTGCGACGTGAGGTGACCATAAGGCCGTGCTCCATGCCCTCTCCTGTTCCTATGACGAGAATCAAATCTGAAAGAGCGAGGCAGACAAGGTGCTTCTTCCCTATACTTGCTGCCGTCGAAACCACCCTGTGAAGGCCATTGGCGGAAGGGGACCGCAGAGGCGGTTTCTCCCACCTTCCTTCCCCACATTAGACTTTGACGGTGGAATAAAGTTCATCGATTTGTGACCTGAAATAATTCCGAAGCTCTGGCCTTTTAGCCTTCATTGTCGGGGTCAGAAGGCCGTTGTCGATGGAGAATAATTCAGGGTGAAGACTAATACCTCTGACCTGCAAAGAAACCAGGCTGTTAAAAGGAGGGAGGGGAGGTCCCTTCGTGGCTCAGCGGTTAACGAACCCGACTAGGGTCCATGAGGATGCAGGTTTGACCCCTGGCCTTGCTCAGTGGATTAAGGATCTGGTGCTGCTGTGGCTATGGTGTAGGCCAGCAGCCGTAGCTCTGATTTGACCCCTAGCCTGGGAACTTCCATAGGCCACAAGTGTGGCCCTAAAAAGCAAACAAACAAAAAACCAGGAGGAAGGGAGGTTGGTCGGACACTTGAGCCTGAAAAGCACTTAAGCCTTCGCAGAGAGAGAGAGAGAGAGGCTTCCGGGCGGTCCACACCAGCCTCTCATGCCAGGCCCAGCTGCGCTGTCACCACAAGGGCAGAGGCAAGGCCTGTTCTTAGGACAGAAGAGGACCGCAGCCTGGCCCCCAGGAAGAGAACTCATACCCCGGTTACAGGAATCCCCTACCCACCAAACCACTCCATTAACCCTTCCGCACGATGTCTTTACAGCACCTCGTCCTCTTCCAGAACCTATTCGCCAAGGACATCCTCCAGTCAAGATCCCGTTTTACAGAAACTCATACACTTGGATGGAAGGCTTACCTGTTCAAATGATTTGAGGCCAGCATCCCTCCCCAATCTCAGCATGTCTTCAAGAATAGCTTTTTTGACATCCTAATGAGGTAAGAAAAAGAAGAGCCTTATTCCTGTATGTGTCTGCTCTGTGTGTGTGTGTGTGTGTGTGTGTGTGTGTGTGTGTGTGTGTGTAGGCAGTGGGGGGCGCTGCACTTTGCACTTCACGCAAAGGCAAGAGCAGAAGGGGCCCTAACCCACCTTGTTTCTGCACAGTTCTTCAAAGGAGCCTACAAAGCCTCTCTTCTGGGCCCAGTGGCCTAGCGTCTCAACGTCTGGAACCACAATCGCTATGAGAAATGCCTTCAACAGAGAGAATGAGAGATGACACGGCTCGATCCAGATGCTTTAAAATCGTTCTTTATTATCTGCATCGTGTGCCCCTGAGGGATCTGGTGGAAGGTCCTGAGCCCCCTTCAGAGCGTGTTAGCAGCACTGGGAGTCCACGAGGCAGGTTAAGAACTCCTGCCTCTTACATACAGATAGCAGTGGGAATTTTGTAGTAAACGTTTTAAAAGAACCACTGGAAATCAAAATCTAATAAAATTCTGATTTTTATTTACTTTTTTTTTTTGCTGCACTCATGGCATGTGGAAGTTCCCAGGCCAGGGATCAAATCCTCACCATAGGAGTGACCCTCACCATAGCAGTGACAATGCTGGGTCCTTAACCCACTGGGCCACTAGGGAACTCCCTAATTTTTACTTTTGTGTCTACTTTAAAAAATAAAAGTCAAAATAAGCAAACGAGGGGATAGATATAAAAAAGCTGTTTTAAAAAAAGAGAAAGAAAAAAGTATGAAGATTAATTTTTTTAAAATTGCTGCATTTTACTTATTTTTATTTCTATTTTTGCCAATGCCCATGCCATGTAAAAATTCCCAGGCCAGAGATAGACCATACCACAGCAGCAACCTGAACCACTGCAATGACAATGCCAGATCCTTAACCCACTGTGCCACAAGGGAACTCCTGTAGATTCATTAAAAAAAAAAAAAAATCTCCAGTACCTCATTCTTTACAGTTTAGTGACAATGAAACTAAATAAAAATCAAAGGCATGGAAAGGTTCCAGGTCAAAGAAAATTAGGTGCATGCTCAAAGAAGAACAGGTGTGTTTTCTTATAAGAAAACATTCTTCTCAAATTATTTAAAAATCTTGAAGTTCCCGTTGTGGTGCAGTATAAATGAATCTGACTAGTATCCATGAAAAGGTGGTTTTGATCCCTGGCCTTGCTCAGTGGGTCAGGGATTTGGTGTTGCTGTGAGCTGTGGTGTAGGTTGCAGATGCTGCTCGGATCCCCCGTTGCTGTGGCTGTGGCATAGGCCGGCAGCTGTAGCTCCAATTCAACCTCTAGCCTGGGAACTTCCATATGCCGCACCAAAGAAAAAGCAGAAAAAAATACCAAAATAAAGTAATTTAAAAATCTTAAGATTTGTAGAAATATTAATCCTCAGGAAACCAGACCCCCTTTTCTTTCTTCCCACCAACTGCTCAACATTTTGGCAAATGATGTTTCATTAAATATTGACCTGAGTTTTCAACTTTAAGGATATGTTGGCTTGGAATCACTATTTGTTCAAAAATGTGGAGTTCCTGCTGGGAAGCAATGGATTAAGAATCTGACTGCAGCGGCTCAAGCCACAGCTGTGGCTCGGATTCAATCCTTGGCCAGGGAACTTGCATATGCTGTGGGTGGGGCCATGAAAAAAAAGATGTAGGAGGCACATCATATATCATATCATAAATAGTTGGATTTAATGTTCCAAAATTCTAAACTTTCTTTTAACCCGTATATCAATATTTACCTTCATAATTAAGTTATAAGCTTATTTTACCCACTCCCCAGTATCTTTATCCAACTTCCCTTGGAACAGCAGACCACTCTACGTAAAATAAAAATAGGGAAATTCAAGAGAAAAAAACTTTTCTGGATAAGAAGTGCCAAGAATAAGAGGCACAAATTTCTAGTTACGAAATAAATGGAAGAAAAAAAGTTTAAAAAAAGAAACCCCAAGCAGCAAAAAACCAATAATGTGTCAATAACATTCCTATACGTCAGACACGAAAGGCAATTCACATGTGTTGCACACTACCCGCTGCATTTAAAGGCCCTGGACTTCTCAGCACGAGCCAGCAGGCACAGCGCTCACGGCCCAGGCAGCACGTACCTGCAAGCTCTCTCCGTGGACAAACACCTGAGCCACAGGCTCACTTCGCAGGTAGATGTTTTCGATCTTTTCCGGAGCGATGTACTCTCCCTGTGCCAGTTTGAAGATGTGCTTTTTCCTGTCTATGATCTTCAAAGTGCCATTCTGTTTGGGGGTGGGTGGTGAGCTGTGAGCAAGTCCCGGGGGCTGCCCCACCCCCAGCAGTCACACAGAGCACCAGGCACTTCCTGTGCACTGTCATTTAATCCTAATAACCTCCAGCAGGGGTCAGCTGTCAACCCATTTTATAGAGGGGGAAACTGAGGCTTAGAGGGACGAATATCTTGCCCTTGGCCATCAAGCCAAGTGGAGAGACAGAGGAGGGACCCCGGAGCCCCCTCACTCTACCTCAGCCTCAGCCACCTAGAGTGCCCACCTGCTCCCTTCACTCGGCCTCAAGTTGGAGTCAGGTCAGGACATGGGGGCTCCAGCAACAGGCTCAAGCCGTTCGAGAGCAAATGCTCACTTCTCTGTCGCTGGTCCAGGGCAAGGAAGGGAGGGTGCTGCTCCTGGCCCTGTGGGCGGTCAGGCGGGGGGTGGGGTCGACTGCCCGCATGATGGCTGTGGGGATGCTAGGATCTCTGAAGGACCAGACTCGCCCAACGCCAGGTTGCCCACCTCTGGTAACCAAAACACCATCCCTACCCTGGCTCATTCTCCCCTTTGAAAGGGACCTGCTGGAAGGGTCCGAGAGTTCCCTCAGCCCAGATGGTTCTCTGTCTCCAAAAGGAGCCAGCTGAGGTCCAGGGAGATTATGAGATACGTTCCTTGGAGACAGAGTCAGAATTAGAACAGATACTTAATCCCTCCCGCGTCTGGAAAGGACTCAATTTATTTCTGAAGAGCCTGGTATTCTGACATGTGAATTAATTTGGGGGGGCATTTTATAAAGCAATAGAAATTTCAGAGTATATAGCACCTTAAATCTGTAAGACTTACATCTGTAAGACACAATAACAAAAACTATGCCAGCCATTTGGGTGTGTGCAATTACACACAGCAACAACTCTAAAAAGCAGTGGTTGTCACCACTGCAAGCAAGAGTGGTCAAACCTATGGCTGGCTTCTTGCATAAGTGTCTCATTGCCAAGATGGACTCTGTATTTCTCTATAGAAAATGGTTCTGAGGCTAAGTTCGAAGGAGTTGGCCTAATCCTCACCAACACTGTTTCTAATGAGATGACGATCCCAAGAAACATGTATGCTCACAAATTCTCATCGGTCCTACATTCCTGGCAGCCTACGCAACGCCCCCCAGACCTGAGCTAGGGCCTCAACGTCGAGGCACAGCACTGAGAGGTGAAAAGCCAGACACAAGTGTCTTTAGATCTCGAGCCGGAAGCAGCAACCAGAAAGGATGCCAAGTGTCAAAACAAGCCATCATGGGCTGCAGCTGAAGTGCAAATGCTTCACAAGGATGCTAAGTGAAAGCCTGTTTCCCGCAGGAGACAGGAAGGGTCTACATTCAGCCGCTCAGTAAAAGAGGAGAGAAAGTTAGGGAGCCACTGCCATGGGGGAGGTTTTCCTCCCCAGAGTGGAACAAGGGTGTCTGTGACCGGGGAGGTGACCACTCACTGGCAACCACTTTCCAATGTCCCCTGTGTGCAACCAGCCATCTTTATCCAGAGCTTCCGCTGTTTTTGCTGGGTCCTTCAAGTAGCCTTGAAACACGTTTGGCCCTTTCACACACACCTGAAGGAAAAAAACCGAGAGCAAAGCATGGGCATGGGAACTGGAGGAAAGTGGTCAAAAGGTACCAATGTCCAGTTATAAGGTAATTAAGGACCGGGGATGTCACGCACAGCATGGTGGCCTGACAACACAGTCGTGTGTAGTATTTGAAAGCTGTTAAGAGAGGAAGAGCCTAAGAGTTCCCATCACGAGGAAAAAGAGACCATTTTCTTTTTCTTTCTTTCTTTTTTTTTTTTTGTATCTATAAGAGATGATGGATGCTCAGTAAACTCACTGCAGTGATTGATCATTTCACAATACATGTGAGTTAAATCATGACTCTGTACACCTTAAACAGTGTTGGATGCCAATTAGATAAAACTGGAGAGAAAAAAATATGATCTATTTAAGAACACTGACTGGGGCTTCTCCAGAGAAAACTGTGTGTGTGTGTGTGTCCCAGCTTTTAGCCAAAGCCCTGGATTCCATGATCCAGATGGAGCCACCGGAGTCTCACTGGGGTTGCGGCAGCACCTTCAATGCTCCCACTTCCCTTCCTTAATGGCCTTGGCTGCAGTCAAATTCTAGGGTTCATGTTTGCTCTATGTTCTAGCTCAGGGGGGCTGGAAAGTCCCAGCTGGTATGAAATCACTAATTAACGAGGCCTCCCTTCCACCACTAACAGGCACCAAGGCCAAGGAGCAGACAGGAAGCTGCAGCCCAGGACTTCAGGCCCTGGAGCCTCTGTACCCCCTGGGCCCACGTCCCCATCGTGCCTGGGGGCAGAAGGTGGGTTTCTGTGCCCACACCCCTACTGCACCCCCCTGAGAGTTAGACATAAATGCACCTTCAAAAAGAAACCTGTGTGACCCCAGGGTCGCCACGCCCCATGCTGAGAAGTGGCCCTGCTATGAAGAAACCACAGTGAAGGGGTCATCTCGGGGTCTCACTCACCTCGCCCTCACCCTTGGCAGCCAAGTAATTCATTTCTTCCACATCCACCAGCTTTATAAGGCTGCAAGGCATTGGGGCGCCCACATGGCCTGTATGTCAAATAAAAGAGTGATCACTCCTAATGTGACGGCAAATATCCCCAGGCCAAATTTTTCTCATCACAAACAAGCCTACTCAGAATGAGAACAGCTAGTATAACCCCCTGGTTTCGGCTGTCCCAGTCAGTCTCCTCCTGATAAATTAATTTAGAGAGTTGATTCCTAGAAAAGAGACAGAAACATCCCAAAGTCTCTTAGGGACTTGTTCCCAAGTCTGATGCTCCAAATTATTTTTTAGGGTATAAATCGCTTTGCTGCTGACTTTAAGGGTTTCCAGGAAAACCTGGAAGCAAGTTTCCCAAAAGCCTGATCATTCCTGCCCCCTCTCCCTCACATGGATGCCATGGCCCCGTTCTCTATGAGAACAAACCTTGATCAGTCAGATGGTTCTGCCCAACATGGCCTGATGCCCTTGACTGTGGATGAATGCGTTTTATAGGTGAGTTTATGATGACAGGACAAAGCTACCTTTCACAGCTCATTTAACTCTCCTGCCAAAGGGTGCTAGTATTGGCTTCTTTTCCCCAGACAAAAATTACAGGAACCAGGTAAGTTTTAAGAGAGGCACAAATCATTCTTCCTATGTTTTGATCATTTTAGGTTAAATGTTTGATCATTTCAGCTTAAAGAAGCTACTCGTCTAAATCCTCCAGCTGGTAGCGCACCAGGGGTTAAAGAGTGAACAGACACTCTGAAAGAGGTTCATAGACAGCTAGTGTCAATCCTAGTAGAATTATGCTTCTAGAGAGCGTCTGATACTCGAAGCCATGTCATGACGTGCTCACACGGGTAATACAGCAAACAAAGCAGGGACTTCATGATCACAGTGCAGAATACACCACCCATGTGGGATGGGGTAAGCACAGAAGCTTTGCGGTCAGGCCTGGGTTGGAATCCTGGCTCCAAGGCATAAAGTTTCGTAAATTCGTATACGTTATTGTCATGCTTCTTAGCCAACAATCAATCCTTTCCTCCCAGAGGTAACAGGGGTGTTGCTGGGCTGAAGGGCATGTAACACACATCCTAAGAGCCTAACACGGAGTCTCACCCAGGACAGGGGCTCAACCAACTGTGTTTGTCGTCCCTCTTTTGTTTCCTTTTGGGCAAAAGGACTTGAGTTTACTTCTATCTGGAGTCTCAACACCCGGTATAGCACACAGCGGGAATTTAATCAGTATTTATCGGCAAGTCATTGGGTCCAATCCATTACTGGAAAGCTTTTGGACCAGACATTCTGAACTTGGTATAAAGGCACCATCTTTAGACATGATCTTCAGGATCTATGTACATCTCTATTGCCACTCGCCCCTCTTGACAGTCAGAGCCTCAAAATCACATCCCGCTCCACCACAGGAGGTGCTTTCCATGCAGCCCCCTGGTTTGTAAGACTGGCGGCCCCAGGGCTTCATCACCCGGGACACAGCACTTGTTTAAGACAGTTAATTAACCCAATTCCAATAATTCCAACATGAAGAGTAAGGCCAACAAGGAGAGCCCGCCACTGCCTACCTGCGGTCCAGTCCCCAGGCACCGTCAGGCTGCACCCGGCTGTGCACTCCGTCTGTCCGTAGCCTTCGTAGAACTGGGTCACCAGAGAAGGAAGAGGAGGAGCAGGGGATGGTCACACCTTTGATGGGAGGCTCAGTAACCAAGGTCCCCTTGCTCCTGGCTACCGGCTGACTGGCAAATCCTCCTTCCAAACTTTCTGTTTGGCAAACTGGCCCCGCACACTGTGCTCCACTCATCACAGCAGCCGGCACCCCTGCTCCGCCTGCCAGCGCGGCCATGGCCATGTCCACTTAAACTTCCAAGCACAGGCAACAACATGAGGACAGGTCACGCTGACACACATGTCCTCCTTGTCACCCAGTCTCTGCTCCCCACCCCCAAGACAGGTCCCCTGCATGGTTTTCAGGTGGCTTCTCACATACAACTCATGCCCCCCCCCAACCCCGGGAAGAAAATTACCCAGTGGAGATGCAAAGGCACATTCTGCTTGGGTCAAAGATACATACGGGCAGACCTCGTTTTATTGTGCTTCACAGATACTGCGTTTCTTACACTTTGCAGGTTTGTGGCAATCCTGTGCTGTCATGTGATGGTTAGCATTTTTCAGTGATAAAGTATTTTTAAATTAAGGTCGATAGGCTGTTTTCTAGACATGATGCTATTGCACACCTAATGGGCTACAGTCTAGTGTAAATATCACGTTTAGGTGAACTGAGAAACCAAAACATTCATGTGACTGGCTGTACTGTGACATTCGCTTCGTGGCCGTGGTCTGGAACTGAAGCTACACTGTTGCCGAGGTGTGCCTACATCGCCTTCTCCAAGCAACCCAGGAATAACATGATCTTCCAAACACTAAGACACATGCCGGGGAGGAAGACCGCCCCCCCCCTCCCCCCCTGGGGAAGGACGTGGTCCAAGACCCTCGGCCACAGGGAGGTCACCTACCTGGCAGCCCAGCGCGGCCCTCAGGAAGGTCAGCACGGTGGCGGACACGGGTGCCGCTCCTGTGACCATCAGCCTCACTTTTCCTCCCAGGCTTGACTTGCAAGGCAGGGAGAAGACACGGGGTGAGGGTCAAGTGGCTGGAATTGGTGGGCTTCTCAGAGATTCCTGAACCCTGAGGCCCTAACCCACTGGCTTGTCTGCAGGCTGCACAGAGCTCACTAACAGCCAAGGACGCCCAGGTGGTCCAAGAGGACACCTGACTAGTTTGTTTCCACCCGAAACCACCCCATTCGCTCTTGGCAGGAATGGAAAATTAAGTAGCTCTGCTGCCTGCAGGGATTTTGAGGAATCAGAACAAGAGTGTGGTAGGTTTGTGGCACCACCACATTTGGGGGGGACATAATTCCATATTCTTTATCACTCATGCCTACAAAATTACCTCAAGGGTGACATGGTTGTTCCAGAAAAGTACAACAAAATGGGGAATCAGAAAGGCCATACTCCCTGATTCTTTTTTGCCCTGGATAGCTGCAAACACTGTTCAGATTTATCTTGGATATGGCTCTGTCCTTAGTTTTTGGAAATATGCCAGGAGTTCCCATTGTGGCTCAGTGGAAACAAATCTGACTCAGCATCCATGAGGATGCGGGTTCTCTCCCTGGCCTTGCTCAAGTGGGTTAAGGATCTGACATTGTTGTAGGTCACAGACGCGGCTCAGATCCCATGTTGCTGTGACTGTGGTATAGGCCGGCAGCTATAGCTCCGATTCCACTCCTAGCCTAGGAACTTCCCAGGTGCAGTCCTAAAAAGACAAAAAAAAAAAAAAAAAAGCCAGAAATCCTCTCTCTCACCTTTTCTTTTCAAAAGGGCTCACATACATCATAAGGGTAGAGGATTAAGAGGTACAAAGTACTGTATATAAAATAAGCCACAGGACATAGAGTATAGTATGGGGAATAGAGCCAATATTTTATAAAAACTATACATGGAGTACCACCTTTAAAAATTGTGAATCACTACACTGTACACCTGTAACTTACATAATATTATACATCAACTATTCTTCAATTTAAAAAAGAAGAAAATTTGAAACTCAGATTTGTTTATATGACAAATAATAGCAATGAGTCAATGTGCTACCTGTATTTTGTGGAAGATCAGTTTATCCCACAGGCTGTTGTTTCTAATGATGCCACTGCGAAGCTCAGCTTCCTTCCTCTTGGAGGCGAAGTCCAACAGCCATCGCTTCAGCGTGGTGTTTGCTTGTCCAAAAATCTAATGAGTCAGGAAACAAGAAGGGTGAACAATGAGAAGGATGGAGAGAATTGCAAAGTCAGATAATAACAAGTGCTCGTGAAGATGGGGGAAACTGGAACCCTCATGCACTGCTGATGGGAATGTAAAATAAGGCAGTTGCCTTAGACAACAGATATGCAGTTCCTTTTTTTTTTAATTTTTATTTTTGTCTTTTTGCCATTTCTTGGGCCCCGCGGCATATGGAGGTTCCCAGGCTAGGGGTCAAATCGGAGCTGTAGCCGCTGGCCTACACCAGGGCCATAGCAACACGGGATCCAAGCCACATCTACAACCTACACCATAGGTCATGGCAATGCCGGATCCTTAACCCACTGGCAAGGCCAGGGATCGAACCCACAACCTCGTGGTTCCTAGCTGGAGTCGTTAACCACTGAGCCACGATGGGAACTCCAGCAGTTCCTTACTTAAACACAGAGTTACCATATGACCCAGCAATTCCACTCCTAGGTACATACCTAAGAGAATGAAAACACATGTCCATACAGACCCCTGCCCATGAATGTTCATAGTAGCATTATTCATAAGAACCAAAAAGCAGAAATAACCTAAAGGCCCATCAATGGGTGGGTAGATGGATGAATAGATAGTGCAGCATCTACACAGTGGAATGGTATTTAGCCATTAAAGGGAAGGAAGTAAGGGTGCATGTAATGATGTGGATAGACCTTGAAAGTATGCTAAGTAAGAAGCAGGTCACAACAGAATATTGCATGATTCCATTCATAGGAAAATCCAGAATAGGGAAACCTATAGATTCAGAAAGTCAATTCATTTTTGGGGAATGGAGGGCGGTAACAGGGTGGAGGATAACACATTCTTTTTGAGGTTGATAAAAGTGTTATAAAATGGACTGCAGTGAATAGTTGCAGAATTCTGTGAACAGACTAAAAGCCTCTGAATTGTATATTTTAAATAGGTGAATGGTATATAGCATGAATTATATCTCAATAAAGCTGTTTTTAAGTTTTTTTTAAAGGAGTTCGCTTGTGGTGCAGCAGGTTAAGGATCTGGTTTGGGGGGCTGCTGTGGCTTGGGTTTGCTCCTTGGCCCAGGAACTTTCAGGGCCGGAAAAAAAAAAAAAAAAAAGTTTTGTTTTTTTTTTTTTTAAAGAACCATTAAAAAATGAGAAGGTTCTCATAGATGACAGAAGCCATGGCTCAAAGTAAATAGTATTAAAACCGCCTGATCCAATTCATTCTGGACATGGCCCACAACACATGGGGATCCTGACTTGGTGTGGGGTCTGTCATGGCCCACCACGTGGGGCTGGCTTTCTCTCGGTCCCTGGCTTGACTTGGTTGTGTCTCTCAATGGCTAAGTAAGGAATATTTCACATGTGGTGGGGCTTCACTATTTTTTTTTTCTTTTTAGGGTCACACCCACGACATATGTAAGTTTTCAGGCTAGGGGTTGAATCGGAGCTGCAGGTGCCGGCCTACACCACAGTCACAGGAACGCCAGATCTGAGCCAAGTCTGTGACCCACACCACAGCTCATGGAAAGACCAGATCCTTAACCTGCTGAGCGAGGCCAGAGATCGAACCCACATCTTCATGGTTACTAGTTGGGATCTTGACCCATGAGGCCTTGATGGGAACTCCGGGGCTCCACCATTTATAAAGCCATTTCATAGTTATTATTTTCATATTGATGTAATTAGCAGCTTTATGAGATGGGGGAGGGGGTAACCGTCCATTGCAAGGGTGAGAAAACAGAGGCTCAAAGAACTTATTGTGAAAATAAAACAGCCTCCACCTCACACCTGCGCTGTGCCTCAGGTTGACAAGGCATGTTCACGTGTGTTCACCTACAATCCTCCCCACAGCCCTGGGCGGTGATGGACTCTGGTTTTACAGAGGAGTGAACTGCAGTCCTGCGAGACTAAGGGTGGAGTCTGTGGTCACACAGAGGGCACCCAGCTGAGCCCGACTCACACCTGGGTCTTGGATTTGGGTCCCATGCTCTGTCTCCTGCTCTGGGCTTGGCACTTACTCGGTCAAACATCCGGTTCAGCAGTCTGGGGACCACAGGGAAGATGGTGGGTTGAAGGGCCTTGAGATCATCCATAAGTAGCCTGATATCTCCTTGGAAAAATCCTATTTTAGCTCCATGACACAACATTACACACTAGAGAGGTAAACAGAAATATCCAACATTTCAGCATTGAAGGAGAGGTTACACAACGCACATACAACACACATACAACATACAACACACACACACACACACACACACACAGGCGGCTTGTTAGCATTTCAGACTAGTTTTCAGAAATCTTAAGTTCCTAAATGTAGGGAGCTTTATTTATTTATTTATTTATTTATTTATTTTTAAGGGCTGCACCTGTAGCATATGGAAGTTCCCAGGCTAGGGGTTGAACTGCAGCTGCAGCTGCCGGTGTATGCCACAGCCACAGCAACTCAGGATCCAAGCCATGCCTGTGACCTACACCACAGCTCATGACAATGCTGGATCCTTAACCTACAGGGATTGAACGTGCAACCTCATGGCTTCTAGTTGGATTCATTGTCACTGAGCCACAACAGGAATTCAGCTTTCAAAACAAGATTCCCGTGTCCTCTGGTCCTTGGAAACATGGTCTTGCTCCTGACCACCCTGAAGGTAAAGAGGCCAGGAAGGAACCAAGGGGCATGGCTTTTAGTGATGATCACTGAGGTTCTGCTATTTGAGTTTCACGATAAATATCTGCTGAGGGGATGACGTGGTTTTAGATAATTCGCATGCTTTCCAGACTTCCAGAAACTTGAGGTCTAATTTATTCTCATAATAAAAACTGAGCTACTTGCTTTTATTCCAACCTTTTTAAAATCTCATTTGTTCTACTGGATCTAAATTTCCAAGAACTCAGAATCTGCTGCAGTGGAGACACCAGGCCATCTGTAGCAAAGAGGCTTACATGCAGCTCTATACAACCTAATGCCTGACTTTGTTCCTTGTCACAGGCACCTGACAAGGAGTCTGCTTGTTTTAAATTTTAAAAAGGAAGAGAGATTCAGGAGGTAATGCAACAGAAGTACTAACAGTCCCAGGCTGGAAAGCAGAAACCACTAGAAAGGGATATCACGGTTCATTGTTGAAAAATTCAAGCTCAGAGGCTTTTGTTTGGCATGGCCTGCCTCCCGGCAGCCCTGGGAAAACTCCAGCTTGCCCGCCATGGTCCACTGTCAACTCAGGTCTCCCAGGGTTGCAGGAAGCAGACTATCAGATGAGAGGCCCTTGACCCTTTGGGGGAAGTAAATCCATGCGGTCCCAGCTAATCAGAGGGCCGGCTCCTCATCAGCTGCCCAGCTCCCTCCGGCCCCTGGCCCAGCGCCGGCAACACATTCATAAGATGAAGCAACAGTGCTCACTGTTTCTCTTATGAGCATACATCCAAAATTGTCCAAGAAGGAGAAAAGATGGTTCTTGGTTGGTTTTTAAATCAATCACACAGTTGTGCATGAGGAGCCCAGGCAGAAGTCAGCTGAAGATAATCTCGCTTGGCCCAGGGCACTGAGGATATTGATGAAAAAATGTCTTAAGGCAACTTGGGCCTTACGAACAAGCACAGGTGAAAATGGAGGCTTCTTATAGAACTGAAGCTTCGCCAGGCTTTGTGGGACGGTATTCATAAAAATTCTCCATTCGCGGCTCGTCTTTCTGGACCTGTGTCCATAGCCATGTCCTTCAAAAGTCTGAGCTTTTGATTTTCAAATGAATAATTAAAGTTTGAATATCTGGACCCAGAAAAAAAATTATGCTCTTTTAAATAATTAGCGCAATTTTTAAAATGGGGCCTGAGCAGAGTACTTTCTACAGGGAGGGTGGTCTGTACACTCAAACTTATTATTTTATTTTTTTTGTCTTTTTGTCTTTTCTAGGGCCACTCCCGTGGCACATGGAGGTTCCCAGGCTAGGGGTCTAATCAGAGCTGTAGCAGCCGGCCTATGCCACAGTCACAGCAACGTGGGATCCGAAACCCACTGACCAAGGCCAGGGATCGAACTTGCAACCTCATGATTCCTAGTCAGATTCGTTAACCACTGAGCCATGACGGGAACTCCTGTACACTCAAACTTACCTGCATGATCTGCTCATACATGTGTGCAAGCGGTAAATACGAAACGTGTATGTCACTGGCATTCAAGACAAGTGATTTCTGTAAAACACAACGACTTAGAACACAGACAGGCGAGCAACCAAAATAAAAACTCAGTGCCTACCTCTACAACTCTCTCAAACATATGGGCGAGAGGCAAGAAAGAGATCAGAGTATCATCGGAGGAAGGACTGAATGTTTTCTGTAAGCAAAGACACCAGCAGGTAGAAAGGCATTAGGATTTCCAGGAATTTTCTGTTTCATTTCAGAGCACAAAATTCCTTGGGGCTAAGGACAAAAAGCTTTGGCCGACATTCTGCAATTCTTTCTCACCAGAGAAGGAAATGCAAAGCAATACTTTAATATATCAATTCCATTGTCAGGTAAGAGACACAGGCCATTTCCCACAGAGTACCAGCATCTTATGTCGTAAAGGGAAAGGAGGTGAAAAGACAAGAGAAATTGGATTTCCAAGCCTCTTTTATTTACAGTACAAATGTATGTTGAGTATTTGTTTGATCAACATTTTTACCTTAAAGTCCTATTCGACCCCATAAAAAATAACCCAATTTGTTCATGAAAAATAACCCAATTTGTTGGACATGAGCTCTGAACTGGCCGCAATGAATTTGTTCTCCCATAAAATGCTGACCGTGAGAGGTCTGCATCTCGAGGACATCTGGACATCTGGTTTCCATTTCATGGCTAAGAACGGGCTTTACTCGGGGTCAGGCACAGTGAGGCAAGTGTGTAGAATGTTCCTGTTATTAATCTAGAGAGTTCTGGCCCCAACAGGCGCTGCCAACAGCAGCTGCTGCCACACCAATTAAGAAACAAAGGCTTTGTCAAGTTGTTTGGGGGTGATGCACCCACTTAGGGCCATGCCTCCCCTCCCCAAAGTTGGGCCACTCTTCATAAGAATGCAGTGACATGTGATATAGCCTCATCATGCCATAATCTTAATTTCAGTCCAATGTGACCTGCTTCCCAACCAGTACTTGTCTGTAGAAAAGTGCTATAGAATCAGAAACCAGACTCAATAATATCTATACTTTCCAATTTTTCGATATAGGTCAAACAAATAATACACATTTGCATGATTAGAAGTTTTACAATGTTGAGAATGCCCCTGATAACATTAATTTTAATATTAATTTAATTATTTGTCTCAGTGATTCACTGATTCACGCATTTTAAGTTCTTTGAAGAATGGTTAGGAAATTACAATCTCACTTTGGTAAGGTACCAAATGTTGACTTCTGTTTAGAAAGTATATGCCACAAAAGTATTTAGGACTACGAAAGTGAGAGTGTAAGTGAAAGTGAGATCGGTCTTCTCCAGCCACCAAAGATTCCCCTGAATCATCAAGCACAGGATCCTGCCTCAAAAACTAGAGCCCACGGAGCCCTCTCAGACACCATGCAAAAGTAAACTATATAAAAATGTATACAGCTTATTCATCACAGTATTCAATAAGGACTTTTTTAAAAGTCAAGTTTGGAACAGATCTTTGGGGTTACAGACTGAATTGTGACCATCCCCCTCAAAGTCATATGCTGAAGCCCTAGCCCCCTAGGTGACTAGAGACAGGGAGTCATTAAGGTTAACTGAGGTCATAGGGTGAGGCTCTGATCCAAGGAGGCTGGTGTCCTTGTAAGAACAGGAAAAAACACTAGAAACCTCTCTCTTTCTTGCTGTGCGCACAGAGGAGGGCCAGGTGAGGCATAGGCGAGGACTCGGTGGTCTACAAGCCAAGAAGAGAGCCCTCACAAAAAACCAAACTCACCTTGACTGTGGACTTCCAGCCTCCAGAACTGTGAGAAAATAAATGTCTGTTGTTAAGCCGCCCAGCCTGTGTTATTTTGTCATGGCAGGCCCAGGAGACTAAGACACCTGTACAGTCAACTTGACGATTACAGGAAAAAACTGCAGTTTGAGGCTTTAATCCTTCTTATAAAGTGGAGGTCCAATCAAATACAATAAATAAGAAAAATAATAACAATTTAAAAACCATTGGCAGCATTTAACATTTCATTAACATCAACTTAAAGAAATTACTTCTTTCGCCACCCTAAAATCAGAGATAAAAGCACAAGAGAGTCAATTCTCCCCTGTCCTTTCCCAGGAACACTTATAGGGCAGAATCCAAAAGAGGGTCACTCGATAAAAGACAGTCAACCCTAGAGGTCAATTCACCTTAAGGGTCACAAGCAGGAGTTGGAGATCAGGCTCATAGTGAGAACTACTTGGGGGAAGGTGACCTTGGGCCATAGGAAAGCTCAGACCTTATCTATATTTCAGATAGTGTTGCAAATACAGCCCAAGCCGAGGTGACAGGCAGGGGCTTTACCACTTTCACCCTTGAGGCCTGATGCCAACCAGTAGACACGAAGACAGACAATAAAATCTCCAAAGTTTACCTCTGTCACTTTCACAAACGCTGAACAATCGCTCACTACATTTCGATGGGTGATCATTGCTCCTTTGGGGTTGCCTGAGGAACACACAGGAGCAGAACCAAGTTAGAGGATTGAAATGCCGCCCAAGAGTGATGGACATGACGGAGCCCAGAAACCCCGTCTAATAAAGGGCCTCTGATGCCTCTGGTGTGAGGTACATCCGTGAAAGCTGAATGTTGAGTCATATCAAATTCCTGTGCAAACTGTAATCTTTTATATGAAGCTTATTTTCTTAATCTTTATTAATATGGGCAAGTTTTAGAGGGTGTGTGTAGCAATAAGAAAAGAAAACTCAGGAATTTAGTTCTGGAAACCACTGATACAGTTTGTCGCAGGAAGATGGGTGATTCTACTGTTGACTTCCATCTTTTTTTTTTTTTTTTAACAGCCACACTTGTGGCATATAGAAGTCCCTGGGATAGGCATCGAATCGGTGGGCTGCAGCTGCTGGCCTACACCACAGCAACAGCAATGCAGGATCCAAGCCACGTCTATGACCTACACCACAGCTCATGGCAACGCCGGATCCTTAACACACTGAGGGAGGCCAGGGATCGAACCTTCGTCTTTGTGGATATTCGTTGGGTTCTTAACCCGCAGAGCCCCAATGGGAACTCCTGACCTTCCATAAATGCTTGAGGACACTCTCAGATTCTGGGAATGTCTTATAGAGCGACCAGAAGACAGGGCTTGAACCTCCCCTGTTTTCAGTCCATCTATAGTTCGAATAAGTCATTCACAAAAGGAGGCAGGGGATACATTCTTCCAGATACCACGTAGAAACAATTCCTTTTCAAAACTGACCTGTGGTTCCACTTGTGAAGCAAATTACTGCAAGATCTTCAGGTGCTGGAGGCTACAACACATTAAAAAAAGAAGAAGAAGAAGAAGTAAAAGAAAAGCCAGTATAATCAGAATGGACTAGAAAACTCTGTCGTAAGTTATCACCCAAGATTTCCACTAGGCTCCGAGCTGACGAGCTACGGAAACCACACAGAGCCTGGGCAAGGTCCAACGTGGCCCACTCACCTTCGGTTTCCTTCTGTTGGCTCGTCCCAGGTCCTTAATGAGAAAAGAGAAAAAAATCTTAAATGGAAGCATTTTCTAAATGTAAAGAACAAAAGTCAATCAGGTCACTTAGAGCTGACTTTATTTTGAGATTTGCTCTCAGCCAACTCAAAGCACAGATTTCAAATTCAATTAATCATAACAATTTTAATTAGCCTGAACCCATTGTTCTAAGAAGACATTTTCCCGTTGTTTTCTCTCATATAAAACTCTATCGGTGGCATCAGAACTGGCCTTTGAAATAGGATTTATTCAAGAGACAGGAATCAAAGTCTCTTACATATACTTCTAGTGCTCACGCCCTTGCCTCTCATGGCCTTTAACCAAGCCTGGCCCTCAGCTGCAACCAGAGAACTGCAGACACCCTTTATCATCCCAGACCCAGAGCTCAGCGCTGACATGTGATCACCCACTTCTGCAACACTGACATCTTTGATCTGGAGAGAGCAATCGGTCTCTGCCAGATTTAAATGCAGGCCATTCTGGAGAGGTTCAAACACGTGTGCTTCCCCCATGGAGTGGGGAAAGGATCTGGGGTCTCCAATCATGAAACAGGCCATGGCAGAAGCTCTGAGACCACTCTTGAATGGACATGAAGGTTAAGAACAACAGATTCATTTCTGAGGTGTGGCATTTCCAGTGCGCTCCCAGTTACCACTAAGGGCTTATTCTAATGGTGTTCCTGCATGAAGGGGTCTCCATGGCCACTTTGATATCTATTCATTTTTTAATGAACTATTTATATATTTTTCCTATTAAAATCGAACAGTTTGAGTAAGCATAATGGAATGAGCATGCCTAGAATTAAATGGAAATTAGATGGGTGTATTCAGGGCTCGGTGAGCTTCTACCCAGCATAAATAGTTTTAGACAGTTTTTAACCGTGATACTTTATTTATTTATTTATTTATTTATTTATTGGTCTTTTTGCCATTTCTTGGGCCGTTCTTGCAGCATATGGAGGTTCCTAGGCTAGGGGTCCAATCAGAGTTGTAGCCACCGGCCTACACCAGAGCCACAGCAACTCAGGATCTGAGCCGCGTCTGCGACCTACACCACAGCTCACGGCAATGCCAGATCCTTAACCCACTGATCAAGGCCAGGGAGCGAACCCACAACCTCATGGTTCCTGGTCGGATTCGTTAACTACTGAGCCAAGACGGGAATTCCCAACCCTAATACTTTAAATTTTATATATTTATACATACACATATACACACACACTGATTAAAACCAGGAACACTGACATCCAAATCAAAGTCAACTAAGAGCTAAAGCAATGATAATCCCACCAATTTTTTTCCAAAATAACCTTTATCAGGTACAAATTCCCACTCATCTTTTTGAAATTCTTATACCACTTCCTAAGATCTCTAATTCTTCAAAAAATTGATGTTAAGTAAAATAAAGCAAGTTATATGCAACTTGACTTCTAATTTGTTAGGAAAAAAAATTACCCAAATTAGTGCATTATTTGCCAAGAAAGTTTTATAGCCTGTCTTACGTCATCATTCAGAAAAAAATACAGCAATTATAAAAATATACAAGTTAGGAGTTCCCACAGTGGGTCAGTGGTTAATGAATATGACTAGCATCCATGAGGATGCAGGTTCCATCCTTGGCCTTGCTCAGTGGGTTAAGGATCCGGCGTTGCCATGAGCTGTGGTGTAGGCCAGCAGCTACAGCTCCGATTCGACCCCTAGTCTGGGAACCTCCATATGCTGCAGGTGCAGCCCTAAAAAAAAACAAACCCACCCTTCCCCCAAAATAAACAAGCTGCCATCTTTGGGTTCCAAATGCCAAAACAAAAACCAAACAAACAAAAAACCTCAAAACAGAAGGAAAACTGAATTTCACTTAAAGAATAGAGTGCTGAAGTATGTGGGGCTGATAAAATTTGCACCCTACTGAAAATGCATAAAAAAAGACAAATTGATAAATAAAGGGATAGAATAACTAATATATGATAAAGTAGGTATATTAAAATGCTTACTGTAGGCTCTTGGTGGATATATGGTGGTCTACTGTATGATTCCTTCAGCTTGTTTGTATTGCTTGAAAGTTTACATAACAAAATACTGGGGAAAAAATGCTCCTAATACCATGTTTCTTTTCTTTTTTTTCTTTTTTTTTTCTTTTTGCTTTTTAGAGCCGCACCTGTAGCCTGCAGAGGTTCCCAGGCTAGGGGTCAAAGAGGAGCTACAGCTGCCGGCCTACACCACAGCCAAGCAGTGCAGGATCTGAGCCGTTTCTGCCACCTACACCACAGCTCACAGCAATGCTGGATCCTCAACCCACTGAGGGTTGCCAGGGATCGAACCCACAACCTCATGGTTCCTAATCGGATTCATCTCCGCTGCACCATGACAGGAACCCCAAAATGTTTCTATTTTTTGATGCTATAAAAATGGACATTAATAAAAACTAGATCACATCATCAACCGAAAAGCTAATTTTAAATTCATTTCTTAAAAATCTAATCTTTTGCTTATAAAATTTTTAAAAAACAGATATGAATCATATCACACAGGTATGTATAAAACAGTGTCTTTTACAAATATTTTAATGTAAACTTCATATTATAATCTTTGGTCACCTAATCATCTACATTTTTTAATCTTAAAATTATTTCTTTATCATACAGCAGTCAAAAAAGACCAAAAAAAAAAAAAAAAAGCCCATGTATGTGTCTGGGGGGAAAGCGAGGTGAGGGAAGAGGAAAAATGAGGGAAGAGAGATTATTATGAAATGAGGTTACACGTAAAAAAACAAACATGGGGAAACGTTAGGTCAAAAGCTAGCTAAAAATCCAATTTAATAATTTGGCACACCCATTAGCTTTTATGGACTCTTGGTCCTTGCTAGTGTGTGTGTGTGTGTGTGTGTGTGTGTGTGTGTATGTGTGTGTGTGTGTGTGTGCGCGCGCGCACGCGCGCGCATGCAAGCTTTGATAGAACAAATGACAGATTCCCTGTGATTACTAAGTTCCCCAGGAAAGGTTTTCTAGATCCTTACTTGTAGCTTGAATTCTTGGTAGGAGAACTATAAATAAAAATTAAAACTCTGTTTATAACAGTTCCAGGCAAATGTTTACAACATTTTCAGAAAGAGAATGACTTATTCTATGGAGCCTATGACTTCCCGTGATGTGCACATAACAATAGCCCCTCCTCTTGTTTGCTGTTTTAGATTGCAGTCTAGTCCAAGTGCAACCGGGAAAATCAGCTTTTTATGCAATCTGATGTCAAACAACCAATTTAAATGTGGACCACACACATTTTCCTAGAATAGGAAGCTTTAAAGTTGTGATTCATGTGAATCTTTGATATGACATGAAAATAAACTGAAACAAGCATCATGCTAGAAATTCACCAGGACCCTACGAAAGCAACCTGAGAAAAAGAATAATGAGGCAGATTTCTCTGTCTGGCTCTGTTGTAGAGACAAATCAGTAAGTGAAAGGCAATAAAGCCTAAGGAGGACAAACGAAGTTAAATCTCCACCTGAATCTGAAACTCCCATGTCAGGCATTTGTGGCCATGGCTTGTCAGTGCTCAAGAATGAGAAGCTAAGCACTGCGACTTGCTTGATGAGAACACTTTCTGTGAAACGAGATGGATTAACACTGGGCAAGCAGGCAAGATTCCCTTCCGGAAGTGAGATGGCCATTTCTGCTCTCCAGCTTTCACAGGCTGCAGAGGACCAGCCAGCACTGGGGTTGCGTGGTGGTACTGGATGCCACGTGTGTGTCAAGATGACCTCGGGTAACCCTGCAGGGAGGTGGCGGCGGCAGCGGGGTGACTCACCTCCAGCGCCTTCATGCTCATGATCTCCACCCCGCACTTCTTGCCTCGTTCCAACAGGTCGATGCCGTAGGAGTCCATGAGAATGATAGTTTTAAGGCCTGGTATTAATTTATTTTCTACACCCTCTAGTAAGAGGTTGGCCTTCTCTGGCTTGTCTACAAAAACCAAGGAGAGTTCGCCTGGAAGCGAAGGGACACGGTGCACAGTCAGCTCCAGGGTATTCAAAGCTCGGCTGCAACATCTGACACAGGCTACGTCTACATTCTTTGAATAGAAGGGTAGATGTATGTTTAAACAGAAAAACCCTATCGAGTCACATATCAGCGAAGGTAGCTGCTGACTCTAAGCAATGACTTGGCCAACCTGCCCCCAGAGGCCACAGACGTACCTTTGTTGATGATGTAGGTGATGGCCTCAGTTCCGAGGGTGTCGTAGAGGGGGACGACCACCATGGAATAAGCAAAGCAACCCTGTTCAATGATCACCCACTGAGGAAAAGGTAAAGATCGGGGTGAGAAAATGAGATGTCATCACGGAACTGTGCCAGGGAAAACAACACTCTAGACATGTGATGTGGCACCACTGGATGCAGCAAAACTAACACCTGTGTATCTGCTAGGATGTGCCAGGTACCCACGAGGGATTCTGAACCTGAGCAAGACACTTGTTCACCTCTTAATGGAAAGTACAACTTGCCTGAAGATTTGAGGCAAATACGTAAAAAGAGGGTTAACAACACTGGATGATGACAGGCTCAGGGGCAAGAGAGCTCGCAGAGGCCCCCTTGGTGGCGGTACTCACAGAGCCTGTCCTTTGCAAGAGCAACACAATTTAGACCAATGGAGAGACAGGTAAGGGGACTCCAGGACCAGGGGCTGCATGCTCAAGGCAGGGAGAGGTCAGTGAGCCCTGAGACTGGCAGGGACAGTCCGGCAGGGATAGGGGGTCCAGCCAGGATGGAGCAGAGGGCTGCAGCCAGCCTGAGGCCAGGGAGGAGTCAGAGTCTACCCTCTAGGCAGGGCACAGTGGCTGGGGCTTCTCGGTCAAACAATGACCAAGGAAGACTGACCCGGCCGTGGGAAGAGCAACCCGGCTGTGGGAAGAGCAGGGCCTGGGACTCGGGGAAGGGCGTGCGTGGTCTAATGGGAAAACTGTCCTGGTAAAGTCACTCCAGAAAACTGAGGAAGGAAAAAGGTGGTACAGTCACTCATCTCCCTGCCTCTGAACCCATCGGCCACACAGCAAGTAAGCAGCCAGGTCACTCCTTGCCTTATAATCCTTGGTGGCCCCCATCATCTGCAGCCACAGTTCTTGGGCTTTTGCAGATCTCATGGCACCAGTAAGGGCCCCGTGGCCCTGGGAAGCGAGCTCAGCCCACTCACATTCACTCAGCTTGGAACCCTTTTCTCTCTCACCACAGGAAGATGCTTCATCCCCCAACACAGACAGGCCATTGTTTCTGACATTCCCTTGGCTTCCCCATCCTCACAGCCTTCAAGATTCCTCCAGGATGCCACCTCCAGGAGGTCCACCTTGACGGAGTGCCCATAATCCTTCTGCACACAACACATGACAGGGCAGCCATGGGCTTATGGGGCTGTCTTCACAGTACCTCATGAAGAGGGTCCAAGCCACTGTTGTGCTCTGGTGGCTGGCAGAGCCTGGCACATAGGAGGTTCTCAATAAGCCCTCAGTGAACTAACTGATAAATACAGGGAGACACCCGCTCAGTCCATGAAGTAAGGAATACGTGTCCTAGGCATAGATTCCTTATAATATCCCACAGAAACAAAAATTTTGGATGTGTTCATTTAAATGGGTTTCACTTCATGTGAAAGAAGCGAAATTCCAAGAGCCTAGTCACGGCCTAGCTGTGGAAAATGGTGTTTCAGAGTCTATAGAACGTTAACAAATCATTCTAATTTATAAAAGAGTAGCACAGGGATTGAGCCAACATGTCTTGAGGACCCAGGTAGGTCTAGGGTCATTTCCATTTCTTCAAGCCCAGCGCTTGAATTTTCCTGAGCCAGTAATTTGTTTACTCACACGATAGGCAATGCTCCAAAGGGCTTCTCATTCACACTTACTCTAATACAGTGGTTTACAGAAGCACCGCACACAGGCCTGGATGGCCCAACAGTGGTCTGCTTGTCTAAATCTAGGCCAGCTCCCAGTCAAGCCGTCTCCCCACTGCCCCTGGGATTTTAAACTTTGTAACCTGAGCAGAGGGAAAGCCCGGACCTTTTAGAAAGAAAGGATGAGAGTTTTCCATTGACAAAAATGTACTTGTTTCTTTATCATTTATTAATGCTATTTTTCTAATCACAGAGGCAGCCCTTATAGTAGCTATTCACTCTAAGAATTACTTCAAAAGTTTTTGTTTTGGGACTTGGTTTTGTTTTTTGGGGGTGGGGGTGCTGCTTTAAAACAACAACAACAACAAAACTTTTCTTTCAAAGTGGTTTTTTCCCCACCTAAAGGCTAAGAAGCACCTGGTTTGGGTTTTCATATGTGAACTGACTCAGGCAGAACGCAAAGCCACGCTCTCAGCAGCAATCAGACCACAGCATCTGGTCTGAAGCAGAGGCAGGTGTGAACCCCACTGGCTCTTGTATCTGAGAACTCTCCACACTACACGCAGTCAGTGCCTAATAGTTAATACCTCAGGCCTGTTCTGAGCGAAGATGCCAACGAAATTCTCTGGGCCTGCCTTGAAGCCCTTGTGAATCAGCGCTGAACCCACACACTCCGACATGTCTTCAACCTAAAGTAGGGAAAAAAAAAAAAAAAAATCAGTGGCAGCATCAGGGGTCAGGCCCGACTCAAGGAACAAAGCTTCCTGGCGCCTGCCAGGCCTGATACCTTGGCCAATGAGCAGTAGCTCCCAGAGAAGAGGACCAGACTGGTATTCCCTTAGATACACATCTTTGTAAAGGTCAAGGTTCGACTTGCCAGAACTCACTGTAAGGAAACTGATTATTCAGTTCCTTCGGCAAAGCAAATGAATTTCACTCCAACAGCTGCAGGTCACAGATGATATATGTCAGGGTTTCATACATGATTCTATTTTATATTTTAGTTTTATAAAATTTTTAGAGGTTTAGTTTATTTTATTTTGGCCATACCCATGGCCTGTGGAAGTTCCTGGGCCCGGGATCGAACCTGTGCCACATCAGTGACAATGCCAGATACTTAACCCACTGAGCTGCCAGGGAACTCGTAGTTTTATAAAACTATAAAAGCAATCCAGGGGCATGGAATTTTGTGTCTATATTTACAAAAAGTAACCAAGTAGCCAAAATTTATCCTTTGGTATAAACAAAGAAACGAGTTTGGGGAAGACCTTTAAAAAAAAAAAAAAGAATGAGCTCTTATTGCTAGGCTCCACAATTCTACTCTTGAGAATTTATTCTTAAGAAGTAATCCAGAGTTCCCATTGTGGCTCAGTGGTTTACGAATCCAACTAGGAACCATGAGGTTGTAGGTTTGATCCCTGGCCTTGCTCAGTGGGTTAGGGATCCGGCGTTGCCATGAGCTGTGGTGTAGGTCGCAGATGCGGCTGGGATCCCACATTGCTGTGGCTCTGGTGTAGGCCAGTGGCTACAGCTCCAATTAGACCCCTAGCCTGGGAACCTCCATATGCCTGGGAGCGGCCCTAGAAAAGGCAAAAAGACCAAAAAAAAAAAGGGGGGGGGGGAGTAATCCAATCTCAACAGGAGGTTTGAAGAAAACATTAGCAACAAAGATACATATTTCAAAATTATCTAAAGTCATAAGAGTCTAGGGAAAAAAAGACTAATGGCTGGATGGTTAAGTAAATGATGGTAAATCTCTAAGAAAATGCTCTATGGCTAGGAATTAGTATGATGAAGGAAACCATACCAAATTGAGAGTCTTTGTAATGATTTTAAGATAAATACATACAAAAATGTATACTATTATTACAACTAAGTAAAAATAAGTAGATTCATAAAAATTCCGCCTGTACCCATCTTCTCTTCATTCCCACCCGAAATGAACCAAAAAGAATTTTTGAAATCTGAACTTGGAATTCTTTTCTTTCGTCTCAGTTGGTGAATTTTCAAGGGCACTTTAAATTCATATCCACAGCTGGCAGAAAACAGAACCACACCTATTCCTGCCTGAGAACCCTGTTGGTTCCGGCTCACAGTGCCACCCCTGCTCTGCCAATGGGAGTGAGGGAGACACTGGTGAGGTGACAGCAGGAACATGAATACGCTCATTACTTTCATACCCACAGACTATTTCACAACTCCCACTTGCATGTGAGCTGGAGCCCGGATCACTGGGCTGGGGGGGGTGGGTGGATGATTTAAATGTAAAAAGCCAAAGGTAGCTCAAGTCTGTTTTTATTATCTTCACGGGCCCTGTCTGAAACGTTGCAATAACGCCTTCTGAAACCTAAGGGATTTTCAATCTGCTTTCCAAAATCCCCCCTGTGATGGACCCATCTTCGCTCTTCCAGCCAATATATAACACAATACGGGAATATATTACTATAATTATAGTATAAACCCTGACGATTAGTTTGTCTCCTTTTTTTCTTTTTTTTGTAATGCAAGTTCCTGCCTTGATGCATCCACTACCAAGGTGGCATCATTAACACTTTGTCAGCCATAGACTGGACAGGGGCCAGACCTCCCCACATGCAGCCCCCCTTGGTTTTCAAGATCTTGGTTACTGTTGATAACTGACTATTGGGGCCTCTTGTTTCTTCCTCTTCCCATGCTCTGAGTTTCCACTCTTGCATTTTAAATTGATCAATAAGAGTGAACCCCTGAAACCGAGGCCCCACCTTTGACCCCAGGCCTCCCATGAGCACTCTCCCCTGCCCAAAACCTTGCTGGGTGGCCTGGTATGCTATGCAACGTTCAGGTCCTATAGTAAGAAATCTTTACCTTCTCCAAGTTTCCTTATGGTTACTGCTGAAGGGAGTCATGCAATCATAATAAGAACGATAAGGGTGGATCCAGCCACCACATTAGATACTGATGGGCTGAGATGGCACAAAACAGTTAGCACAACAAGAAGTAACCCAGAAGCACTTGAAGAGTCTATGAGGCCTGAAGACCATCAGGCAGTGTTATATCTCCAACACACAAGAACTATTTTCATATTACCTGTGAAAAGGAGGGATCTGAAAACTTCCATTTTGATGGAAAACTACTCTGGCTCTGATCAGGAAAAAGAAATCCAGAGAAATCCCTCTGCTCACCTGGGTTACGGCTCATCACTCCTACAAGGAACCTGAGCTATGGGTCTTATCTCTCTGTCTCTCTACCTTTTGCATTTTGCTGATCCTTAGGTGAGAGGAGACCCAGACCTGGTTTTGCAGCTCCTGAAGATGACCCCTCACACACATCCCCTGGGACACAGCAACTTCGGCAGCACTGACACAGGGGCTCCTCCAGGTTCCCAAATGCCATGGGGTGACTGGCCCAGCAGCAGAGAGCCCTTTCCTGGATGGCCGTGCTGGGAACACTGCTGGTGGCTCCCGGTGTTCTTGGGCTGCTGCCTGTCCTAAGTAGCAGCAGGGGCACCGAGATTTGGGTAATCATGATAGAAATTAAAAATAAATAGCAAGTTTTCCTGCTCTGCCACCTGCCATTCACAAACTACTACTGAAACATTTGCAGCCACGGATCTGTTGGGACCACAGAGTGACAGGAATAAAAACATCCGGATCCCAGCTTTCTTTGTTTGTTTAGTAACACAGGTGTGTCTCTGAACATCTGTGTTGCTCTCTATGATGACCTTGGGGTTAAAGGTCACACCAGCCCCATGCTGGTCAGGATCAGTGTGATGCTCTGAAGACCCCCTACCCCAGGTGGCGGGGACCTCTGTCCTGGTCCTGGTTCTGCCACCAACTAGCTACCACCTAGGGCGAGTCCCATCCCTTCCTGGGGCCTGTCTCTTGTCTATAAAATGAGAGGGTGACTTTGTCCTGGGGCATCTACATTTGGCTAGTCCCCCTCAGGACAAAGAGGAAAAAAATCCCACCTTCCTTCAGAGCCTGGGAGAAGAGTCACCTGCTTCAAGCACATTTCTAGAATTTTATCTTAAAAATTACCAAAAAAAGGGGGGGGTTTCTCTGGTGGCCTAACAGTTAATGATTTGGTATTGCCACCAGTGTGGCTTGGGTTCAATCCCTGGCCTGGGAACTTTCACATGCTGTGGGTGGGGCCAAAAAAAGGGATTATTCTGTACTCCACAATGCACCCACTTCAGTTCTAAAATAAAATACTTTGATCCACCAGTTCAATTACTTAACTAGTTTTCCCCAAATCTGTGTGTGAAACATGTCCATTTGGATGCCACGTGTTCATCCTGAAGACCTGAGCTAGGCTGGCACACAATCTCCATAGAAATCTTCCAGCCCAATGCCTCCAAGAACTGACATGTCCAAACACTAAGGCTCATGTGAGGTGTCCACGAGCCAGAAAACTCACCTGTTTGTATGAAAGCCATTCATAGGGTTGGTCTGGTTTCCGAGATCCTAAACATGGGCCATTATCTAAAAGGAGAAAAAACAATGAAAAAACAAAAGATGGGCTTAACATGCATAAATATTCCTAGATTCCAATTTGTATCCTACTTCATTCCACAAAGTATCAGGCAGACACTACTATGGTCCTTAGACGTGCAATAATGAATTCAGACTGGAAATGTTTTCTACCTGGGTTTTGGTCTGAGTTTTTCTTTGTTTCTTTATTTCTATTTTGTTTCTTACAAGGAAGAGAGAAAGAGAAAAATGGGAAGAGATAAGATAATTTTTAAGGATGCTCAATTTGTGAATTCTTCCTCAATATAAGTTAAATGTGGCAGAGACCTTGATATGGGTTTTCAGAAGTATCCCTACCAATTCCTAAAGATGTTTCTAGCACTCTAGCTCAGAATAGGAAAAGGAAAATATAAATTTTAAAAAATTATTTAATTAAAAAAAATTTCTTTTGGCCATGTCCTCAGTATGTGTAAGTTTCCAGGCCAGGAATTAAATCTGTGCCACAGCAGCAACACTGCAGTGACAATGACAGATCCTTAACCCAGTGAGCCCCCAGAGAAGTCAGGAAAATATAATTTTTCTTTTTCTTTCTCTCTTTTTGGGGCCACACCCAAAATATAAATTTTCTTTTTCTTTCTCTCTTTTTGGGGCCACACCCAAAATATAATTTTTTTCTTTTTCTTTCTCTCTTTTTGGCGTATGGAAGTTCCCAGGCTAGGGTCGAATCAGAAGTGCAGATGCCAGCCTACACCACAGCCACAGCAACACAGGATCCGAGCCATGTTTGCAACCCACATCACAGCTCACGGCAACACCGGATCCTTAATCCACTGAGAGAGGCAAGGGATCGAACCTCTGTCCTTATGGACACTAGTCAGGTTCATTAGTGCTGAGCCACAACAGCATCTCCAGGAAAATATAATTTTTTAAGTAGCCAAATTCTGATGCCTAAATGTATGAAGAATCACCTGGAATTCTAAGTATATAGATAGTTTTGACTACAGAGGAATGAAAATGAAGAAAAGATGCGAAATTAAGGGAAAATAAGAGGGAATTTACGAAAGCAAAAGTTAAGAAATATCAGAATATGTCCTGATTCCAGTTTAGGTATGCATGAGCAGAAAGAAAGAAAATCCATTTTAATCATTCACACTAAGAATAATAAATATTCCAGATTTTAGAGGGAAAGCTGTCAGCTTTTCTCCATTGAGCATTATATTTGCTGTGGGTTTGTCATAATTGCCTTTGATTATGTTAAGGTATATTCCCTTTATGCCCACTTTGGTAAGAGTTTTGATCATGAGTGGATGTTGGACTTTGTCAAATGCTTTCTCTGCATCTATTGAAATGATCATGTGGTTTTTGACTTTTCTTTTGTTAATGTAGTGTATGACATTGATTGATTTGCATATGTTGAATCATCCTTGTGCACCTGGGATGAACCCCACCTGGTCGTGGTATATGATCTTTTTTATATATTGTTGCATTCGGATGGCTAAAATTTTATTGAGAATTTTTGCGTCTATATTTATCAAAGATATTGGCCTATAGTGTTCTTTTTTGGTGGTATCTTTGTCTGGTTTTAGAATTAGGGTGATGGTGGCATCATAGAACAAATTCAGCAAAGTAGCAGGGTGTAAGATTAACAATCAGAAGTCAGTTGCATTTCTGTATAATAACAGTGAAATATTAGAAAAGGAATACAAAAATACAGCACCTTTTAAAATTGCACCCCAAAAAAATCAAATACGCAGGAATACACCTGACCAAAGAGGTAAAGGACTTACATGCCAAGAACTATAAAACATTAATCAAGGAAATTAAAGAAGGTGAAAAGAAATGGAAAGATATTCCATGCTCCTGGGTTGGAAAAATTAATATCGTAAAAATGGCCATACTACACAAAGCAATCTACAGATTCAATGCAATCCCTATCAAATGACCCATGACATTTTTCACAGAACTAGAACAAACTATCCAAACATTTATATGGAACTACAAAAGACCCAGAATTGCCAAAGCAATTCTGAGGAACAAAAACCAAGCAGGAGGCGTAACTCTTCCAGACCTCAGGCAGTATTACAAAGCCACAGTCATCAAGACAGTGTGGTAATGGTACCAAAACAGCCGTACAGAACAATGGAACAGAATAGAGAACCCAGAAATAAACCCAGACACCTGCAGTCAATTAATCTTTGACAAAGGAGGCAAAAACATAAAATGGGAAAAAGACAGTCTTTTCAGCAAGTGGTGATGGGAAACCTGGACAGCTGCCTGCAAAGCAATGAAACTAGAACACACCCTCACACCATGCACCAAAATAAACTCAAAGTGGCTTAAAGACTTAAATATAAGACAAGACACCATCAAACTCCTGAAAGAGAACACAGGCAAAACATTCTCTGATATCAACCTTATGAATATTTTCTCATGTCAGTCTCCCAAAACAACAGAAATAAGAGCAAAAATAAACCAATGGGACCTAATCAAACTGACAAGATTTTGCACAGCAAAGGAAACCCAAAAGAAACCAAAAAGCCAACTTACAGAATGGGAGAAAACAGTTTCAAACAATGCAACTGACAAGGGCTCAATCTCTAGAATATACAAACAACTTAGACAACTCAATAGCAAAAAAGCCAACAACTCAATGTAAAAATGGGCAAAAGCCTGAATAGATATTTCTGTAAGGAAGATACACAGATGGCCAACAAGCACAGGAAAAAATGCTCAACATCTCTGATTATTAGAGAAATGCAAATCAAAACTACCATGAGATACCACCTCACACCAGTCAGAATGGCTATCAATAATAAGTTCACAAATAACAAATGCTGGAGGGGGTGCAGAGAAAAGGGAACCTTCCTGCACTGTTGGTGGGAATATAAGCTGGTACAACCACTATGGAAAACAGTATGGAGGTACCTTAGAAAACTATACCTAGAATTACCATATGACCCAGCAATCCCACTCTTGGGCATATATCTGGACAAAACTTTCCTTAAAAAAGACACATGCACTTGCATGTTCAGTGCAGCCCTATTCACAATAGCCAAGACATGGAAACAACCCAAATGTCCATTGACAGATGATTGGATTAAGAAGACCCCATGGTATATATACACAATGGAATACTACTCAGCCATAAAAAAGAACGGCATAATGCCATTTGCAGCAATATGGATGGAACTAGAGACTCTCATATTGAGTGAAATAAGTCAGAAAGAGAAAGACAAATATCATATGATATCACTTATATCTGCAATCTAATATACAGCACAAATGAACTTTCCACAGAAAAGAAAATCATGGACTTGGAGAATAGACTTGTGGTTGCCAAGGGGGAAGGGAAGGGAGTGGGGTGGATGGTGAGCTTAGGGTTAATAGATGCAAACTGTTGCCTTTGGAATGGATTAGCAATGAGATCCTGCTGTGTAGCGCTGAGAACTATGTCTAGTCAGTTATGATGGAGCATGATAATGTGAGAAAATAGAATGTGTACGTGTACGTGTAAAAAAAAAAGAATAATAAGTATACCTCAAATCATTTGTATTTGGAATTATACAAGTTTCTTTCTACAGATTCATCCCAAGCTAATTTGATGCCCAGTTTGTAGTTGTTGAAAGGAAAAGCTATGTCCACCTTAAAAAAATTAAAAAAAAAAAAAAAGCTGCCATGTGTAGACCATCGTTTGACCACATCAGTTATCCCCCAGCTCTGGGTGATGCTGGGCCTGCAAAGCTTCCACAGGGACACCTGAGGCTCGCTACTTTGTCATCTCCCAACTGAACAGGGCATTTGCATTTCCGTTTTGAGATCACAGCACATCTGGATTCACCAGTTTAGGTCTGAGTGTCAGTTGAGGTGTCAGCTTTGGTTTGGGGACCCTGGCACAGGGAAAGAAAGGGGAAGACAGAGAAGGGCCCCACCTGGGGCCCCAATCAGCCTGGGCCCAGGGTCACACCCTGGAGCAGAGAAGCGTGATGCCTACTGGATTCAAGAATCAGGACAAGGTCCAGCAGGACCTGGGCAGACAGAGGCCCCCATATGGACTTCTCCACTCTCCCAGACGGTCCCGAGAAAGAAGAGAGGGACACCAAGAGGCTCTGAGATCCTCTTCAATCCACAGGGACTGGGACAAAGGCTGAGCCAAACACAAGTTCCATCAGATGTTGTCTTCAGATGGGGGAAAAAAAAAAGCACTTGCCACATGCAATAATTTTATTCCTCAGGAACAGGGACTGGCAACCTACAGCCAGAGACCAAGGCAGGCTTGCTGCCGCCTGTTCTGGTAAATATGGTTTAATTGGAACACAGCCTCACTTCTCCACTTACGTATTTAAGGGTGCAGTTGAACAGCTGTAACAGAGACCATGTGGTCAAGTAAGCCTCATGTAGTTACCATATGGCCCTTCACAGAACATGTGTGCAGACTCCAGCTCCAGGACAGTGGCGTCCACCCCCAGGCTCACCTAGGGAACGTAACCAAATCTATCAGGCCCAGGCCTTGCCTATAAAACCTCCGACACAAGTGGACAGGGGTGGGGCCTGGGTCTCAGCACTTATTAAAAGCTCCCCAGGAGTTCCTATTGTGGTTCAGCTGGTTAAAAACCTGACTAGTATCCATGAGGATGTGGGTTCAATCCTTGGCCTTGCTCAGTGGGTTAAGGATCCCATGTTGCTGTGGCTGAGGAGTAGGTTGGCAGCTACAGCTCCTACTCTACCCCTAGCCTGGAAACGTCCATATGCTGCAGGTGCAGCCCTAAAGAGAAAAAAGGAAAAGCTCTCCAGATGGTATAAAGTGCAGGTAGAATGAAAACTCCTCCAACAAGGAACTCAATCTTTATGAACGGCTTCTTGGGTACAGGATACCTAGGAAGGTGTAGGAAATTTTAAAACACTGTACTACGTGTACAAATTCTAGGCTGGCTTCTCCCATCACTCAACAAACTCCACATCTAGAGGCTAGTTTGTGCTCTCCTATACAAGCTTCATCGTATGATAGCTCAGGAAAATGAAGGCTTAGAAGAAAAAGGTCCTGGAGAAAAAGGAGAAAAAAAAGTGATCTGCAAAGCAGCTCCTCTCAAGCAGTATCAGTTAGGAAGACAGAACTTATTTTTCTTCAACTGCTCTGAAACATTCATGTAAGACCTTTATTTTCAAAGTAGAGAAAGTGACCAAAAAAATGTGATGTGTGTTAAGATCAGAGAGGAGTCAGAAGTGTGATGGAAGTCACCACGTTCTCAGCTGAATCCCATCCTCTGCCAACAAGGGGAAAAATTTCTGTACATTTATACACACATGTGCTTTGCAGTAGTGGTAACACATACATAAACTATACATATACACATATACGTACACATACACATAGTATATTGTCATGTGGCCTACGTCAGGCTGCTTTATCTGACCTGACATTACCTCTGAAGCAGTTCACAGATGAAATAATACAGATATAAGTTTGCCTTCCTTTGTGGTGGGGCTTAATTAATGAATTTGGCACAGGAATCTTGGGACAAACACACTGAACTAAGCCAGCTGCTTTTTACTGGGTTGAGTGTTAAGGAAAAAGCAAGGGGTACTTCTTGGGCACATACTACATGCAACATATTGTGGGGGACAGAGGCAGCAGTGTCCCTGGACATAAGGTGGTCACGGTCTAGCTGGCAGTGGCGGGAGGGAAGCTGAGACCAAGAGATTTAATGACAAACCATGGGTCCCAAAGGTCGCTTCTAGAGAGGAACCTGGAATAAGCAAAAAGGAAGATGTGAAAACAAAAAGAGGGGCAAGGAGCAGAGGGCATTGTCCCCTTCACTGAGGGCAAGTTAATGAAGCACTAACTGTGTGTGGGCTCCGTGCCAGGGGAAGAGGTGGCCCTGGCTGGGGGATAGGGTGCCCCACTACACCTGTGCACCCTGAAAGGGCTGCTACAGAAATAGGTACATGGTGCTGGGGAAAGGGGGATCGCCTCACTCGGAGGTGGGGGATGAAAACGACAGACCAGGAAGATTTTATTAAAAGGCGAGATGTCACATGACTTCTACAAAATCAGTGGCTATCAGGCACCCTGGACGGGGATGGGAAAGAAGAAGCTTTGTAATCAGAGACAAAAAGGCACAGGGAGCCATGGGGCAGAGAGAGCACAGGCACCGAGGCTCTGTCAGAGCTCAGTGTGACTTGGGGGTGAGTACAGAGCCAGGAAGTTGCAGGGCTGGGAGGCAGGTGCTGGTACCCGGCCTTGTGCCTCTGTCAGGGACACAGGGCAGTCCCCAGCGTCTCTGAGAGGACACTGCTCCCACGGAGGTCAGTGTCTATTTCTCAAAATGTGGGTCAAGCAAGTTTAAGAAAATGTTGGATCAGGCCCAATTTAAAAGGTCTCTTCATTGCAGGAAACGTCTACATCTGTACTGAGCTAATGGACATGTGTCTCCACGAACATGCATCTGACCGCAGAAGCCCCTCTGTCTGGGAAACCCAGAGGCCATGTGCTCAGACTCATGGAAGTTACAGAGGAGACAGGGAACCAGCAGCCAGGCTGAGTGGGTGGGAAGGAGCACAAATACAGCTTTCTGAAGAAAGACCCTCTTTCTGAATGGGAGACAAGTGTTAGTCACAAATTCAGCCAGATGCTTACTGGACACCCGTATGCCCCTCTGGAAACCTTCGTATAACGTTCTGACATCATCGTAGAAATACGCCAAGGGCTCATCACTGTCAAGGATCGCGGATCTCCGGGCGCCATCACTGCCCTAGGGAAAGACAGACAGATGGCATGTTAGAAGAGAGAATCAAATATAAAAAGTCAACCTAAAAAAAAAGTCCACCTAACATGAGGAACTGTCACAACCTCACTTAATTGTAAGGTGTACTCTGTAATTTCAAGAAAAGAGTGAATGAAATGAGGGTAAGGGAGACCGAGCAACAAGATATGTGCTTTGACATCTGTTTATGAAATGATCACATGTGCCCATAAAGAATCATCATTTTGGGGGAGGGGGTGCCCATGGCAGGTGGAAGTTCCCTGGCCAGGGACTGAACCCATGCCATTGCAGTGACCTGAACCACAGTGGTGATAACCCACAGATCCTTAACCCGCTGAGCCACTGGGGAACTGCAAGAATCACCACCTTCGATGTGCACGTGTGTTATCATTCTTCTCAAATGAAAGTGCGATCCATACACACTGGATGTTAGCAACCTTAGTTACCTACAGAGATGAGGGCTTGCATGCCAAGCACTGGGAAGTGTGGCTAGAACAATGAGAGTGCAAACGTTTGTGTGTGTGACAAAAACTGAGCCATTTCAAAGGCAGGGCATTTAACTACTGGGTTATTCAAGCACATGTAGCTATTTCTAGGAACACTTACTTGAAAGAAAATATATATATATATATTTGTCTTTTCTAGGGCCTCACCCACGGCATACAGAGGTTCTCAGGCTAGGGGTCGAATCAGAGCTGTAGCCACTGGCCTATACCACAGCTACAGCAAAGCAGGATCCAAGCTGCGTCTGCAACCCACACTCCTGTTAACCACTGAGCCACAACGGGAACTCTCGAAAGAAAAAATACTTTGAAGGGGCCTTCCTGGACTTCTGACACAAGCTGCAGATGGTGTGGAGGTGGGGGTTCCAGCTGTGCTCAAGACAACAGGAGAGATGGAGGTCCCTTTGTGGTACAGCAGACATGAATCTGACTAGTAACCATGAGGTTTCGGGTTCGATCTCTGGCCTCACTCAGTGGGCTAAGGATCTGGTGTTGCTGTGAGCTGTGGTGTAGGTCGCAGACGCAGGTTGGATCCTGCATTGCTGTGGCTGTGGCGTAGGCCGGCAGCTGTAGCTCTGATTCAGCCCCTAGGCTGGGAACCTCTATATGCTGCAAGTGTGGCCCTAAAAAGCAAAAAAAGAAAGAAAAAAAAAGAAAGAACAGGGAGCGCTATACAAGACATGCTCAATGGATTGCGCAGGAAAGCAGACAATAAGATTGAGTCAGGGAGGATTACAGGCCTTTCATTTCCTCTTTAAGGTGGTTATACAGTTTTCCCAGTTTAAGAAAAATAAAAGATCATGAGTCAGTGTGTAGTGACCACATTACGGTCACATCAGAGGTCATGAGTATACTCGGCAACAGCCATACAAGCTGAGGATCCTCTGGAGGTCAGGCTCCCCAGGCAAGGCTGAGTTAGGAAATAAATGGTCAAGTGCCCCTGGGGGGCAGTCAGGACAGGAAGATAGTGAGCATCTGAAACAGCCCAAGACCAGAACTCTTGCCAATATTTGAGAAAAAGGAACACTTGATGGGGAGAGTCCATTTGCATCACTCCCAAACTTAAAGGCAAAAGCAAATAACTTCATCCCTGAGAGTTTTGTGGTGATAGAAAGGCCCAAGCTTTGTAAATTGTGGTCTCATTCATCTCCATCTAGAAAATGGATTATCTACAGACTCTAAGAGTCAACTACCCCTTGTGTTACTACTGTTTATTCCTTCTAAGGAGAGGGGCTGGGGGGGGGGGGGGCAGGGAGGGAAGGAAGTAGCAGGGAGGGAAGGATGGAGGGGAAGGAAGAGAGAAGGGGAAGGAAGAGACAGCACATAGAGGGAGGGGGAAGGACCGAGTAACTTCTAAAGACTGCTGAAGACTTGGCTGGATTTCAATGTCTAATCCATCTCCTGGGACAAAAGCAGCAAGTAGAACCACTGTCCTGGGGGTAAAAACGACCTTTTTTTTGGCTCTTTCCAAAATACACTCCTCCCAGCACTCAGATCTTACCTGCCTCTTACATGCCCAGACCACCATCATCTGCCGCCTTTTATCAACAGGCACAGAGTGATGTTGCCATACCGGGATCTAGAGGCTTCCTGGCCATCAGTTCTCCTATGCAGCAACACGGGGTCACTGACAGAGCAAACTCGGGCCTTTATTAAAGACTGGCCAATAGGTGATGCTCCTCACCACATTTTAAAAATGATGAATAGGACATTTTAAGAGCACGCCCCCATTATTATACTGACATAAATGTCACAGGGGGACCCTCAGGTTCACTGCTCACGCTCACCACTTAACCAGCCAACTTCCCAAGATCTGTTACGCCCAGTGAGTGAGGAAGGGGAGGCAGCACCAGTTAGATCGGTGCTGGGTGTTGTCATCTGAGTGCAGGAGGTGGAAGGAGTGAGCAAGGGGCCCACAGTCCAGCCACTTCGCAGATGAGAAGAGACAGTGGGGAGGCCTTCCTGTCTCGATCCCAGGTCCTAACGTGGAACGAGTTTCAAACCTGCCACGTGGGGCATCTGGGTTCAGATTCAGCCTACACTCTGTTCACCTCCGTCTTGGAGCAGACAGGCCCAGACCGCTGGGGGCCTACTGGGGTCTGGTTCTGCACCCCCAGGAGGCTTTTCCCACCAGCCCCCAACAAGCTCTTCAGTTTCCAGCTGCCTGAGCTCCGCCACCCCGATGGGAGGACCTGACTAAGGGGTGCTGGGTAAACTGCCAAACACACATCAGTGTGGTCTCCAGGGACAGTCAGCTACCTGCATGAGGGAGAAGAGCTCCCCAACCTCCACAGAGAGGGCGCGCAGAGCCACGGAACCCAAATCCCACAAATGCACACAGTTCCAGCAAAACGGACCTCCTGCAGCCATCTCTGTGCGGCTGCTGCTTAGAATGAGCCAGAAGGAACCATGTCTGTTTCTCATCCTCAGTTGGCTTTTTATTTTTTATTTTACTTTTTTGTCTTTTTAGGGCCGCACCTGCAGCATATGGAGGTTCCTAGGCTAAGGGTCCAGTCAAAGCTGCAGCTACTAGCCTATGCCACAGCCACAGCCACGCCAGATCTGAGCCACATCCACGACCCACACTGCAGCTATGGCAACGCCAGATCCTTTAATCCACTGAGCAAGGTCAGGGATCAAACCCACATCCTCATGGATACCAGTTGGGTTCTTAATCCACTGAGCCACAATGGGAACTCCTCAGTTGGCTGTTTAGACATTGGTGTGCAGGAAAGGTTTCTCTCCAGAGGCTCAGAAGGCCCACACCTGCCACCTTTAATTCACAGGAGAAGACCCTGCTCGGGGGAGGCTATTTTTAAACTTCACTAAACACGGCAGCACACGTTTCTGTCATGTATGCGTCCACGTGTCCCTGCTTTATGACACCCGAGAGCAACATTTGGACAAAATCAAATTGTGTTTTCAGGCCTTGTTTAACCACGTTCCCAGAGAGTAATTTGAGCTTTTTCTTCCTGGCTGAAGAAAAGCCAGAAATAACTTTTTTGTTTTTCTAAAACAATCACCTTTCTTTCTTTGAATTCCCATAGGCAGCTCCTTAACATTCCTGTGGCCTGGTCTCGGCTCAAAGACAAGCCCCTCTGCCTTGAGTTTTCCTGACACCTGCCCTCACCTCCAACCTCAGCTCACCAACCGCCGTGGCCCCCTGACCAGCATGGACACTTCCACCACTGCGGTCAAATCGCCGTTCGCTCTCAAGGTAGCAGACAAGTCCGATCGCACCAGAAACTCAGTTAAGTTTCCTCTCAGGGGAGTTTAGTGAAGAAGTCAGTTAGCAAGGTTTTGCAGTTTGTTATTAAGAAGCCCATCAAGGAGTTCCCGTCATGGCGCAGTGGTTAACGAATCCGACTAGGAACCATGAGGCTGCGGGTTCGGTCCCTGCCCTTGCTCAGTGGGTTAATGATCCGGCGTTGCCGTGAGCTGTGGTGTAGGTTGCAGACGCGGCTCGGATCCCGCATTGCTGTGGCTCTGGCATAGGCCGGTGGCTACAGCTCTGATTCAACCCCTAGCCTGGGAACCTCCATATGCCGCGGGAGCGGCCCAAGAAATAGCAACAACAACAACAACAACAATAACAACAACAACAAAAGACAAAAAAAAAAAAGAAGCCCATTAAGTTTTAGCAAAGGTGCTGAAATTAACTCCGGGTATAAAAACACTCCCAGAATAACACTTCTCAACCGAAACACCCCCTCCAAATACACTGTCTCCATCCCACCCTCTGTGCCTCAACTGGCTTGCTGAAAATGCCCTCAGATGTGATGTTTCTGGAAAACTCGTGTGAAATTTATCTGAACAGCACAGCAGCCAGGTTGCCGAGGGCTGGCCTGGGAGGGCACCTGTCTGCCCTCCTCTTTACCTGACCACATGCACAAGTGCACACAGTCAGGACCGGGGCAGAGCTGGCTGTGTACGCACAGTAGGTAAGTGAATGCTGATGCTTAAACAGTGGCAACTTACAGGAGGATTCCCGACAGACAGGAAGTCAGAGCCTCAAATGAAGAGATTCCTTCCAAGTCTTGCAAGCCCTTCGTCCTTTGAGTTGCCTGTCCCCAGGCCTCCCAGTGGTGAAGCTGATGCCTGTGTTCATGTTCATATTCACAAACAATTGCAGGAGTGTGGCTGTCCCTGAAATCCATTCCCCTGCCTCCCAGTGTTAACCTGGTTCACATTCCTTTGGCTGCTATACCTTTAGATGGCTCTGCCAGTGCTCGACAACCCCTAGAGCTGGTGTCGTGGAGAGTGGTCCCACCACCTGGTCCACCCTACCACCTCCTACCCTAGCAGCTTCCCTGTGGGCTCCGCCCATTATGCCCCAGAGACTCAAGTGCAAGGGGCATCGCCACTCTGTGTGTTTCCAGCTTTGCTGCTGTATCGCCAACAACACTGTAGCACATCTGCGGTGCACACATGATGTGATACACATGTGCGCTGTGAACGATGCCCCCGTCGATTCACACAGCCATCGCCTCACAGGAGCCCCCCCACCTTTGGCAGGAACACATGTTCTCTCTCTCTCAGCAAATTTCTTCCTTTTTTTTTTTTTTTTTGTGTGTGTGTGTGTGTGTTTTTAGGGTTGCACCCACGGCCATATGGAGGTTCCCAGGCTAGGGGTTGAATTGGAGCTGTAGCTGCCGGCCTACACCACAGCCACAGCAATGCCAGATCCTTAACCCACTGAGCGAGGCCAGAGATAGAACCTGCACCCTCATGGATGCTGGTCAGATTCATTTTCACTGAGCCATGATGGGAACTCCTCTCTCAGCAAATTTTAATTACACAATACGGCATTATCGATTAGAGTTGTTGTGTCTTACATGAGATCCTCAGACCTATTCACCTGCCACCTGAAAGCTTTTGAATTTGAAAGCCTTGCTATTTACTAAGCACAGCTTCTATGGCTTCCATGGGCTGGATGTGCTACATTTAGTTTCCTTCCAGTTCTTCCCTGACAAGGAACCACGGTTCTAATTTTATGGCATGAAAGCAAGTCGCTTGTGTTACTCGTAGCTTGAGGATGGCCCTCGCCCTCTGCCGGGGCTGGAAGGCATCCTCGGTGGTCCTTCCTGCTGGGCTGTATGCTCCAAAAGCACAGTAGCCTCTTCCTCCCTGGTCCTCGGCACATCACGTACTTGCTGAGTACACGTGCCCACCTGATACCTACACTCCGTGATCACATCCCAGAGGGTCACAATGTCAACCTTCCACCTTCGGCAGCTAAGGCAAGCTCCTCTCCATATACATCCCAGCACATAGATGTTTAAATCTCAGCTTTTCAATGCAAAGGAGTCACCCAGTCAGTATGTGACCCGAATGTCACATGACCTGGGGCATCAACCTGGAGACAGGATGAGTTATACCCCAAGAACTAGTTCTGCATATGAAAAGGGATGAATCCACACTAGAGCAAAGGTCTGGGAGCTGGTCTAAACAGTGACTCTGTTACAGACTACCTGGCTGAGTTACTAGAGCTCAATTTTATTTATTTATTTTAATTGTTATTTCCCCAATACAATTTTTTTTTTCCTACTGTACAGCATGGTGACCCAGTTACACATACATGTACACATTCTATTTTCACACATTATCATGCTCCATCATAAGTGACTAGACATAGTTCCCAGTGCTACACAGCAGAATCTCATTGCTAATCCATTCCAAAGGTAATAGTCTGCATCTATTAACCCCATTTTTTTAAACTAAGTTCTGACAGTCTTCAAATGAAGCCATTAAAAGGCTAAGGACTGGAAGGTATAAAAAAGTGTTTATTTGCTACGATTTGTTCCATCCTCTAATATTTAAAAAACAAAACAAAATAATTTGGGTTTTTGTTTCAGTATGTCATAATCTCATAGCTTTCAAAAACCTTTCCAACTTAATTTGAGAAGACAGCCACTTCAATGCCTGCATGATGTCTCTCGTCCCCTCCACAGTGACAATGGCTCTTAACTACACTCTGGAATGGTTTGTTGCCTGAACCCCTTAAAGTCTGGCCTACGACCCCATCGGCAGCAAGTTCTGGCCCGGCCTGGTTCAGGGAAGGCAGAAGCTCCCAGAACTCTGCTTGGGCTGCTGCCGCCCAGGCTCTGATAGCGCTCTGCCCCCTCCCCCATCCCATCCCTGATAATTTCTGATCCTACATCCACCCTGTGTGGGGGACCCCAGATTCCGTCTTACCTTATCTGTCCCTACTCCTCCTTCCATTTCTGTCACTACCTTCAGACTCATTTGCCTGCAAATCCATTTTCAGAAGCGTCTGCGCCTGGCTTCAGAAGCTCTAGAAAATGACTCTTTAAATTTACCTAGAGGGATCTAAAGTTTCCTTATTATTCTGATAGAGCCTTCCCCCCGAAAAGAGCCCTAGCTATTACACGTAACTTTCAACTACAGTTAGGAGGCAGCATAAAAGAGTTCCAGGCTTCCACTCATTGTGTAGAATAAATTCACCTCTTCGGGGGCAGCTGTTTTCTTATGCATAAAATGTGAGGGTTACGGGAGTTCCCCTTGTGGCTCAGCAGTAACGAATCTGACTACTATCCATGAGGATGTGGGTTCAATCCCTGACCTTGCTCAGTGGGTTAAGGATCTGGTGGTGCTGAGCTGTGGTGTAGGTCATGGACGCGGCTTGGACCTGGCATTGCTGTGGCTGTGGTGTAGGCCGGCAGCTGCAGCTCCAATCTGCCCCCTAGCCTGGGAACTTCCTTATGCCACAGGTGTGGTGGCCCTTAAAAAAAAGTGAAGGTTGTAAGAGAAGAGCTTTATGGAAGAAGAAAATTAACATCTACTGAACATTTCTCACAGGCCCAGTGGACATGCCGCCCACATCCGTGCAGCCTCTTGGCATGGTGGGAAGGGTCAATCCTATTCTCCGGATGGAGAATCAAGGTCAGGCTGGGTGAGCTTGTCCACAGCCACCTGGTCCAGCAGATAGGCCGGGTTCAGCCTTGGCCACATCTCCCTGCCTCTCTGGTCCCTTCCAGCTCCAATGTGCTCTCCTATGTCCTACAACTTCAACCAGTGTGGTCTGGGCCTTGACCCATCCCAAAGGGTTTCTAGTCCCTTCAGTGGAGATCATCTTCATGAGGGGGACATGGGGATCTCAATTCCAGACAACAGGCTGAGACCAGCTAAAACCAGAACACCTGCATATCACTTGTGGTTTTGGGGAAAACAAAAAACAAAAACGACAACCAGGAACTCCACTGTGGCACAATGGGATCATCGGTGTCTCTGCAGAACCAGGACACAGGTTCGATCCCTGGCCTGGCACAGTGGTTTAAAGGATCCAGCGTTACCGTAACTGCAGCATAGGTTGCAACTGTGGTTTGGATCTGATCCCTGGCCCAGGAACTCCATATGCCCCAGGGAGGCCAAAAAAGAAAGAAAAAAAAAAGTAAAATAAAAAAGAAATACACCCCAAAACTTGCTTTCATTCACTGCTCCAAGGTAAGGAGCAATAGCAGAGAAGCATTTTGGAAGACAACCCTTGTTGCAGGTGGTGAGCTCTACCTGAGACAGAGGAACCCAGAGGGTCCTGATCAAACCAAGCTCAAAAGTCTGAGAGAGACTTTTAGGATTCTGTTGCTAACTCAAGCTTTTTTATCTTAATCTATAGTTTGTGTCTACACTGCTCTTCCTGCCCAGGTCTACAGCACAGGTACTTAATCCTCCTTATTACCCTGATATGTGAAAGGAAATCTTAAAAGCTCTAACTTATCGGGAAGTTTTGTGTTGCTGCTTTAAACAAAACAAAACAAAACAAAAAAAAGTATAACTGGGAAATAGCCAGTGTGGGTAGTGATGAGATGCGGCCAAACCCAAAAGGGCAGATTCCTCTCATTTTAACAGCCATGTAAAGTTTATAGGAAGAGGAGGGTGAAAAAAACTGCTTTCACAAAATGGGGGGCAGGGGTGAGGGTGGGGACAGGCAAGTGCTGCCTACTTGTCTTCAAAGTAGGAACAAAGCAACGAAATTTTATTCTGGCAATCAGCCCCTACAGCAGTGCCAGATATAGAGGCCCCTGATGAATTATGAAATGAATGAAGTTCCTCTTTCTGCCATGGAAGTCCATATGACAATGTTATCTACATAAAGGCATCTAAAATTACTAAGCATCATAACCCCAAAGCTAATCTTAAACTCAATATTTTAAGCTCTTTTTTAGAAACGCAAAGCAAATTCTGGTCTCCTCCTAAGACCTACAAATTCTGAAAATCAGAGCTAAATCTATTTCTATAAGCAAAGAGAAAAATTGGGAAGCCCATGTACCAGGTAATGGAACTAGAGATTACATTTTCTTTCTGCTTACCTGTATTTTTAAATTGTTCTACAGAGGACATGTATGATTACTTTAATAAGGCTCAATGATTTTATGCTAAGCTGGGACTTAAAAATCACATTGTAAGTGCTTCCCCAATTTCTCATACAGTAAGAATTTGGCTTTTTTTTTTTTTTAACAGTTACTGCTAAATTATAAATATCTTAAAACTGCGCTTGCCAAGTACTCTTTTCATAGTGGTGGCAATGCTACTATGAAACACCAGGTCCTCTGCCAGGAGAGAAGATGCCAGAAAGCTCACACATTATCTATCAGTAAAAATTAAATTCTACTCACGATTGGTATATAACTAGTTGTGAAATATTAAGTTTATCTTCTAATGAGAAATAAAGCACAAAGTCATTTTTCTCAGCAGGAGTCCATTCTATTTTTACATTTTGGCATGAATCGGACTGACACATCTTTTATGTATTTTAAGAGTTTCATGCTAATAAATCCAAGAAATTGTCTGAAATGAGACAAAGAACTGAAAGCCTATAAATAACAGAAAGGTACAAGTCAGGCCAGGGCTTTATCTGGAAGGACACACTCTCTTCTTGCGGCCATCAGCCTGGTGGGAGGGGGCAGGGGCAGAGGCGGGGTGGTGGTGGACCTTTCACCGCTGTATCTAAAAGCAGCAAATGAAAAAAACATTTCACAACGTTCTTCTTTGGCAAGTAATAAAGCCTGCAAATGAACCCTGACTTGGGTAGGGGAGAACAAGATGCTACAAAGCAGAGAGTAGCTGAAGGGCCCTGGCTACTCCATATTTTCTCCTAAGAGATTCAGGAGGGAGCACCCGGAACGACCCCTTTGGGAAGGACCTATCATCTCAGCCAGTGAGCCCAAATGATGGACCTCACTCTGTGACTGTTTTTTGTTTTTTTTTTTTTCCTCTTTCTTTTTAGGGCTGTACCCACACATTACAAAGTTCCCAGGCTAAGGACTGAATTGGCCTACACCACTGAAATGCCAGATCAGAGCCACATCTGTGACCTATGATGCCTGTGACCATGTTGGATCCTTAACCTACTGAGGGAGGCCAGGGATCGAACCTGAATCCTCATGGATGCTAGTCAGGTTCTTAACCCACTGAGCCACAACGGGAACTCCTCTCATTGGGTTTTTATAATGATGAGAGCACGGCCCTTCACTTGCCCAAGTTACACACAAGCACGGCATCCAACCCACCCTCACCCGCCTCTCAAATGCCCTTGTTTTCTCCACGCTCATCCTAGATTCTGTGGCCACATTCCTCTAGCAGGCTCCTAGGCTAGTCCTCCTATTAGAAATCCCCAAGTCCCTTCCAACTGCTGGAGGATCTTTCAAGTATCAGAACGACTACAGGTGAAACCCTTCATTCTCTAACATTTGACAACCCTCCTCCTCTCTGGTGGGAAAAGGGCCCCGAGGGCAGACCCCCGCACCTGTCCTTTCCCCTCTCGGGGTCCTCCAGAGCTCAACACAGGGCAGAAGGCCCCCGTGATTTGGAGAATGAGCCTCTGCTCCATGTGAAGTGGGCAGACAGCCAGCCAGCACCACCCGCTGCATCTCCCTGCCCTACATTCTGGCCTCCACCTCTTATCACCGCTGGAATTCTGTTGGATGAGCACATTTTGACCAACGAAGTGCCCAGGTAAACCCACGTTTGCCTGTGATTGTGACCTTGCTCATCGCCTTTGATGGAGTCTTGGGGAAAGACAGAGAGAGGGAGGGCCCGCGGGCAGGCGGCTCCACTTACCGCCACCTCCACCGACTGCATGGCCAGGTCGCATGGCGGCTTCAGGGCCCGCGGCCGCGTGGCGTACCAGAAGGTGGTGAGTGCCGCGAACGCCCCGAAGCCCATGAGCGTGTTGGTTGGGAGGGTCCTCACGTACTGCTGGAAGTCAACCAGCTCTGGCATCCGAAAGTACCGGAACAGCTCGTGGGCTTGCATCATCCTGGGCTGGCGGTGCCCTATGCTGCAGTCTACAGAGAGAAAAAGTCCTGTTCATTCTGGGTGGCAAGAGCTGCTCCAGACCCCCAGCCCGGTTTGATGGGCCAGGTCTTTTTCTGGCTGTCAAATTTCACTTTTCTAAAAACATTTTAGGAATTGGTTTCACTTCTATCATCTTGTGTAAAGCTTTCATGAGCCATGTTAAGAAGATTTACTTAGAATGCATGCTGTACGATGTTCAAAGAAGGGGCATAAGTTACCATTTTCTTGCCTGATATTCCCTCCCTGTTCTTGGCCATCTAGTCAAATGCACTTGAGTCTCATGATCACGGCTAATGGGGAGAAGAACAGAGAGGCAGAAACTAGCCCACACCACCTGGGGCCATCAGGTTTTACCTCTTAACAAAGCTCAGCACGGGCTCCCCAGCTGGTGAAACAGACCAGGCTGACTTTCACTGGAACTCCCCACCTTTCCCACATTCTTTGTACCAAAAAAGCAACCCCATAAATGGCTGGGGAAATTGTAGTTGGCTATTCTGATGAAACAGTGTCTTTCATATTCCTCAAACTATTATAGCTAAAACAAATTATAAATGAGCATGCATAAATATCTAGAAATATTCATCTAGCACATATCGAGAGAGAGATTATAGCCAGTATTTGAGAGAAAGTACAAAATAGTATTTAAGATCCCAGATTCCAGAGCCAAAGCCTGCCTCCCCAGCTCATTAGGTGTGTGACTGGGGACAAATCACTTTCCCTCTCTGTGCATCAGTTTCCTCATCCATAAAAACAGGACCTATCTCTCAGGGTTTTTATAAAGACTAAATGGCTCACATAAAGAGCTTAGAACAGTGTGAGGCATCGGAATTGTTCAGTCAGTGCTGGGCATCATTATCATTTCTTCTACCATTATTGTGTGATTAGTTCTGAATAAAGAAGGTAACTATACTTAACTACCAGGAGTTTACAAAGTTAAGAAACCAAAATACACAGAAAAAATCAGATAAACAACCCCATGGATATTAAAACCTCCAATTGAATATTATAGATAATTTATATACACATCGGTATAAAAAATTAATGTGCAAATAAGAATAATTCTATTTAGTACAGGGAAGGAAATCCTAGTAAATGATCTGAAAGACTTTGCTCAAAAACTCCCAGGCAATGCAACAAGTGTTAATCTTTTAACTATAAATTGAGATGATATTTTTGAACTCCTTATTATATATTCTTTTTAACAGCTAGGTCACAAGACTGGAGATAATTTCCTTCTTTCAAATATAGAAATATGCTTTAAATTTAAATTATACTATTGTATTTTCTTTTTTAAACCGAGTTGCAGAATATCAGATGTTTTCACTGGCCATCAATACTCTAGAGGGCAACATAATGCAATCTGGGGCTACAACAGCCCTGCACAGGCATACGCACATATACTAGCTCCATACCCCACTCCCCCACCCACCCACTCAGGAAATTTTGAAGTTTTAACATGACAACAGAGAAGGAGCAGATAAGAGCATTTTTCCAGGCCATAACTGTGGGACAAAAAGCACCAGGGCTTACAAAGCCACTCACCAACTGTGCCACCAACAGCTGACTGCTGGGTGACACACCACTGCAGAAGCAGACCAGGCGTCAGGGTGGGGGTGGGGCAGGGGGTGGAGGAGCTCAGGCGGGGCTGACCTGGCCTGCCTCGGTCTCTCTGGGCACTCATCACATGCCCAGTCCTGTGCTTCTGCCCACTGGGCTAAAGGTAACTAGCAGACAAAATCCACACTTGACATCCCAGGAGAAGAGACGGTGGATGGGCCAATGAGGAGCTGGGAGCAGTCACCCCACTGCTCCACCCCTGGGCAGGGACAGGCATCAGTTAAGTGTCACTGCCAGTGCCAGTTCTAAAGACAGACACTGTTTTCTTTCTGCTGGGCTTCCCAATGAGAAACAATGGGCATATTTAAAAAAAAAAAAAAAAAAAAAAGCACTGAAATGAATGATCAGATGTTGGGTGGTTATTCCAAACCGACATAAAACAGATCAAGGAAGGAAGAGTCTGTCAGTAGTACATGACAGCAGATTTCTCCTAGATGAATTCATAGCTCTCACTGAGCTACTCCAGCCATTCAACAAACCTGAGCCTCTACTGTGTGCTAGGAGCTGGGTGCTGATGACCTGGCCTGGCTCTCAGTGGGCTAACCAGCTAGAGAGGAGGCGACCAAGTTAGACTGCAGGGTGGGGTAAGTGTAACCGCGATTAAGACCTGAGATCAGGGAAGCCCCTTCGGAGGGGTGCATGTTTACACTGAGACTTTGAGGGTAAGCAGAGAGATGGAGCCCAGGCCCCTACTGGCACCAGGTGGTCAGAGTTCATGAACAATACTGCAACTCTGTGGATGCACAGAAACCTTATGCTAAGGTGCACACCTGCTTCTCCCTCCAATCAGTCCATCTCCCGCTTGTCTTCATCTGCTCACAGCACGTCAAGTCGGAATGCCAGTTTCCTGCCCTATTCCACACGTGCCCCTGCCCTTCCCTCTTCTCTCCCAAGAGTCTCTGAGGTCATTTCCATTAAACCTAGATTATGCAGATTCACTGGGTTGTTCAAAAGGCTTACATCCCTGTGTAAGAATATTATATCATCCCTCCACAGACACAGTCATAAACAGGTGTTTGTTTGTTTGTTTGTTTTTAATCTTAAGCATCATCAGTAGCTATAAGAGGACAGCATTAAACTAAGAAAGAGTCTAATTTCTGGAAATAAGTCTAGGAAAGAAAACAAAACAAAACAAAACCCAAACACCCCAAAACAGAAAATTACTGATTTTGTAGCACCCATGCAAGAACATTTTTTTAGGTACTAATCTGTAATACTAAGGGTTTATGTATTTATTTACTTATTGGCTGTGCCTGTGACGTGGAAATTTCCAGGTCAGGGATCAAACCCATGTCACAGCAGCAACCTGGGCCACTGCAGTGACAATGTCAGATTCTTAACCCTCTGAGCCACATGAGAACTTGCCGTAGGCTATATATTTAAATCCAGCTAAAATTTTTTTTTTTCTTTGTCTTTTTGAGGCTGTACCCATGGCATATGGAGGTTTCCAGGCTAGGGGTTGAATCAGAGCTATAGTTGCCGGCCTAAACCACAGTCACAGCCACTCAGGATCCAAGCCGCACCTGCAACCTACACCACAGCTTACAGCAATGCTGGAACCTTAAACCACTAAGCAAGGCCAGGGATCGAACTTGCATCCTCATGGTTACTAGTCGGATTCATTTCCGCTGAGCCATGATGGGAACTCCTAAATTCGTTTCTTTCGTGCATGACAATGACAAGCTACAGTAATTTAATTCATACCTCTTAGCTGGCAGCCCAGGAACAAGCTGCAAACCAACTTTGCTGAGCAAACTGGTTAATGCTGTACATGGGAAAACTGCAGTCCACGCAGTGAAGAACCAAGCCAATACCTCATTTAGATCCACGTTAGGAACAACTCTTAAATGTGAACAGAGAGGATCACCAATCTTTTCCCTTCTGTTTAACTTCTATTAAGGAAAAGGCACTTGGGCTTATTCAGAACTGGAAGCAGACCCACATTCAAAGAATATTAGCCACAATAAATAGCCTTAATGTATAAAGACAACCCCAGCAGGTCTCTAAGAGGTATCAAGACTCAAGTACCTGCCAACAAGTGGTTAAAAACCCAGATTTTATTCTTATTCCAATGGTGCTCTAGTCAGAATATTTTTCTAATTCTTTCAAAAGCAAATTTTCACATCATCATCTTGGGAAGTTTTTATAGTCCAGGCATATAATCAGGGTGCTGTTTGCTAAGAACATGATTCAATCGGCTTAAGGGCTTAAGCGGCCAGTATTTCTTGAACACACAAGGACTCCTGGCAGCCAGCCTCTCCTTCCCTACAGCTACTCCCGTGCCCACAGAAAGCCAGCTTGCTCAGTTGAGTCTTCCAGACCTCCTACAGGGCTGGGGTCTCAAACTGCAAGACAGGAAAGCCAACATTGGTTGCAGAGGCTGGCACAAGCCCAGTGCAAAGAACCAGAGCGGAGGATGCCTTCAGACAAGCCTGGGTGGGTCTAGATAAACAAGGCAGCAGAAGAGAAACCGGACTGTCTGAATGCAGAGATCCTGGTACCTGTCCGCCCAGACTTTGGCTAATAAATGACAATTTGCATCAGGTCGGTGTTTTGGAAAGGCTTTCCCAGAGAACATTCACATACTTCTTTGCACCTGGGGCTCACAAGCCCCCTTCAGCCCACACCCCCTGGTTAGGAACCGTGAGGCAGGTGGCTTCTCCTGGCCCCTCCAACACTCATGCTGCATGGCATTTCAGCCTCTGAAACCCATCTCACTCGCTGCGTCTTATACAACCACTGGCATTTATCCCAGCCCCCTGGCCTCCGAGCATGTGGGTCCAAGGTCCACTGCACACAAAGTTCACCTCTTACCATTCTGTTTGCACCAGGAAAGAAGTGGCTCAGGGCCAGAGGTGACTCACAAGGGCATCATTCTCTAGGGCCACACGTGTGCACCCATACACACACACACACACACACACACAGCTCCTGCAATTCTGCAAACTGATACTTACACTAGCATTTTATTTTCTTCGTGTCACTTATAAATCAAAAAACTGGGTGAGCCGCATGCTTCTCTCCTTCTTAAGTGCCTCAAGCTTTCATCCAGCTGAACAACAGCAGCTGGATGGCCTTCACCAGGAACACATCCCTCAAACAAGCCCACAGGAGCGGCACCCGAGCCCGGCAGCAGCAGACCAACTCCTGACATCGCTCCTCACAACCGCGAGCCAAGCTGGCGCTCCACCTCCTCCCTGTACAATAGCCCCTTGACAGAGGCCTGAAAGTGCCCTCTTTGTCTGGCACCGGCCAGGCAGGGCTCAGCCTCAGGAGGAACAAGAGAGCAGCAGCCGGGCCGTGCGCTGTTCTTTCAACGGGCCTCTCCAAACCAGCTGCCCTCCTGCTCCTTAACCCTGGCTGGCAAACCACCTAAGGCTAGATTTGCTTAAACTGCCCCCTTGGGAACCAAAAGAGCAATCAGTCTCTCCCTCGAGTGGGAGGATCAGAAGCTCTACAGAGGCGCCAGGCCACTGTTAGAAAGGAAGGCAGAGGTGGCTGTCCCCATCCCATCTGGCCTGGGGCCTCCCGACTGTGGCCGCTGCTGCCCTGAACCGTCTCCTCATCCTGAGCAGACGAAGGAGAGGGACCACTCTGGCACTGCCGTTAGCACTTCAGGATCCCAGGCAAAGGAGCAAGTAGTTCCACAGGGAATTCTCCCCATCCCCTGCCTCAGGGCCTTGCCGCGCAACAAAGCACAGTAAACTTTACACCCACTTAATTTTCATCGAAGTGATCCTGTGGATCACCAATTCAATTTCTTAGGAGATTTTAAACAGAGAAAGGGAGCAGAGATGCTCCGTTTTTAGAAAACTGATTTACTGAAATGGTCGAGACAATTTGAATCATTTCACATTCAACCACTCCCTCCCTGCCTCTCCCCTTAAAACTGTCCGAGAGAGAGTGCGACACAAAGCTCTTATAGGCAAGTATGAAGCTAGACTAATTTTTAACCAGTAAGATTAAGACCAGGCCTTGCCCCTTCCCACTGGCCACAGGCCACAGCTACCACATGTGCCCCAAAACAAAGAAATTCCAGATATAACGTGTCCAACTGGAACAGATACACTTTTAGGGACTAGATGAAATGTTCGAATGTCTACTTGTAGTTTCTACATTTATAGAGCTACATGTTTAAGTCACACAACAATATACGTTACTTTAGAAAGAGTTCCTGTATTTCTATTCACATTTCAGGGACATTTTACTCACTGGAACATGCTCTTTCCAACAGGGTCTCTGGAATCTGCAAAGTCACTTTTTGAGGATGAACAGTTCTCTGTGGCACATCTTTCCCCTTTTCTCTTTCGTTTAAGCTGCTGAAGTGGAACTGTGTTTTGAAGTCCCATCTGCAGCTGCCACGGCAAAAATGGTCCCAAGTCACAGGAACACACGTGTATAATGTTAGGACAGCTATTTAAAAATGTGTCCAGGAGTTCCCATCGTGTTGCAGTGGTTAATGAATCTGACTAGGAACCATGAGGTTGCAGGTTCGATCCCTGCCCTTGCTCAGTGGGTTAACGATCCGGCGTTGCCGTGAGCTGTGGTGTAGGTTGCAGACGCGGCTCGGATCCAGCGTTGCTGTGGCTCTGGTGTAGGCCAGCGGCTGCAGCTCCGATTTGACCCCTAGCTTGGGAACCTCCATATGCCGCAGGAGCGGCCCAAAGAAATAGCAAAAAGACAAAAAAAAAAAAAAGAATAAAAATGTGTCCAGGAGTTCCTGTCATGGCGCAGTGGAAATGAATCTGACGAGAAACCATGAGGTTGTGGGCTTGATCCCTGGCCTCACTCAGTGGGTTAAGGATCTGGCATTGCCATGAGCTGTGGTGTAGGTTGCAGACATGGCTCGGATCTGGCTGTTGCTGTGGCTGTGGTGTAGGCCGGCAGCTGTAGCTCCGATTCAACCCCTAGCCTGGAAATCTCCATATGCCACGGGTGCGGCCCTAAAAATAAAATAAAATAAATAAATAAATAAATAAATAAAATATATAAAATATATGCGTGACTAGGTCATTATGCTGTACAGCAGAAATGGACAGAACGATGTAAATCAACTATAATAGAAAAAATAAAAACCTTAAAAAAAAAAAAAAAAGCAGGACTAGTGCCCAGGGCTAAGGGCAGCCAAAGCCTATGGACCTTAAGAGGCTGGGACCCAGGCACGTGGTGATTCAAACCTACACAAAGGGGAGTTCCCGTCATGGCACAGTGGTTAACGAATCCGACTAGGAACCATGAGGTTGCGGGTTCGGTCCCTGCCCTTGCTCAGTGGGTTAACGATCCGGCGTTGCCGTGAGCTGTGGTGTGGGTTGCAGAGGCGGCTCGGATCCCACGTTGCTGTGGCTCTGGCGTAGGCCGGTGGCTACAGCTCCGATTCGACCCCTAGCCCGGGAACCTCCATATGCCTCGGGGGCGGCCCAAGAAATAGCAAAAAAAAAAAAAGACAAACCTACACAAAGGTGGGAGACAATGCAGAGGATGACAAAGCCAGGACACAAAAGGCTTCAAAAAGCTGAGATGTGACTCCCCCTGAACATCTACACAGGAAGGGACAACAGAGCCTGCTGCACACACGCCGCTGAAAAGCTACTTAGCCTTTATGCAAGGAAATTCTGATACCTGCCACCACACAGATGACCCTAGAAAACGTCAGGCCAGGTGAAAGAAGCCATTCACAAAAGGATACACTTTGTATGATTCTGCATATATGAGACACTTAACATAGGCAAATTCACAGAGACCAGAAATAGGGGTGGGGGATGGGGAGCTACTGCTTCCCAGGTACAGAGTTTCTGTTTCCGATGACGAGAAATTCTGGAACTAGAGTCCGGTACTGTTTATACAACACTTAATGCCACTGAACTGCATGCTTACCGATGATGGTAAATTTTATATTATGCATATTTTACCAGAATTTAAAAAAAAAAAGAATCACTTAAAAAGAAAAACCCACCAGGATTTGGTAACTAAGTGCATGTAAAGAGAAAAACGAGGAGCAGTCTTGTGGCACCGCTGGTTAAGGAAGGTTCTGGCACTGTCATTGCAGTGGCTCAAGTCCCTGCTATGGCGCAGGTTTGATCTCTGCCTGGGAACTTCCATATTCTGTGGGTGCAGCCAAAAAATAATTTTTTTTTAATGGAAAAAAGAGAAGGAATTGGAAGGGTGAGTTCTTGAGTCTGGAGAGGGATGGTAGAAGCATGAAGTGGGAGGGGGTTTTGACCCTGTGGGGTCCGTAAGCCTCCAGAACATTCCATTCTCTCCCCTCAATGCTCTGGACTAACCTGCCCCCCTCTCCCCCCCGGCCTTAGTGCGGCCATGAAGGCAGGTATCACAGTGCTCGCCATGTCCATTCCTCTTCCAAACCCTTCCTTCCTGCACTGCTCACCCCTCAAAGCCCCACAGGTCCTCCCTTTGCCTCCATGCCCGCCATGCATTTCCGCTCCCAGCTGTCACCACACCTACCCCTCTTCCCCCAGCCCTGATTTAAGACTCCAAATAGGCCAGAGGCTACAAGCTGTTTCCACTGGTTTTCAAACACCAATCTGCTACCATTAAGTGATGTCTCAGGGGGGCAGAGAGGTTTCCTGATCAGAGCCAGAGAAGGAAGCAGCCCTGGGCCACCGGCTCTGCTTCAGCTGCTGGAGACCAGGAGGCCTGTTAGTCAGGCTGACTTCAAGCTTCTTGAAGAACCAAGATGAAGAGTCTCCTTGCAGGTAAAACCTCCCGCTCAGCAGTGGGATCCAACAGGCAAGTTGTTTCAGCTGATTTGGGCCCAGGGAGGGTTCTAACATGCCTGTGGGCCTGCATGTTACGGAGCATGACACCATGGTCCGGGGCAGTTAGGCAACACAAGGAGAGCCTGTTGTATCAGCTAGAGGAGGAAATAAAACCAGCCTGAAGACAAGACTCTCCTCCTCTCTGGCTGACAATGAACCACAAAGTAAAGCTAAGGCAGGAGGCTCCGTGGAGGAGAGAAGGGGAGAACAATGGAACAGGAAACAGGACCAGTGTCCTGTCACAGGGCTGGACCCAGCTGGCAGCAGCTCTCCTCTGCTCAGGGCCTCAGGGCCTGGGGGAAGTCCATTTGTTTGAGAAATTGCACAGAGAGGAGGCACCAAATTCCTGGGGTCCCCTCAGATGCTTTGTCCAAAGCCAGTAACTTCCGATGGTGGCTATGGATGGAGACAGAACAGAATCATGAAAGAATGCTAGACCCACAGGCTCGGAGCTCACTGTCCAGGGCTGGCTGTGCTTGTAAGCTGCAAAACCCTGAGCCTGCCCCCATGGCCTGGGTGGGCCCCCGAGGGGACGAGAAGGGAGGGGGACAGAAGGAGGCTTTGACCCTCCCCATCGGCAACACCCAGGAGCATCTCCAAGACGCTATAAGAGGCAGAAGGTGTCCATGAAGTCCTGGCATTTGGGACTAAATAACAGGATCCCAGTCCAGCAGAAACTAAGGGTGATGGCTGGACATATAGAGAAAACAGACCATGTTAAAAACCATCAATTCTATGAGTATTTGTGTTATGGTGTTATTACTCTTTGTACTTTGCTGTATTTTTTTTTCTTTTTCTTTTTAGTTTCTCAAGATAAAGAAGCTATAACTAGGTCAGGTCAGTTCATTTCCTCTTTTATTTATGTATTTCCCACCTGCTCTGGAAAGGTCTCGAGGTAGCAACTCGTCCTCCCAGCAGAGTGATGGGTGGCGTGAAGCCTCTCTCAGAAAACACAGATCTAAGAAGTTCCTGTCGAGGCTCAGTGGAAATGAACCTGACTAGTACCCATGAGGATGCAGGTTTGACTCCTGGCCTTGCTCAGTGGGTTAAGGATCGATGTTGCCGTGAGCTGTGGTATAGGTCACAGACGCAGCTTGGATCCCGAGTTGCTGTGGCTATGGCCAGCAGCTATAGCCCCGATTGGACCCTTAGCCTGGGAACCTCCATATGCAGCAGGTGCAGCCTTAAAAAGATAAAGAAAAAAAAAAAAGAAGATACAGATCTAAGTTTGTGCCAGCTACCCTCCTGCAGGAGTTAACCCACCTGTGAGTGTCAACCCAATTATACAGGGCCCTGGGCTCCAGAGCCAGAGGAGAGAGAGGGCACCCTGTATGGGCTGGAGCCAGAGGGAGGGCAGTCCAGTGAGCCAGGGCTACAGGCAGAGGCGGGGGAGGCGGGGCGGGTGGCACTGAAGGCCAGCCTGTGCTGGGAGCGAGCGGGGTGGCAGGTGGGTTAAGGACAACAGTGACATAAACCAGAGGCCAGGGACTCTGCCCTCCCAGGAGGGCAGCCCTGTGGGCAGATGGAGCAGCAGCTGGCCTCAGTAGCTCAGGAAGAAGCAGGCCCAGTCCTTGTGGCTCCCAGAGGTCACGGCGATCACATGTCAGTGACCTGGATAAGAAGGCTGAGGGGACACAAGGTTGGGTAGAGTTACTGACACCTCTTAAAATAGATCGAGGTTTCAGAGGGACGGATAAACTAGAGATAAACGGCCAATAGAGCAGGGGTGAGTGGAAGGCAGAATAAAAGATTTCTGTCCAGTGGGAGAGCAAGGCTAGCCTCTCCCAAGTGTGGGACAAATCCCCTTTGAGCCTTTACAGATTTCAGCTCTGGGGAACGCCCTCAGTGGTGCTGGAAGAAACTGACACAAGAGACAGAGAAAAGGAGAATTAGGATTTTGTTCCCTGGGTGAGGGGCCGAGGGAGGCACTGGTGAGCTCGAATTACACCAAGAGTTCGGGTTAACTGTAAGAAGCGGTGATGAGCCCTAGGGAAGCTAAAGACAACACACATCTAACCACTTGCAGAGCATTATAGAATAACCAGCGTTTAACAGAAGGAAGGAAGAAAAAAAGAGACTGTCCCATCTGACGGTACCTCCTTGGAACAGATGACACTGGTTTGGGGTCCTTCATGTTTTGCTGAAATTTTTATTATGAAAATTTCCAAATCGATTCAAAAAATATAGAGAGTAGTATAAGAAGCCATCATGTACCCACAACCCCAGGTCCAGTTTCAATAATGATCAACACTTTGCCAGTATTGTTTCATTCTATATCCACTAAAAAAAAAAAAGAAAGAGAAAAAAGAAAAAAGAAAAAAGATCTAAAAGCAAATCCCAGATACCGCACCCTGCCATTGGGCAAAGGTTTAAACAAAGAAAAGGCAACTCAAACACTGACTTGAAGTGGTCAACCCAGCAAGATACTTGTATCCTTTTTTTTTTTTTTTTTTTTTTTTGCTTTTTAGGGCTGCACCTGCAGCATGTGGAGGTTCCCAGGGTAGGGATCCAACCAGAGTCGCAGCTGCTGGCCTACGCCACAGCCACAGCAACCCAGGAGCCAAGCCAAGTCTGCGACCTACACCACAGCTCATGGAAACACCGCATCCCCAACCCACTGAGTGAAGCCAGGGATCAAACCCGCAACCTCGTGGTTACTAGTCTGATTCGGGATCACAGTGGGAACTCCAGCATGATACTTGTCATTCAAGAAAAAGGTACATTCATACTCACCGCCAATGTTTACAGGGCACCCACTCTAGTCAAGCCCTAGCCTTGGGGAGGAGGGAGCACGGAAGGGAACAAAACCAAGAAAAAATAAATCTCTGTCCTAATGAGGCATCTTTCTACACAGTCAATTTTTGAGTCCAAAGGCAAAACATATTTTGGATTTAACCTGATTCTCCTGAAGTGAGAGACCAATTTGACACAAATCACAACCCAGTGTCACAAAGCAGGTTTGCTCCCCCTCCCTAACTAACAAATTCTCCTAAAAACGGCATTCAGGGGGATTTTGCCACACTGATGGCAGAGAAGGAGTTAATTTTCTGGTTCTCTAAATGTTTGATGATGCCTCAAAAATCATAAATAAATATATCCCCAATATGTAGGTGTACTCGTTTATAAACTACAGATATGCGCAAATATTTTCTGAATATTATAATACACACAAGTATGTATTTTTTTAAAAAGCTAAAAAAAAATACCTATGGAAGTTCTAATACATCCACCTGTACCCAGTGGATGGTCTACCCCACCCGGGGCATATGCACCCCATTTTGGAGGCTACCCCTCAACCTCCTAAGCAGTGCCGCTGCCTCTCTGCCACTTGCTTGGCTAGAGTCCCTCTCAGTTCCTGACTTGGGGCAGAGTAAATATGAGGGCTAACTGGGACACCTGCCATAGCCAGCCATGTGCAGGACGCGGGGTAACAAACCCTGCACACAGACTTTCCGTCCAGGGGGAGACAAAAATACTCAGCACGGCCCCATGATGCGTGCTGGGGAGCGCAGGACAGCACCAGTCACAGGTCACCTCAACCTGGCCCACCTCGGAAGGCAAGCGGACTGGCTCAGCTGTTCTGGACATCCCACCCCACCCCGCAGGCTAAAGGGCGGGCTCGTGGGATACGGTCTGTCCCTAGAACAGCCCCTGCCTGCACTCAGAAGAGGCCCTGGAGTCCTCAGCCTTGACCTCTGACTCATGTCAGAAGGGGGAAGGCAGTCTGGCACCACCAAGGGCACCCAGCTTGTTCCAGGTGCTGGGCACACTCTCTGCCCCTCAGGGCCCTCCTCTGAGAGGTGGTTGGTTGGATTGCTTGACAGGTGAGGTCCCTGCCCACTGCTCAGTCTGAGGCATGTGGGAAGTTTGCCTGAGGCACAAGGCAAGTAACTGTCCTACAAAAGGAACCATGGCTAGGTAATCATTTCACCCATGGCATAGAATCAAGGTAGGATTTTAGGTAGGAGTACCAGGTAAACATAGGCAGTAGTGCTGTTATGCAAGAGTATCTGAAACTCGACACTGATCTCCTTCCTGTGAAGCCTACAGCCACCTGCAGCTCCAACAGAACGAACTGCCCTGGGAGATACCTTGGATGCCCTCATGCACGCCAAGTTCTACCCTGGGAAAGCAGAGGCTTTGGTCTGGAGATTGTCAATGCCTTGATCCCGGCTATAAGATCTAAGCATTGTATGGGATCATAACATACAGACCGAGAACTATGAAAAGTACATTCTTGTGACATCTGCTATGGGACATCTGTCCATCTGACTGTCCCCTGGGCTCAATTCATCATAATATTTAAGTGCTTAGCAGCAGTGAGAACCTATGCTCATTGCTGCTGAAAATGCAGAAATGACAATGACTAGGTCTAAAAGCACAGAGCTCAGAGTGCAGCTGGGGGCCTTTCTGGGGAAGCAAGACACACAGACACACAGAGGTGAGTGAAGGGCAGGGGCAGGGTGTCAGTCAAAAAACCGAGAAACTAGTAGAGCCAGATACTAACCAAATGGAAAAGAAGAGGCCGACCACCAGAACAGGGTTCAAGAGAGCCTCTGGTGGGCCAGGAGTTAACCTTTCAGTTTCTGAATCACGGTTGGGGTGCCTGGGGTAGCAGCTACTTTCCAAGCAGAATGAATATTTTCAGCGAGGGTTCCAGTGAGTGATGTGGAGTCTGAGGATGGCGAGGGTCACTCCAGAAAAAGTACCTCTGAGGAACGAGGGTGGGAAGAGGAATGTCACTGCAGACAGATGGGGGTGGGCATGCAGGCCTGGGAGGCTTGTCCAGGACACAGGAGGTGGGCTGGGCAGAAGGGAGTGCTCACTACAGAGTCACAGGTATAAACCTTGTTCAACCCCATACCAGCAGACACAGCTTTCCAAAAACCCCAGCATGTGGTGGTTCCGAAGACGCCTGGGAACCAGACTCTTGCTCATGATGGCCAAGCTATGCCAAGACCTGGGGTCTTCCAGAGGGAATCTGGAGGGCTTCCAGGCAGAGGAGGGATTTGATCAGAACTCTACATTAGGAACAGCCATGCCTGTCCTCCTCTTTTTTTTAACTAAAGACCTCTGTTGTCTGAACTAGAGGTGACAGACTCTGGATGAGGGCAGTGACTCAGAAGGTGAAAGGTGAAAGGAAGAAATGGTGCATGCTGGACAGTGTGGTACAGAGAGTAAGTCAGAATAACCTGAGCCTCCTGACTGACTGGATCTCAGGGCACAAGTCCAGGATGACACCGAGGTCTATCCATTCCTCCAATAGGCACAAGGCCCAGGAACAAAATCCATTGTGTGTCCCAGCCCGAGCGGACACAGACTGTGTATCCTTGGAAAGTTACCCCCTTTCCTGCACCCTGTAAACACAGGGCTGATGAGGGTGTGAGGCTCTCAGTGATCTGGGGAGCCTGGGGCTGTGCTCCAGTGTCTCAGAGACATATCTCCTCTCTGTGTGGTCTGGGATTCCCACCCCACTGCTTCTAACAGGGCAGCCCTGCTTCTATTTACTTCATATATCAGGGTTCTGCCTAAAACTGTCCTGGCAAAAAGGGGCCATGACCACTGGGCGATACCTCTGTGCCTTCAAACTCTGCAAATCCACAATTCTATTATCCTGTCTTATTAAATGTTTTCAGGAGTTCCTGCTATGGCACATTAGGTTAAGGATCTGGTGCTGCTGCAGCTGTGGTATATGCTTGAAGCTACAGCTCGGATTTGATCCCTGGCCCAGGCCGGGAACTTCTGTATGCTGTGCGTGCAGCCATAAAAACAACAGCAAGAAAGTGCTTAGCACAAGCTAGAACAAGACCAGCTTCCTGGGCTGGCAAAGCCCCTTACTCTTTAACTCTCCAGACAGTCACAGCTATGTGGCAGATGATCTTATCACTTGCTAAATGTAGCTAAATCAAAATCTGTTGTTGTTTCAGCATGCTGGTGGTAAAGTGGGTATGTAAGGAGACAGGGGACGATCCAGGAGCAGTGACACCAAACCAGCTCTGTCCTCAGTCTCGCCACCAGCTGGATAAATGGAACTCCCCCAACCTTGAACTAAGAACCCTTCGAGTTCTAGAAGTGGAGCCAAGCCATGAGGCACTCTGGCCCTGAAGCCAGACGGCCTGGGTTCAAATCCTAGTTTGGGTGACTTAACTTCTACAACTGTTCCTTACCTTCTGTAAAACACAGATAAAAGTGGGACCTACCACACAGGGAGGTTGGGAAAATTAACTGGTTTAAGGGATGTGAAGCCCTGAGAACAGACCCTGGTGCTATGGGCTGTCATCATCGCCTGTCATGTCCTGTGTCTCCCAGGCTGGCCACTAGTGGCCACCGGGGCAGTCAGCTGACCCTGCCCTGCTCCAGAGCTGATGCTGAGTCTCCAGGAAGAAACCAGCCCCTATAGCCACTTTTTCTTTACTCTGGTTAATAAAGGAATCAATGGTACTCAGGACATTTTGGCTTTACATATATGGACATTTTCTCCACCACAAACCTGTGGGGAAAATGCCAATTTCTATAGCAGCCAAATAACTGTGCAAATGGACAGATAATACATTTATCAGAAGTCCCTCCCCGAATGAGGAAATGGTATAAAAGGCAACCCACATTTCCTCCTGTGACGCCCTTACTTCTTTCCATTTATCTTTCCAAAGCATGAAATCCTTATTTCAACAGCTTTTGACTAGAACACATGAACCACAAAGTCCATTAAAGCCACTCATTAATAAAAATAATTTCCAAATCATTGCCAGCTTCAACAGTTTTAAAGCAGAGCATGCCCTAACTTAAATACATACATACATATATATATATATATATATATATATTCATAAAATGAAATATATAAGAAGTTTGGTGAACTGTTCTTAAATAGTTATTTCCAAATACACAACAATACACAAACTATGGTATAGTTCATAAACCACCCAAGGCAGTCTGCTTCAAAACGAATTTTTCGGAGTTCTCATTGTGGCACAATGGAAACGAATCTGACTAGTATCCATGAGTATATGGGTTCCATCCCTAGCCTCGCTCAGTGAGTTGGGGATGCGTCGTTTCTGTGAGCTGTGATGTAGGCCGGCAGCTATGGCTTCAATTGGACCCCTAGCCTGGGAACTTCCATATGCCACAGGTGTGCCCCTAAAACGAAAAAAGAAAACAAACAAACAAAAAAAAACCCTAATTTTTTCTCAAGAGTACATAACATGGAAAAAATGTTCACAATATAACTTAAGTGATTAAAATTAAATCATCAAAATTCTTATTTTTGATTAAAAACATTATTAAATTAAAAAAATTTTTCTGGAAAAATACAAAAAGGAAATATATGAACATGTTAATATCTCTTGAAGACCTTTTTTTTTTTTTTGGCTATGCCCATGGCATATAGAAGGGATTGAACCTGCACCACAGCAGTGACCCAATCTGCTGCAGTGACAATGTCGGATCCTTAACCCTCTGCACCACAAGGGAACTCCTTGAAGACTTTTACCTATTTATTTTTTGGAGCCGCATCCCTAGCATATGGAAGTTCCCAGGCCAGGTATCAAATCTGAGTGGCAGTTGCAACCTACGTTGCTTCACTTGCAACAGTGCTGGCTCCTTAAATCCACTGAGCCAGACTGCTGCAGAGACAAGGCCAGATTCTTAACCCACTATGCCACAGCAGGAACTCCAAGACTTTTTAAAGCTCCTCAATCTTCTATAATGAGCGTAGACTCCTATTATAATATAAAAAGTATTTAAATTAATATATCATATAATATATAACCATATATTATATATTTTATTAATATTGCTTTTCTGAGACAAGTGGTTTTGATTTAGATATTAGACACCTTTCAAATTTTTTTTAAAACTTGAAAAGCACATGGAACCACCAGTCTTAAAATCTGGAGGCAAGCCCTGGAGCGCCAGCCAAATGTATTTTCCTGGGGTAGGCAGCACAGGGGAGCAGAGTCCTCTCCTCCAGCTAAGTTGTTGTCCAAAGAATGTGCCATCCCTCCAAGGCAGCCGTATTTCAGGAAAGGCACCATTACATTTCGTTGTCCCCTTTTGATTCCACAAAGGTTACGGCTAACTAAGTACTGTGTGTCTCCAACACAGTCAAGAACTTTTAAACATAAGGATGTGAAAAAGAAAAATGAAACTAACTCAGATTACGTGATCTTTTTCTTTTGTCATTGTGGTACAAATTACATATCACCTCAGGCTTACACAAACCAGGATTTTTTTTTTTAATGGCCGTACCCAAGGCATATGGAGGTTCCCAGGCAAGAGGCTGATCAGAGTTACAGCTGCCGGCCTACACCACAGCCACAGCAACATCAGATCCGAGCCCCGAGTTTGTGACCTACACCACAGCTCATGGCAACGCCGATCCCTGACCCACTGAGCAAGACCAGGGATCTGTGTTCTCGTGGGCATTAATTGGGATTCGTTTCTGTTGCACCACGACAGTAACTCCCAAGCTAGGATTTTTTAAGAGCTGGCATTCAGCATTTTAAGTAAGGAACTAGAGGAAATGATTTTAAGTTGCAGACATGAGCACTGGGTGACTTTACTCTCTAGATCATCAAGTTCAGCTCTGTCTTCAGGCCTCGTGATGGTTTAAAAGCTCTCCAAAGGTCCTGTAAGTAATAGAACGTTGACACAAACTCAACCCCTGGTAGCTTTAGATAAGCTCTCTTCACTGAGACTTGGTCTCCATGCAGGAGTGTCAAAGCAAAGTGATGCTAATGTGTTTGTCTGAACACCAAGTTGGACCAATGACCTTCAATAAAAACTCTGGCACCTTCCAGCTCCCTCCTGACTGGCAGTAGCCTGTCAGAGAGCAGCTTGAAGAGGCCTTAGGATACCTACAGCTCTGAGCTGCCTTAAAGGAAGTTCTTCTGAATTTGCTAACACAGAAATCTCACCTATTGCATCATCCAAACAATACTGTTGGTAAAACATTATTAATTCTGTCAACATTGACAGAACTTGGTTATAACAGACAGTAACTGCAAAAGAATAATGGACATGTGGCTCAATTGACAAATTTACACAATAAATTCAGCAACTGACCTTAAAAAACTATTCCTCTAAGGTTTCTGAGTAGCAGATCTGGAAATGACTTCCTATAATCTAGCTCTTGTCAGAAAAGTGAAACTTGAGGAGAGGAGAACTTCCCGAACTATGATGACAAAAACGTCATCTTTCCTCAGCCTCTTCTCCAAACTTTCACAAAACAGCTACATCAAAAACAAAAAATGTGGCAAGACCTGGACATTTAAATAAGCACAACACTGTGGCACCTGGGGACACTTGCAGCCATTCCAAACCTCATCCAAAAGTAGCCATAGCTATGAAAACTCAACCTGTATGATATACCTGCCTCTACCTGAGTTTGTCCCAAGTCTCTATTTCTTAAATGTCCCCAATTAACTAATCACTATATTGCTGGCCACACCCAAGGCATGTGGAAATTCCCAGGCCAGGGACTGAACCTGCAGCCGCTGGCACACAGGAACTTTCTAAATGCCCCCAATTTAAAAGCCTAGGAGTTCCACTGTGGCTAGTGGTTACAACCCGACCAGTATCTGTGAGGATGTGAGTTTGATCCCTGGCCTCGCTCAGTGGGTTAAAGAACCAGCATTGCCATGAGCTGCGGTGTAGGTCGCAGACGCAGCTCGGTTCTGGTGTTGCTGTGGCTATGTGTAGCTTGGCAGCTGTGGCTCTGATTCAACCCCTTGCTTGGGAACTTCCATGTGCCTTGGGTGAGGCCCTAAAAAGACCCCCCCCCCAAAAAAAGAACAAGACTCCCAAGCCTGGCTCCACACTGATGGGAAACAAGGGTTCCTTTAAAAGTCCACCTTCTCAAGCCCACCCAACCAGACTGTCAACTCACACCTTAGGTTTTAAATCAATCTGACCTGCCACCTCCACCTGAAAATGGTCAATCAGCCAGAAGGCTTTGATTGGCTTTTTGTTTAAGTGTTTAAGTAAATAAATGTTTACAGTGAGACAATCATAGATGAAATTTGTGTCAGAAACTGGAATTTAAGCAGTTTCTCTTGGTCTAAAGGAAGGGGAGTTCTCTTATAGTGCTTCGGGTTAAGGATCTGGGGTTGTCCCTGCAGCTGCTCCGGTCGTTGCTGTGGCACGGGTTCCATCCCTGGCCCAGGAGTTTCCACATGCCCCAGGTGGGGCCAAAAAATAAAATAAATAAAATAAAAAATAAATTTAGAAAATAAAAGGAAGCATATTAACAGTTGGGGCACTGTTATTCCTGCACTAACAAGAAGCTTAGAAGTCTGAACTTTAAAAGGCAAGGGCACTTTTATAATGGTCTTAATTAAGCTCCATAACCTTGGAAGTGGGTGGGGTGAGGAAGGGGTGTGCTATTCTAACGTACACACTGATTGGCGAGAGCATCTGTCTCTAGGTTCTCGTCCACGTGTTCGTTCAAGCCACCTACCAGCACTCTCCGTCTAGGCTGCAAGGTGATAGATAGCATCATTTTTGCTTCCTATTTTCAAAAAATGCCAGACTCCTCAAATGACTCACTCCATCACAGCTCTGCGCAGCGGCACGGGCACTACTGTGGAGGCACCGCGAGAATTTCCACATGTGGCAACCCGCTTCCGATGCTGCCTTTGACCCTCCCGCAAGCGCCGCGCGCAGGGGCCACCATCGCGCGGAGGCTGGGTCACAGCCTGCACCGATGCGTCCACGCGCGATCGGAGCGCGCCTCAAACCCCGCCCAGGGGCAGGAGGGAGGTCGGACCGAGAGAGCACCGTCACCGCGCCGCGGGATCATCCCTCGCATCTGCAGCCCCGGGTCCCGCTTCTCGCCAGGCCGGTCCTCGCCGTCATAAAAATAAGGACCTAGTCCCGCGGCCCGCGTCACCCACACGCCGCCGTGCACCAGCCCGGCGCCGCCCGAAGGGAGCCGAGGGCCGGTATCCCCGGCTCGGGCACAGGAAGCGGCGGCGGCGGCGGCTCGGGCGGCCCGGAGGCCTCAGTTGCAGCGGGAACCCAGGGGGCCGCAGGGCAGAGGCCGGAAAAGCGGCACGTCCCGGCTAGCCGAGGGCCGGCTCGCGCGCCTCTGCCGAGGCCGCCGCCTCCCAGGCTCCTGCCGGCGGAACAGCATCAGCCTCGCAGCTCCGCTAAGACCTCGGGGCCACGGCGTGCACGGACACGGTTCCTCGCGGCAGGAGCACTCACCTCCTCCGCAGGCCAGGCGGTTCGCCGCCGGCTGTCACCGCAGCCCACTGCCTGCCCTGCACCGGCTCCGAATGCTATTTAAGGGCGCCGCCGTCGCCGCCGTGAGCGAGCTGTGCCCCAGCCCCTACCCCTGTGGAGACAGGCTGCTGCCGGTGCGCGTGCCGCGCCCGCCCTGCCCGGTCCTCAGGCCCCGCCCCATCACAGAACACGCCCCCACATCAGGTCCCGCCCACCCGCCGCGCGCCGGCCTTCCCGTCAGGTCGCGCGCGTGCCGGCCGGGCAGCAGGTGGGGGAGTTCCGGGAATCGCTGGGGAAACGCCTCTGAAGTAGCCCTAACTGTCCCGGGATTTCATAACGAATCCGAGGGGGGGCAAAGAGCAAATTGTGGCGGTTCAGCCCAGAAGTCTGCGGTGCAGTTGGAGGCCGGGAGACGCCCTTTCGTGTCTTCCTTCCGCAACCGCGTGCCCCGCTGATTTGGCGGGCGGGGGCTTTCTTTTCCTATTTTATTTGGCAACGATGTGCAGGACTCCTTTTAACCCGGTTTCACCACTGCTCCCACGTGGGGTTTTGCCACAGACCTGGCTGGGAAGGCCCCAGTCTGTACTTCTGCAGATGCCTGGACATGAAGCAACCGAAGAGATCACCCCGGGTATAACTGGGGCCGAGCACTGGTTCCACGTCACTAATGGCAGTGTTCACCTGCCACGTTCCTGGGGCCTGTCTGCTGCTCAGCCCTGGCGGTGCGGTTTTGAGGGCTACTGTCTGCATCCATGCGATGCCCATTATGGGCCTTTCAGAGGCCAACTTTTTTCAGGCTCCTAGCCCAAATGTTATTGTTCCTCTTAGCCCCCTGAGGTCTGCTGGTACTTTAACCTCTAATAACCGAGGTCCCGGTTACAGTGGTGCTTGTGTCTAGCACTGCATGGCCGGCTCTTATCTGGAACTGCTTTGAGTTTGAGGCATGAGAAGAATTATTTTTATAATGCCTCTAATAATGACAGCCTTTACTGAAACATTTCACAATTATCCTATTGAATCTTCATCATAACCTTATGAGATGGGTGCTGTCATTAGTCCCTTTTTACAGATGAGGACACAGAGGCACGGGGAGGTGGAAAGCTAGTGAGGGCAGAAGTACACTGGGCCTCAGGCAATCTGCCTCCAGAGCAGTCCGTAATAGGCGAATGTACTTGTACTGACTTTGGTGTGAGCTTGTGCTCACTCAGGCCTCATACTCAACCTTAACTATGTGACAATACTCAGGCTGACTGTATGACAGTAGCCTAAGGACTGTCACTGGGCTTCTCTCACAGTCCCAGAACATCTGAACAGTGGCCACAGTAACTGTTTCCTCCCACAGCGTTTTCAGCGCTGTGCTACAGTGATGGTGGGGGCACTCTGCATTCTGATGGACTCTGTAACAGGTCACTTCTCCTTGAGCTCCTTCTCCATCTAGGTCTTTTTTTTTTTTTTTTTTTGCTTTTTAAGGCCACATCTGCAGCACATGGAGGTTCCCAGGCTAAGGGTCTAATTGGAGCTGTAGCTGCCAGCCTATGCCAGAGCCACAGCAACACAGGATCTGAGCCGCATCTCTGACCTACACCCCAGCTCACGGCAACACCAGATCCTTAACCCACTGATCAAGGCCAGGGATCGAACCTGCAACCTCATGGTTCCTAGTCAGATCATTTTCGCTGCATGATGGGAACTCCCATCTAGAGCTTCTAGATCTGGATTTTCCATTTAAAAGAAAAATAGGGAGTTCCCATCATGGCTCAGTGGTTAACGAATCCGACTAGGAACCATGAGGTTGCAGGTTCAATTCCTGGCCTTGCTCAGTGGGTTAAGGATCTGGTGTTGCCTAGAGCTGGGGTGTAGGCTGGCAGCTGCAGCTCCAATTCGACCCCTGGCCTGGGAACTACCGTATTGGCCCAAAAAAGAACAAAAAGAAAAATGAAAAAATAGGAGTTCCCATTGTGACATAGCAGAAACAAATCCAACTAGTATCCATGAGGATTTGGGTTCAATCTGTGGCCCTGCTGAGTGGGTTGGGGTTCTGGCATTGCTCTGAGCTAGGTCACAGACATAGCTCAGATCCCACATTGCTGTGGCTGTGGTATAGGTCAGCAGCTGTAGCTCCTATTTGACCCCTAGCCTGGGAACCTCCATATACCACAGGTGCTGCTCTAAAAAGCAATAAAATGAAATAAAATAGTGTGAGCAGAGTTGGTTCCTTCTGCAGGCCGTGCAGGAAGACTGTTCCAGGCAGCTCTCATTGGCTTGAAGATGGCTTCTTCTCCCTATGTCCCCTTACATGGTTTTCCCTCTTATGTGCCTGTATCCAGATTTCTCCTTGCAATGACACTAGTCAAACTGGATTAGGGTCTATAGTAATGCCCTCATTTTAACGTGATTACCTCAGTTAAGAATCTCTCTCCAGAAAAGGTCACATTCTGAAGTTCTAGGGGTTAAGACTTCAACATATATAGGGTAGGGGGCCCTCAGTTCAACCCATAACACGTGACAGTTGTCCTTGGCTGTCTCCTCTTATCCCCTTCCCCTCCAAGACATTTTCCCCCTGTATCATGCCTGTCCCTGGGTTTTAGCCCTTAATGCAGGTGATTTCTCAGCTCAAGAGTGGGACAGGCATGCATTGCATCTCGAGTCCCACTTCTGTTGGCAGAAACTATTGTGTGACAATGGGAAGCAACTTCATTCCCCAGAAGTTCAGGTTTCTCCTCAGGAAGTAAGGCAGCTAGATGAAATAATTCCTCGGGTCCTTTTCGGCCGACAACTTTGCTTCCTAATCATTTTTAAAAGTTTCACAATTTATGGGGTTATTCTGCGACCATCAGCTAGACTTGCATGGGAGGCCGTACTGCACAATGGTTGAGAACAGAGGCTTTGGAGTTGGGCCAATGTGCATTAAGCGCCATCTCCTCTGTAAAATGAGATTAGTAGGACGTACCTTAGAAGGGAGGGTGCCACAAGAACAGCCTATGGCCTCAGTCTTCTCTTTAAATGAATGTTCCACAGTCTATGGTTGAGGGATTCCATTTTGTGACTCGTGGAACAGTAGGAATCCAGTCTTAAACCTCTTTACTTTCTTTCTTCCAACTTCCTCTGTGGCCGAGTGAACAAGAGCCACTTGGATACTGCAGTGGAACGAATTTCCTAATGGAAGCCTGGGTCTTTTCAGTTGTTCTCACCCCTGTTACATTTCGGGTTGATGAAAATTTTTGTGGTTAATTCTGGCTAGGTCCAAATCTATATCTGTCTAAAACTGATCAATCCTCTAGACAAACTAAAGTGAGTCAGAGTCCTTTTGGAGACAAGCTGAGGGGCAGGTTGTCAATGGCTTTGTCTCAAAAGCTCTCACAGGCCAGTGGCCCCTGCAAAGTTGTGATGATTACTATTGGCTACAACTTTTGAGCACAGTTCTCTGAACTATGGCCACATGGATTAATAATGGCCAATGTGCTCTCACTTCTAGACCTTGGGAGGTGTTGGTGGCAGGAGGTGGGTGTCACTCAATATGTATGGAGGCTGCATCTATGTTAGGCATATAACCATTTCTCCCATGAAACTGTAAGTGGTCAGAGAACAGAGAATCTTCATAAACCACCACCACCACTACCAACACACTGCACGCCTCTGCACATCCTAGCATGGTATTTACACACGGTGCATACTCCATTGTTGAACTGGACATATTTTTCTAAGTATTCACATGTGGTCAACCAAGCAAGGATTCAGGTTTTGTGGAGTGGGAAGTTTATGTAGTTTAGAGGGCCTCTTCAAGAAAATTACAAAGTTGGATATGAAATTAAATGTTTCTTTAGATCGAAAACAGAAATCCCAGTAAATTTCAAATTTAAAAAATTTATAACACTATACATTTCACCAAAACTAGGGAAAAAAATAAGCCTTTTATGAATTGTTTTTTCCTGACTTTATAATAAGCACTCTCACCCCCATTTTGGCTTCATACTCATTAATTGCTTCTTACTATGACATTTTAAAAAACTTTTGTTTTTTAGAACAGTTTTAGATTGACAGGAAAAATGCAGAGTTTCTATAAACCCCACACCCAACTGCTGCTCTGATTAACGTCTAACATTAGTGTGGTACATTTGTTAACACTGATGAGCCAGAATTGATACATTTTTATACCTAAAATTTACACTTTGCTCGGATTTCTTTGGTTTTTACCCAATGTTCTTTTTCTGTTCCCAGCCAGGATGCTCTATCACATTTGTGGTTATGTCTCCTTAGGTTCCTCTTGGCTCTGACAGTTTCTCAGATGACCCCTGTTTTAGAGGACCTTCACCGCTTTGAGAATCACTGGTCGCTTTATTTTGTAAAATGTCCTTCTATTGGGATTTGTCTGATGTTTTTCTCCTAATAAGCCTGGGCTATAAATCTGGGGGCAGGAGACCCCATATGACATTTTACAATATGATTTTCTATAGAGACAATAGATGGAAAGTACTCTTTCTTTCCTTCAACATGGCTGATGAATTTTTTAAAAATGAGTTGTTTTTTTGTTGTTGTTTTTGTTTTTGTTTTTTTGTCTTTTATCCTCTTAGGGCTGCATTCTTGGCTTATGGAGGTTCCCAGGCTAGGAGTCTAATCGGAACTGTTGCTGCCAGCCTACGCCAGAGCCACAGCAATGCAGGATCCGAGCCACGTCTGCAACCTACACCACAGCTCACGGCAACGCTGGATCCTTAACCCACTGAGAAAGTCCAGGGATCGAACCCGAAACCTCATGGTTCCTAGTCAGATTTGTTTCCGCTGCACCATGACAGGAACTCCAAAAATGGGTTTTGATTAGATGTTGATGAGAACAAAATCCAGGAATTTCCATTTTGTTTATTTTATTTTATTTTAATTTTTATGGCCTCACCTGTAGCATATGGAAGTTCCTGGCTAGGGATCAAATCAGAGCTGCAGCTGCTGGCCTGCACCACAGCCATAGCAACACCAGATCCGAGCTGCATCTATCTGCGACCTACTCTGCAGCTTGTGGCAATGCCAGATCCTTAACCAACAGAGCAAGGCCAGGGATTGAACCCGAATCCTGACAGAGCCTATGCTGTGTCCTTAACCAGAGCCACAACAGGAACGCCAGGGATTTTCATTTTAAACAAGTGCTGATCAGAATTTTCAGCAGTATAGCTCCTAGCTGTGTATCTTTAACCCCATGTTTCTCTTTCATGGCCCACATACTTCCAGATGCCTTAAGACAGGTTGATAAGAAGATATGACCACTGGCTCTGAACCTTCCTGCCAAGATGCTGAGTGAGTTGGCAGAGAGAATAGTCCTGAGATATTCCTGCACTGGGAAGGTTAGAGAAATACAAGTGCCTGAACAGCCCATAAATATCCTATATGCCCAACTCCTTAGCTGGGTGCCAGAAATGACCTGGCCATTTTAGCGTTGGCTGAAAGGGAGGGGTGGTGACAGAGAGGACTTGGAGAAGAGAGTAGAGCGTGGCAATGGTATTACCTGATTGCAGCTAAATTATCTTACTTTTGCAAATTTTGCAGGAACACTGAATTATGTGAAATATTGCTAGAGCCCCTTCCCAGATCTTGCAAGGGGCTCCTGTAACAGAGGGGCCCTGAAAACTAAGCTACATTAGCTTCGTAGTCAGCAGGATGTTTTGCAGAGTCCCTGTGCTACTGCTTACATTTGCTAGTCTGGCTTTCTTGGGCTTCCAGCCATAGGGAAGAAGGATATGTTCACCAAACTGACACTGTTCCCTAACTATGATGATTATCACAAGGTCTTTAGTGGCCCTAATTAAGCCATAGTCCTCCCTTTCCCCACATCCCTTTTATTTAAAAAAAAAAAAAATTTTTTTAGCTTTTTAGGGTTGCACCCATAGCATTTGGAGGTTCCCAGGCTAAGGGTCGAATCGGAGCTACCGCTGCTGGCCTACACCACAGCCACAGCAACTCGGGATCTGAGCCGCATCTGCGACCTACATAAACCACAGCTCACGGCAACACCGGATCCTTAACCCACTGATCGAGGCCGGGGACTGAACCCGCAACCTCATGGTTCCTAGTCAGATTCTTTTCCACTGCGCCACAATGGGATCTCCCCTTTTATTTTTCGAATGTATTTGATCTACCAAGTTTATTGCCTTTATGAGGATGAGCTAGTCCACAGCTGCGTAGGCAGTGATTTCTGCCTGCTGGGTGGGAGTCCACCAGCTCTCCTGGATTTGCCTTCCAGGGCTCCTCCTGGCTTTGCAATGCTGTTCCAGCAGAGCCGTCAGATGAGGCCAGGGTTTCTGGACTCCACCCCACACCCCCACAACAGTCAACTTTCTTTTTCTTGAGGTGAGATGAAGGTTTTCTTTGGTCAATTAAAAAGAAATTATGTAAGTACCCCATTCTTCCAGTTCAATTAGTTTTTCATTGGCAACCAGGAAAATTCAAACCTTTTGCCAGAATTTCATAAGATGCTGGTTGGTTTCTTTATCAACCAGCTCTCTGGCTACTCCCCTTACCAGCCGGGTGGAACCACTTGCAGGTTAAGAGCAAAGGTTCTGGGGTCAGGCTGCTTGGATTCGAATTCCAAAACTTACTAGTTACAGACCTATGGCAAAAAACCCTCTAGTCCCTAGCTTTCTTATCTGCCAAAGGAGTAGGATTCTGTACCTCATCCAATCTAAATCACAATCCATTATAAGATGCACCATTACTTTATGTATCTCTGAAAAAAAAAATGTCACCCATTTTAACTGTAAGACATCATCAATTAGAATATAGATACACCCTACATTGGCTAGCTTTTATAGCCAATCACTTTAAATCTTAATGACTTAAAACAATAATTGCTTCTTAGATTATGATTCTGTGGGTTGGCAGTTGGGCTGGGTTCAGCTGGGCAGTTCCTCTGTTGGTCTCTCCTGGGCTTTCCTACAGCTGGTCAGCTAATGGAGAAACTAGGGCTGGGTGGTCCAGGGATGGTCTGACTCACATGTTTGATGGTCATCAGCCTATTTACTGAGGTCCCTTTGTTCTTTTCCTCATGGCCACTCTGGTAAGTTGGTTCAAGCATGTTTAATCAGTGGTCTCAGGGCTCCAAGGTCAGTGAAGTAGACAAGCCCCAGGGTACAATTTCTTTTCAGACCTCTGCTTGTATCATGTTCACTACTGTTCTATTGGCCAAAGCAAGCCACACAACCATGTCAAGAATCCACGTGGGAAAGAACTACCCAAGGACATGATACAAGGAGGGGAACTACAGTGGCCCTTTTGCAAACAATCCACCATATGTCCTGATTCTAGAGATGTATATAAAAAAAAAAAATCTGGACAATTATGCATCTAAGTATACACAAAATGTAGTAATAGTGATGGATGTTAACTAGACTTATTATGATGATCATTTTTCAATATATGCATATCAAAAAATTATGTTGTATGTCTGAAACTATATGATGTTATATGTCAGTTGTATCTCAATTTAAAAACATAAAGAAGAAACATAGTCTCTAAAAGGAACATAGAGTTTAGAGTATTTTGTTTGTAGCTTTAACTAACAGAGATGAGAGGGATTAGAGCACATATAAATCTGTAAGCTTTGAGTCAGAAGCCAGGAAAATGGAAGAGACTGAAAATAAAATAGGAACAGGGATTACTGGTGGTCAGACCTCAATGTTGGAAGAGATGGGAGGCAAATGTTTTTGAAAATAAGTCAAGCTTTTAGAAGGGGAAAAGACCTTTTTCTGGGACTAGAGGGAAAGAGGCACAAGGGCATACAGATAAAACTGGAAGATATAAGAGCTGAAAGAGGAAGGAATCCCACTCTCTTCACACTTATGACTAAAGTCAGTCAAATATTTTCCATTTTAAAGAGTGGTGGCTCAGCGGTAACAAACCCGACCAGGATCCATGAAGACTTGGGTTCGATCACTGGCCTCACTCAGTGGCTTAAGGACCCAATGTTGCCATGAACTGTGGTGTAGGTCAAAGATGAGGCTCAGATCCCCACTGCTGTGGCTGTGGCATAGGCCAGCAGCTATAGCTCTGACTCGACCCCTAGCCTGGGAACTTCCACATGCCGCAGGTGCGGCCCTAAAAGACAAAAATAAGTAAATAAATAAATAAAGAGTAGATACAATGCCTTCCCACCACCGCCCTGCCCCCCATTTCCTTCCGAGATTACAATCCTGCTGTCCTTCTGTTTTCAGGGGACAAAACAATGCTCTCACAGGAAAAATAATGCTTCTGTGGGGTTTTGCCGAGGAAATAGTTTCTTGATCAATCTGAAAACCTGTAGCACTGTCCAGATGGACAATGATGGTGTACCCTGCTTTCCTTTAGGCCTTTCTACTCTGGAGCAGTCCTGGCACATCCACTGTTTTTGCTTGTTTGTTTGTTTGTTTGTTTTGGCAGCCCCAAAGCATACAGAGTTCCTGGGCCAGGGATCAGATCCGAGCTGCAGTTTTGACCTAAGCCACAGCCGTGGCAATGCTGGGTCCTAAACCCACTGTGCCCGGCCAGGGATCTAACCTGCTTCCTAGTACTCTCAAGACACCACAGATCCCGTTGTGCCACAGCAGGAACTCCCTGGCAGGTCCACCGTTTGAGTCCTCCACCCTTACATAACTTTTACTGAGTCCGCAGGGTTTATAGAACTAAAGTTCCCAATCCATAACTGCTAGTGCTCTGACAAACCACATATTTCTAGTTTATAACCCGGGAATTTAAACAATTGAGGATGACAAGACAAAGTATATCCCCAAGAGAGCTCCTTTCAAGGTACCTAAATATTAATCCCACCCTGGTCTTCCAAACATGGTGCTCTCTTATTGCTCAGAAATCACTCACCTTATCTAATAGAGGAATATTTAAGTCAATACTTTGGAAAGTGTATTTTCTGCTTATTAGAAAAACACCATGGTGTCTGAAGAAAATAGAATCCTATATCTGATTCCTGAGTAAACACTGGAATAGATATGGATAGATGAGTAGATGAAGATGATAGCTGAATAGATATGGATGGATGGGCGGGTGGATAGTTTGGATTATGGCAGGCCCTTTGGAGACTGAGTATCAGCTTCTATGCAAGAAAGGACCATTATGCCAAAAAAAGGGAGGTGGTCTCTCTGTGACATAATGTCTGCAAAGCACTTAGTACAGTGCTTGGCTCCAAGTGAGAACTCTATAATTACTAGTATTTTTGCTTCTCTTTGAATAGCCTTTGTATCTATTCTTCTTTCTACCTGCAACACCTTAAACTCTTATTTATCTTCCAAAACCTAACTTAGGCATAAATTTCTGCAGGATATGCACACACACACTTTTGTTTTTCCTAGAGTTGTGCCACCTTGCACTTCAGATGCAGGTTTTTTTTTTTTTTTTTTGCTTTTTAGGGCCATACCCACGGCATATGTAAGTTCCCAGGCTAGCGGTCAAATCGGAGCTACAGCTGATGGCCTATGCCACAGTCACAGCAACGCCAGATCCAAGCTGCATCTGCGACCTATACCACAGCTCATGGCAATGCTGGATCCTTAACCCACTGAGTGAGGCCAGGATCGAACCCGCATCCTCAAAGATCCTAGTCGGGTTTGTTAACCACTGAGCCACGAAAGGAACTCCCGGCAAGGCCTTTGTTGTAGCAGGTTTGTCTATGCTTCTAGACCTGTGGCCTGGCTTTGAGCTTCTTGACAACAGATACTCAGCATCTAGACATCTTCCAGCCCTGTGCCAATACAGTGGCAGGTGCTCAATACATTCTTATTTAATTGAACTGACATGTCACCTCCAATAGAACTGCTTTCGTTCCCTTAGATATAATCTTTCCTTCCTCTGGAGATGACCCCCACAGTCTCTTTATAACGTTTCTTGTATAGGACCTGTCACATTCAATTGTGATTACTCATTTGTGTAATGTGTAGCAGGAACATATATCGATTGTGCCTTATTCACCTTTGTGTGGCAAGGGGTTCCTAGCACCATGCCTGGCAGGAGCAGTGAAGTCTCTACAAATAACTATTACATGCATATTAAAAGCATTTCCAACCTCCATTCCCTTTTTTTTTTTTTCCTTGTCTTTTTCTGTCTTTTTGCCTTTTCTAGGGCCGTTTCCCACGGCATATGGAGGTTCCCAGGCGAGGGGTTTAATTGGAGCTGTAGCCACCGGCTTATGCCAGAGCCACAGCAACACAGGATCCAATCTGAGTCTGTGACCTACACCACAGCTAACGGCAATGCCGGATCCTTAACTCACTGAGCAAGGCCAGGGATTGAACCCACAACCTCATGGTTCCTTGTCGGATTCGTTAACCACTGCGCCACAACGGGAACTCCCTCCATTCCTCTTATACTCAACAAGGCCCGTGGCCTAGAAGTCCAGAGGAAAATTAGATTTAATATCTAATGCATCAATAGCTGTTTCTACTCCATTCTTAGAGTCTGAGCAATACTGGCTTCCCTCTCCATTTCAGTCATGACACAGCTACACCACCATGAGCTTGAGAGGGCAATTAATTTCAGGCACAGCCCCCATCCCTGCAGCCTCTCTGACCCACGCATCCTGACCTAAAGATTTAATTATGTGGCAGGCCTGCAAGACCCACTAGCGGCTTCCATTTCTCTCAGTAAGCAAATGTATCTGCAAATGCCATGGGGACTACGTGGGACTTGGACCAGGCCATTTGTCATCCCGTGTCCCTAGGGACAGGGCACTGGTAAAACCCCCTGGAACTGGTACATCAGCTCAGAGTGATGTTGAAACTGGGCAAGTGGAGGAACAAACAGCCTCCTCCAACTTCTGCTTTCACACAGTCCTTTCTCTCTATCACACTAGGCAAACACCAGCCTGACCCCTGCGTGTAAAAACAAACCCACATCTCAGCCTTCCAAAGCCCATGGACCACCTTGAGAATCTGATGAAAGATACAGATCCTCAACTCATAAATGTTTCCCATTGCTTCCTATGGGTTTCTTAGGGTCTTTAGGTTAAGAGCCTCTGATAGAATAGAGAGAACATTATATTCAGAGCTACAAAGATCCAAGTTCAAAGCCTGATTCTGCCTCTTACCAGTGTTTTAAAAAAGTGGATTAAAGAAAGACAAATGAGATGATACAGACTTTAACACATCACAAATCTGACAGTCTCCATTTGGAGCTTTTGTAGGATAAGGAGTAAAGAACAAGGAAGAGAAGAATAGAAAACATCTGATTGGGAGTTCCCGTCATGGCGCAGTGGTTAACCAATCCAACTAGGAGCCATGAGGTTGCGGTTTCAATCCCTGGCCTTGCTCAGCAGGTTAAGGATCCAGCATTGCTATAAGCTGTGGTGTGGGTTGCAGATGCGGCTCCCATCCCACGTTACGGTGGCTCTGGCGTAGGCAGGTGGCTACAGCTCTGATTCGACCCCTAGTCTGGGAACCTCCATATGCCGTGGGAGCGGCTCAAGAAAAAGGCAAAAAGACAAAAAGACAAAAAAAAAAAGAAAGAAAGAAAATATCTGATTGGTTGGGACAAGCTTGGGGTAAGAAAGAACAGGAAACAAGTGTAGAATCCAGAGTTGGCTTGGCCTTTGGATTTTGGCTGTCTGGACATGCCACGTTTCTTAAAGTGAGGTGGAGTGTTCACAGGGACTAACCTGAGTTTTGGTTTGCTGACGGAGCACCTGGGGCAGGGCCAGCTCCATCTTGGGCCTAGAACTCTATTTGACACTGGTCATGTGACTTCTCTCTCTGAGCCTCAGCTTCCACATCTGAAACCAAAGGATAATAACAGCCAGCTCTACAGGTGGGAAGAGGTCTGCCACATACTAGGTCCTTGGTCCTCACTTCCAGGAATGCGGTGTTGTAACCATCTGCAAGTATCTGCTGCTGTCAGCTTGGTACACATGGGCAGCAAAAGGTCAAAGTTCCCTTCTATTCAGAGTTTTAAAAATTCAATTAGTCCTTGGTAAAGCTTTTCAGTTTTTTTTGGGGGGGGGGGTTGTGTGTTGGTTTTTTTTTGTTTTGTTTTGTTTTTTGTTTTGCTTTTTAGGGCCGCACCTACAGCATATGGAGGTTCCCAGGCTAGGGTTCGAATCAGAGCTACGGCTGCCAGTCTACACCACAGCCACAGCAACGCAGGATCCCCAACACACTGAGCGAGGCCAGGGATGGAAACCTTATGGTTCCTAGTCAGATTCATTTCTGCTGCATCACAAGAACTCCCAAAGTTGCCTTCTAAGTCCAGGTCTTCCTAGCTTCACCTAAAGACATTTACTGAGCCTTGACTGTATGCCATCCACAGTGGGAGGTGTTGGAGTGTACAGGTATGTGTGTGTTTGTGTGTTCATGTGTGTACACCTGCTCATAAAGGGTGTAAGAACTGAGTACAATACAGGACCTCAGAGAGCTCACAGGGTGAGGACCCAGTGCCTGTCTGTCCCTAGCATCCAGTCTCTAAGAAAATTTAGCGCAAAATAGATGATTAATGAGAACCTACTGCAGAGCACAAGAAAAACTACTCAACAGTTTGTAATAACCTATGTGAGAAAAAAGAATGGATATATTTACATGAATGACTGATTCACTTTGCTTTCCACCTGAAACTAATACAACATTGTAAGTCAACTACACTCTGATACAATTAAATAAAAATAAATAAAGCTAGACCCCCCCAAAGAGGAGAATACAATAAAAATTTTAAAAATTAAAAAAAAAAATTAACACCAAAATTTTTAGCTAATTAACTCCCTAAAAAGACATAGCCCTATTGATCCCTCCAGCATTTGGGTCACAGATCAAACTCTGACCCTTCTTCGGTGCTGCTGACTGAAAAAAAATTGCACAACCTAAGAGTGGAGCATCATGTTTTACTTGGCAGACAAAACTGAGGACTTCTGCCCATAACCCAGCCTTTCAGCTCGCTCTGAGGGACCACTCTGAAAAGGTTAGGAAAGAGCCAGGATTTGGAGTGGGGCAGGGGGCGGCTGGGGGTGTGTGTGTGTGTGCAAAAAAGACCCAGTAGTCAGAACATCGGAAGATTACCATTAAATAAAGAAAACCAGGTATCTCAAGTTAATGAATTTAGTGTTTTTCTATGTATAGGAAAATGCCAGAGTCTGGGCTCATTGAAATCACCCCTCTTTTTTTTTTTGGTTCCTTTTCAAATGTGCTGAAAGTTTTTACTCTCCGTCCAATTTCCTGAGCACCTGCTATGTGCTGGCTGGGAACTGCGCCTGGTGTAAGCTCATTGCTGTTTCCAAAGAATTTTTTAAAAATTATTTTTAATTGTTATTTCCCCAATACAATTTTCTTCCCTACTGTACAGCATGGTGACCCAGTTACACATACATGTACACATTCTATTTTTGCACATTATTATGCTCCATCTTAAGTGACTAGACATAGTTCCCAGTGCTACACAGCAGGATCTCATTGCTAATTCATTCCAAAGGCATAGTTTGCATCTATTAACCCCAAGCTCCCCATCCACTCCACTCCCTCCACCTCCCCCTTGGCAACCACAAGTCTATTCTCCAAAGGCTTTTAAGTTAAGTTGGGAATAGTGGTATAATAAGGAATAAAATTGGTCTTTGTCCCTCATTCCTGGTCCTGAGCTCTAAAACCCTGGGAATTTCCTGAGTAATAGGAAGGTCTTTGTTATTCAGGGTGAACCCCTTCAGATCACACCTGAGTTTATGCTAAAGAGGTGACTTGGGGTGGGGCCCCCAGATAACCTCCTGGGGTGGCTCTTTCAGTCTAACCCACTGACCTCTGGGAAGAGGAAGGGGGTGGAGATGAGCTTCCTGTTGGTGACCCCATCCACTTGCGGGGAGGGGGGGTTCGGGGAGCAAGTCTCAACTAGGCAGGGCTAGAAACCTGTGCCCAGGACCCTCCTGGTCTTCATCTGGGCATTCATTTACATCCTTTATAATATCTCTTGTAATAAACTGGTAAATATAAGTGTTTCCCTGAGTTCTGTCCGTTGTTCCAGCAAATTAGAAAACTGAGGAGAGGGATTTATAGCTAAATCAGACATAAATGTGAGTAAGCTGGGTACCCACTACTTGCAGCTGACATCTGAGACAGGGTGGCGGTGGGGGGACTTGAGGGGCTGAGCCCTTAAGGTGTGGGGTCTGCACTAACTGCGTTATTGATGGAATTGAATTGTCTGACACTTAGTTGATATCAGTGGAGAACTGGTTGTTGGAAAACACCCAGGAATGACCATAAGATATATTTATTTAAAGACAAATAAATAGCACATGACAAAGGTAAATGAACGGTGCCTTAGCTTATGCTCGGTTTGCTTACAGTGACATCCACTCTAAAATGTCAGTGGCTGATGGTGACAAAGCTCCATTTTTCATTCTCATGACAGCTGAGCCACAGGCCAACTGTGGACTCCACAGACTTGGTCATTCCAAGCCCCAGATGGAAGGACGGCCTCTCTAAGGAGATGCCACTCTCGGCAGAGAGGAAAGTGCAGCAAAGACCACAAGAGAGCTCTCTGAGAGGTCCGAGGGCCCTTGGCCTAAGACACTGCTGCTCCATTTTATTGGCCCCAAGTTACAAGCCTAGTGTTAATAAGGGTGACCATAGCACTTTCACAGGAAGGGGCTACACATGATAGACACCGATAATCTCATCTACTGTAAGTAGGATGAGGAAGGGCTGCTACTGGAATCCAGAGATGGCCCCTGACGTGCAAAGGGCCTTGAACCACAGTTAGGATTTAAATCAATGGAGTGAGTGCAGAGCCCCGTAGCGAGGGGGCAACAGTACCCAAGACATATTCAGGGGATAAGAAGTAGACAATTTAGCAAGAATAGGGTGAGGGAGGCAGGCTGGATCACTGAATTACTCTATATGGATACATCATGGTAATAGTAATTGCTAACGTTAATTGCTTATATTTACTGAAATTTGCACAAGGAGTTTATATAAATACTCTTATTTAATTCTTTTTTTTTTTTTTGGTCTTTTTGTCTTTTTGCCTTTTCTAGGGCCACACCCGTGGCATATGGAGGTTCCCAGGCTAGGGGTCCAATCGGAGCTGTAGCCACCGGCCTACACCACAGCCACAGCAACTCGGGATCGGAGCTGCGTCTGCAACCTACACCACAGCTCACAGCAACGCCGGATCCCTAACCCCCTGAGCAAGGCCAGCGATCAAACCTGCAATCTCATGGTTCCTAGTTGGATTTGTTAGCCACTAAGCCATGACGGGAACTCCAGATACACTCTTATTTAATTCTATCATGAGAGGTTTTCCCCCACCTTAGAGAAGTTGCAGCCTAGGGAACTGGTGCTACTGATTTGAAGTCACATAGCCAATGAGTGGAAAGTCAGGCTTCAAACCTCAGCTGCCCCAAAGCACAAGGTCATCACTGTACCCGCTCTAGGAAGAACAGGTGAGAATCTGCGAGCAGATAAGAACAAGCCCGGGCACAGTGAGTATGCTTGAGGTCTAGATAAACATGAAACAGCATGGGGTGTGAACTTGGAGGAGCAGAGAAAGGAGATGGGGCAGAAAGGGCAGCCTTTCTCAGCCAGCCCAGCTGCCTGGACCGGGTAAATGGAGAGGCACGGACTGGTTTGAAACAAAGGTTTGAGCCCCGGATTGGGAACTTCTGCATGCTGCAGATATGGCCAAAAAAATTAAAAAAAAAAAAAAAACTTTAGGAGTCCCTGTTGTGATGCAACCGAAGCAAATCCAACTAGTATCCATGAAGGAAGCTTCCATCCCTGGCCTTGCCAAGTAGGTCAGGGATCCGGTGTTGCTGTGAGCTGTGGTATAGGTCACAGATGTGGCTTGGATCCTGCATTGCTGTGGCTGTGGTGCAGGCCAGCAGTTGCAGCTCCGATTCGACTCCTAGCCTGGGAACTTCCATATGCCATTAAAAAAAAAATACTTTGGGTGAATAAGATAATTCTAATGTGGTCCATTCTACCTCTAAAGTTGTAGGAATTAGTTTACTGTAAAGGTACATTGTAATATGCATATAAAAGTCCTCCCAGAGTTCCTGCTGCAGAACAGTGGGTTAAGGATCTGACAACATTCACTGGGGTGGTGTGGGTTGGATCCCTGGCCCAGGAACTTCCATATGCCATGACTGCAGCCAAAAAAGAAAGGGCTTCGGTTTCAGGAAAAGGTATTTAAACTACTTATTGACTTATTCAACAAATGTTCATTGGGTGTTTTCTATGTGTCAAGCGCTGTTCTAGGTAGGCTCCAGGGAAATAGCAGTGAACAAGAAAAGTTCTCACTACCATTTGAGGTTTTCAGAATGAGAGCTTACCTTCTAACAGGGATGGGGAATCAACAATCAAAGACAACTCTAATAATATAAGATGGTGATGTGTGCTATTCAAAAACTTTATAGGAAAATAAAGGTTGAGGGATTGATAATGACAGAAGGAGAGCGGCACTTCTCATTTTTTTTGTTTGTTTTTTGTTTTTTGGTTTTTTTTTTTGTCTTTTAGGGCTGTACCGGCAGCATATGGAGATTCCCAGGCTAGGGGTTGAATGGAGCTATAGCTGCCGGCCTATGCCACAGCCACAGAAACACTGGATCTGAGCCACATCTGCCACAGCTCATGGCACTGTGATCCTTAAACCACTGAGCAAGGCCAGGGATCGAACCCACCTACGTCCTCATGTATGCTAGTCGGGTTCATTAACCATTGAGCAACAATGGGAACTCTGAGAGGCACTTTTTATACAGGCTGCAGGGAAGGCTTCTGGACCAAGTGAAAGACTTCGAGCAGAGGCTTAAATGGAGGGAGGGACTGAGTCCCATGAAGATAGGAGAGAAGAATTTTCCACGCAGAGTGATCAAATAAGGGTAAGCGAAAGGGTCCGGGGTGGTAAGTTTAAAGAAGAGCAGGAAGGTCAGTGAGGATGGAGCCAAACAAGAGCTGTTTCAGGAAGTGGGAAGAGCCAATGCAAAGGCTCTGAGTCTGGTTTAAGGAAAGTCAAGCTATCAACACGGTATAACAGAGTGAGCCAGGAAAACAGTGACAGAGACGATGTCAGAGAAGTGGCCACGGGGAAACCCTTGTCCATGAGTTGTTTATTATCCCATTATTTCAGGGTGGTAGGCACTGTGCCAAGCTCTGAGAACACAACCCCGAGATGGCCATGCCCTCAAGGAGCTTAAATTCCTTCTAATGGGCTCCTGAGAACATCAAACATATTTTCACTCACCAACCTGATTTTCCATCACTTCATAGCTTGCCGGCTTCAAACTCTTTTAGTTATCAAGCTTTTGCTTAAGATGTTTGCTTAGTCCAGGTTTGCCCTTATTACCATCCCACACATGTAAACCTTCCTTAGGCTTTATGGGATAGTTCCAATACCCGTTCCTTGAGGGCATTTCTAATATCCTAGGCTTGAAAAAAAATCTCTGCTGCTCTATTGTCCATTCATCCATCCATCCACCCAGCCATCACACTCATTGATTCTTTTTCTTTCTAATAGGTAGTAGGCCTATCCTGGGCACTGCTGATGCAGCAGTGGGCAAAACACAGTCTTGCTTTCGACAACATCAGAGTGAAATGGTGACATTTGACAAGAAATCAAGCCTTGAAATACAGGGAAATATTTCCATCAGTCTTTTTTTTTTTTTTTTGTCTCATCTGTGGCATGCAGAAGTTCCCAGGCCAGGGATTAAAACCATACCACAGCAGCAGCTAGAGCCACAGTAGCGACAATGCCAGATCCTTAACCCCTGAGCCACCAGGGAACTCCCACTGTCAATTATTTTTTTAATCAGGCAGTTGGTATTTGCTCAGTGTCACATTAAACACAGTGAAAATGTAACAAAGTAAAATATGAAATCTTGACTTTAAGCATGTCTCCTGTTTTACAAATAGAATTTTAAACAATTTTTCAGTGTAGAGAATAGATAATAAATATCTGCCTATTAAAGATTTAAAATAAGTTCAAACAATAGAAATTCAATTGGATAATTTAGTATGACAAAAATATCTATGCATGACTTTCACTGATAATGGAGTAGATCTCTCAAACAATAAATTTCTGTACAGATCAATCAATTAAAAAATACTGCAGAACACCCTACCAACTAGACACTGTGGGAGACTCCCCCTCAGAATGTTTATATGTATAGTCTCTCTGGGAATAAGACCTACACATATGAAAAGATAACTGAATTTAAAAAAAGCAAGACGGTGAAGGATAGGAAGCAGATCAGGAAATGATATAAATTCAGGGAGGTATTGAGGAGGAAGGCTTTGAACTGGTCCTTTGCTGATGAGCAAAATTCACAGGATGAAAATGAGTGAAGGTGAAACTCCAATCGGGGGAAATAATGACAGCAAAGTCCTGTCTTGGAGATGGTTAAGTCTTACAAATCCTGCAGCTGATTGTGGAGTAGGGAATTAGCATGTTTCCCTCATCACAGTCCCCAGCATACGGCCTGATGCAAATGTTTGTGGGCTAAATGGAATTTTTTTTTTTTTTTTTTGCTTTTTAGGGCTGCATTTGCAGCATATGGATGTTCCCAGGCTAGGAGTCCAATTGAATTGGAGCTGCAGCTGCTGGCCTACACCACAGCCACAGTGACTGCCAGATCCCAGCCACGTTTGTCACCTACACTGCAGCTCACTGCAATGCGGAATCCTTAACCCACTGAGCGAGGCCAAGAATGGAACCTCATGGATACTAGTTGGTTGGTTATTGCTGAGCCACAACAGAACTCCTAAATGGATTATTTTTTTAAATGAATGAATAAGCCATAAAGAGCTACACAGATTCCTATTTGACTTAGAAAAAAACGGTGCTTCCGAAAGATTGACCTGGCAGAAGTGACCATGTAGAGTAGGAGTGAGTAGCGAGGAGAGTGAAGAGAGGGCCACCCCTAGGGAAACGTGGAGTCCTGCGGAAGGTGACAGGGATCTGCTCCAGGTCATGTTGCGGACCTAGGGAACATCTGAGGGCTGGTGATGGGTATGAGGCACCAGATAGAAGGAGGAGCCAAAGATGACACCAGGCACTGGAAGGATGGCGGGTTTGGAAGGGAGGAGGATGCTTAGGGAGAGGGTGAAATCTGGGGATGGGAGGAAGGAGGGGCTGAAGCTTCCACGCCGCTGCCACCCCCCCACCCCATCCCCCCCAACTCTCAGAAGGAGCCAGCTCTCCTGTGGCAGAAGGGACCAGACAGGGGTCTCTGTGAAAGGTTCCTGTTCGGCATATCCCTCCTTCCTGCGGCTACTCTTCCCTGCAGTTCTGCAGCAGTACAAGTTCATTAAATAAGCCAGTCAGCAAAATGTGCCTATGATCGCATTCCTTTATTTTATCTGTGCTCCAGCAGTTAAAGGCCCTTTGTATGTTTTGTAAGTTCTAGGGGTGGGGGGTGGGTTCTACTTTACTAGCTTCTGTGCTGGGGAGCGTCCTAGTGTGAGGCGCCCCAAGCCGCTGGTATGGAGAGGGATGCTGCTCTGGCCATTGTACCCACCACCTGGGGAAGGCTGGTGTTGTTCAGCTAATAACACAGAGTCAAAGCCTTGGCCAGCCCCTCTCTGGAGCCCACATCTGTGGAGAGCTTTATAGATAGAGTCGATTTCTGTCTGGACCAGCCTAAGTGAGGACTTGCCTGAAGGCAAGTGTATATTTAGGTGACTGCTCCACCTGTTTCCATCCTGCAGTTTGCATGCTTGGTTGAAGCACATTTGTTAAATACAGATAACAATCCGCTCACCATCAAGTTAATTGGGCATTCATTGCTTTGTCTTTGTCAGAAGGATAATAATGGCTCACAGAGTTTCTGGGGGCAGTGGCAGCAACACAGGGACCAATTAGGAACAGTAGTGCCAATGAGAGATGAAGGTGGCTGGTACCAAAGTGGCAGCAGGACAGAAAGTGGATATAAATGGAATATATTTGGAGGTAGAGCCAAAAAGACTAGTTTCTTGACTAGGTGATGATGGTAACCCCTGTAACTAGAGTACTTAAGAATGAGTGAGGGTTTGTCCTGAAAAACTGGTGGATCATGGTGCCATTTATGGAACCAGTTTGAGAGAGAAAAAAGATTTGGCTTTGGAGATGTTAAGTTTAAGACATCTATTACCCAGCTAAGTGGAGTTTCTGAGCAGCAGTCAGATAGAGTCCAGGGCTGGAGATTCAAATTTGGGAGATAGATTTTTTGCAAATCTCCAACCTCCTCAGATGTTAAAGAAAGGAGGGGGAAGAAATGTTTCTGGGTTTCAGAGAAACGAGTAATGATGTCCATTTGTTCATTCATATTTTCATTCATTCCCCAAATACTTCATAAGTGCTTCTGGGCGCAAGATACTGTGTTGAATTCTGTAGGTGCAATGGTACTTAGAGGAGCAAAACCGATGCAGTCACTGCCCTCAATGAACTTGACACCTAGAGCAGAACTGAGCAATATGATCTAGGCTTCATATGTAAGTTTAAATTTTCTAGTAGCCACATTAAAAAGGTAAAAAGAAACAGATGAAATTAATTTTAATATGTTACTTAACCCAGTATGTCCTGAAATAATATTTCAAAACGTAATCAATATCAAAATTATTAATGAGATGTTTTAGTTCTTTGGAGTAAGTGTTCAGAATCCATTGTTCACTTTACATGCACAGCACATCTCAATTCAGAATCATCACATTGCAGGTACTCAGTAGTCATATGTGGCTGTTGGGCAGCACAGACATAGAGCAAGTTGTCCCACTTTGCGCCTTGATATGCAAACCCCTCCCTTCTGCCCACTGACCATCTCAGGACATTGGGGACCATTTGGAGCTCCAGAGAAAGTGGAAACCCTGAGATTCGCAGCCCCAGAGCAAAACCATCAGTTCATGCTGTCTGAAGGGCCAGCAATGGGCACCTGATGATACAGGGGCCATCATTCCAGAGATCAGTATCCAGCTGTGCCCAGCCACACCTGGATAATTATTGACCCCCCTGCAGGCTAACCACTGCGTGTTTAAAAATGGGAGCATTGCTGCCATGGTAAATATACTTATGGGCAAGGTTAAAAGTGGGGTTTTGGGAGTTCCCGTTGTGACGCAGTAGAAACGAATCTGACTAGGAACCATGAGGTTGCAGGTTTGATCTCTGGCCTCACTCTGTGGGTTACAGATCCAGCATTGCCATGAGCTGTGGTGTAGGTCGCAGACGCAGCTCGGATCCTGCTTTGCTGTGACTGTGATGTAGGATGGCAGACATAGCCTCTGATTGGACCCCCAGCCTAGGAACTTCCATAAGTCGAGGGTGCGGCCCTCAAAAACCAAAAAAAAAAAAGAAGTGTGTTTTTAGTAAATCAAGTTGTTTTAGTATAGAGTCTCCCTGGACTGGACAACCTCCCTTATCACGTGTCCCTGACTCCATGAGACGCTACTTCCCCTCTGAATCCCAGCATCTGGCCATGATAGAGCTCAGCATGTGTTCCATCAGTCAGGGGAGGAGAGGGTTCGGGATTATGTTTTTGAAGCTCGTTCCTTCAAATGACAGATACAGACAAAGGCTAATGCCTTCCCTGACATCCTCCTCTCAGGAGGAAGTAACATGATGCTTCTTTCTTTAACAAGTATTTGTCATAGCTGGTCGCCTCTTCCCCATCACCTGCAGTTCAAAGGTCAAGGGAAACAGGTCTTGAGGACAGGAGCTTCTGAAAGTTACGGGGGGAGGGGGGAAGCTTGGACAGGAACAACTCGTTTCCCACAGTGAGAGTGGGAGCCTTGCTGCTTAGGAAAACCGCTTCTTCCCAGTGGTTTCAAGAAGGCTGCCCATGCAGACAAGCCCACAACCCTGTTTACATTTTTCCCTGCAGATGCCACAACTGAGGACAGATTTGGCCCAGTGTGGGCATGCATGCAGAAATTTGCCCAGTTTTTATATCTTTTCCCTTCTTGGCTCCTCTGTTATTTCATTAGAGATTCTGAATGCCAGATTCTCTCTCTTCTGGCTTCTTCAGCCTGGAGCTGTGCCTTGTGGGGGCGCTGGCAACAAAGGAAGGAGACCGGCTGTGATGGTCTGGTACCCCGAGAAGCAGCAGACAGACTGACCAGGGAGCTGGAGAAAGGTGGGCCGGCCATCAGACTTGAGCAAAGGAGGAAGGAGGGCGGGATGGATTCATCCTTGGCTCCTGTGCAGGCGAAGGGAATTTCAGCAAGGCCAAAGGGAGCCTGAGTCAAAGTCACCAGCCAAGCAGCCAAGGGTGGAGCCTGAACTGCACGGAGTGATTCACACCATTAACAGTGTCTTCAACTCTGAGGAAACAGGTCACCCCACCCAAGGACACCCCTAGACAGAAGGCTCCCTAAACGGCTACTTGGCTTCCTAACCAGCTACTTGTCTCCCTGCCGATTTTGTGAAGTGTTTTATTTCATTCTGCCACCAGCTGGAGATTTAAAGGCAGCCATTTCTCTTTCAGAGACAACCCTAAAGTTATGGCTTTCTCAACTTCTCTTTCCTTCTGCCCAGGTGGCCACATCAAAGGGCACATGACTGCTGGAGTTCCCATTGTAGTACAGCGGAAATGAATCTGACTAGGAACCATGACGTTGCCGGTTTGATCAATGGCCTCCATCAGTGGGTTAAGGATCCAGCATTGCTGTGAGCTGTGGCGTAGGTCACAGATGTGGCTCGGATCCAGCGTTGCTGTGGCTCTGGCGTAGGCCAGCAGCTACAGCTCCAATTAGACCTCTAGCCTGGGAACCTCCATATGCTGCAAGCATGGCCCTAAAAAAGCAAAAAAAAAAAAAAAAAAAGCACATGACTGCAGCAAGAGGGAATAAATGAGACTCTGACAGAGAGGGTCTGACTAAACCTGGGTTTCTGTGAGTGTGGTCCACAGACCATCTGCATCGGAGTCACGTGAAGCACTCTCCAGGGAGATGCCATCAACTGCACCCCAACCTACTTATTCAGAATGTCCCAAGGTGAGAAATCCAGAATCCAAACTCTCCCTCTGCAACCCCTATCACACATTAATTTCCCCAAGTGATTCTTCTGCACACAAGTGTGAGCCCCAACCCTGTGATCGCCAAGCTCTCAGATCAAAAACCCTATGGCCTTATGATCCTGATCTGAGAAAATTTATCTTACTTTTCAGTTGTTTACAGCTTTAAAGTTTTAAGCTCTTTCCCTATCCCTGCCAGCATCCCTGGCTATAATCTCTGGACCTTCTCTTTTATTAGTCAGGGATCTGTTTTTTAAGTCTCAGCAAATTATTCATAAATAATATACATGGTATATTACACACGAGACCTTAGGTTTTGTGTGTGGGATGGGGACACCAACAGCAATACATGAGACGCCCTGGCCAGAAGGCTCATGCAGGCCACAGAAGGAGCTAAGACAATGTGGAACCAACTTTGCTGCAGGCCAGAGGATCATCAATCACAGCCTGGATGATTTAAGATCTTGGCCTTGCCAGTTGTGAAATATGCCGGGTTTCAATCCTGGCAATAAGTGTTTATAAGTGGTGGAAACAAGGTTCTAGAAGGCTTATGAGAAGGAAGACATCACAAGCATCTGGGAAAGGGAGGGAAGCTTCGTAGAGCATGTGGTGACTGAGAGAGCCCTTCAAGGATGGGTAAAGGAAAAGGACTGGGTAAAGGACGTTCCGATGAAAGCAGTGGTCTGAGAAAAGGCATAGGCACAGGGGATTGTGGGGTGTGATTGTGGAATGGAGAGAAATTCAGTTTGGAGTGAGTGGGGACGGATTTCATTGGAAAGATGAATGGTTCACATCATGTCAAACCACTCCAAAACCTAAAGGCTTGGAGTTTCCATCGTGGCTCATTGGTTAATGAACGGTTAATGAACCTGACTAGGATCCATGAGGTTGCAGGTTCAATCCCTGGCCTTGCTCAGTGGGTTAAAGATCTGGCATTGCCGTGAACTGTGGTGTAGGTCACAGATGCGGCTCGGATCTCCATTGCTGTGGCTGTGGTGTAGCCTGGCAGCTGTAGCTCCTATTTGACCCCTACCCTGGGAACTTCCATATGCCGAGGGTGTGGCCCTAAAAAGCAGCAAACAAAAACCCCCAAGTCGAAAGGCTTAAAACAACAACAACAACAGCCATTTACCCTGCTCATGAATCTACAGCTATTTTTGTTCCACTCGGTGTCAGCTTAGCTAGGGCTGGTGGATCCACTTCCCTGGTGACCCCCTCGCATGGCTGACAGTTGGAGGTGGCTGTTTGCTCTTCTTTCTCTGGGCATCTCTATTGCTTGAGTTTCCTCACAGCTGTTGGGTTGCAAGAGTAAACATTCCCAAAGAGCCAAGCGGAAGATGTGTTGCCTTTCATGACCTGGTTTCAGGAGTCACAGGATCACATCTGCTGTGGGCACAAGCCCTCCCAAATTCAAAGAGCGGGAACACAGGCTTTGCCTCTCAGTGGGAGGAGTGTCTATGTTTTTTTGTAAGAAGAGAATGTGGGAAGAAGATAATGCAGGCAAATTTGGAAAATATATATAAGAATAAACTCTATTAATACATTAAAGAGTAATATAAAGTGCGTTTTAAAAACACAGATGATTTCATTATATATATCACGACACCCTTTCAAAGACACAAAGCTAATATTATCCTTATTTTGCAGACGAGGAAACAAAGCTTAGAGAGAGTAGAAAGGTGGATTTACCATGAATTCAATGAAGCTTTCATTTCAGAGCCCCTCAATGGTACTGAGAACTGCTTTCAAGATCCCAGAATTGTTTTCACAAAAGCTTATGCTTTCTAAATTTTCAGAGGTAAGATATCTTAACTGCAATTGGTTAAATCTATCATATGTTTTCACTTCATCCTCCTCTCCATCACATCTCTCCTTGTGTCAGCTGTCACTGGAGTGGTTATGGGCATTTTGGAGATGCGGTTAAGGGGAAGGTGAATTATGGATACGTTTAGTTTTGGTGGAGTAGGATTTACAGATGTGATTTTCAGTAATGTCAACATGCAGTTGTTATTACTGGGCTTCTCAAAGTCGAGGTGATGTCCAAGAATACTCCTCTGGTTTACTGGAACTCATCCAGCAATGTGATACAAAAGTCCAGGGTCAGAGGTCACACCGTGACATGACCGTATCCTGACATCCGGAATTAGAATGAAAACATATGGGTCATGAGGAGAAACAAAGTTTGAAATGTACATAACCAGAAGCTAGTCTGTGGAGCATTCTTCCAACCAGAAAATAATTGTTGTACCTGCCCAAAGGCAGAATAAAATGTAAGGAAAGCAGAAAAACATTATGATACAAGTATTAAGAAAGAAACTCTGAAAAGAAGACAGGAACTCAGGGCTGCTGACAACCGAGAAAATGAATGATGCCTATGGTGGGTTTGCAGGAAGTAGAAGGAAAATGAGTTGTCACTTGTTGAGAATAGGAATGGGGTCATTATCAACCCATCAGCAAAAAGCATGGATAAAGTACCATTTCTTACATGGCCCTGTGCGGGGATCCTGGAGTATAGACACACTGGAATAGATACGGTTCCTGACCTGTAAGATGTAAGGTAATGTAAAATGAAGCTAACCCAGGCTAGTTTATGTGGTAAAACCAACAGCAGAAGGAGAAGAAGAGTTATACGATGCAGTAACTCTATCTACGTTGTTCAATGGCACACATATTTGTTACTTGAGGTGGAATTCAGGTAGCATGTTTGGGAAGAGGAAATATGGGAAACAGTCACGGAAGTCCTATAGAGGACAGGAATCAGAAATCCAACTGCAGAGGCCTTGTGGAGGAAAAGGATTCTAAGAATCACTTGCAAAGAGGGGCGGGCAGGGAAGTTATTCACCGTGCAAGCTCCAAAGAACAGCTGGGTACAGCTCACGATGCAATTACGGGGTAAGAGGTAAAGGAACGTTGACTGTGCTTGAGAGGAGTGATCTGAATAGTAATTGCTATCATTTTTTTAGATGCCCATGTCAAAGCAGAAGAAAATAAATTGGGTAAAAATAATCTTCATTCCTGATGACACAACGCCCTTGAAAGAGAAACAACCTTAGACGTATTTGTTAAAAGGCCAGAGGGTCCACTCGACGTCAGCAGGAATGGAGAGTTGGGTCCAGAGGATCAGACTGAGTGCAGCAGCAATAATGAGACCTAAAGGAGGAGACAGGAGGAGTTCCCACTGTGGCACAGGAGTTAACGAATCCGACTAGGAACAATGAGGTTGTGGGTTCAATCCCTGGCCTCGCTCAGTGGGTTAAGGATCCAGGGTTGATGAGAGCTGTGGTATAGGTCAAAGTTGCAGCTCGGATCCCGCGTTGCTGTGGCTGTGGCTGTGGCTGTGCTGTAGGCTGGCAGCTGTAACTCCGATTCGACCCCTAGCCTGGGAACCTCCATATGCCATGGGTGCAGCCCTAGAAAAGACAAAAAGACACACACACACACCAAAATTAAATTAAAAAAAAAAATAAAAGAGACAGGAGCTAACAGACTAGGATGGAGGCAGAAGCTATGGGAAAAGGCACATGTGCACAAAGAGATGAGCTGTGGCAATGGAAGAGATGAAGGGAAGCTCACTATGAGGATTATTGGTGGTACTGGCCTCTCCGAGAACAAAAAGTAACTGCCTCCAGTTGTATTGCTACCACCTCTAGCCAGAGCCTCATTCTCTCCGCGTACCTACTTCTCCAGTCCCTGGGCAGGGCCTGCTGACTTGTTCACACCTGGTTCTTCCCAGTCTGGGCTCCGGGCCATCACCATGCCAACTGAAGGCTTCTAATCCCCTTATCTTTTCTCACCACAGGAGTCCTAGGCACCAGAGATGCTTCTCTCCTTCTGGAAAGTCCCTTCCCTGATTTGTGACTTGTGTGACCCACATCAGTGCCTTATCCCTCCCTCTGCTGCTGCCTTACATTTTTCTAGGGCTCTTCTTCCATATCCTGCACCTCAACTGTGGGCACCACCGGTGTCTATTCCAGCCCTCTGCCCTGGACTCTTTTCTTCTTTACTTTTCAAATAAATATGCATATTACAATAATCTCCAAATCTGCATTTCCAGAGTCAACCTTTTTGCCAAAGCTTGGAGTACATACTCCTTGATGTCTTATCATCATTCCAAACTATAGCCAAAATATCCCACTGCAGTATCTCTGGAGTTCTGGGATGCGGGTTCCATCCCTGAACCTAGTACAGTGGGTTAAAAAGGATCCAGCATTGCCAAAGCTACAGCATAGGTCACAACCAAAAAAAAAAAAAAAAAAAGGATAAAAGGAATGTACTCACCAGGTCTGCTAAGTGCTGTATTAGACAATCCCAGAACTCTAATGAGTCACCTCACCCTCCAGTCACCTGTTAGGGAGGTGGCCTTCCACATAATAATTCAGGGGGACGCATCTCCTTTCGTGCAGTTTTGCTGTCTTCAACCCAAGATTTCACCATCATCCTGGAATCATCCAGTCGGCAAATGGGGGAGGTAGGAAGAGAACTTCCTTAGACCCCCAGTGGCAGTGTCACTTCCTCTGCAATCCACTTGTGACAGCCAGTCACAGGGCCTCACATAGATGCCATGAGGACTGGGAGGTGAATATGACCATGTTCCTAGGAGCACGAAATTGGAGGGATGAATTAATAATATTGGGTTGGATTTCTAAAAATCCAAATAATGATCCAAAATTTTCTACCAATCAACATGCCTACAAGCATGGATGATTTAATTTCTCATTTCAAACAGATGTTTTGGGTTTGGGAAGACCCAAAAGGAATGCTTTTTGGTAAAAGAATTTGAATAAATACAGATTGCGATAGTTTATTTGTTGAATGAATGAGTTACTGAATTAATGAAGCTTCTACAGGGATATTGTGGGAGCTATTTCTGCTCCATCAAAAAACAAAGAAAAATTTTTAAAAAAATCTAAGAAGCAGAAATGAGAAAAGAATTATGAAAATTAATCATTTAGCTAACAATTATAGAATATATCAAGAGACAAAAGTACAAAGCTTTGACATAGCTGAAGTCTTAGCAACTTCAATGTTTTATAATTGCATCAGGGTGACGCTTCACTTCAAAAGTTATTTTCATTATTTTATGTCTCCAAAGTACTTTCAGACTGAAGGAAAGTACCATGCTTTTTTTTTTTTTTTCTCTTTATGGCCACATCTGCAGCATATGGAAGTTCCCAGGCAAGAGGTCGAATTGGAGCTGCAGCCTACACCACAGCCATAGCAATGCAGGATCCCAGCCGCATATGCGACCTACACCCCAGATCACCGCAACACCAGATCCTTAAACCACTGAGCGAGGCAAGGGACTGAATCCACATCCTCATGGATAGTAGTCAGGTTTGCTACCACTGAGCCATGACAGGAAGTCCTGGAAATTATCACACTTTTCGTGCAAGAAGCTTAATGTCAAAAGTTGAGGGTATTTTACAGAAGTGTCAAAGGTAGATCTGAAAGTTAAAAAAAAGAAAAAAGAAAAAAAGAAAAAAAAGACATATGATAGAAAAGCTCATTCTAAAGCATGAGGGATATGAGTTGGAAATAAAGACTAGAACTCTTTATCCATAGTAGAGAAAATTTGCTGTATCTCCCCCTGGAAGATAGACATACTTAAAGTCATTAGACTGATAACCATGCTTTCTCTCTCAAAGTCCTCAGGTAACAGAAAAGGTGTTTCAGCTCTAAATACGCAGGGTTTTTTTTTTTTTTTTTGGTCTTTTTGCCTTTTCTAGGGCCGCTCCCGCAGCATATGGAGGTTCCCAGGCTAGGGGTCGAATCGAAGCTGTAGCCGCTGGCCTACGCCAGAGCCACAGCCACGACGGATCCTTAACCCATTGAGCAAGGCCAGGGATAGAACCCGCAACCTCATAGTTCCTAGTCAGATTCGTTAACCACTGTGCCATGATGGGAACTCCTAAATACACAGTTTTATAACAGAGAGATGTCATCTAATTTAATGCACATCACAACTGAAAGGAAGTAAAGTCTCAAAGCAGTAAGATAATGTGCCCAAAGTTACGTTGGAGTGGACAGTCTAATTCTACTCCATAGAGTGATATCAGCATCTTGAGGTTGTGTTGAGATTGAGACTACTTGGATGCACAATATGATGGGTTCTTTGAGAACACAGGTGGGGGAGGAAAGAAAGAAGGCGGGCCCTAGTTTCTGAAGCAGGGGGTAAAGAACGTCTATAGTCAGGTGGGCAAGGCCTGGGATCGGGGGATGTAGCAGCCTTCAAGTGCTCAGGAGCTGAGAGGACAAAGCACTGTTCCCTGACATCTGTCTGTTTTTGGCAGGAAATGGCACTCTGGGTCCGTTCAAATCCCAGAGATGAGGCCAGGCTGCTGCCAAGGCCACTGACAACTACACTGGGATTCAGAATAAGGCTGCCTCCCCACTGCCTAGAGACTAGAGAGGGCAACAGGTCAGCCTCCAGGAGGGAGTGTTTTGCAAGAGACAGCACAGGGAGAGAGAGGGCTAGGAACTAAGTGAACACCCCAGATGCTCCTGGAAGGTGCCAGGTCTTGTGGCAAGGTCCATCTGGGAATCACCTGAGCCAAGCAATTGTGGCCAGGCCATGGGACCCAGTCTGGGTCAGTGGCTTATCCTCAAGACCCACTAGGTATGTGAAGAGGGGCGGGGACACTCATGTTTTGCATCTGTGGCATCCAGGAATTGGGGTGGGGGTGGGGGTGGGGGATGTAGCTGGGGGGTGACTAGGAAGGCAAGGCTCCCAGAAGCAGGGTAGATGTAATAGATTAAATGGGAAATGAAGACCAGACCCAGCAGCGCTGTGTCTCCCAAAGATCCTCAGTTGGTCCTCCGAAGTCTTGGACTCTCAGCTCAGCTTGTCACTCGTTGATTGTGGGCCCCTGGCACATGGCTCATATTGCTAGGTTGCAGCTTCTTCTAGGTGCTAGGCAGGGGCACCGAATCCCAGGAGCATATGCATATGGCACAGGTGCTGCAGCGTCAAGGGCTTTGAAGGACAAGGAAGTGCTTGCTGTGCTGGAAGGTGCTGAGCAAGTGGTAGCTGTGGCCCATCTCAGTCACTTCTTCCCTGGGGCCAAACCCATTCTTCCAGATTTGTCCTCACAAGTTGGTGATCCATTTTCTCCTCATAGGATGGAGTCAGGAGTAGGACAAAGGCCATGAAGGCAGGACTGCTTTCCTAAATAATTTTACTGCCTACACTCATTCAGGTAATATCACTCCCAATGGACAGTCATTGAATCTTTCTTCAGTTGCCAGATTCCACACTAGATGCCTTGCATTCCTTACCCCGCCTCCAACAACCCTATCGCATAGTTTCTCTAATTAGTCCCAATTTATAAATGAAGTCACCGAGGCACACAGAAATTACAACCAAGGAGTAGAATCCAAATTTGAACTCAGGCAGTCTGTGCTTTATAACCACCAAACCACATAGTCTCTCCTATATAAGGCTGCTAGATATGAACATGGAGGGAAAGAGAGTAGAGAAGGAATTTTCACTGCTAGGAACTGATAACTGGAGATTTGGGGGAGAGAGAGAAAATGGAGAAGAAAGAAGTCAGTTTTTGCGGGGAAGATATACGGAGTAAAATTTGTCTTGGAGTAAGACAAACATGAAGCCATCAAAGATGGTTTTATTTATGCATCATAGACTGATAAATTAAACATTCACTGAATTGCTAGAATTAAATATCATAACAGCCTTTAGGGGACTAGTAGTCCAAAAACCAGATGTTCATACACCTCCAAAATCTAGTTCAATGACAAGAGAGGTTTCTGACAGAGTGTGGAAAATGCTGACTAAAATAGATACCTAGGCCAAAGGTTATGGGAGATTGCAGGCGGTGGTGGCGGCTGGAAGGGGGAGGTTCTTTGCATTATCATCAAGAAACTCAAATAAATCCTATTCATTCATTTTTATGATGAATTGTCTTATCCAAAAATGAATGTCTTCATTTGATTGAGTCTATTTTGTATCTTTTACAAATATTTTGCTGTTTTACTCACTTTTTTTTTACATTTTTTGTTAAATTTACTTCTACATACTTAATTTTATTTTTTTGCTATTGTCAGTGGGATTTTCTTTATCATTATATCCTCTAACTGGTTATTATTATGAATGCTATTGATTTCTGAGTATTAACTTTATATCTTGCTATCTTTCAGAATTCTTTTATTGTTTGCTTTAGTTTTATAATTGATTCTGAAAGGTTTACCCATAAACTATTGTATCATCCATATATACATACATGTACCTCATCTTTACCAATTCTCATCTCTCTAACTTTTTTTGGTCTAATTCCTTTTTTTTTCTTTTTTTCTTTTTTGCCTTTTCAAGCTCCCTCCCCTGATCCCAGCCATATCAGACCAAAAAGTACAAAAACTAGGGTCAATTATTTGGAGGTGGAAAGCGGATGGAGAAATGAGGCCATGGAGGACTTTCTACATTGCAAATCCCTGAAAATAGTCTCAGTTTTGCTCTGTTGTAAGAGGAGCCAACAATTAGCAACAATTCCTTGGTGGAGAGGTGCTGAGCCAGGAAGTCTACTGACCTTTGCCTGATATTTTCAGATCAGCTTCGTGAGTCTCTAGAAGACGTTTCATGGCCTTTTGTAAGTAGAGAGAGGGCCAAATACCATGATTCAAAAGTTACGGCAGGACTGTTTCCAAAGGAGTAAAATCCTGACACCAGAAGAATGAAGTTCTTAGTCTCTCGAACACAGATGTAAACCAAACCACGGGAATGGGATGCAGTGGGCAGGACTAATAGAATAACCGCCATCCAGAGGCTTTTGGAAGCTGGAAAGCCCAAAACACAACAGGGAGAAGAGCGGGATGGCAAGATGAAGCAGGAACCACAGGTCTCTCCGGTTCCACAAGTTCTGATCCCTATCAGCCCCTCACTCATCAGCAGCAGACCTCTTCCTTTCTGGATGGATGAGGTTACAGCAAGGCAGAATGTCCATCTCGAGCCAATATTGCTTTTCATAATTGCTTCCCTTCTTTCACTTATGCTTTTCACCCAAATATAAAAATAATATTCTCAGCGTGAAGGATTTAAAAAATATAAAAAAAGTCAAAAAAGAAAGAATTTCTTATAATCTCATTATCTTTTACTCCCTGCATTTAGAGTAAGGGGCCACCTGTCCTGTTTGCCCAGCTCTATTCCCAGACCCTAGAAGAGTAACTGACACATGGTCGGTGTTCAATACCATAGTTCTTTTGTGTGAATCAATCCGTAATTTTTTTTTGTCTTTTGTATTTTTAGGGCCGCACCCATGGCAAATGGAGGTTCCCAGGCTAGAAGTCAAATCAGAGCTATAGCTGCCAGCTTATACCACAGCCACAGCAACGTGGGATCCCTAACCCACTGAGCAAGGCCAGGGATCGAACCTGAGTTCTCATGAATACTAGTTGGGTTCATTAACCACTTAGCCACGATGGGAACTCCAATCCATACTTTAAAATGAATTAATAGGTATCCAGAGATTACATTTTAATATCCAATTACACATTATCTTATATTTCAAAGCATGCATTTTTGGGGGGTAAATTTGCATGTATTTTTCTTTGCATACTTTTTATTGTGGTAAAGTACACCTAACATAAAATCAATCATTTTAAACACTTTTTTATTTTTTTTAATTTTCTTTTATTTTATTTTTTGTCTTTTTGCCTTTTCTAGGACTGCTCCCGCGGCATATGGAGGTTCCCAGGCTAGGGGTCTAATCGGAGCCGTAGCCACCAGCCTACGCCAGAGCCACAGCAATGCAGGATCCGAGCCGCATCTGCAACCTACACCACAGCTCACAGCAACGCCGTGAGCTTAACCCACTGAGCAAGGCCAGGGACCGAACCCGCAACCTCGCGGTTCCCAGTCGGATTCGTTAACCACTGTGCCACAACGGGAACTCCTAAACACCTTTAGAATACAATTCAATGGTGTTAAATACATTCACAACCTTGTACAACCACCACCTCTATCCATTTCAGAACTGAAACTCTGTGCTCATTAAATAATAACTCCAATTCATTCCCAAACTGAAACTCTGTGCTCATTAAATAATAACTCCAATTCATTCCTCCCCCAGTCCCTGATAACCTCCATTCTACTTTGTCTCTGTGAATTTACATATTCTAGGTACCCCTATAAATGGAATCATACATCATTAGTCCCTTTGTGTCTAGCCTATTTCACTTAGTATAATATTTTCAATATTCATCCATGCTGTGGCATGTATCTGAATTTCTTTCCTTTGAAGGACTGATAACTATTCCTTGTGTGTGTGTGTGTGTGTGTGTGTGTATTTCATATCTCACTTATCCATTCATTTCCTGATGGACATTTTAGGTTTTTTCAGTAAGTACTTACAGGTTTGCATCTTCTTTTTTCACTTTATACTATCTCACCATTATCTTTTTTTTTTTTTTTGTCTTTTTAGGGCTGAACCCACAGCATATGGATGTTCCCAGGCTAGAGATCAATTGGAGCTGCAGCTGCCAGCCTACACCACAGCCACAGCAACACCAGATCCAAGCCACATCCTCGACCTACATCATAGCTTGCAGCAACACCAGATCCTTAACCGACCGAGTAGGGCCAGGGATTGAGCCCATGTCCTCTTAGACACTAGTCTGGTTCGTTACTGCTGAGCCACAATGGGAATTCCTCCATTTTGGTAAAATATTTCTTATTACATATTATGTATAGTAAATATATTTACAAATATATTGTTATATATTTATATATTTTATTATTTTATTTTAGGGAGACACATTTTATCTGATGGACAATGTTCCTATAGGTGTATAATAGATTATTTAATCATTCTCCTACATTTGAACATTTCATTTATTTTAGACTTTTGCCCTGGTAAGTAAGTCTGCCACACCCTTGGACATAAGTCTTTGCCTAAGTGTGTTAGTGATGTTGTTGTTTTCTAAGGACAGGGTCTCAGAAGGTGAATTACTATGAAAATTATATTACCTAAACTTCTCTTGATAGTTTCTTTCCTATTTGCTTATCAAATGGCTTTCCAGAAAAGAGTTTGGTGGTTCCTCAAAAAATTAAAAATAGAACTACAATATGATCCAGGAATTCTACTTATGGGTATTTATTTGAAGAAAACAGAAACACTAATTTGAAAACTTTTTCCCACTATTTTCACTGTAGCATTATTCATAATAGACAAGACATGGAAACAATCTAAGTGCCCATCAATGGCTGAATGGATAGACGTGATACACATGACACACGCATGCACACACACACAAATGTTACTCAGCCATGACAAAGAATGGAATCTTGCCATTTGCAACAACAAGGATGGACCTTGAGGGCATTATGCTAAGTGAGTAAGTCAGACAAAAAAAAAATACAGCATGATTTCACTTACATTGGAGTCTAAAATGAAATGAGACAAACAAATCAAAAAGAAGCAAAGCTGCTGTCATGGTTTTCAGTAGGCAAATAGAGTTCACAGTCCAGGGAAGTCTAAAAAGGCAGTAATAAGCAAGTGGACTCAACAGGGTCTCTAGAAAAGGTATTTTGACCTCTAGTCCCAGAGCAGATACATGAATATGTGTAGTGTTCACTCTTTTTTCTGTACATCTATGGATATGCAAGGACTCCAAGTCATTTAGGGGTTTCAAATACACAAATATATATATATGAAAAATACACACACACTTATATGTGTATACGTGCACGTACACACACACATGTACACACACACATATATAAAGAGATTCATTTTAAGGAATCTGTTAACATAAGTATAGCTGGCAAGTCTAAAATCTGCAGGATGGGCCAGTAGTCTAGGGATGAAGGAAGAGTTGATGCTGCAGTTTAAGTTGGAAGGCCATCTGATGGCACAATTTCCTCTTGTAAGGTTTTGATTTGCATTTCTTTAATAATGAGTGATGTTGAACATCTTTTCATGTGTTTTTTGGCCATCCATATGTCTTCTTTGGTGAACTATTTCGATCTTCTGCCCGTTTTTTGATGGGGTTGTTTGTTTTTTGGGGATGGAGCTGTAGAAGGTGTTTATAAATTTTGGAGATTAATCCCTTGTCAATTGATTCATTTGCAAAAATTTTCTCCCATTCTGTGGGTTGTGTTTTTGTTTTGTTTAGGGTTTCCTTTGCTGTGCAGAAACTTTGAAGTTTGATTGGTCCCATTTGTTTATTTTTGTTTTCACTGTCATTGCTCTAAGAAGTGGATCTGAGAAGATGCTGCTGTTGTTTATGTCAGAGAGGGTTTGGACAATGTTTTCCTCTAGGAGTTTTATAGTATCTGGTCTCAAATCTAGGTCTTCATTTATTTATTTATTTGTTTGTTTGTTTGTTTGTCTTTTTGCCTTTCCAGGGCCACTCCTGCAGCATATAGAGGTTCCCAGGATAGGGGTCTAATCAGAGCTGTATCCCAGCCTACACCAGAGCCAGAGCAACACGGGATCTGAGCCATGTCTGTGACCTACACCACAGCTCATCCAATGCCAAATCCTTAACCCACTGAGCAAGGCCAAGGATCAAACCTGCAACCTCATGGTTCCTAATCAGGTTCATTAGCCACTATGCCACAACGGGAACTCCCATGATGTTATATCTAGGTCTTGAATCCATTTGGAGTTTATTTTTGTGTATGGTGTTAGGGAGTGTTCTAATTTCATTCTTTTCCATGTGGCTGTCCAGTTTTCCCAGCACCACTTATTGAACAAGCTGTCTTTTCTCTATTGTATATCCTTGCCTCTTTTGTCATAGATTAGTTGGCTGTAGGTGCGTGGGTTTAAGTCTGGGCTTTCTATCCTCTTCCACTGATCTCTGTTTCTGTCTTTGTGCCAGTACCATACGGTTTTGATGACTGCTGCTTTGTAGTCTAGTCTGAAGTCCAGGAGCCTGATTCCTCCAGCTCCATTTTTCTTTTTCAGGATGTCTTTGTCTATGCTGGGTCTTTTGTGCTTCCAAACAAACTTTAAGATATTTTGTTTGAGTTCTGTGAAGAATGTCCTTGGTAATTTGATAGGGATTGCATTGAATCTATATATTGCCTTGGGCAGTATAGTCATTTTGATAATATTAACTCTTCCAATCCGCAAACATGGTATATCTTTCCATCGATTTGTGTCATTCTTGATTTCTTTCATCAGTGGCTTGTAGTTTTCAGAGTACAGGTCTTTTGTCTCTTCAGGCAGGTTTACTCCTAGGTATTTTATTCTTTTGGGTACGATGGTAAATGGGATTCCTTCCCTAATTTCTCTTTCTGCTCTTTCATTGTTAGTGTATAGAAATGCCATTGATTTCTGTGTATTAACTTTGTATCCTGCGACTTTGCCAAATTCATGGATGAGCTCTAACAGTTTTCTGGCAGAGTCTTTAGGATTCTCTAGGTATAGCATCACGTCATCTGCAAATAGGGATAGTTTTACTTCTTCCTTTCCAATTTGGATTCCTTTTATCTCTTCTTCTCTGATTGTCGTGGCTAGGACTTCCAAAAGTATGTTGAAGAGTAGTGGTGAGAGAGGACATCCTTGTCTTGTTCCTGATCTCAGTGGGAATTCTTTCAGCTTTTCACCATTGAGGATGATGTTCGCTGTGGGTTCGTCATATACGGCCTTTATCATGTTGAGGTAGGTTCTCACTATGCCCACTTTCTGAAGGGTTTTTATCAGAAATCGGTGTTGGATTTTGTCAAAAGCCTTTTCTGCATCTACTGAGAGGATCATATGGTTTTTATTCTTCAGTTTGTTAATGTGGTGTGTTACACTGATGGATTTGCAGATATTGAAGAACCCTTGCATCCCTGGGATAAATCCCACTTGATCATGATGTACAATCCTTTTAGTGTATTGTTGGATGCGGATTGCTAGTATTTTGTTGAGGATTTTTGTATCGATGTTCATGAGTGAAATTGGCCTGTAGTTTTCTTTTCTTGTGGTATCTTTGTCTGGTTTTGGTATCAGGGTGATGGTGGCCTCATAGAATGAATTTGGGAGTGTCCCTTCTTCTGAGATTTTTTGAAATAGTTTCAGAAGGAGAGGTATTAGCTCTTCTCTAAATGTTTGATAGAATTCACCTGTGAAGCCATCTGGTCCTGAACTTTTGTTTGTTGGGGGCTTTTTTTTGTTTTGTTTTGTTTTGTTTGTCTTTTTGCCTTTTCCAGGGCTGCTCCTGTGGCATATGGAGCTTCCCAGGCTAGGGGTCTAATCAGAGCCGTAGCCACCAACCTACTCCAGAGCCACAGCAATGACAGATCTGAGCCACATCTGCAACCTACCCCACAGTTCATGGCAACTTTGGATCCTTAACCCACTGAGAAAGGCCAGGGTTCGAACCCGCACCCTCATGGTTCCTAGTTGGACTCATTAACCACTGAGCCATGATGGGAACTCCTGTTGGAAGTTTTTTAATCACAGTTTCAACTTCAGTTGTTGTGATTGGTCTGTTCATCTTTTCTATTTCATCTTGGTTTAGTCTTGGAAGATTGTTCTTTTCCAAGAATTTGTCCATTTCTTCTGGGTTTTCCATTTTATCAGTGCATAGTTGCATGTAGTAGTCTCTCATGATCCTTTGTATTTCTGTGATGTCTGTTGTTACTTCTCCTTTTTCATTTCTGATGTTATTGATTTGAGTCCTCTCTCTCTTTTTTTTCTTGGTAAGTCTGGCTAAGGGTTTATCAATTGTGTTGACCTTTTCAAAGAATCAGGTTTTCGTTTCATTGATCTTTTCTGTGGTTTTCTTTGTTTCTATTTCATTGATTTCTGCTCTGATCTTTAGGATTTCTTTCCTTCTGCTAACTTTAGTCTTGTCTGTCCTTCTCTCTCGAGCTGCTTTGGATGTAAAGTTAGCTTGTTTATTTGAGCTTTTTCTTGTTTCCTGAGGTGGGCTTGTATTGCTATAAACTTTCCTCTTAGAATGGCTTTTGCTGCATCCCATAGGTTTTGGAGTGTCGTATCGTTGTTGTCATTTGCTTCTAGGTATTTTTTAATTTCCTCTTTGATTTCTTCAGTGAGCCATTGGTTGCTTTGGAGCTAGTTGTATAGATTCCATGTGTTTGTGTTTTTTTGCAGTTTTCTTCTTGTTGTTGATTTCCAGTCACATAGTGTTGTGGTCAGAAAAGATGCTTGACATGATTTCAATTTTCTTAAAGTTACCAAGGTTAGATTTGTAGCCCAGGATGTGATCAATCCTAGAGAATGTTCCCTGTGCACTTGAGAAGAATGTGTATTCTGTTGCTTTTGGATGGAATGTCCTATAAATACCTAGGAAGTCCATCTGGTCTAATGCTTCATTCAGGGCCTGTGTTTCCTTATTTATTTTCAGTCTGGATGATCTGTCCATTGCTGTAAGTAGGGTGTTAAAGTCCCCCACTATGATTGTGTTATTGTTTATTTGTCCTTTTAAGGTTGTTAGCAGTTGCCTCATAGATTATGGTGAACCTCTGTTGGGTGGGTAGATATTTACAGTTCTTATATCTTCTTCTTGGATTGGTCCTTTGATCATTATGTAATGACTTTCCTTGTCCCTTAAAATATTTTTCATTTTAAAGTCTATTTTGTCTGATATGAGTATATGTATTCCACCTTTCTTTTGATCCCTGTTTGCATGGAATATTTTCTTCCATCTTCTCACTTCCAATTTGTATGTGTCCCTAGAAGTGAAGTGGGTCTCTTGAAGACAGCATATATATGGGTCTTGTTTTTGTATCCATTCAGCCAGTCTATGTCTTTTGGTTGGGGCGTTTAATCCATTACCATTTAAGGTAATTATTGATATATATGTTCTTGTTGCCATTTTATTAATTGCTTTGTATTCATTTGTGTTGCTCTTTTTTCTTTCCTTCTTCTCTTGTTCTCTCCTCTTCTGGTTTGATGACTATCTTTAGTGCTGTATTTGAGTTGATTTTTCTTTGTGTACCAATTTTAGATTTCTGGTTTGCAGTTATTCTGAAGTTTTGATATGAGTCTCATATATATATGAGATTGTTTTAAGTTGTTGTTCTCTTAATTGCAAGTGCATCTCCAGTGTCCTGCACTTGTACCCACCTCTTCTCATGATTTCTGATTTTGGTGGCATAATTGTGCATGGATGATTTTGTATCTTTACTGTATATATACCTTTACTGGTGAGCCTTGTCATTTGTGGTATTTTTGTTTCTTGTTGCTGTCTTTTCTTTTCTGCCTCGAGAAGTTCATTTAGCATTTGTTGTAAGGCTGGTTTAGTGTTGCTGAATTCTCTCAGCTTTTGCTTATCTGTGAAGGTTTTGATTTCTCCTTCAAGTCTGAATGAGACCCTTGCTGGGTCAACTAATCTTGGTTGGAGGTTTTTTCCTTTCATCACGTTAAGTATATCATGCCACTCCCTTCTGGCCTGCAGAGTTTCTGTTGAAACATCTGCCGAGAACCTTATCGGGGTTCCCTTGTATGTTATTTGTTTCTTTTCCCTAGCTGCTTTCAGTATTTTCTGTTTGTCTTTAATTTTGGTCAGTTTTATTAATATGTGTCTTGGTGTATTCCTCCTTGGGTTTATTTTATATGGTACTCGTTGTGCTTCTTGGATTTGAGTGAGTGGTTTCTTTCCCATGTTAGGGAAGTTTTGGGCTATTATTTCTTGGAATATTTTTCCTGTCCCCTTCTCTCTCTCTTCTCCTTCTGGCACCCCTATAAGATGGATGTTGGTGTATTTAACGTTGTCCCAGAGTTCTCTGAGACTCTCTTCAATTGTTTTCAATCTTTTTTCTCTTTTCTGTTTTGCATCCATAATTTCTTCTAATCTGTCCTCCACGTCACTTATTCATTCTGCCTCCTGTATTCTGCTGTTAGCTGCTTCTAGTGAATTTTTTATTTCAGTTATTGTATTTTGCATCCCCTCTTGTTTAAGTTTTATATCTTGTATCTCTTTGGTCAGTGTTTCCTGTAAGTTATCCATCTTTGCCTCTAGTTTATTTCCAATGTCTTGCATCATCTTCAGCACCAACAGTCTAAAGTCTTTTTTCTGGAGGCTGAGAATCTCCTCATCACTTAGCTGATTTTCTGGGGTTTTTCCTTTCTCCCTCATCTGAGTTATTGTTCTCTGTAATTTCATTTTTATAGATTTCTGGTGTGGTGAAATTAAAAGACTTTTAAATAATGAAGGATCTCCTTCCTTGCTACCTACCTCAGTATTAAATTAGAATTTTGTCATTTTATTTCTAGTTTTCCATCAAGACATTTTTGAGAAAAATTTGGAATAAGAAAACATTCCCTCAGGAGTTCTTGCTGTGGCTCAACCTTAAGAACCAGACCAGGATACATGAGGATTCGGATTCTGTCCCTGGCCTCTCTCTATGGGTTAAGGATCAGGCACTGCCATGGCTGTGGTGTAGTCTGGTAACTATAACTGTGATTTGACCCCTAGCCTGGGAACCTCCATATGCTGTGGGTACAGCCCTAAAAAGACCAAAAAAAAAATAGATTACTCGGGAAGATTGTCAAAAAAACATGAAACATGTTGGGGCTGCAGTAATCAAGCGTGGAGCATTTGAAAAGCACTTACCCATCTTCACAGTTTTCAAACCCTTAGCCCTAATATGGTAAGTCGATTGCCCTCATCTTACTGATAGAGTGGCTGTGCTAAAGTAAAGGAAGTGAGCCCAATGGAAGCTAAAAATCAAATTCATGAGTGAAGAGTTTTTCAAACTGTGGCCCTTTAGCCAATTACTTGACCCCGAGTCATCTGAAGTACTTATTCAAAGGTTAGATTCCTGAACTGCCTGTATATCTACTGGGTTCCTCTGTATCAAGCTTTCCCCATGTCACTGTTCTGAGCCTTACTGCTGTCATCCAGTTATTGGCCAGAAGCTGTGTACAGGACAGTGCTCTGCAGGAACCTCCTAGCTCCCCTCACTCTGATTTTTAGAGAGGATTTGTTTCTTGTTTTTGTTTTTTTCACTGTCCCATGATTTTTTTCTTTTTTTCTTTTTTATGGCTATACCCTGAGGCATGTGGAGTTTCCCAGGCTAAGGGTCGAATCAGAGCTATTGCTGGCAGCCTACACCACAGCCACAGCAATGCAGGATCCCAGCCTCATCTGGTAAACAGCAACACCAGATCCTTAACCTACTGATGGGGGCCAGGGATTGAATCCACATCCTCGTGGATACTAGTCAGGTTCGTTAAACACTGAGTCATGAATGGAACTCCCTGTCTCAATTTTTTTTTTTTTTTTTTTTGCTTTTTAGGGCTGCATCTGAAGCACATGGAGGTCCCAGGGTAGGGATTGAATTGGAGCTACAAATGCTGGCCTACGCCATAACCACAGCAATACCAGATACAAGCTGCATCTGTAACCTACACCACAACTCATGGCAATGCCAGATCTTTAACCTACTGAGCAAGGCCAGAGATCAAACCTGCAACCTCATGGTTCCTAGTCAGATTTGTTTCCGCTGCACCACAACAGGAACTCCTCTCATAATTTTTAAAAAGTATTTTTTAATGAAAATTTTCAAACATAGGTGAAAGCAGAGAGAATAGTTGCAATAACCTCCACGTCTCCCTGATCAACTTTAACATTAGCAACTCAGAGCTGATTTGGTTTCATCTCTGCCCATTCCAGTGGCTCCCCATCTCTAGAAACCTTAGCCATCCTATACCTCGTCTGTAAAGGGATGTGAGTGTGTATAGAGCCTTCCTCCTGCTCCCATAGAGAAGGAGCTAATGGGTGAGGGGCCTTGAGAGGCCCTGGGGGAGTGGAAGAAGGATGGTCCTGCCGGGTGTCCACTGATCTCCTCTGGGCTGGCTGTTAACCTGCTGCAAGGAGTTTACTTTGGCACATTCTGAGTCCCCCAGGCTCTAAGATGCAGTTCTGTCCTCTCTCCTGAAGGGGTGGTCCCTGCTGGGTGCTGGAATGCCAGATGTGAGGGCATGTGCTGGGGCCACCCCTGCTCCAAGGAGAAGCAAACCTGATGTGGAACCACTGAACACGGGCTGCTAAGCACATTTTTGCTATGAGTGAAGCACTTTTTGTGGCTTGAATGTTATGCCAGACCTTTTCCACCCTTCAGTAGGTTTGGTTTCTATAGTTCTTCAGCAATCCCTTGTCTGTACAAGCATGTAATTCCATAAAGCATTCACTCCTCAACATCCTACCTGAATTGGAAGTGGATTTTTCTTCCATTTCAAAGAAAAAGATGGACCAGAGGACTTCATTGACTGTGTGATAAAAATGCCATTTTATGCTTTTGAAGCCGTGATTGGCTGTCATTTGCAATCCTCTAAAGCCCCAAAGCTTTCACCCCATTGTGCTGCTGACAGAGGCAAGCATTGCAGACTATGAGGAAACCAAAGCCTGTACCCTTGGGTCAGTAACACAGAGGGCAAGAATGAACTCAAACCCAAACTGCAGGTGCTGCAAAGGAAACCTTTTGATCATCTCAGCTATAAAGCTTCCTTCTACATTCAGAGAAGGCTCTTGATTGATCTTTGTCCCCCAGAGCAAAAGGCCTCTTGCTGTTGGAACTGCTTTTCACATTCTGGTTTCTAATTTTTTTTTTTTTTTTTACTCCAACATATTCCCAACAGCAAAGGTCTTTCATCGTAGATAAACTCTGTTTAAAAGAGATGTGAGTTCCCATTATGGCTCAGTGGTTAACAAACTCAACTAGGATCCAAGAGGATGTGGGTTTGATCCTTGGCCTCACTCATTGGATTCAGGATCCGGCTGGCCATGAGCTGCGGTGTAGGTCACAGATGCAGCTCAGATCTATCGTTGCTGTGGCTGTGGTGTAGCCCAGCAGCTCTAGCTCCAATTAGACCCCTAGCCTAGGAACCTCCATATACTGCAAGTATGGCACTAAAAAGCAGAAAAAAAAAAAAGAAAAGGAGATATGTTTCTTCAGCCTTAAGACAGCATTCTGCAATCTTGTGAAAGATCGTGGTTTGATGCAAGACACAAAGGGTTGGGACACAGGCTCAGATTTCTTAGCCTCATCAGCACCTTGCTGTGTGATAGCTCAGGCTTTGCACCTCAGGGCTCTCAGTTGAAGCCTGCCAAGCGGAACCAGCCATTGCACAAGGAACACTGGAAAAAAGAATGGCTATCAGCTTCCATTTTTCTTGTTGAATCTTTAACAGCTTGGTAAATTGGACCTTAATAAAAATGTGGAAAATGTAAGCACAGAAATGTAAATTACAACAACAATAAGCTAGCTGTTCCACTCATATACTTGACAAATATTTCAAAGACTAATAATGCCCTAAGTTCACATTGGTGTGGGGAGGGGGGTCCCTGATCATGGGAGTCTAGATTGGTACAACTCTTCTGCAGAGCAGTTTGGCAATAGCTGTCAAAACCCTTCTAAGATGCATATCCTTTAATCTTCTAAACTCTCTTCTAAGAATTGAACTCAAGAAAATAATCAGACTGGAGTTCAAAATTGTCTGTAACAGATGTTTATGATAGGAGAAAATTAAATGTCTCAGAATTTAGATTGGGTTAAGTGAGTTGTTATAAATTTATAAAGTGGAAGTCTCTGAGGTTCTACAAAATTATGAGGTACAGCTATATTGATTGGCATGAAAATATTCCACAGTACACTTTTTTCTTTTGCATATATCTTGTCTATTTTATCCTTTTTCTTTGCATTGATGAATGCTCCCACCGGCATTCATCATTGTCAGCTACAGCTAACATCAGCAAACAGGTACTCTACTCCCTTGAAATCTAATTCTGAAAGGTTGTGAATATGGTTACAATTTCACTAACCAGTTCCTTTAAAGAAATCAAACTCAGAGGTCATCAGAGAGGTCAAATCTTCCCCTGGGAAAAAGCAGCTGGACCATATGGAAGCGCAACTGTTATCTTCAGATAACCACCTTCCATTATCATCCTTGGAGGAGTCTAGAAAGAGAATGTTTTGTTTTCTTCCTTTTTTTTTTTTTTTTTTTTAGGTCTACACCAGCAGTATATGGAAGTTCCTGGGCTAGGGGCTGAATCGTAGCTGTAGCTGCTGGCCTATGCCACAGCTCAAGGCAACAACAGATCCTTAACCCACTGACAGAGGCCAGGGATCAAACTTGCATTCTCATGGATACTAGTCGGGTTCTTAACTTGCTAAGCCACAATGGGAACTCCAGTTCTTAGTAATCTTTATACATCAGACTAAAGAATCCCTGGTTAGAATTATATTGTTAGGAGATTTAATAGAAAAACTATTAATTATTAAGAAAAAAGATGGGAAAATACTGAAAGTTCTTAGTATTGATGAAAGCCCTTGATTTAAAGATTTTTTATATCACATATTAGAACAAAATATTAATATGCTACCATTTCTTTGGCAGGTGTAGGGAGTCAGTCAGGTTCTGGAGAAGGAATTAACCAACAGTGTGCCCCTCTAGGTCACAGTTTCTAATTCTGGATCAAGCCATATAGTCTATGACATTTGAGAGTAAGGTTTTAGGAAATCAGGATTTCTCATACCTTGTTTTAGGATTGCAGAATGTCACAACCCCAGTGGAAGGAAATTTGGCAATTTCTATCAAAATTGCAGATGATGATGCATGTGCCATTTGACCTAGTGATCCTACTTCTGGGTATTTTGCTATAGACACAACTCCACACATGTAAATGATACAGCATTCCCACATTAATTGTAACATCAAACAAGTGGAAATAAGTCAACTGCCCATCAACAGCAGAATGGTTAAATAAGCCGTAGTCATCTATGCAATGGATGCCATGCAGCTGCAAAAAAAAAAAAAAAAACCCAAAAAAAACAAACAAACAAAAAAGAGAGCGAGAGAAAGAAAGAAAAGATGAGGAGACCACCTCTATGTTATGTTATGGGAGAGGCTGCAAGTTGTTAAGGAGAAAAGCAAGGAGTTCCCACTGTGACACAACAGAGGCATCCAGCCTCAGTTTCCAACACCAGACCTGCACAGTAGGTTAAAGGATCTGATGTTGCTGCAGCTGTGGCATAGGTTGCAACTGAGACTTGGATCTGATCCCTGGCCTGGGAACTCTATATGCCGTGGGGAAGCCAGAAAAGAAAAAAAGGAAGAAAGAAAGAAAAAGAAAAGCAAAGTGCTGAAAAGAATACATAAGAAAGAGGGAAAATAGGAACATATATTTGTAGAATTCCCACTGTGCTGCAGTGGTTTAAGTATCAGCTCTGGTTGCTGCAGAGGCATGGATTTGATCTCTGGCCTGGAGCATTGGGTTAAGGATCTGGTCCTGCCACAGCTGTGGCATAGGCTGTAGCTGCAGCTTGGATTTGATACCTGGCCTAGGAATTTCCATATCCTGAGGGTGTGGCCAAAAAAAAAGGAATATATATTCTTATTTGTTTCATTTTGCATAAAGAAAAGCTTGAAGGAAGTAGTGAAAATGATTAGCTATGGCTAGGGTAATCAAATTATTTTTTGCATAAATGGGATATTTTTGAGAATGAAAGGGGACACTATTAATATTTATACCAAGACAATGGATACAGCTTGACACTATCCTAGGCAAAACAGTCTGCAACCTAGAGGGGTGAGGAAGGGGCTTGGGGAACAGAGTAAATGGGGCCATGTGGGAGTAACACTTCACAAAGTCACCTTGTTATATTGCTTTGATTTTGAAATCGTGCATTTATATTACCTACGGGAAACAACAAGAAATAAAACTGAGAAAATATTTGTGAATATCAGGGTAATTGTAAAATTTGCTACTGGATTTTAATGGTCTTAATGGTGGACGAGCATTTAATGATGTATCAACTCTCTATCAGCAGGGTCTGAAGACAAGACTGGGGCATGTATGAATACAGAACTATGTTCTCACAGGTGAACTTTCCAGTGAACAGCTGAGGACATAACAGCTGAGGATATTCAGCCTTCACTTACTCATTCATCCAGGCATTCGGCTTTCAGTAAATTATGGTTTTTGTTTTGTTTTGTTTTTGATTTTTAGGGCTGCACCTATGACATTTGGAAGTTCCCAGGCTAGGGGTTGAATCAGAGCTGCATCTGCCAGCCTACAGTACAGCCATAGCAACTTGGGATCCAAAACTTGTCTGCGAACTACCCCACAGCTCACGGCAATGCTGGGTTCTTAACCCACTGAATGGGGCCAGGTATCAAACCCGCATCCTCATGGATACTAGTCGGGTTCATTTCTGCTGAGCCACAATGGGAACTCCCAGCTTTCAGTAAATATTAATTGAGCAACTTGTATGTTCTGAGCTAAGTAAGCTCTGGAGATTCCCTGGTGCTCGGGATAGATCCTGACCTCCTCATGGAGGTCCAGACAGGTACACAGGACATAAGAACAGTGTGATGAAGTACAGTTCCCAGAAAAGGAGCGATGCTGTGGGCACATGGGCTTCCTTGCACTAAGTAGTTGAAAGTGAGTGAAAGAAAGAATGGATGAATGGATACAATCACATATAAGGAACTCCTACAAAGCTTCCAAATCTGGAATTCATTTGTTGTATGACACACAGAGCTACTAGTATCTTGGGAGAATGAGAATGGGGTAAACTCAGTTGTTCAACTTGGTTAATGAGAGGGCTTGGTAACATGAAATATAGTCCAGCATTCTGGAGCCTAGTTCTCCTCCTCCACTGGTCTCTGTGACTTTAGGGAAGATACGGAGACACTTTAAACTGTAGAAAACACAAAATAATGGTGTTTGGCAAAGAGCTCTCTATGGTTCTTCTAGGTCCATAGTTCTTTGTCCGATGTGCAGATTTTTATCTCTATATTTCCCTCTACTGCAGACACTGAACTTTCCTACCTCAGGGCCTTTGCACATGCTGTTCGCTCTGCTTGGAATGGCCTTGCTCTTAATCATCATATGGACAGCTCCTCCCCATGTGTTAGGCCCCAATTTCACCTTTTCAAAGATCACTTTGTGAAAGCTAAGCGTCTCTGTTAGTCTTTGCTTCCTTCCCAGATTTTATCATAATTTCCAGGTTTTTATCTGAAACTGTAAGCTTTGTAAAGCAGGGAACAGTGTCTGTCTTATATCTCTAGGGTCTAGCACCTGGGAAGCAGTGGGTTCGCATAAGGATATGTTGAATGAATAGATGAAAAAGTTCTTTCATTCTACCATATTCTAATTTCTTGAGTTGAATGGGAGGTGGCATAGTAACCTCTAAGGTCCCCGTTTCTGGCATAGACAACAGCTGCATCTTGTCCAGGACCAACTTGGCACACTCTCCCCCTGACCCCACAAACCCATTTTCAGGGGAGGGGAGTGCTTGCACTTGTGTTGCTGCAACATGTACGTGATTGCAGGCTGTGGTGGCGGGTTTTGGAGGCAGTTAATCCTGTTTCCAAATCTGGATATTTCAGAGATGTCGCTGCACAAGACACTTGCTTTTCTGCCTGGATATAATTTTTGCAAAAATGATAATTATTCATAGCAATTTACACAATTGCCATACAATTCTGCTGGGACGAAAGTAGCAGCGTTGACAAGAAGCTTGCCAATTATGTATTATTTTGGGCCCCTTTGGCACAAATCTATTCTCCAACGGACCAACAGTGATCTTCCTTTGGGCCTTTTCCTTTCTGTGATTCCCCCCCGCCCCCACTTCTGCTTTTAAATTGAACTTTGGTGGCTACAGCTAGCTTAATTTAGGAGTTACTGCAGAGGGCCTAGCGCCTTGCTCAAGCACTGACTCATCTCTCCATTCATTTTATCAATGACATCAGCCCAGGCTGGAAATAAATGCTGAGGAAAAGCCAGCTAGTGGGAACAGACAAAGTTTTTTTAATTGTTTAACTGGGCTCTGCAAATTAAGAGTTATCTTGAAAAGGTTTTCAAGGTCATCATTGAATCAAATGTTCTCTTGCCTTCCCGCTGATGTTTAGACCTCCAAGGATGCCGTAGAACAATGGAACACGGAGCGCTGGCTGAGCTGTAGACAAGATTCACTCCAAAAACTCATTTTGCTGGCCCAGATGGTGGAGCGGCTTGCCTGCAGCACAGGGCCCGGTTGTGCCGGAGGTGGGGACTGAAACCCTGGTCCGAGGTGCCCCAGTGCAGCCTTGGAGGCTCGTCTGCCCCTCACCGTGCAGCCCAAGCCCTTCATGTTCACCCAGCTCATCTCCATGCCTGCCCATCAGTGTGGGTCGGCGGGGAGGCTTGGTGCAGAGGAAGCAACCTATTCACTTTCTATTGCTGGGGCTGCTGCCACAGAGCACCGTACTGGCGGCTCACGGTTCTGCAGGCCTGAAGCCCAAGACACATCGGGTGCTGGTGGGCTGCCTGCTTCTTGGGGCTGGAATGGGGGATCTGCTCCAGGCTGCTCTCCCAGCTTCTGGTGGCCCTGGGTTCCTTGGCTATGCGAGCATAGCCCCAGTGTCTGACTCCACCCTCACATGGCCTCTTCCCCTGTGTGTCTTCACGTCATCTTCCCTCTGTCTCATGTCCAGATTTCCCCTTTTTATAAAGACGTCAGTCTTCCTGGAATAGGGCCCACCCTTATTTTCACTTGATTATCTCTGTAGAGAACCTATTTCCACACAGGGCCACCTTCTACTGGGGGATATCCTATCTCTTTTGGGGGGAACACAATTCACCTCATAACATCACCTAATCCCTTTGCTCTGTCAGCTGAACTGCGAGACTACCATCGGCTAGGGGTGAAAAGGGCGAAGACAGATAATGAAACAATAGCTGAGGGGCGTCTTTCTTAACCCAGGTGGAGCTAAAACACAGAAGCAGATGCCAGGGGAAATTGAAAAGCTTTGGCATTACAATCCGGGTTCTTGTTATTTGCTTTCATCATTCTCCCTTACCAAGTTTTCTAGCATTTAGATATCAATTCATCACGATTTACTGAGCACATACCATGGGCAAGGCACTCTTCTAGGGGCTGGATACCCAGCAATGGACAAAAAAAACAGTAACTCTGGCCCGCGTGGGGTTTATGTTCTAGTTGCTAGAGAGAAACCTAAATAGGTCAGATGACAGTACGTGTTGCCAGGAGAAACAAAGAGAGGAAGGGGGAGAGGGCTAAGGGAGAGGAGTAACACAAGTTTAGCTTAGACAGCGAGGGAAGAGCTTCCTGAGGAGGCGACACTCGACAAGACCTGAAGGAGCTGGGAGAGGCCAGCTCTGGGGGAAAAGTAGGCGAAGCAGAAGGAACTGCAGTTACAAAGGCCCTGACATTGGAGGGTGCCCAGAGCACCTGGGGACCAGCAAGGAGGCCAGCACAACAGCAGCAGAGGGAGTGAGGGGAAGGGCAGGAGGAGCTGAGCCTCCGGTGGGTGTAGGCAAGTGCTCGGGACCACAGGCCTTAGAGGATGTGTAAGGACACTGGCTTTTCACTCTGAGCAATGGCAGCCAATGATGAGTTTTGTGGGTTTTGTTTTGTTTTGGATTTTTTTGTGTGTTTTTTTTTGTCTTTTTGCTATTTCTTTGGGCCACTCCCGCAGCATATGTAGGTTCCCAGGCTAGGGGTCTAATCGGAGCTGTAGTCGCCAGCCTACGCCAGAGCCACAGCAACGCAGGATCAGAGCCGAGTCTGCAACCTACACCACAGCTCACGGCAACACCAGATCCTTAACCCACTGAGCAAGGGCAGGGACGGAACCCGCAACCTCATGGTTCCTAGTTGGATTCGTTAACCACTGCGCCACGACGGGAACTCCTGTTTTGTTTGTTTTTTAGGGCCGCACTCATGGTATATGGAGGTTCCCAGGCTGGGGGGTCAAATAAGAAAATCACCAGAGCTACAACTGCCGGCCTACACCACAGCCCAGCAACGCAGTATCCGAGCTGTGTCTGTGACCTACACCACAGCTCACGGCAATGCTGGATCCGTAACCCACTGAGCAAGGCCAGGGATCGAACCCGAAACCTCATGGTTCCTAGTTGGATTCGTTTCCACTGTGCCACAATGGGAACTCCAGCCAATGACAAGTTTTGAGTAAAGGAGTGACATGCTCTGACATTTTAAAAGAATGCCTTTCAGAGTTCCCATCGTGGTGCAGCAGAAATGAGTCAGACTAGGAACCATGAGGATGCAGGTTTGATCCCTGGCCTCACTCAGTGGGTTAAGGATCTGGCATTGCTGTGAGCTGTGGTGCTGTGGTGTAGGTCGCAGACATGGCTGCAATCTGGCGTTGCTGTGGCTGTGGCGTAGGCCGGCAGCTGTAGCTCCAATTAGACCCCTAGCCCGAGAACCTCCATATGCTGCTGGTGCAACCCTAAAAAGCAAAAACAAACAAACAAACAAGCAAATAAAAATTAAAATAAAAAAATAAATAAATAAAAAATTAAAAAAAATTAAAATAAAAAAAATAAAATAAAAAAGAAAAGAATGTCTTTGGCTGGTGCACTGAGACAGACGTGAGGGCAGCAGGGGTGACAAGAGGGAGGTCAGTCCAGAGCAATGGTGGGGGTCTAGGCAGGCGGAGGTGAGTGGACAAGGTGAAATGGGATTGTGTTCCAGCATCTAGAGACTGTGAAGGTGGAGCCCGCCTGCTTTCCTAATGGACTGGATGTAGCTTGTGAGAGGAAGGATTGGTCCCAGATTTTTGGCTTGAGCAACTGGAAGGATGGGACCAAGAATTGCCAAACAAGGATTTGGCAGAGAAAGAGTAAGAGCTCAGCTAGAAACCAGTAGAATTTGAGATGCCCTTAGATACTCAATGGAGATGCCAGCATGCCTGCAAGTAACATGTGCCTAGGGGACTGAACAGACTCTTCCGAGGCCTTTAAAGCCTTGCATTTCTCAGTCCCACACAGCCATCCAACGTTATCCCCCATCCCCCCTTCCTTCCCAGCATGAACCACAGTGTTTTCTCTCCCTCTTCCTGCTTATTCCTGCCCCTAAGACTTTTCTGATGTTTTGCCTTATTTTTGGAATGTCATCTCAACTCATTTCTTCTTGTCTGAATTCAAACCACATTCAGTTTTCATTTATTCATTCAACAAACACTCCTCTGAACCAGACACTGCATAGGCTGAAGCTGGGTCTCTGTGCCTCTCAGGAGCCTTTCCCTTCATCTCACGCTCCCGTCTGATCTCAACAACCAACTGAACCCTCGCTGTCTGGAGCCTTCCTCTGGCCTCCAGTCAGACACAGCCCTGACTGTCACTTGGCAGTTTGAGGTGAATGTCCTGCTCCCCGATGAAGATGCAAGCCATTTGCACCAAGTGCGTGGCACGTGTTCAGTGAGTCTTTGTGGGACTTCATTCACAGCTATTGGTTCACAGGTGTGGTCTACAGAGCCTGGGTCACTGGGAGCACCTCCAGACCCAGCCCAAGCTCCCCCATCAGTCCCGGGGTCTCCCCACTGGTAAAGGCACAAGAGGAGGGAGGGGAGAGGGTGAAGGAAAGAGAGGGTGAGGTCTTAGTTGTCAGTGTTGGACTCTTGGCTGGTTTAAGGGGCAGTGAGCCCTTGATTCACCTGCTCCAGGACACAGCCCTCCCCTGAATCCAGGTAATTAGCACCTCTTGAGAAGGAGGTTTTGTGGGGCCATACAAACAGCATGGGCTTTGCTCTCTAGCCCACCTGGGCTTGGATTCTGGCTCTGCTACCTGCTAGCAGGTAACGCTAAGCAAGCCACTTAATTCCTACCACCCTCCTTTTCCTCACCTCTGTAATGACATACTCTTCGAGTGTTTGTGAGAATTACTATATACAGATGGCAGATAGCATAGCACCAGACATGTATTCTAGAACGTGCCCAGGAAATAAATGCCATATTCCTTGAAAGGGCCTGCCAGAACCTTCTCTGATTCCTGTGCCAGACCACATTGACCACACTGACCACACCAGTTCTAGGATGGTTGGTTTCTGGCCTCCTGGCTTTGGCCAGTTCCAGAGGACAAAGTCAGGAAGCCTCTCAGAAGTGAGGCAGCATGAGCTACCTGCCTCCCAGGTATATACCGTGGATGAATCCAAGGGAGAACTGGGAGATGAGAGAGGGTTTGTACCGGGGAGTCACCGAGAGGCTGCAGGGACTCCAGGGGACCTATGTGCCCCTTCTCCTGGATCTTGACAACCTCCCTCCTCCTAGTTTGATCTGACTTGAGCCCAGTCACCTTAGGTGCGTTGAGAGTGACAGGGATTTGAGCCTCTCTCCTGCTCCAAGAGGGTGTGACTGCACACAAGGCGAGAGCTTGGACCAGCCACCAAGCCCCTGAGGGACAGCCAAGTTGTCACAGGCTCAGGCTCCAGAAGCCACATCAGGTGGAGTCTCTCTCTTCACCCAGCCAAGAATATCTGAGAAGCTGACAAGGAAGGAAGGGATTAAGGACTTCAAGGACAGGAGAACGATGCTCTGCAGCTTCTTTCAGTGCACTTGTGAAGACATGATTCCTTATGTTCCTTACCCCCTCCGAGGTGTGTGGTCAAGTCACAGACAAGGACGTTGCCCAGAGCAGTTGCAATGGCAGAGCCTTGCTCAGAACCCAGGCTTTCTTTTTCTCTTTTCTTTTCTTCTTTCCTTCCTTCCTTTCTTTTCTTTTTTTTTTTTTTTTTTTCCCCTTTTTGCTTTTTAGGGCCACACCCATGTATATGGAAGTTCCCAGGCTAGGGGTTGAATTGGAGCTGAAGCTGCTGGCCTACACTATAGCCACAGCAACTTGGGATCCGAGTCGTGTCTGTGACCTACACCGCAGCTCATGGCAACACCGGATCCCTGACCCACTGAGCGAGACCAGGGATCAAACCCGTATCCTCATGGATACTAGTTGAGAACCCAGGTTTTCTGACTCCAAGACCAGTCATCTTCCCCCATCTCTATCCCGTCCCAGATGCGGGTCAAATTCCTTTCTTCCTGCATAACAAGCATCCAGGACAGTCATCTCACTGATCCCACACTTTAGGCCCTGCTTGCCTTCTTAAAAGGACGACTTGCGTCACATAGTTCTAGGGTCCATTTTCCTAGTATTTATGAAGACCTTTTTTTTCTTTTCTTTTTTTTTAGGGCCACACCCATGGCATATGGAGATTCCCAGGCTAGGGGTGCAATCAGAGCTACAGCTGCCAGCCTACACCACAGCCACAGCAACTCAAGATCCAAACCGCGTCTGTGACCTAAACCACAGCTCATGGCAACACCGGATCCTTAACCCACTGAGCGAGGCCAGGGATCAAACATGCAACCTCATGGTTCTAGTCGGATTCATTTCCACTGCACCACAATGGGGACTCCTGTGAAGACCCTGAAGCCAGGCCATGGCAGACTAGCTGAGGGCTTGAGTTCTCCAAAATGCAGTTGCCAAATCTGGGTAAATACAACTGCTTTCCCCAAACTGGCAGATGCGAATCAGAACCTCCCATCTCTTTACCCTTTATTTCATTCTGTTTTTAGGTAAAAGGGTGAAAACTCTCTAGCTCTGCTGAACTCCTAACAGATAAATATTTAATGGAGAAGAGAATTGGGCTAAAAGTCAGTGCAAAGTTCTTCCTGGTCAGCAGTCTTCCCGTTTGTCCCTCTACCATCCCCTTTAAACGACCCAAATCTGCAGATCTGGCCTATGGCCTTGGGGCCAATCCTGTCCACAGTTCAGTGGATTTAGCCCACTGCCCTAACACTTTTTCTGGCCCATTTACTCCCCCAAATGAACTCCTTCTTTGACTTGATCATTGGGTTCCTGTGCTATTTCTTAAACTTAAATGTCTATGTATGTCTCTTGCCAACCACTCAGTCCTAATGGGGCTGAATTTCCTTGGAATGTGCGTTCCAAGCTTGCCTTTCCTGCTCCCAGAAACTGCCCCAAGGACGCAGCCTTGAGGTAGTAACATGGTTTGAGACCATCTGGATGACATATGTGACTGAGCCCAGTGAAGTCCTCTCTATACAATTCTAAGATTTGGCGATAGGTACAGAGATCTACTTATCTGCAGATCATATATAAGCTCCTTTGCTTGTTAAACCTGCCACCCACCTATATGGAGTGATCTGCACCTTTCTTCGATCTCTCCTTGCCCCATAAGTATGGGGGCCAGTTTGTGAACCATCAGAGAGGCTGTCATCCTCTGTGGTATTGCTAGGACATGTCTATATACAGAGGGAGGAATCGGACTGAGGGCTTCAGATGAGGCGAATGGAAGAAATCCATTAGGATGCCTGTATGTTCTTGTTTCAGCGATCAGTCTGACAGTTTTCTTACCTACCATGTCTTGCTGAATGACCAAGCAAATCAAGGAATCTACACCTCTGGGTTCTGGTTGGTAAAATGGGGAAAATAAGAAAACTCCCCTTGGAGGGTCATTATGAGGGCGAATTGAGACAATTCCCTTTATAAACAGAGAATATCTACAGCAATATCACCATGATTATTATTTGGTATTTGGCGTGTGGACTATGCAAATAGCAGATGGTTTCTGCTTCCTCTTAAAGAGATTGCAATCTAGGAGGAAGGTGCACTATATTCACATGAAAATGGTTTAAAGACAACTGCATTCCTGAAGAATGGCATCATTCAAAACACATCTAATTCAAGTATAATTTTCTTATAGCTACAATCACAAAATGGTTGGGGGGACTATGTACTCAGAGTACACAAATCTACAATCATAGTAACATATTTTTTGCTTTAACGATGCTTTAAAAAAGTGCTTTGGAGAGATCTTTTTTATTTTGCAATCTTTCTCCCAAATTAACAGCACTGTGGATCACAGCCAGTGCCTTCCTCATCTACTGCACCTAACTTCATTTCATAGTAATTTACAGCACATTTCAGCACCAATACTTTATAAAAGCTTAGATTGTACTATCATGGGATTGAAAAGATGTCAAACCATTAAAACGATGAATGTTAAAATAGTATCACTACAGTCACCAAAAACATTCACAAAATCCTCTGTGCTTGATTCACAGAGATGAAGGTCTGTGGGGATTTCTATTTACCACTAATGTGGGGTGGCTGCTTGACAAGAGACTAAACTTGGTGTAAATTTCCCTAAGACGGTGCTCTGGATTTGTTATGCCATTCTGTATTCTGGTTAGATCATACATGCTTGAAGGAATTTGCGCGATTTCAAATGTTGCCCATTCTGTGATATTTTATTACTATTTTACACAGCATGATTTTACATTTGCATAATTCAAATTTACATGAAATTTGAGTGGACTGTTGCAGTGAGAACAACTCAGAGCAAAGAGCCTTTAAGTGGCCACTAAGCCCTTAGAAAAGAATAAAGGTGGGAACAACTGGCTGGGGGGAGGGAGTGCTGGCTAACTGGGGGATATTTTTCAAAGAAGGAACATTTTAAATATATTGAATAAAAATACATTTTGAATATGTTTGAGTGGAAAATAAACTGAAATGTGCTGAATAGAAGATACGCTCTAATTACTATAATATGCCAATTCTTTGGTACCACTGGAAATTGCTTAATTTCAGAATCAAAGAGTTCTGATTGCTGTCCTTTTGAAAGGACCTTGGATCCTTTCTGTTTTGAAAAGCTCTGCCATCATTGTTTGGGCTTTACTCAGAAATTGCAGTAAAGACCCAGGGCTGGGGAATGAAGACACCTCCAAAACGTAAGGCCTGAAATTCCTGGAGGGCCCAGAACTTAAGCCTGATTGGTCAAGTACAGGGCATGGAAGTTCCCCCGGGGGGCACAGATCTCAGCTGGGTTTGGTCCTGGCTGGAGAACTTTTACATGCTGTGGGTATAGCCAAAAAAAAGCACAGGGCATGGATCATGTAATATTTCTCAATGACTGCAAGTAACCATGAATATCTGCCTGAAAGGAGCTTGAGTGGGAATTCTATCTTTGGTTGCCAAAGAACACATTAATTCCTCTTTGGTGCTTGTTAGGATAATGGAATAGACAGTTTAGGTTGTCTAGGGCAATACAAAGCATTTTTTTTTTTCCCAAATGGCAATTAGAAACCCTGACTTTACAATGGTGACAAAATTCCTTCTCTGCTTGAATTAGCACATCAACTGGTTGATCAACAAATATTTATTAAGTTCCTACAATGGAAACTTTAACTTCTATGTTTAATAACTCTTGACAAATTCTCTAATATCCTGTCAAAGTAAATATTTCTTCTACCAAGTCAACTTAAAACATGTTTATTTTTCCATTTCATCTTTGGACTAGCTAGATGTGTTTTTTGTTTTGGGGGTTTTCTTTTTTTTTTTGTCTTTTTGCCTTTTCTAGGGCCACTCCCTCGGCATATGGAGGTTCCCAAGCTAGGGGTCTAATCGGAGCTGTTGCTGCTGGCCTGCGCCAGAGCCACAGCAACGTGGAATCTGAGCCACGTCTGTGACCTAAACCACAGCTCATGGCAACGCCAGATCCTTAACCCACTGAACAAGGCCAGATATCGAACCCGCAACCTCATGGTTCCTAGTCAGATTTGTTAACCACTGCACCACAATGGGAACTCCTGTTTTTTGTTTTTAATTATTATGGTTCATTTTTTCCCCTAAAGAGATGGTTTAATTCGGCCCTCTCTCTTCCCAGTTCTCAGCTCTACAACCTTAGGTCAGGAAAGCAAATTTATGTTTCCATGTTATAAAAGATGGACCCATAGGTTAAGATCACCTTGTCCGGGGGTTCCCAAATCTGGCTGTGCATCAAAATCACATGGACAATATATATACATAGACACAGAGATAGGGAATTGAATGGTAGCCAATGTTCCATTAATCCATAGAATTTCACTTAGGAACCACTATTCATCTTACAGTCAAGGAAATTGAAGGTCGTAATTTGTGGTGGAGCTGAGCTAAGAGAACCCAAGCCTCTCGATTCACAGGCCTGTTCAAGTTCTACTCAAGATTCCATTACTTCCAACAACTGCAGGGGCTAAAGAGATAAACATCTCTCAGTGAAATTCCAAATGGATTTGAGGGTACTTCTATTTTATCTTTTTCTCCTAGATCTCCTAGATCTCCACTCTTTATGAAAATATTGGGTCTAACGTTCCTTAATAGCAAGAACTTCAAATCCCAGTAGACTCAGTTCCATCCCATTAGGAGCTTGTTGAATAGATCATTTAGCATTTATTGAAGGCTCATTGCATGCATGCCTCTATGCTAGGCTCTCTGAGAACATAAAATTTTTTTTAATTAAAAAAAAAAGGATGGGTTCCAAAGGAACTTGCAGTTTAATTGAAGAGAGGGGGCCCAAACATATAAAAAGGTAATGACACTGATTTGTGCAATAATGACTTTTCCTCATGGGTATATTAGTTAGGGCATGTTTGTGTGCTGTAACACACAAACTCTCAAATGTTTAATAGAAATTTCTGGTAGGTGAGCAGCTCTCCTCCAGGCAGTGATTCAGGTTCTCAGGCTCTTTCCCATCTTTTAGCTCGGCCATTTCAACACCAGTTTCCATGTGGTATCAGCTACCTACTGATAGGACTTTAAAATTATTACAGCCATGGAGTTCCTGTTGTGGTTCAGTGAAGATGAGTCCAACTAGGAACCATGAGGTTGCGGATTTGATCCCTGGCCTCGATCATTGGGTTGGGGATCCGGCATTGCCATGAGCTGTGGTGTAGGTCCAGGATGTGGCTTGGATCCCACATTGCTATGGCTGTGGTATAGGCCAGAAGCTATGGCTCCGATTGGACCTCTACCTTGGGAGCCTCCACGTGCCTCAGGTGCAGCCCTAAAAAGCAAATAAAAATAAAAATGGGAGTTCCCGTCGTGGCTCAGTGGTTAACGAATCCAACTAGGAACCACGAGGTGGCGGGTTCGATCCCTGGCCTTGCTCAGTGGGTTAAGGATCTGGCGTTGCTGTGAGCTGAGGTGTAGGTTGCAGACGTGGCTCGGATCCCGTGTTGCTGTGGCTGTGGCGTAGGCTGGTGGCTATGGCTCTGATTAGACCCCTAGCCTGGGAATCTCCATATGCCATGAGAGCGGCCCTAGAAAAGGCAAAAAGACCAAAATAAATAAATAAATAAATAAATAAATAAATAAATAAATAAAAAATGATTACAACCATAAAGAAGACTTCTTCACAGTCTTCTCCTTGTTGAACCAGTCATGGTGACTCTTCTGTCTGGGATTCTCTTTAACCATTAGGGCCTCCCGGCTTAGTGTCCCACCCAGTCTTTGTGACCTCACCACAGGGATTCTCTATGTGGATTTTCCATCCACTCTCCTCCTCCTCTCCATTTACTTTCCCTTTGCTCTGATTTCTTTCCTTCCTTTGAAAAATCTTACTGAAATATTCATTTTGGTACACCCAAAATTGTAAATGGAATAAGTGAAACCAAACCTAAAAATAAAAATGCTGCTGTGCCATCTCAAAGCCTTTCTAGTGAAGTACAAAATGCATGTGAAAATACAATACACTGCTATTGAATCCAGAGGGGAGAACACAGCAACTTTTGCCAGCTTTGGTGATATTTTTTAACCCAAAGAACCAGCAGAAAAGCCAAGAAGGTGAGGTTCTCTTCCTAGACTGTGGTGACAGCACTCTGACCCATCTCCCGGCCCATGGATCCTGGGGTCAGAGACCTTGAACAGGTCTCCTTTTGTGGCCAGGCAAAGGGATCCAGTCTCACCAGCAGAACTGCTTTTAACACAAGCAACCAACAACAACAACCTTCCTTTCTGTGGGGTGGGGTGGGACAGAGAGGAGATAATTAAGAAAACAGACTATACACAGAAAATTTTACACAATTTTTAAAGATTGGAATTTTTTAATTTTTAAATCATTTTTAAAGATTGTGTAATAATAGGAAAACATTTCACTGTCAATGTGTGCATAGCCACTCCTGTTAATCTTTAACAAGAGTCCGTCCTTTCTCTTACCTGGCACCAGGTTGGGCAGAGAATTCAGGGAACAGGTATTTTCTGAGGATTCTTTTCGGCTCTTCCATGGGCCCTTCATGATCCCGACATAGACTACCACCCAAGGCCGAGTATAAGAAGATGACAGGAGTCTCTGGCCAGATGGACTGGTGCTGGACAGATCACATGAGAAAATAGATTATGTTACATACATCTACACATATATTCCACTTTTAAACACATATACAAAGTGCTTTTTTCTGATTCTGAAATGTATACTTAATAAAAAAAAAACTCATGGAAAATTTAAGAGACAAAAATCATCCCTCACCATCTCCTGGGGCAAACTATACTTTCCTATATTTCTTTCCTGCTTTCACATATTATATATATTATATATTATATATATATAATCATCTGTACATGTATATATCTATCTATATCTGTGTATGTATATATATATATATCACATAATTGGTTTCATATTATACATGTTATATTGGTTATCTTGTAGAATTTTTGTATTCAACATTGTAGCATTGTATTCAAATATTGGAAATCAGTGGCTGCGTGTTTGGTTGGAGCCCTGTTTTGCCCTATCTCACTGTCTCTAGGACCAGCTCTCTAGTTGGAGCTAGAGGCCCCTCATTCCATATGGCTTCTAAACAGCAGGGAGCACATATCCTGATTTGCCCAGATGATCCCAGTTTATGCCAGTTATCCCTGTGTAATTAATAAGAGCTCCCCTCTCCACCCTTAAAAGTGTTTGCATTTGGAAGATCAATGATATGGTCACCATCCTATACCCTGCCTGCCTTGCTCATCTAAGTTCCTGCCATGAAAGTGTTTGAGGTGACAGTGTATTTCTGTCCATTGTGGGGCTGTAGCCTCCAGGGCTGCAGAGATTAGGAGAAACAGCAGGACATTTCTGGCTCTCCCAAAAACTGAACCCTAAGGAAAATAGCCCTTGTGGTGCATTAAGCTTTCCACCTTCCAAACACATACAGCATGTGATAGAAGCATTTCTCTTGAGGTTGGTGGAAATTGTCTTTAGATCTTATACTTTTATGTATATTACATGGATTTAGTCTACTTTTATTGCAATAACCCAAGAGTATAAATACAAATGTCTTGGAGTTCCCATCTTGGCTCAGCAGAAATGAATCTGACTAGGAACCATGAAGTTGCGGGTTTGATCCCTGGCCTCACTCAGTGGGTCAAGGATCCAGTGTTGCCATAAGCTGGGATATAGGTCACAGACGTGGCTCAGATCTGATGTTGTTGTGGCTGTGGCTGTGGCTGTGGCCAGCAGCTGTAGCTCTGATTTGACCCCTAGCCTAGGAACCTCCATATGACAGGGGTATGGCCCTAAAAAAACTATATATATATATATAGTTATCTGTCTTTATTTGTGGTTTCCAAACACAGCATTATGCACAAAATGGATGCTCAATTAATATCACAAATTCACAGTCTTTAAGACTGACATTTAAAAAAAAAACAATAAAATTTGTGTCAATTCTGATATAGAAAAACTTCCTACTAGACAGAGCTAGAAGAAGGGACAGTTGAACTGGAAGGTTGAAAATGTATTTTGAAGGCAAACACTATAACAGAATATTTTGTTATTAAAACATTGCATGTTATCTGAGTAATTGACCTGATACTCATTTTTTAAAAATATAAATAGTTCCATTTTGTCTAATATGAAAGTAAATATCACCTATAACTGCATCCTCTAAAATAAGCACTGTGAATATTTTGGTTCATAACTTTACAGATTATGAACTATAAATGCAATCAGCAGATAGATGTGGGATGGGCCTCCCATCCCCTCCTGAGGGAGGAGGGAGCAGTATTCTCTACATAGAGAAGTAATCAGAAATTAGTCACACTTTCTCTACTGCAAATATTCCATGCAAATCGGAATCAAAAGAAAGCTGGAGTACCAATACTCATAACAGACAAAATAGACCTTAAAATGAAGAATATTTTAAAGAGACAAGGAAGGACATTACATAATGAACAAAGGATCAATCCAAAAAGAACATATAAAATATTATTTATTTTATTTTATTTATTTTTTTTGTCTTTTCTAGGGCCATACCCATGGCATGTGGAGATTCCCAGGATAGGGGTCTAATTGGAGCTGTGGCTGCTGGCCTAAGCCACAGCCAGAGCAATGTGAGATCCAAGCCGCAACTGTGACCTACACCACAGCTCATGGCAACGCCAGAATCTTAAACCACTGAGCAAGACCATAGATTGAACCTGCAGCCTCATTGTTCAGTCAGATGTGTTAATCACTGAGCCACGACAGGAACTCCAGATATAACAATTTTAAATATATATGCAACCAATATAGAATCACCACAATATATAAGGTAACTGCTAACAACCTTAAAAGGACAAATCAACAATAACACAATCATAGTGGGGGACTTTAACACCCCACTTACAGCAATGGACAGATCATCCAGACTGAAAATAAATAAGGAAACACAGGCCCTGAATGAAGCATTAGACCAGATGGACTTCCTAGGTATTTATAGGACATTCCATCCAAAAGCAACAGAATACACATTCTTCTCAAGTGCACAGGGAACATTCTCTAGGATTGATCACATCCTGGGCTATGAATCCAACCTTGGTAACTTTAAGAAAATTCAAATCATATCAGGCATCTTTTCCGACCACAACGCTATGTGACTGGAAATCAACAACAAGAACAAAACTGCAAAAAAACACAAACACATGGAATCTATACAACTAGCTCCAAAGCAACCAATGGCTCACTGAAGAAATCAAAGAGGAAATTAAAAAATACCTAGAAGCAAATGACAACAAAGATACGACACTCCAAAACCTATGGGATGCAGCAAAAGCCGTTCTAAGAGGAAAGTTTATAGCAATACAAGCCCACCTCAGGAAACAAGAAAAAGCTCAAATAAACAAGCTAACTTTACATCCAAAGCAGCTCGAGAGAGAAGGACAGACAAGATCTAAAGTTAGCAGAAGGAAAGAAATCCTAAAGATCAGAGCAGAAATCAATGAAATAGAAACAAAGAAAACCACAGAAAAGATCAATGAAACGAAAACCTGGTTCTTTGAAAAGGTCAACACAATTGATAAACCCTTAGCCAGACTTACCAAGAAAAAAAAAAGAGAGAGAGGACTCAAATCAATAAAATCAGAAATGAAAAAGGAGAAGTAACAACAGACATCACAGAAATACAAAGGATCATGAGAGACTACTACATGCAACTATGCACTGATAAAATGGAAAACCCAGAAGAAATGGACACATTCTTGGAAAAGAACAATCTTCCAAGACTAAACCAAGAAGAAATAGAAAAGATGAACAGACCAATCACAACAACTGAAGTTGAAACTGTGATTAAAAAACTTCCAACAGGAGTTCCCATCGTGGCTCAGTGGTTAATGAGTCCAACTAGGAACCATGAGGGTGCGGGTTCGAACCCTGGCCTTTCTCAGTGGGTTAAGGATCCAAAGTTGCCATGAGCTGTGGGGTAGGTTGCAGATGTGGCTCAGATCTGTCATTGCTGTGGCTCTGGAGTAGGTTGGCAGCTACGGCTCTGATTAGACCCCTAGCCTGGGAAGCTCCATATGCCACAGGAGCAGCCCTGGAAAAGGCAAAAAGACAAACAAAACAAAACAAAACAAAAAAAGCCTCCAACAAACAAAAGTTCAGGACCAGATGGCTTCACAGGTGAATTCTATCAAACATTTAGAGAAGAGCTAATACCTATCCTTCTGAAACTATTTCAAAAAATCGCAGAAGAAGGGACACTCCCAAATTCATTCTATGAGGCCACCATCACCCTGATACCAAAACCAGACAAAGATACCACAAGAAAAGAAAACTACAGGCCAATTTCACTCATGAGCATCGATACAAAAATCCTCAACAAAATACTAGCAAACCACATCCAACAATACACTAAAAGGATTGTACATCATGATCAAGTGGGATTTATCCCAGGGATGCAAGGGTTCTTCAATATCTGCAAATCCATCAGTGTAACACACCACATTAACAAACTGAAGAATAAAAACCATATGATCCTCTCAGTAGATGCAGAAAAGGCTTTTGACAAAATCCAACACCCATTTCTGATAAAAACCCTTCAGAAAGTGGGCATAGTGAGAACCTACCTCAACATGATAAAGGCCGTATATGACGAACCCACAGCGAACATCATCCTCAATGGTGAAAAGCTGAAAGAATTCCCACTGAGATCAGGAACAAGACAAGGATGTCCTCTCTCACCACTACTCTTCAACATACTTTTGGAAGTCCTAGCCACGACAATCAGAGAAGAAGAGATAAAAGGAATCCAAATTGGAAAGGAAGAAGTAAAACTATCCCTATTTGCAGATGACGTGATGCTATACCTAGAGAATCCTAAAGACTCTGCCAGAAAACTGTTAGAGCTCATCCATGAATTTGGCAAAGTCGCAGGATACAAAGTTAATACACAGAAATCAATGGCATTTCTATACACTAACAATGAAAGAGCAGAAAGAGAAATTAGGGAAGGAATCCCATTTACCATCGTACCCAAAAGAATAAAATACCTAGGAGTAAACCTGCCTGAAGAGACAAAAGACCTGTACTCTGAAAACTACAAGCCACTGATGAAAGAAATCAAGAATGACACAAATCGATGGAAAGATATACCATGTTTGCGGATTGGAAGAGTTAATATTATCAAAATGACTATACTGCCCAAGGCAATATATAGATTCAATGCAATCCCTATCAAATTACCAAGGACATTCTTCACAGAACTCAAACAAAATATCTTAAAGTTTGTTTGGAAGCACAAAAGACCCAGCATAGACAAAGACATCCTGAAAAAGAAAAATGGAGCTGGAGGAATCAGGCTCCTGGACTTCAGACTAGACTACAAAGCAGCAGTCATCAAAACCGTATGGTACTGGCACAAAGACAGAAACAGAGATCAGTGGAAGAGGATAGAAAGCCCAGACTTAAACCCACGCACCTACAGCCAACTAATCTATGACAAAAGAGGCAAGAACATACAATAGAGAAAAGACAGCTTGTTCAATAAGTGGTGCTGGGAAAACTGGACAGCCACATGGAAAAGAATGAAATTAGAACACTCCCTAACACCATACACAAAAATAAATTCCAAATGGATTCAAGACCTAGATATAAGACCAGACACTATAAAACTCCTAGAGGAAAACATAGGCCAAATACTCTCTGACATAAACGACAGCAATATCTTCTCAGATCCACCTCTTAGAGTACTGACAATAAAAACAACAATAAACAAATGGGAGCTAATCAAACTGAAAAGCTTCTGTACAGCAAAGGAAACCCTAAAAAAAAAAAAAAAAAAGACAACCTCTAGAATGGGAAAAAATCTTTGCAAATGAATCAACTGACAAGGGATAAATCTCCAAAATTTATAAACACCTCCTACCACTCAATACCAAAAAAACAAACAACCCCATCAAAAAATGGGCAGAAGATCTAAACAGACAGTTCTCCAAAGAAGACATACAGATGGCCAAAACACACATGAGAAGATGTTCAACATCACTCATCATTAGATAAATGCAAACAAAAACCACTCTGAGGTACCACTTTACACAAGCCAGCATGGCCATCATCAAAAAGTCTACAAACAATAAGTGCTGGAAAGGGTGTGGAGAAAAAGGAACCCTATGACACTGTTGGTGGGATTGTACATTGGTGCAACCACTGTGGAAAACAGGATGGAGTTTCTTCAGACAACTACAAATAGAACAACCATTTGATCCAGCAATCCCACTCCTGGGCATCCATCCAGAGAAAACTACGACTTGCAAAGACACATGTACTCCAATGTTCATTGCAGCACTATTTGCAATAACCAAGACATGTAAACAACCTAAATGCCCATCGACAGAGGAGTGGATCAAGAAGAGGTGGTACATATACACAAAGGAATATTACTCAGCCATTAAACGGAATGAAATACGGCATTTTTAGCAACGTGGGTGGACCTAGAAATTATCATGCTAAGTGAAGTCGGACATACATCAAATGCATTCACTGACATGTGGAATCTGAAAAAAGGACAGACTGAACTTCTTTGCAGAACAGATGCTGACTCACAGACATTGAAAAACTTATGGTCTCCAGAGGGGACAGTTTGGAGGGGTGTTGGATGTGCTTGGGTTATGGGATGGAAATCCTGTGAAATTGGATCGTTCTGATCATTATACTACTACAGTTGTGATAAATTCATTTGAGTAATAAAAAGAAAAGAAAAGAAAAAATAAATACATAAAAAAAAGAATTCAAACTAAAGAACGATTTTCCTGAGAGCTTAACTCACGTGGATAAGGAATCTGTGACAAAGGCTGGACAGGAGCAGCAGAATGGGCACTCACACAGGATTATCTGAAAGCCACAGTGGTGGAGCAGGGGAGGAAAGACAGATGCCTCTAGGACCACCAGTAGTCATGGGTGGCTGGGCCAGGCGTGCAGCTCAAGCGGCAGGAGTGAGCTGGCCTCATGGGGACACCAGGGGATGTGAGATGGCCAAGCAGCAGAGGGACCAACCTGGTTATTTGCAAAAGGCCCATGTCTTTCATCACTAGGCTTTTCCTTTTCTTCAGAGAAGCTGGACAAAGGGTATTGCTTCTTTTAGAGGCTAAATTTTGAAGCAGGTGATCTTTTTCTTTTTTCTTTTTGGGGCCGCACCTGTGGCATATGGAGGTTCCCAGGCTAGTGGTTGAATCAGAGCTACAGCTGCCGGCCTAGCCACAGCCACAGCAACGCCAGATCCGAGCCACATCTGTGACCTATACCACTTCTCATGGCATCAATAATCCTTAACTCACTGAGGGCCAGGGATCAAACCCACATCCTCATGGATACTAATTGGGCTCATTGCCACTGAGCTACAATGGGAACTTCCTGAACAGGTGATCTTGATAAAAACTAAATATCCTTCTTCTCCCTGACTGCTGTGCCCCTTCATCCATCCAAATAAACAAAAGCAAAAGCAAAGCATGGTAATAGCGTTCAAGTACATGAGAGGTCTGATCTAGACTCTCCTCCAAGAAAAAAGGCCTTTTCAACACCTACCCTTTCTGTCACCCAGACCACTGCCGCCTGAATGCTACCTTCATAAGATAAGACGCCATTTGTCCTCCATGTTTTCATCATTGGGTTATGTAATTTCTTTGGGAAGATGATATGATGGTCCTAATTCTATGAGTTTGAACAAACAGCCCAAGGGGAGAAACAGTGTCTTGTTCAAGGCAGGTAAGTGTACTTCTTTTCTCAAGCACCTTGAATACAGACTGCCTTCTGTGTAAGAACTGCCAATAAACAGCAAGACACACAGGGAAGAATCAAGTGAACAGAAGCCCCTGAACATGGAGTACTTAACTCTGCTCTCGATTAGCCTGAATGCAGTGTCACAACCCATGGCTCAGGCAGCCCTCTCCCCAGACAGATAATGGACAGGTTTAACATAGTAAAGGAGTCCCCAGAGAACAAAGAGTGCCCACAGTTTGCAAGAGAGGAAAGAGGACAGAGGGCATGACTTCATTCCAGTAGCTCATTGCTCATCAGCCAAGCTGTGTAGCTGGTACGAGACCCTGCTCACATCAGGCCTGGGTGAGCAACAGGCAGTTTCTAGGAACTCCAGGGTACAGTTATTGTCTTAATTTATCCCCAATGCCAATGCAAACATGGGGCCTCTCCTTTCCAACCTCTTAAATAGACCGATAGTCAGGCTCAGGAAGTTAGCCAAAGTGGTCATAGGAATAAGCAATGAATGCTGGCATCCACGGAGCCATTCAATTCCATCACCAAAGACCCTGCCTTTGATGGGGGCTCAGGAGAGAGCATGGTTTTTATCCACGTTTCAACATCATGTCTCCCATGATGATGGGGTTGCCCAATGTTGATGTCCTAGTGGAGTTGCCCTGCTCTCTTAAAAATGTTTTATTCCTCATTCTAGAGAAGAAGGAGACCCAGGTTATAGGAACAAGAACTCTATCAAATAGGAGAAGATAGCGGGGATGCCCCAAAGAACTGAAGAGTAGCATCTACTGTATCAATACTGGCTATAGATCTTTTATTCATTACTTTATTTTTAAAAATTGTGTGTATAGGAGTTCCCGTCGTGGCGCAGTGGTTAACGAATCCGACTAGGAACCATGGGGTTGCGGGTTCGGTCCCTGCCCTTGCTCAGTGGATTAAGGATCCGGCGTTGCCATGAGCTGTGGTGTAGGTTGCAGACGCGGCTCGGATCCCACGTTGCTGTGGCTCTGGCATAGGCCGGTGGCTACAGCTCCGATTGGACCCCTAGCCTGGGAACCTCCATGTGCCGCGGGAGCGGCCCAAGAAATAGCAAAAAGACAAAAAAAATAAATAAATAAATAAATAAAAATAAATAAAATAAAATAAAAATTGTGTGTATGTATGGAGTTCCCATCGTAGCTCAGTGGTTAACGAATCTGACTAAGAACCATGAAGTTGCGGGTTCAATCCCTGGCCTCGCTCAGTGGGTTAAGGATCTGGCAATGCTGTGAGCTGTAGTGCAGGTCACAGACGTGGCTTGGATCTGGTGTTGCTGTGGCTGCGGCATAGGCCGGTGGCTACAGCTCCGGTTGGACCCCGAGCCTGAGAATTTATATATGCCTTGGGTACGGCTCTAAACAGACAAAAAGACAAAAAAAAAGAAAAAAAAAACTAAAAATTAAGTAATTTGCTAAAGTATTCACAATTGATTGCTGCTGGAGCCAAAACTTGAATTCAAGTCTGCTAAGTGACCACACCCCACACTTGCCAGGAAAAATATACATGTGAACATTGCATAATAAATGAACTTGGAGTTCCTGTCGTGGCGAAGTGGAAATGAATCAGACTAGGAACTACGAGGTTGTGGGTTCAATCCCTGGCCGCACTCAATGGGTTGAGGATCCAGCGTTGCTGTGAGCTGTGACATAGGTTGCAGATGTGGCTTGGATCCCGCGTTGCTGTGGCCCTGGTGTGGGCCGGTGGCTACAGCTCCGATTCGACCCCTAGCCTGGGAATCTCCATATGCCACAGGAATGGCCCTAGAAAATGAAAAAAAAAAAAAAAAGAAAGAAAGAAAGAAAAAAAAATTGGGAGTTCCCGTCGTGGCGCAGTGGTTAACGAATCCGACTAGGAACCATGAGGTTGCGGGTTCGGTCCCTGCCCTTGCTCAGTGGGTTAATGATCCGGCATTGCCGTGAGCTATGCTGTAGGTTGCAGACACGGCTCGGATCCTGCATTGCTGTGGCTCTGGCGTAGGCCGGTGGCTACAGCTCCGATTAGACCCCTAGCCGGGAACCTCCATATGCCGAGGGAGCAGCCCAAGAAATGGCAAAAAGACAAAAAAAAAAAAAAAGTTGTGTGTATGTGTGCACATTTCCGTGTATGTGTGCATGCATGGGCACGTTTGTGCACGTGCATGTGTGTGCATGAGTCACAGCAGGAAAAACTGGCGTCTTTTTGTCCTGTTTACTGGTTTATTTGAGACCACAAGACTTTAAGGAGATGGATAAGTGGCAAAAGCTGGATTAAAGGAATGCTTAAGACACAGTGGTTTTACATTCAGGCTGATGACAGATTTAGGCTTTACTGAACTCTGGTCCCACGCAGTTTCAGATAGTGGAGATGGAGTAGGGGGCTTGGAAAGGCTGAAGGAGATATTTTAAAAAAGAGACTGACCCATTTGGGAGTATTTTTGATTTTTCTACTTTTTTGTTGAAAAAAGGAATTTGTACTCTGTGCATTGGATGGACTTGTTTGGTACTTGGGACTTTCCTCTCATAACAGTCAACATCAGTTTTGTAAATTTGCTAAACTGATTCACTTTTAGCAGCAGACTTTGAATTGCAGTCCTGCCAATGTTGGACACTGAGGACACCCAACTGAGCATGTGCATCTAAGCTGCAGACCAAGCCTCTGCCCAGAATTTAAGGATTCCAATGGACGACCTATTTGCACAGTACTGCATGTTGATTATCACTGCCTTTACTCCAATTTTTTTTTTTTCTGCTTCCAGTTGGGATGGGGAAGGCCGTTGTGTGTGTATTGGGGGGAGGGGTTAAAAATAATTATCCCTAAAAAAAAAAAAAAAAAGTGAGAGATTGGATGAAATCCTGCTATTTGCAGCAGTGTGGATGGACTAGAGGGCATTATGTGCAATGAAATTTGTGAAGACAAATAATGTAGGATCTCACTTAGAGAAAAAAAAGTTCATAGATACAAAGGACAGACTGATGGTTGCCAGAGGCAGAGGTGGGGGAATTGAATGAAGTTTGTCAAAGGTACAAACTTCAGTTAGAAACATAGATGTAAAGTACAGCATGGCAACAAGAGTTAATAATAGTGCATATTTAAAAATTCTCATTTCAGGAAAGAAAATTATACCTATATATGGTGATGGATGTTAACAAGACATTGTGGTGATCATTTCACAATATAAATATTGTCATTATTTTTATTATTATTATTATTATTTGCTTTTTAGGGCTGCACTTGTGGCACATGGAAGTTCCCAGGCTGGTGGTCGAATCCAAGCTACAGCCACTGGCCTACGCCACGGCAACGCAGGATCCGAGCCACATCTGTGACCTACACCTACAGCTCATGGCGACACCAGATCCTTAACCCACTGAGCAAGGCCAGGTATTGAACCTGCATCCTCATGGATCCTAGTCAGGTTCATCAACTGCTGAGTCATGAAGGGAACTCCTGAATCATTATATTGTGCACCTAAAATTAATGTAACATTATATTCCAATTTTGACTTTAATTAAAAAATTATTAGAGTTCCCACTGTGGCTTGGCAGAAATGAATCTGACTAGTATCCATGAGGACGCAGGTTTGATCCCCAGCCTTGCTCAGTAGGTTAAGGATCCAGCGTTGCCATAAGATGTACTGTAGGTTGCAGATGTGGTCAGATCTAACATTGCTGTGGCTGTGGTATAGGCTGGCAGCTGCAGCTCTGATTCAACCCCTAGCCTGGGAATCTCCATGTGCTGTGGGTGCTGCCCTAAAAAAAAAAAGACCAAAAAAAAAATATTTTTAGCAAATTCTTAAAAAGGGGAAAGAGACTGAGGGGAGATAGCTAGCATAGGGAAAAGGAATGTGGGAGAAGAGAGTATGAAGAAAAAGGGTTTGTTTTGTTTTGTTGTGTTTTTGCTTTTTATGACTATGCCTACAGCATATGGAAGTTCCCAGACCAGGGATCGAATCAGAGCTGCATCTGTGACCTAAGCCACAGCCACCATAACACCAGATTCTTAACCCACCAAGCAAGGCCAGAGATCGAACCTGCATCCTCACAGAGACAACGTTGGGTCCTTAACCTGCTGAGCCACAATGGGAACTTCAAGAAGGTTTTTAAGGGGCTTTAGTGATTTATGGTGTAACTCCCTCTTCTGTATCCCCAAGAAACTGCCATTAAAAATCCGTATTTTTTACACTATAACAAAAATACAAACAAGAAAACAGGGCCTACCTCTGACCTGGGGAATCAGGAAAGACTAAAGAAGTAGCATTCAAATTTGATCTTAAAGAATGGGTGGGAATATTCTAGAGAGGGAAAGATGGAGTAGGGAAGTGAGTCTCAAATGCAAGCCCAGGACAGATGCTGGTGATTAACTTTTCATTGATCTATAGGAAATGAGAAAAATGAGGGCAAGGCAGTAAGTTTTCCAAGTTAGATTTATTTAAATCTATTTAAATAAAAGATTTATTAAAGATTAAATAAAACTAAATAAAGATTTAATAAATATTTATTAAAGTTAGAGTTATTCAATTTAAAGTCTTTGGTTTGAGATGAGGTTTTTTCCTCCCTACTTTGAGAGTGTTGTAATTTTTCTCTTTTTTATAAAATCAAGGTGATAATAAATGATATCATTCTAATTTCTAGCCTCTCTTACTCGACCTAATAAAAACAACACCCAATGAAAAAAAAAAAAAAGAGTTCCCGTCACGATTTAATGGTTAACAAACCTGACTAGTATCCATGAGGACATGGGTTCGATCCTTGGCCTTGTTCAATGGGTTAAGGATCCAGCGTTGCTGTGAGCTGTGGTGTAGGTGGAAGATGTGGCTCAGATCTGGCATTGCTGTGGCTGTGGCATAGGCCAGCAGCTGCAGCTCCGATTGGACCCCTAGCCTGGGAACCATAGGGCGTGTGTGGCCCTAAAAAGAAAGAAAGACAAAAAACAAAACAAGAAACACCCATAACCCACATTAAAAAAAAAAAAAAAAAAAAGTACTGGTTTTTGAAATTCCAAGACCGGAGAAGAGTAGTCCAGGGTGATTGTGCAGAGGCCATCCTGCTGGGACAGTCTGGGTTCACTGCATGTGGAAAACAAGGAGGAGCCCAGTGTGTGGGAGGGGGGGGGAGGGGGATTGGGATGGAGCAGTGGTTTAGGGTTAGAGACACTGGAGAGCTGTCTGCAGAGGACACCCCAAGAGCTAGAATGAAAATCGGGGCGGGGCAGGGTTGGGGGGGGGCAATGCAACAGAGCTGCTTCTACAATGAGACAATGCAAATTCTACATACGCATGGAATACAAAGTAGACATGATCGATGCCTAACCTTCAAGTATTACGGTCACTTCCTTACTTTTAAAGCACACAAAAAAATAAAATCATAATCAGAGAATTATAGAATCATAGACGCTGGCAGTCATTTTAGCGCTTATTTCCTCCAATTGCTTTATTTACGGATGAAGCAAATTGAAGAGCAGGGAGGTTTAATGACCGCCCTAGGTCATAGCAGAGTCTAGATTTAAATTCAGGTCATTGGACTTCATGCTCAGTGCCCCTGGCACCATATCACAATAAAGCACATTGTAACAGGAATGGCAAGTAGAGTCCCTCTTTTATGCCAGCTCTAATGAGTTTGTAGTGGCTGCCTAGATGGATGTGTTGAGAAGGAGATTTCAAATTAGAGCTTTAATAGGATAATCTCACCAGAGACCTCTTCTGGGGTCCATTACTTCCTCGCTTAGAGATGAACACAAAAATGACAAGCACGTTAAAAATAAGACTTTTAGGAGTTCTGATCATGGCTCAGTGGTTAATAAACCCAACTAGTGTTCATGAGGACTCGACTGATCCTTGGCCTTGCTCCGCGAGTTAAGGAGCTGGCATTGCTGTGAACTGTGGTGTAGGTCACAGATGAGGCTCAGATCCTACGTTGCTGTGGCTGTGGCATAGGCCAGCGGCTACAGCTCCGATTGGACCCCTAGGCTGTGAACCTCCGTATGCTACAGGTGCGGCCATAAAAAGACCAAAAAAAAAAAAATAGAAAGACTTCAGAGGAAAAGTATTCTATTATCCTAGAAGAGATTATATCAGATTTGGTTTATTTGTAACTTTTACTGGATTAACTTTAGCTGGATTACTTTTGTTTTTCCCCCACAGAAGATGGTTCCTTGAGTTAGATTTCCTCTTTCTTCATTTGCAAAGTGAGGACGTTGGGCCACTAATTGTGGAGGCTCCTTTTAGCATCCAGAAATCTCTGCTCAGGAAAAGAATGACTGAGGTGTCTTGTGATGAGATGAATGACTAAGCTGTCTTGTGGGACCACTGGGAAGGCTGAGGACGTTTCCAGTGCACCCTAGGTGACTATGTAAAGGTAAGTAAGCGTACACACCCTTATTCCTCACAGCGATGAGAGGCTGAGGGAATATGGGAATAAAGCTAAAGATTATGGGGACAAAACTTTTTAAAAAAATTGTTTTTGGGAGTTCCCGTCGTGGCTCAGTGGTTAATGAATCCGACTAAGAACCACGAGGTTGCAGGTTCGATCCCTGGCCTTGCTCAGTGGGTTAAGGATCTGGCATTGCCGTGAGCTGTGGCGTAGGTTGCAGACGCGGCTCAGATCCTGAGTTGCTGTGGCTCTGGCATAGGCCGGCGGCTACAGGTCCGATTACACTCCCTAGCCTGGGAACCTCCGAATGCTCGGGAGCAGCCCTAGCAAAGACGAAAAAAAAAAAAAATTTGTTTTTATTATGGTAAAATATATGTAACATAAAAGTTAGCATTTTAACCATTTTTAAGGGTATAATTCAGCACAATGACGCTCAGTCATTACTACTATTCATGTCCAGAACTGCTTCATCATCCCATGCTGAGATTCTGTACCCATTAAACACTAACTCCTCTGCCTCTCCTCCTCTCAGCCCTGGGTAGGTAACTTCTAGTCTACTTTGTGTATGTGAATTTGCCTATCCTAAATATCTCATTTAAGTGGAGTCATATCATATTTTTCCTTTTGTGTCTAGCTTATTTCACTTAGGATGTTTCAAGGTTCATCCATGTTGTAGCCTGTATCCTTTTTCAGGCCTGAATACTATTCTGCTGTAGGTCTATGTCACGTTTTGTTTATCTTACTTCATTTGGCTAGTGTGAATAATGCCACTGTCAACCCTGGTATGGAATAATGCTTTTTGCACCCAGTTCACGCCTGAATCCTTAGAGTTATGAAGTCGTTGGAAATTATCTATTACTGATTCAAGGGCTCAGAAATACCAGCCCCTCACTGGTGGGAGCCTAAACAGGAGACACCAACACCATGAGATCTAAAACTCAGATTCATCACTTGGTGCAATCATGGTAAAATGAATGCACTATTTTCCACAATCTTTATTCAGTTTATTTGCAGCAGATAGGAGAAGTATAATTTTAAAGTGATAATGACTAACTTTAATAGATATCAAGTACTTGTCAAACTAAGTGCTTGAGTCATCTAGTGTTTTATAACAAACTGTCCTAAATTTACCATCACATTTTTTTGCTATCCCCACAAATTCTTTTTTGTTGTTGTTGCTTTTTAGGACGGCACTCTTAGCATATGGAAGTTGCCTGGCTAGGGGTCAAATTGGAGCTGCAGCTGCTGGCCTACACCACAATGTGGGATCCAAGCCACATCTTCAACCTACGCCACAGCTCATGGGAACTCGGGATCCTTAATCCACTGAGTGAGGCCAGGGATTGAACCCGAATCCTCATGGATCTTAGTTGGGCTCGTTAACCGCTGAGCCACAAAGGGAACTCCCTGCTCACAAATTCTTTGGGTCTAGAATTTAGAATATGGCAGGGACCCCTATCTCTGCTCCACAGTGACGAGGGCCCCAGCTCAGCAAACTCAAACAGTTGGGAGCCACTTGAACAGCTGGGCACTAGAACATCTGAAGATGTCTTTTCTCATATGTCTGATGCCTCACCTGGAATGCCTCAAAGGCTGGACTATTGCTAGTGCATCTGCACTCGACCTCTTCATGTGTACTGGGCTTCCTCACAGCATGGTGGAATCAGGGTAATTAGGCTTTTTACATGGCAGCTCAAGGCTCTAAAATGAGTATTCCAGTCAACAAGGCAGAAACAGCATGACATTTTATGACCTAGCCTTGGTAGTCACATAGTATTACTTTCACTGAATTCCATTGGCCAAAGCCGTCACAAGTCTGCTCATTTTCAAGGAAGGGGATACAAATCCCATCTTTTTTTGGAAAAGTGTCAAAGAAATTGCGGCCATGATTTAAAACTCCTGCATAGTGAATATTGCCCCCTTCAAAGTGGAGATCAACTGAATATTGTCTCCCTCAGAGTTATCCCATTGGGATAACACGTAACTGTCCCAATGCTGCCATGCTTACCTATAACTTTCTAGAATGCCTTCTTGGAAACCCAGCTAGACTCTACTGACTATATTTTTGACTTACTGGTGCTGGTGAATCTTTAAAGGTGGATTTGATTTTGGGGGAAATCCAGTGACGGAGAGGGAGGGTTAACTGAACATTCATCAAACATTTAGTGAACTACCAGTATGTACTCCTGGGCACTAGGGAGAGACATATCACAGTTTATGTTTTTAATTAAAAACTAACAAACTTGAAGTGTGGCTCCCAAATCTAATCATATTGTCTTGCGTGTCTAGCAAATTCCTATGAAGTTACTTTCCAAAGAGCAACACTTAGACTTCCCGTTGTGGCACAACAGAAGCAAATCCAACAAATCCATGAGGATGAAGGTTCGATCCCTGGCCTCACTCAGGGGGTTAAGGATCCAGCATTGCTGTGAGCTGTGGTGCAGGCTGCAGATGAGGCTCGGATCCCTAGATGCTGTGGCTGTGGTATAGGCTGGCAGCTGTAGCTCTGATTCGACCCCAAGCCTGGGAACTTCCAAATGCCACGTGTGAAGCCCTAAAAAGACAAAACAAAAACAAACAAACAAAAAAGCAACACTTAAGCACCACTTATATTTTGGGCAATAGTTGCAACCCCACTCCAACCCACATCTTTGAAGAAAAGCCATTACACAGATAGGTGAATTCTGGTGTGTTAAAAGATTACCTCCTATGATTTTCTAAGTCATGATTTTCAGAAAGGTAGTAAGCTAAGTAATTTTCAGAAAGGTAGTAAGCTAACAAGAACCATGATTCCATGAGCCTTTTTTATTCTGGATTCATCCAAACGGTGGAGCTGTGTACAGGAAAAGAGGAACACAGGTTTTTTTCAGGCAGATCACACTAGATCAGTTTTGGTCCCCCAGTGACTGTCAAAAAGGCTTCCTGAACACAGACTTGGGGCTTTCATGTTCAGATATAAATGTTGTCAGGGAAGGCTAAGCACTGACATTGGCCCTGGTGTCTGTTCTTCCTGTATATCTGGAGTTGTCCTAGAGGGCTGGTAGGTTGCCAAGGCAACCAGCAGTCCTCTGTGAAAGGCTCCCAGCCTTTCCCATGAATATACAACTTGGATCTGCAGCTTATCATCTGACTTTTTACATAAGCACACGATAAAGTGATTGTCATCTCCGTGCTTTTCAAGAGAGCCCAAGCTTTCTCACATTTTGTATCTGATTTGCCCAAAGACCCACGTCTATGAAAGGACAATTTAATTTGGGTATCTCTTCAACTACACCAACTAAGACCCTTATCTCTTTCCTTCTTTTAAATGCCATAGAGTGGTCCAAATAGTGTTGCGTATGAAGTCCTAAATGAAATGCAGTAACAGAAAACAAACAACTTGAAGAGTCAGGGCGTGTGTTTTTCTAAGATGGTGATCTGGCCAGCACGTTAGCCTGAGCCCTTGACCAGTCAGTACGCTTCTAGGTAAAGGTTTATCATTGTGCTAAGAGCACTGGGCTAAGAACAAGGTCCTGGCCTTCCCATACAGCAGACATTCTCACCTGAAGCTCAGACACATCATTAACAAGATGGGAATCATAACAGACCTCGCAAGGTTGCTTTAAAGGCTTTTGTAATATCTGATACATTTTCCAGATATTTTACAAAACCTTTAAGAGTGCTCAGTTTAAGGACAGTGTTAACCAAATTTTCCAAGTAAAAAACAAAAGAAAAACTCTTGAAATTATTTTTACAACTCACACCAAGGACAAGATGGTTGTGATTCTCACAGATCTTAACAACATACCAACATACCATCCTCTGAATATCAGAATCAGAAACTAACATGCAGAGACTGATTCAGAGAAACTAAGTATCTGAGGTTTACTTATTATGTGGGGCAACCAGAAGCTGGCTCAGACTTTGCAATAAGATTTTGCAATAAGTAAACCAGGTTACATGTACCTTTAGACACTGGACACAGAGCCCAAAGGAAGGCATATGTGCAAAACAGACTGCTTACACAATTTTGAATCAGGCGAATCTATAACATGGTCTAGGAAAAAAAAAAACTCTGCACAATAGGACTAATTACATCAGCCTACTTGAATCCACTTCAGAAATACAAATACTTCCTAAAAGTCCAAAGAGTCATTGCTGTCCCTTGCATATTGAATAAAAAATTAAAGATTTAAAAAATTAAGTTCATTTATTTTATTTTTTAATTTATTTTTATTTTTTTGCTTTTGCTTTTTAGGGCTGCACCCTTAGCATATGGAGGTTCCCAGTCTAGGGATCCAATAAGAGCTACAGCTGCTGGCCTACGCCACAGCCACAGCCACAGCCACAGCCACAGCCACAGCCACACAGGATCCGAGCCGAGTCTGTGACCTACACCACAGCTGACAGCAACGCTGGATCCTCAACCCATTGAGCAAGGCCAGGGATTGAACCCACAACCTCGTGGTTCCTAGTCTGATTCATTTCCACTTCGCCATGACAGAAACTCCAAGTTCATTTATTATGCAATATTCACATGTATATTTTTCCTGGCAAGTGTGGTGAGGTCACTTAGCAGACTTGAATTCAAGTTTTGGCTCCAGCAGCAATCAATTGTGAATACTTTGGCAAATTACTTAATTTTTATTTCTTTTTCTTTCTTTTTTTTTTTTGTCTGTTTAGAGCTCTACCCGAGGCATATATTAGTTCCCAGGCTCGGGGTCCAAGAGGAGCTGTAGCCACCGCCTGTGCCACAGCCAGAGCAACACCAGATCCAAGCCACGTCTGTGACCTGCACTACAGCTCATGGCATCACCAGATCCTTAACCCACTGAGTGAGGCTAGGGATTGAACCTGCATCCTTATGGATACTAGTCGGGTTCATTACTGCTGAGCCACAACAGGAAGTCCATGTAAAGATTCTAGACCTCAATTTATCACTAATACGTTTCATGAACTTAGGTAATTTGATACTTCAGTTTCTTAATCTGTAAAATGGGGTAATAACAGCTACAATACCCATATTGTACAAGGTGTTATTAAATATAATTAAGTAACAGGTATGAAGGTGCTCTGAAGCTCAAGAGAGCCTTAATATTGCCAGGCTAGCATATAGCTTGAGGCCGTTGACTCTTCTACTTTCCCCAAGGCCAAGCTCACAGCTTCCCCTTCTCTATCTCCACCCCACCCCCACCCCCGGTACCTTGACCCCAACCTCACTCTCAGCTGCTGGATTTGCTTCCTAGTTCACTGAGAATATTGAGGTGGTGTGAAAAGAACAGCCGCCACACAGCTAACTCCCTCTAGCATCTGAATTCATAGACTCTGTTACTGAGCATGCTCTCATCTAGAACCAGCTCCTAGCTTCACTGATTTTTTTTTTTTTTCTGGTACACTTTCTATTTTGATTTCTGCTCTAATCTGTTATGTTTCTTCTTCCTACTTAGTTTGGGTTTATTTGCTCTTGTTTGTCTCCAGAGATTTTTGTCAGAGACATATTTGGTATGATTTCAATCCTTTTAAATGTATTGAGACTTATTTTAGGCCCAGCATGAGGTTTACTTAGTAAATATTCCATATACACTTGAAAAGAATATGGTTTCTGCTATTATTGGGTATTCTGCAAGTATCAATTAAGACAAGTCATTTCGGTCTTCTATCTCCTTACTGATTTTATATCTACTTGTTGCAAAGTCATCAAGTGAGGAGTGTTGACATTTCTGACTATAATTGAAGATTTGTTTATTTACACTTTTAGTTCTATCAGTTTTTGCTTCATGTATTTTGAAACTGTTATTAGATATCTACACATTTAGTACGATTTATTATCTTCCTGATAAATTGACATATTTATCATTATGAGATATTCTTTTTTATCCCTGGCAATACTCTTTATCCTGAAGTCTATTTTGTGTGATATTAATATAGCCACTTTAGCTTTTCTATGATTAGCATTTTCTTGACATGTACTTTTTTCATCCTTTTGCTTTTAACATATATACACCTGTATATTTAAAATGTGTTTCTTGGATTCCCATTGTGGTGCAGCAGAAACGAATCTGACTAGGAATCATGAGGTTGCGGGTTCGATTCCTGGCCTCGCTCAGCGGGTTAAGGATCCAGCGTTGCCGTCAGCTGTGGTGCTGTAGTGTAGGTTGCAGACATGGCTCGGATCTAGCATTGCTGTGGCTGTAGTGTAGGCCGGCAGCTGTAGCTCTGATTAGACCCCTAGCCTGGGAACCTCCATATACTTCGAGTGTGGCCCTAAAAAGCAATAAATAAATAAATAAAATGAATTTCTTATGGGTAGCATGTAGCTGGATACTTTTTTATCTGTCTTTTAATTGGAATGCTAAGGCCATTTACATTTAATGTAATTATCAATATGTTTGAGATTAAATCTATCACCTTGATATTTTTTTTTTTTCTGTTTGTTCCATCTGTTCTTTGTTTTCCTCCCTCTGGATTAATTTAGTGTATTTTACTATTTTACCTCCTTTACTGGCAATTACTTATACCTATTTGGGTTTTTCTTTTTCAGTGGTTACTCTAGAGTTTATAATGATATTATACCACCTCATTTATAATGTAAGACTCTAGCAATTATTTTCTTCCATTTTCCCTTTTCTGTCCTTTGGATTGTTATTATCAAATAATTATTTTATTTCTGAAAAATCTAATGATACATTTTTTGTGTCCTAAACAATTACTCGTTAATAAACACTTACAACCAGAGACAAGTCTATTAGAATTCCTTACATGTTTACCATTTCTGGCACTCTTTTTTTTCCTTTCCATAGGTCCAGATTTCCATCTGGTATCATTTTCCTTTGGCCTAAAGGACATCTTTTAATATTTATTGCAGTACAAGTTTTCTGTCAACAAATTCATCCAGCTTTTTCTTGTCTGAATGAGTTTTACTTTTGCTTTATTTTTGAGTGATAATTTCTTCAAATGCAGAATTCAAGGTTGACAAGCTTTTTCTTTTAGCATCTTAAAAACATTCTGTTGTCTTCTGACTCACATTGTTTCTAACAAGAAATCTGTTCAGTTCTTATGTATGTCCTCTGTATGCAACTTGTCTTCTTCTCTGGCAGTTTTCATACTTTTCTTTTTTGTCATGTGTTTTCAGTATTTAATATTGATGTGCCTTGGTCTGATTTTCTTATTTATCCAGCTTAGGGTTAGTTGAGCTCCTTAGATCTGTATTAAATTTTAAAATATTTCAGCCACTGTTTCTTCAAATATTTCCACACATCCTTTTTTCTGGGACTCTAGTTACAAATATGTGAAGATGTTTGATACTGCCACGCAGCTCACTGAGACCTTGTTCATTTTTTTCCTGAGCATATATTAATTTTTTCCCTGGTGCCCTGATTTAGATAGTTTCTGCTGCTATGTCTTCAAATTAACCACTTTTTAAAAACACAGTCTAATCTGCTATTAAGCCCATCCAGTAAAATTTTCATTAAAATCTTACATATTTTTACTTGTAGAAGTTATTCTTTTTATTTATTTATTTATTTAGTCTTTTTAGGGCCGCACCTGCAGCATATGGAGGTTCCCAGGCTAGGGGTCTAATCGGAGCTGGAGCCGCCAGCCTACGCCACAGCTCATGGCAACACTGGATCCTTAACCCACTGAGTAAGGCCAGGGATCGAACCCACAGCCTCATGGTTTCTAGTCAGATTCATCTCCACTGCACCACAATAGGAACTCCTAGAAGTTATTCTTTTTAAAAAATATCTTCTATTTCTCCCATCACATTAATTTTTTTTTAATTCTTGATCTGTTATCATAGCTATTTTAATGTCCTTATCTGCTAACTTCATCCTTTCTGTCATTTTTGAGTCCTGGTTATATTGATTTATTTTTCTCCTGGTTATGGGTCACATTTTCCTACTTCTTCACATGTCTAGTATTTTGATTGGCTATTTTTTTTTTTGAGTCTAGATTTTATTGTCTTTTTAAAAATAGTATTGAAGTTTATTTTGATAGGCACTTAGTTACCTGCTTGATCCTTATGCATCATGCATTCACATTTGTTAGGACAAGTCTAGAGTAGTCTTTACTTCAAGCTAGTGAGTAACTGAGACTTGATAGATAATCCTTATTACTAAGGCATGACCCTTCTGAGGGTCTGAATTTAATCAACAAGGGCCTTCTACTCTAATTGGTCTAGAGCAGTATCCTCCTCTGTTGTACTCCATCCTGTGTGTTATCCCAGATGCCTTGGTCTCTTCAAACTCCGTATCCTCAACTCAGCAAGAGTGCCTTGCTCTGCTTGAGTTCTCCTGCCTTGTCCTGCACGCTGGAGTGCCACCAGGCAGAAAGTCCAGGTGACTGTAGGATTCACTCGTTTACTTCCTTTCTCTCAGTCACATGTCCTTTCCTAATTTTCTAATTCTCTATAGAAAGTCCAGTATCAGTGACTCCTTCATGGCCAAAAGTTGAAGCCCTCTAAAGCAACACTTTTGTGTACCAGATCCCATCTTTTTCAACTACTGAAGGACAGCTTTTGGACAATTCTTCCTGTCTCTCCCACATTATCAAATTTTTGTTCTCTACTGGACCATTTCCACCCCACAAACATGCAGTAACTTCTCCTGTAAGAAATGACGACAACTCATTGTACAACTACAAGTGTAATAAATTCATTGAGTAATAATAAAAAAAAATGATGACAACAAGGACTTCTTTTAACCCTACTTCCCCTGCCAGCTGTAACCCCATTAGGTTGCTCTCCTTTGCAGCGAAACCCCTTGAAATAGCTTTCTACAATTGCTGCAGCCAATTTCTGTCTTCTCTTCCATCTCAGGCCCATTTCAGTCCTGCTTTCACCCCCTCCATAGAAAGTGCTCTCATCAGAGTCAGCTATACCACCATGTTGCCCCATCCAATGATCAACATTCTCATTCCCCCTCTTATGCTGGATCCTAGATCTATTAAGTAGTATATGGCCCAGTAGGTCACTCCCTCCTCCTGGGTCTATGCTTTACATTTGCTTCCAGGACACTGTACTCGCTTGGTTTCTTTTTCCTGCCTCACTCATCACTCCTTTTTAATCTCCTTTGCAGTTTCCTCCTCCTTTCCCCAACTTCTCAACACTGGACTGCCCAAGGGTCTTGGCCCATCTTTTTTTCTCTGTATTCTCCTTCCCTTGATGATCTCATCTAATCCATGGCTTTAAATACCATGCATTTTTCCTATGCTGACAACATATACGTTTACATTGCCGGCTCAGACCTCTCCCCTAAATGCCAAGCTTGAATATGTCCACTTGGATGGTGAAGAGAAATTTCAACCACCCTTGTATTCTCCATCCTGTTAGTGGCAATTCCATATTCCAATTGCCAAAATCATTCTCGACCCCTTTATGCTCACACACATCATGCAATCATTAGGAAATCATGCTGGCTCTGCCTTTAAAATACACCAGGAATCTAAACACCTCTTACTCTCTATTACCACTCTAGTTCATGCTACCATCTTCTTCCTCCTGCAGTACTGCTACATCCTCCTAGGAGGTATCTTTGCATCCATCCTTTCGTCTACTATCAACGCAGTTTACATTTATTTTCAACACAAGTTACATCATGTCACTTCTCTGTCAAAATTCTCCAGTGGTTCCTCATTTCACACAGAGGAAAAGTTAGTCTTAATAACTGCCTGTATATAAGACACTAAGATCAGTTCCCATTACCTCCCTGACTTCATCCCCTGCCATTAACATCTTCCTCATACACTTCTTTCCCATCACACTGGTCTCCAAGCTGTTCCTAGAACATGCCCCTCTTTGCTACAATGTCACTTCTATGAGGCAGGGACTTCAGTGTGTTTTGTTCTCTGTTGTAGCCCAAACCCACACAACAGAGTTTGGCATAGTAGTAGACTGCTCAATAAGTACTTGTTAAATGGATGCAGGAACTAACAAACACATAATTCTCAGGCGTTACCTGTAAATAGTGAAGGAGAGCAAATTTTCTCATTTCTTTGACTCCAGAGCAGGAGTGGGCATCCTACAGCCTTCAGGCCCAAATCAAGCCTGCCACCTTCTTTTGCAAGCAAAAGTTTACTGTAACCATGGCCAAGCCAATTTGTTTGCCTACTGCCTGTGGCTGCTTCCCCACACGCTATACCAGCAGGGTTGACTAGTTGCTACAGAAAATGTATGGTCCACAAAGCCTTGATTCTATCCTATCCTGGTTCTTTACAGGAAAGGTCTGCCGTCTTTTGATCTAGAGGGGGTGTGCTGAAAGGGAGAATTCAGCTACCCTTGTAGTTCATGTACAAATCCAGCCACCAAACCCAAAGAATAAAACACACTCATACTTGGGTAAGCGAGCCAGTCCATCAGTACTGTACATAGACACTGCAACTCAGTTTGGGGGAATGGCCCAGAAAGGCTCCTATCCCATGCACAGGTGCTATTCTGTTTGTCGAAGCGGCAGAACCCAGCCCTGTCTGTCCGCACATGTCACCGATCGGAAGATGAGGGAAGTTAAGTCTACTTCTTTTTACATCTACGTCCATTAATGTCTCAGGAGTTGAGAAATTTCCCTTGCCTATTTTTAATCATGTTACCACAGAAGGGTCATTTGTATCATAGTCTTTGATTAAATGACGTATTTCAGTTCCTGAAAATAGAGTCGGCTCTCATCCATCTTGCAGCCAGGGCTGCTCGGAACCCTGCCCAACACAGTGGCTGAGCTGGGGGCTCAGTGGCGCTGCTCCAGGATGCTAACACCCATGACTGGGAGAGGAGGGTGGGCTGAAGGACCTTCTCTGAAACCAGGGGCCCTGGTTAGAGCGCTTCTCTGGGACGTTGTCATGGCCTCAGGGTGACTCAGGGCTGGGACTGCTATGGGCCTGTCCCGGCCTCCCTGGGAACTCTAGGGACTTGGAAGGATCCTGGACAAGGAGGCAGCTGAGAGCCGGGCAGAGTCTAGATTTATACCCTTGGTAATGGTTAGAATCACACCAACCTCCTGAGCGCCCATGACCCTGGACCCACCAAATATAGAGCTTTGCTGCCTTTGCTTTGGTCACTGGGGAAAACTATTCCTACTTCTCCACTTTCCAAGCAGAACTCTCCCTCTGGTTACGCCTCCCATGGGCTGGGGGCCTTTCTTAAGGAGAAAGAAATAAAAATCTGTAACATGAAGAAGAGAAGGTTGGAGAGGATCAACCAGTCAAAAGGTCCCCAAAAGACAGTTTCCACCATCGCTTTGTAAAACAAAACTCACTAGACTTCAATGCAAGGCGAGGACTTTCATTTAGTGGTAAATTCCACCCAATAGCCACTGGAAATGCCAGATTAAGAACTGCTTTTAGGAATACTGGAATTGTTTGCATACCAGGAAAGAAAGACAAGCCCTGAATGAGAATCAACCACTGCTGCGATGGATTCCTGCGGTCAGGCCCCTCTGGGTGGTGACTGAATCCTTATTCTTTGGAGAATGATAAAACCAGGATGGTTCTGCAAGGACTTTGGTTTAATCTTATCCAAATCCAGACAGCTGGGTTGCAGAAACCTCTAAACTTTTCAGATGCTGTGTTTCGGGGACTGATTAAAGGAAAAAGGAAAGTCAAGGAGAAAGAAGAGGCAGAGGGCCGCAGTGAATCTCTGTTCCTGGCCACCCAGCACCCTACCCCCAGCATGAGTCTCCCCAGGAGACAACTCAAGACCCAGCTTCTGGGGGTGGCTATTGCCATTGTTATTAATAGTGTTACTTACCAGGAGACTGCTTTTCTTCCAACAGCAATGCAGGGAGCCAGAGAGGCTTTAGCAGACCATTTCAAAGGCACCTTGACTAGACGTTTGCCAGATGGCTATCACTTTTCCTCGGCTTGGATGAAAGGAGATGAAGGGGGTGGAAAAACTCAGTGGATGACTCTTTCTTGGATGCATTACCTGTAAGTCAAGAAGGAAAGAATCCTGGAGGCTCTGATCTGACTACTTTTCAGGCTTCCCCGGAAATAACAAGAATTCAAAATAATCAACTGATATACAGGAAAGTTATTTTGTTGTGCACTTGGACTTACGTGTTAAGTAATAGTTAACAACCTTTACAGGTTAAGTCACCAAGCACTGCAAGGGGAGAAATAAGATGTGACCTACAAGGAAATACTTCTAATTTTTTTTTTTAGGGCTATACCCAAGGCATATGGAGGTTCCCAGGCCAGGGGTCAAATTGGAGCTGTGGCCGCCGGCCTACGCCAGAGCCACGGCAATGCCAGATCCGAGCCACGTCTACGACCTACACCATAGCTCACAGCAACGCCGGATCCTTAACCCACTGAGCAAGGCCAGGGATCAAACCCTCAACCTCATGGTTCCTAGTTGGATTCATTTCCACTGCACCATGATGGCAACTCCTAATTTTTTTTTTTTTTTTCTTTTGGCATGTGAAGGTTCCCAGGCTAAGGATCGAATCAGAGCTACAGCTGCTGGCCTATGCCACAGCCAGAGCAACGCCAGAGCGAGGCCAGGGATAGAACCCACATCCTCATGGATGCTAGTCGGATTCATTTTCACTGCACCACAACAGGAACTCTCAGAAGACTTATAATTTTAAATAAGGTGTGGAAATGCCAGTTGCCTTTGATCTCGGAAAAAAATACCCATACACAAAGTCATAGAGAATTTGGGCAGGAAACTAGGGTCCTGACATGTTTACTTGAATGTACCCCAATGCCTTCAACACCAAAAGGGGGGACTGCTACAGACTCTGCTGCCTGTGGGGGGCGCCTCCTTGCTCCTGGGAAGGTTGCTGGCCCTCAGGGGCCCCCACAGTGTTCAACATGAGCATTTTTTAAGGGACGCTGGCCTCTCCTAAAGCTATTTCTTCAAGAGTTCCCTTGTGGCACCCAGTGGGTTAAGGATCTGGTGTTGTCACTACAGCAGCTCAGGTCACTGCTGTGGCACAGGCTTGATCCCTGGCCCTGGAACTTCTGCTTCCACTTGCTGTGGGTGCAGAAAAAAAAAAAAAAAAATTGGGGTAAATAAAGATCTCTCTCCCTGCAGCACTGCCCTGCTTCTGTGCCCCCATAGCTCTATCTCATCTAGCCCAGGTGCCAGAACTTTCTCTGGGGAAACCCAGCCCCTCCCCTAAAGCCCTGGGAGTCCCAGTGTCATTGAATCTGGCAATCTCAGCTGCCCTGGGGCTGTGGCCACCTACTGTTGTGCTTCTGCTGATTTCCAGGGGCCTGGGAAGAAGCACAGCTCTGTGAAAGGAGAGGGAGGTGGGTGGGGCCTGTGGAGAGTTTATTTCCCAACCAGCCTCTCCACCAACAACCAGTGCTGCTGGTTGCCTCTGAAGCTGACCTCATTACCATAAGCACTGCTTTTCCTCCAGGTCGCATTGTTTAGTCTCACGGGAGGAATACAGTCCTCTAACCAATGTGACTTGTACCTACTGTTCCCATTTTCATTTCAAAACACACTCCTCTGCTTCCTTTCTTCTGTCAGAACCCACCCCAAGTCGTGTGTCCCCTGCAGTGAGGTGGGAGTGGGGGCCTGTTGTTTGCACACAACATAGGACTTTCTGTTTGAGTTTAGTGTCTCCCAACTATGCCCGGGTTTGGCCTGCGTTCTGTGCTGACCTCCAGGATGCACAGTGGCCTGACTTCCATCGGCCTGACTTCCAATAGCCATCTTGGGTCTGGCCCCTCTCTGATCTGTCCTGAGGTTTCTCCCCTAGGGGCTGTCACCTCCACTGGTCTCCTCAAGAACAAGCATTCAGACAGTGCAATGTCCATAGGTTAGTGAGGGCAAGGAGAGGACAGCAGCCTTGAACTAGAAAAGATAGAAGGCTCTCCCACATAGAAGGCTCTCCCACGTCCTCATCTACATGGAGTGTGGCTCTCCCCTCCCAAACTCAAAAGAAGGGGCTGGAAGCTTGGTACCTTTGAGCTGGAAGAAAACTTGAACTAACAATGATTGAGGAAACTAAAGCTCACAGCTCAGGTCAAGGACCTGATCTTGGCTTCTTGATCTTTTTTGGGGGGGGGGGAGCTGCACCTGCAGCACGTTGGAGTTCCTGGGCCAGGGATCACACCTGAGCAACAGCAGTGACAGTGCCATATCCTTTAACCACTAGGCCACCAGAGAGCTCCCACTCTCACTGGCCTCTTGACTCTTAATCCATACTCTTTCCACTGCGGTAAACTGTCTCACACCTTCATTTCTAGAAAATTAATTTCTTCATTCTATACTCCTCAGGGTCACAGAGGGAGAAAACCCTTCCAGTGGGCACTGAGGAACGGGGGTGGGGGGTGGGGTGGGAGATGGGGCAGGTTTCTTCCTGCTGGGTGCTAACCCTGCCATCTCTGAGCCTGGCCCCAAACCGCAAAGCTACCGGCCTGACCTGTAGGCCTGGGAGCCTCTCTCAGGTCTTGGCCATTGTCCCAACAGGAAGAGGGGTTCATAGCTGGTGCGATAACTTCAGGATTAAAAGTCCCTTCTTAGTGAGCTCCTGTGTCTGTTACCTAGAGAATGACCTGCATGCCCTTAGGTATCCACCATTTTTTAGTTCCTTTCGCCTTGTCTGTCCTGTGACCCAAGACCTCACATTAACCTGGCTGTGTGTTTCCTGGATTCCTGATGGCCCAGCAGAGGGCACCTTTCACTCGCTGACCCCTCTGATCTTCCATATAGCTCTGGCCTCACTCTGGACACTCATGCTGGAACTGCCCACATCTGGGTCTTTCTCCAGGCCAGCTCTGCACTTGTGCCTCCATCTCCCAGCTCTACCTGCCCTGCCAGGTCCTGACCCCTGGTTGATCTCTACCAGCTAGACCTTACAAAGAAAAAGCAAGCTTGCTGTATTTTGGCTATGATTATATCACTGTACAATACCACAGAGCCAGTGTGTACAAAATGACATGTGAAATGCAAACATTCCAAGCAAATACACTAGGAGGTGTTTGAGTGTTTCACAGAAACTGTAATATTGAAAAGTTAGATTTGGAAGGGACCTTAACCATCCTTTGGCCCAGCATTTCCTAAAGTGAGTTTTAGGAAAAATCAAGAGGAATATATGTTCATATACTGTTCAGTGAAAGAGTTCTGTCCTCAAGTGAATTTGGAAGATACTATAAATGACAGCCCTCTCATGGGGATTAAAAATATATGTTGGAGTTCCCTTGTGGCACAGCAGGTTAAGGAACTGGCGTTGTCACTGCAGAGGCTCAGGTCATGACTGTGGCGTTGGTTGAATCCTTGGCCTGGGAATTTCCATATGTTGCAGGCGCAGCCAAAAAAAAATTTTTTTAATAAAATAAAATAAAAATTAAAATATAAATATATGTTAGCAAATTAAAGACTCTGAAAATTCCTCCCTCCATGAAACATCTTGAATTTTAAATCAATGTTTCCAAAGTTAATTTTGTGTGTGTGTGTGTGTGTGTCTTTTTAGGGCTGCACCTAGGGCATATGGAGGTTCCCAGGCTAGGGGTCGAATCGGAGCTATAGCTGCTGGCCTGTGCTATGGCAACAGCAACTCGAGATCCGAGCCTCATCCACAACCTACACCACAGCTCACGGCAACGCCAGATCCTTAACCCACTGAGCGAGGCTAGAGATGGAACCTGAGTCCTCATGGATGCTAGTTAGATTCGTTTCCACTGAGCCACAATGGGAACACCCTAAGTTAATTTCAATATAGAACTTCTTTTCTTTCAAGCATCTTATTTCCATAGATGGAATATTCTGTGGACTACATGCCAGGAGATGTGGCTGAAATAAGTCCAAACCTTCTTCTTGCAGAGGAGGAGATGCAGACTTAATGAGGTTTCAGAGGTGTGCTCAGGGTCACACCGTTAGGACTAGGTAGAACTGTTTCCAGTACAGGACTTCCAAAGTCCCATTCCAGTGCTCTTTCCTCTAAACCCTGTTGACTCCTTTTTAACAAATGGGTTCCTCTGGGAATTCCTCAAACTATCAAGCATTCTCAGTGCTTTTGAAATTAAATTCAAAGAACACAGATATAGTCACACAATACTTCTGGAGTACATATTTTTCCAAAGTGAGAAGAAAACTTGCTTTTTAAAGTTAAGGGAACTAATAAAGACTAGATTAACCATTTTCATTCCGCATAAGGACTGGTTAATAACACTGGTTATCAATCTCTTAAAACAGCAGCTATCCTCATAATCTTCATTTTTCAGGTTCCTAGGCTGTGGTTGGGCCCAGACATTTTTGTGATCGCTTTAGACTCACTGATAAATAATACAAATACACGAAGTAGGGAAATCACAGTTACGTTTCTTCGAACTGATTTTTTTTTTTTTAAATTCAAAATCTATCCTGGCAAATGCAAACGAAAGCAGTGAGATACCATTTCACATCTATTAGATTGGCTAACAATGACGACAACAAAAAATACCAAGTGCTGGCAGGGATGAGGAGCAACTACTTAGAATCCTTGTTCATTGCTGATGGGAATGGAATGGTGCAGGCTCTTTGGAAAACAGATTGGCAGTTTCTTATAAGGATAAACATTCACTTACTATATGACTTCGCCATTCCTAGGTGTTATTACTCAAGAGAAATGAAAACTTATGTTCACATACAAATCCACAAATATTTATAGAAACTTTATTCATAATTGCCAAACATTGAAAACAATGCAAACATCCACCAACAGGTGAATGCATAAACAAAGTCTCACAAATACCTACCCTGCAACACACCCCAGTAATAAAAAAGAATGAACTTTTGCTACACACAACTCCTCCAGAGCTTTGTGCTGAGGGGGAAAAAACTACTCCCCAAAGGCCACATACTGTATGATTCAATTTATATTATATAACATTCCTCAAATGACAAAACTGTAGAGATGGAGAACAGATTAGCGTTTGCCTCGGGTGAAGGAAGGGTGGGGGGGCGGGCAGAGTAGCAGTGATTGCAAAGGAGTTGCACTAGGGAGGTCTCTGTGGTAATGGGATAGTTCCCTTTATTGGTTGAGGTGGTGGTAACAGGAATCTGTGCATGTGATAAGACGGCCAACACAGCATCAACGTCAGTTTCCTGCTTCTGCTCTTGTACTACAATTACCTAAGATGTAACCATTGGAGGAAATTGTCTGAGGGTACAGGGTTGCACTATCTTTGCAACTTCCTGTGATTCTATTTCAAAATGAAAAGTTTACACACACACATACACACACGTATATATACACATGCATCCATGAACACACACATATGACATACCCAATAACATGGATAAACCTCAAGTACATTATGCTAAGCGAAGGAAAGTAGGCACAAAAGGCTGCATGTGTTCAGCATGATTTCATTTGCACAACATTTAAGGATGGAGAGTATATTAGCAGTTTCCGGGGATTAGAGGGGAGGCAGCAAGAGGGACCCTGCAACCCTGTACCCTCAGCCAATTTCTTCCAATGGTTACATTGTAGGTAACTGTAGTACAATATCAGAAGCAGGAAACTGACAGTGATGCAATGTTTATCATCTTATCATATGCACAGATGCCTGTTACCACAGGTTTATCTTTACATTTAATCCTTTCAGTGTTTTGGACTTTAGCAATACAAATGAGAAGCTTTGATGCCTTTGGTTTTATTGACCAGCCAGCTCAAATTACAGTTGGGTGGTTACAAAGCCTGAATGATTATACCATGAAATTAAAGTCTGAACAGAGTATGGGAAAACTAACCTGAAACCAAATTAGGGGCTTGGGAGAAAAAGAGAAAAGAAAGAAAAAGAAAAATCTTAGGAATTGACTATATTATTTGAACTCATTCCCTGTTTTCTTGCAAACGTCCTCAGTTGGCTCTCCCAGAGGCTCAGGTGTACAGGCCGTATTTAGCAGTTGACGCTCTGGGCTCCTTGGCAGATCTGGAATGCCAAATGTTTGCTCTCCACCACAACCCACTCTGTGAGTCTCTTTTAGCAGGTTTATTTACTCATTCCTTAACTTCTGATAAAAGCCACCTCACCTGAGTTTATCAACAATGGGCTAAGACTAGAGTATCTGCAAGCAAGCTGAATCAATGGGGACAGGTAACTCACAGGTTAACAACTCTGAATTTCAAGTCACCTCTCTTGTGCTCAATATTTTCTTCATGTTATTTTTGGCTTAGTTCCACATCAGAAAGTTTAAATGCTGAAGTTATAAATATACAGGTTTTTGTTTTTGTTTTTGTTTTTTTTTTTGTCTTTTTGCCATTTCTTGGATTGCTCCTGCAGCATATGGAGGTTCCCAGGCTAGGGGTCTAATTGGAGCTGTAGCTGCCAGCCTACGCCACAGCCACGGCAACGCGGGATCCGAGCTGCGTCTGCAACCTACACCGAAGCTCAGGGCAACACCAGATCCTTAACCCACTGAACCAGGCCAGGGATGGAACCTGAATTGTCATGAATCCTAGTCGGGTTCATTACTGCTGAGCCACAGCAGGAACTTCCAAAATCAGCTAATCTTTGGATGTCCAATTATCTTTTCCTAGTTCTCAAGATTTCTTTCTCACCATCATGACATATAATAAACATTCAAAACTGAACTCCCAGGTTTTAGCTGGTAACCTGGGATTTACTGAATCATCAGCAAAAGTGGGATTGCATACCTGGCTTGTGCCTTCTCCCACATCTGGGAAGGTACTGCTTCCCACCCTCTCTGTGTCTATCACAGCACTAGGGCTGCACCTCTCTTCACAAGTAAAATTGGAGCTTTCTGGGATTTCCCCGGTGGCCTAGAGGTTAAGAATCCAGCATTTTGCCATTGTGGCTGCAGTTCGATCCCTGACTCAGGAACTTCCACATGCCATGGGCATGGCCAAAACCAAATAAAATTGGAACTTTCTGGCTCTGAGCTCAAAGGATTTCAAAGGATATTGGTTGGAATCCCGCTATAAAATATTATCACTTACTAATTTACTAGGTCAGAGAGGTATGCCATATGGGCCTTTGGCTATTTGTTTACAAAGTAATACAGGCATGAATTTTATTTTATTTTATTTTATTTATTTATTTATTTTTTCCCCACTGTACAGCAAGGGGGTCAGGTTATCCTTACATGTATACATTACAATTACATTTTTCCCCCACCCTTTCTTCTGTTGCAACATGAGTATCTAGACAAAGTTCTCAATGCTATTCAGCAGGATCTCCTTGTAAATCTATTCTAAGTTGTGTCTGATAAGCCCAAGCTCCCGATCCCTCCCACTCCCTCCCCCTCCCATCAGGCAGCCACAAGTCTCTTCTCCAAGTCCATGAGTTTCTTTTCTAAGGAGATGTTCATTTGTGCTGGATATTAGATTCCAGTTACGAGTGATATCATATCGTATTTGTCTTTGTCTCTCTGGCTCATTTCACTCAGTATGAGATTCTCTAGCTCCATCCATGTTGCTGCAAATGGCATTATGTCATTCTTTTTTATGGCTGAGTAGTATTCCATTGTGTATATGTACCACCTCTTCCGAATCCAATCATCTGTCGATGGACATTTGGGTTGTTTCCATGTCTTGGCTATTGTGAATAGTGCTGCAATGAACATACGGGTGCACGTGTCTCTTTTAAGGAGAGTTTTGTCCGGATAGATGCCCAAGAGTGGGATTGCGGGGTCATATGGAAGTTCTATGGATAGATTTCTAAGGTATCTCCAGACTGTTCTCCATAGTGGCTGTACCAGTTGACATTCCCACCAACAGTGCAGGAGGGTTCCCTTTTCTCCACAGCCCCTCCAGCACTTGTTATTTGTGGATTTATTAATGATGGCCATGCTGACTGGTGTGAGATGATATCTCATGGTAGTTTTGACTTGCATTTCTCTTCTAATCAGCGATGTTGAGCATTTTTTCATGTGTTTGTTGGCCATCTGTATATCTTCTTTGGAGAAATGTCTATTCAGGTCTTTTGCCCATTTTTCCATTGATTGATTGGCTTTTTTGCTGTTGGGTTGTATAAGTTGTTTATATATTCTAGAGATCAAGCCCTTGTCGGTTGCATCATTTGAAACGGTTTTCTCCCATTCTGTAAGTTGTCTTTTTGTTTTCTTTTGGGTTTCCTTTGCTGTGCAAAAGCTTTTCAGTTTGATGAGGTCCCATGGGTTTATTTTTGCTCTCATTTCGATTGCTTTGGGAGACTGACCTGAGACAATATTCATGAGGTTGATGTCCGAGAGTGTTCTGCCTATGTTTTCTTCTAGGAGTTTGATGGTGTCCTGTCGTATATTTAAGTCTTTCAGCCATTTGGAGTTTATTTTTGTGCGTGGTGTGAGGGTGTGTTCTAGTTTCATTGCTTTGCATGCAGCTGTCCAGGTTTCCCAGCAGTGCTTGCTGAATAGACTTTCTTTTTCCCATTTGATGTTCTTGCCTCCCTTGTCAAAGATTAATTGACCATAGGTGTCAGGGTTTATTTCCGGATTCTCTATTCTGTTCCACTGGTCTGTCTGTCTGTTTTGATACCGGTACCACACTGTTTTGATGACTGTGGCTTTGTAGTATTTCTTGAAGTCTGGGAGAGTGATGCCTCCTGCTTGGTTTTTGTTTCTCAGGATTGCTTTGGCGATTCTGGGTCTTTTGTTGTTCCATATAAACGTTTGGATTGTTTGTTCTAGTTCTGTGAAAAATGTCATGGGTCATTTGATAGGGATTGCATTGAATCTGTAGATTGCTTTGGGTAGTATGGCCATTTTGACAATATTGATTTTCCCAATCCAGGAACATGGACTATCTTTCCATTTCTTTACATCTTCTTTGATTTCTTTGATTAAAGTTTTATAGTTCTGGGCATATAGGTCCTTTACCTCCTTGGTCAGGTGTATTCCGAGGTATTTGATTTTGTGAGGTGCAATTTTAAAAGGTATCGTATTTTTGTATTCCTTTTCTAATATTTCATTGCTGGTATACAGAAATGCAACTGACTTCTGAATGTTAATCTTATATCCTGCTACTTTGCTGAATTTATGAATCAGTTCAAGGAGTTTTGGGGTTGAGTCCTTAGGGTTTTCTATGTATAGTATCATGTCATCTGCATACAGTGACAGTTTGATCTCTTCTCTTCCTATATGGATGCCTTTTATTTCTTTCGTTTGTCTAATTGCTGTGGCTAGGACCAGGCATGAATTTTAAAGAGTCAACCAGTTCTACAATATTTGTTTTGATAAACAGTAATTCCTCCACTACCTCTTCTCCAGGAGAACAACCTTCGAGTGTCTGAGTCAATGCTTTTGGTATTGACCTTATATCTATCTCTAAATAAAATGCTCAACTCTTGCTTTTGAAGGGTAGCAGGATAAGACGGCCCAAATTAGGTTGCTTTGGCGTATTTGCTCTTTCGAACTGTAGACACCTGAAAAACAGCAATGCTGGTAGAGGCTTTCTCTGAACTCCCCTTATCTGCCTAAAGACAGATGGTCCAAAAGGGACCCATTGTCACAGATGCCTCCTGGAGGTTTGATCAACTAGGGAATGTGGATTCTTGCCACTGGAGAGAAGAGTAGACATGACCCCAGACCCAGACACAGGTTGTCACAAACTATCACACCTCTTGCCTACTCTTCTAAGAGCCCTTCATCTTTCTAAAGATTATTTCCTCTCCCCTAAGAGGCCTCCACTCCCCTCCCCTTTCCCTATGGAGATAGCAGTTTGGTGTGAATTCAAAGGCACCTTGGGGAGCTTCTCGGTTTCTCTGGCCATTTTCCAAGCATGCAGGAGGCATACGTGTCAATGCATTTCTGCTTGTTTTCTCCAACCCTACATTTTCCTTGCTTGTCCACTTTCAGGCATCGTCTATTGGCTTACCCCTTTGCAAGTTGGGTAGGCTCTGGTTCTCTCCTCCCAGGAACACCCTGAAACACACATCCCCTTCTCATCCCCTTATCCTTCCAACATGGTTATAGCACTTCTGTGAGATCTTTATTCGGTGTTTATTTCTTTATGACCACATAAATGCTACCCTGAACTGTCCTGTAGTAAGTTATAATGACTTTCCCTAAACTGAGGAATGCTTTATTTCCCTGGATAACAATCTTATGATGATGACAGCAATCAGTGCTTATCATGAATTCAAACACAAAGTCTCGTTCGATTACACAAACATCCATCCTCTCAAGACATTCAGAGCATCATATAGTCCATCGATTTCACCTTTTAAAAGAAATATCTCCCAGACTCTCTGACAGGCTCCAGTCTGGACTATCTGTTCCCAGCAACTGGGGCAGAGCCACTATCGGGGGTGGGGTGGGAATGGGGATAGGGGTGGGGGTTCCTTCATCGTCTTCCTGGGACTCCCTTCACTTTGCTCTTGTGTTGGATCCCTCTTCCTGATCCTGTGTCTTCTTTCTTGGTTTACTCCCTTGTTTTGGCAAAACATCTCTTTTAGTATCTTCCTCATGAAAGCACGTGGGAAACACAAGTTTTGAAACATTGCCTTTCAAAAGCATCCTTATTCAGTCCTCATACATAATTGATGGTGTGCCCATGCACAGAATTCTAAGGTAGGAGCCATTTTTCTTCAGAGTTTTGAAGGCATTGTTTATTGTCTTCTAGCCTCACTACTTTGAAAACCAGTGACATTTTAATCTGACCTCTGTATCCTTTAATCATCTAAAATATTCTCTTTATCTCAGGAGATCTAAGGTCTCACAATGACACATCTTGGTGTGTCTGTTTTGCTCCCTGTCAGCCTGGAAATGTACCGTTCTCATCTGTTTTGGATTATTTTGTCAATGACTTCTTCCCTCTATTCTCTCTTTCTGAATCCCTTATTATTTAGATAATTAGACATCCTGGACTGGTCCTCCATTTTTTGGCTTTTTCTCTGTCACATCACTTTTGAGGTTTTTCCCTATTTTTTGGAAGAAGTCTTCAATTTAATCTTCCAATTTATTGTTTTTAAAAAAGTCTATTATCATGCTTCTTTAAAGCACTTTTTCCTTCAAAAGTTCCAGTTTTCTACCACTCAGCTACTGTTTCAAGGTTGAAATATCTTTTTTTTATATCCCTGAAGATACTATTGATGAGTTTTTTGGTTTGTTTTTTTTTTTAGGGCCACACCCTCAGCATATGGAAGTTCCCAGGCTAGGGGTCAAGTCAGAGCTACAGCTACCAGCCTACACCGCAGCCACAGCAACACAGGATCCGAGCTGCATCTGTGACCTTCGCCACAGCTCATGGCAATGCCAGATCTTTAACCCTCTGAGCGAGACCAGGGATGGAACCCTTGTCCTCATGGATACTAGTCAGATTCAGATTCATTTCCAGTGAGCCATGATGGGAAATCCCATGATGAGTACTCCCATGACGAGTTGTGTGTGTACCTGTGTTTTTAACACTTCTTTTCTTTGAACATCTCTGTTGTTTTCATGTTTTGTTTTGTTTTCTTTTCTTTTTGGGGCCACATCTGTGGCATATGGAATTTCCCAGGCTAGGGGTCCAATCAGAGCTACAGCTGCCAGCCTACACCACAGCCACAGCAACAAGGGATCTGAGCCTCATCTGGGACCTACACCAAACTCACTGCAACGCCAGATCCTTAACACACTGAGCGAGGCCAGAGATCGAACCCACAACCTCATGGTTCCTAGTCAGATTCGTTTCTGCTGCACTATGATGGGAACTCCTCATGTGCCTTTTTTTAATGTTGGTTTGAATTGGTCTGGATCTCTCACATTAGGGTTTTTTTCATATGTGGTAACCCTCCATCAGATGCTCATAGGAGTGATATGAGTCTGGGGCTTTTCAACAGTGAACTTCGCCCTAGCTCATCTAGCTGAGTTGTTTCTTTGGGAAACTCATAATCAGTATCTCTAAGACTCTCTCCATGGGCTGGTTGGATTCCCAGAGGATATTTCCAGTCTCACACCTGGAGGAAAAAAATCTGGCTGTCAGTATTCTGGGAGCAAAGAGGATGAGGAAGGCTGAGGGTCTCAGAATCCAATAAGAATATATTTATATCATCTATTTCTAGAATCACACCCATTTCCATCTTGGCCTTCTGTCCTCCAACCCAGAGCCCTTCTGTTTCCCTCTGCAGAAATGATCTTTTAATATTCTGTGAGTGTGGAAGGGCCAACAGTCTGACTGCACAATGTAGAGAAGGTGATCCCAGAACAAGTCGCTCCTTAAAAAGCTTTCCATTAACCCTTCTTTAGGCCCCTCCCTTATCCCCCATTTCTAGAGGTGCTCTGTGTTAGCATTTCACAGCCCTTGGGGGGGATTTTGTGGTGTAAATTTGCTTTCCCCTGCTGACTTAAGATTCTGCTTCCTCACGTCTGCTAAGTCAGTTAACACTCTTATTTCCTTTCCAGATTCCAGAAGTTTTCTCTGAGTTGTCCTCTCCCATTCTCTCCAGGCCATTAAAAATTCCTTTGGTGGAGCTGCAGGGGGATTTCAGGAGACAGGGATATCAGAGGCAAATTCAACCTGTGCTCCTTCCCGTGAAGTCATCATGTATTTTCTGTCTTTTCCCTTTTTTTTTTTTTTTTAATTTGCTTTTTAGGGTTGCATGTACAGCATATGGAAGTTCCCAGCCTAGGGGTTGAATTGGAACCGCATCTGTGACCTACACCACAGCTCATGGCAATGCCATATTCTTAACCCACTGAGTGAGGCCAGGGATTGAACCCACATTCTCAGATACTATGTTGGGTTCTTAACCCACTGAGCCACAACAGAAACTCCCACACCATATATTTTCAATAACAGTGGGTGACCCACCCATCATATGAAGCACCCTCACCTCCATCCAGGTGGCCTTCATAGAAGGGGGTCCTGATCAGGGCTGGAGCCATTTCTCAGATGCACCTCCTAACCCTGGCAGGATGCCAGCAGGCAGGGTCTGAAAGCCCACCCTGCAGGACAGGGGGCCCTGCTTCTCCAGCGTAGATGGACACGGAGGGTGTGAAGGCGTGTCAGAGTGCTTGCCAGGGTGTGTGCTTACGGGAGCCAGGCTTGTCTGTGGCAAGTGTAAAGGAAATTTGTACATGAAATGATGAAATCGCTGAGGACACCTTCGAGATCGTCTATTTCTGTCCCCTAACGTCACCAAGAAGAAACGAAGACCCAGAGTAGGGTCATGCCGCATGGGAAGCCTATTCCCAGGAGGAGACCCAAAGAAAATCTGCCTTGCCTTAGAAGTATTTACACCCCCAAATCACACAGCTGATGAGCAGCCAAGCTGTGAACTTCCTGTTATGCCCTCCGTGGTGCAGATGAGGCCACAGATCCAAAGAGATTCCCACCTTGCCTGGAGTTGGGCAACTAGTGTTCGTTGCCTAAGAAAAGAAATAACAAGCACTATTCACAATAGCCAAGACATGGAAACAACCCAAATGTCCATCGACAGATGATTGGATTCGGAAGAAGTGGTATATATACACAATGGAATACTACTCAGCCATAAAAAAGAATGACATAATGCCATTTGCAGCAACATGGATGGAGCTAGAGAATCTCATACTGAGTGAAATGAGCCAGAGAGACAAAGACAAATACGATATGATATCACTCGTAACTGGAATCTAATATCCAGCACAAATGAACATCTCCTTAGAAAAGAAACTCATGGACTTGGAGAAGAGACTTGTGGCTGCCTGATGGGAGGGGGAGGGAGTGGGAGGGATCGGGAGCTTGGGCTTATCAGACACAACTTAGAATAGATTTACAAGGAGATCCTGCTGAATAGCATTGAGAACTTTGTCTAGATACTCACGTTGCAACAGAAGAAAGGCTGGGGGAAAAATGTAATTGTAATGTATACATGTAAGGATAACCTGACCCCCTTGCTGTACAGTGGGAAAATAAAAAAAAAAAAAAAAAGAAAAGAAATAACAAAAATAATGCAGAGCTTGGATTTAGGAAAAGTGTTCTGTTGGTATTGGAATGTAAACTGAAACCTATTAAAAACTTTAAACACTGTGTAGAAAAACCATCTTTGACCTTGAACAAGTGAAACTTCCTTTACACCTGAGAAGCAAATCCAAGACAGTAATTAAAGTAGAAAGGGTCTTGGTGTGTGGCTTATGACTCTTCTGGAATTCGTTAGGGGTCCCAGATGTTGAGATTCCTCCTTGTAATTCCCCCGGTGGTTAAGCCGTCCCTCTCCTCCGCTCACTGGCTGCTTCCTGCAAACACATCTGCTTTTCTGTTTCAGTCACTTGGGCTGGGCTTGGGTTTGAGAGCAGAATGCTCAGAGATACCTTCCTTTAAGTTCAGCCAGTCTTAATTGCCTCTTCCTTAGTTCCCTTGGCTCCGGGCCCAGTTACATTCTAGAACCAAGGATCTCCCACACGTAGAACATGCCAAGTCTTACCAGTCTGATGGAATTCATGGCGGCCTCCCCTGCCACCCACTCAACCTGGATGGCACGGGCAGAAGTATTCTTGGCCAGTGAGGGGAGCGTCAGCAGTGAAATCCACCCCAAGAAAGAGGCAAATGTCACTCTGGCACCATAATGTCAGGGGTTTTATTTCAAACTTATATTAGTGGAAGAACATGAGTTCGTCTCCAAAAACTAGAGTGTTGCTTTTTTTTTTCTGATCAGTCTCTCCAGTTATTCTTAAATGTTATTGATCTTCTCAAAGAAGGAAGAAAAAAGGGAGGGAGGGAAGGGAGGCAAGAAAGGAGGGAGGGAGAGAGAGAGAAGGCGGGAGGCTGTTTCAGTGACTGACCTGGCAGAGCCCTTGCTTCAACTTAATTTCATCCCAACTGGTGTCAATTTTTAACTTTAAGCACCTCCTCCCCTAGGGTTTCCCCAAGTATTGCTCGTTGTGCACGTAACAGAGATGAGCCCTGCTATCTTTGAATATGGTTTGTATGCGGTCTGCCTGCAGGTCTGCAGTGATTTACATCTGCCTGGAAACACGTCTCAGGCCACTTGGAGATGAGTTATAAGTTAAAGCTTGTTTTGCTACTGTGGTTGTTTCTGGTTTTGATGACTTCCTTCCTTCTTCCTACCCATCTATCTCTCCTCTCCCAGAAACAAAGACGGGCTGGTGGGTGGAAAGGGGAAGCCCCAGACTTCTGGAGATGACAACTTTGCCCCGGCCCTGGTTGTGGCACCAAGTTCCCCCTTCACCTCCTCTTGGCTTTAGAAGCCTAGAAGTTACAACTCCCCTGCCAAACTTCTGGTCCTTCTACCGTGCCTTCCACAGCCCCAAAGGGTGAGTCCGAGCTTCAATTACTGTGTTACAATTATGCTGTATCATGCATAACTTTAGGCTTTCCCCAAACAGTAACTGGCCTACTGTGTCTCTTGTTCCACAGCTCACCAGGAACTCATGCTCTTGGCTAAGCATAGTCTTCTGGAGAGGGCCTGGTGAACACATTGATGCTTGAATTTATGCACATTTATGCATGTTAATGTTTTACCCCTTCTAGGGATGTTTGCAGTGAAGAGAGATCACCGAAATGGATGCCCTTTGCACCTTTTGTCAATTTACAACAGAAATGGAAGGATCTCTGCAATTAGCTGCCGTTTTCATATATTTGATAGAATTCTGGATTAGACTGTGATTCCCAAATCAAATTATAGTACATAGCAGCAAACTATCTATTGCCTCTATTCAAAGACCCAAGAGTGAGAAAAATAGTTCATGGAATGAGTTGGAGAGAGAATTTGAGGGGAAAACTCTGCCTTGGAGGAGAAGTGGGTATGAGACCACTATACTGACTGAATCCCTCAAAATACTAGGATTCTCGCTCCTACATCCTTAACTCAAAGGAAAAAAACCCTAATGGCAAAAAAGACATCGTTGACACGCTGGTGGAGGGATGTGTCATATGCAGGCCCTCCCCAGGCCCTTGTAGAAGACCAGGTAAAGAGCTCAGTGGAAACAAACCTGACCAGTATCCATGAGGTTCAATCCCTAGCCCCGCTCAGTGGGTTAAGGAGCTAGCATTGCTGTGGCTGTGGCGTAGGCCAGCAACTGTATCTCCAATTCAAGCCCTAGCCTGGAAACTTTCATATGCTGCTCGTGCAGCCCTGAAAAAAAAAAAAAAAAGAAAGACCAGATGAGTAACTGCCTGGTACACCCACACGTGAAGCTGTACTGGGTGGAACATCAGATTGGGCAGGTTCACAGTCTGTGGGTCCTCTGCAGGGTTGGAATTCCCACTGCCAGGACCTTCAGGGCTGTGAGGTAAGCTGCACAGTTGCTGTGGGCCACGGAATTTCCAAACATGGGGCATGTGCCAAGTGTGACAAAACACTGTGGCCTTTGAGGGCTAATTTTTTTTTTTTTTCTTTTTAGGCATGAGGCATATGGAATTTCCCAGGCTAGGAGTTGAATCAGACCTACAGCTGCCAGCCTATACCACAGCCACAGCAACACCAGACACGAGAGGCACATCCTCATGGATACAAGTTAGATTTGTTTCCGCTGCGCCATAACGGAAACTCCCTCTGTGGCTAAATTTTGACCCTCTCTAAACATCAGTCCCTTAACTGTGAAACGAGAAGTGTGAGTCTATATTATCATGAATATAGTGCTCAGCAGAGTGGCACATAGCAGGTGTCCAAGAAATCTTGGCTGCTAATATTTCTTATCAATTCAGCATTATTTGGAAACGAAATTTCAGGTGCAAGTGGTTTGCCTGATCTTTGTTCACCTAGCATTTGTATTCCTTAAGAACAAGCATTTTATTGAGTTTATTGGCACTTTTCCACTTGAAATACAGCATTGTTCCAAGTCATCTGGGAGAAGGCCAGGCTCTCCCAGGCCCACCTCATCATGTGGTTGCTTCTGACTTAGGCACCAATCTCTGGTCCCATCTGTGGCTGGAGAGGCAAGTTTGTGTCACATCACTCATAGGACATTGCCATGACAGCTGATGGAGCAAGTTCTGGCCCTGCTCCTTGGAGGACTGACAGAGGAAAGAGTAGGCTTGTGCAGCACTAAGACACTTGAGGGAACTGAAAAGATCCACACGACTAAAAAGCACTGTTCTGGAGTTCCCGTCGTGGCTAAGTGGTGCTGAGATTGCGGGTTCCATCCCTGGCCTCGCTCAGTGGGTTAAGGATCCAGCGTTGCCATGAGCTATGGTGTAGGTTGAGGACATGGGTCAGATCCTGGATTGCTGCGGCTGTGGTGTAGGCTGGTGGCTATAGCTCTGATTGGACCCCTGGCCTGGGAACCTCTACAGGCCTTGGGTGCAGCCCTAGAAAATGCAAAAAGACAAAAAAAAATTAAAATAAAATAAAATAAAATAAAAAGCACTGTTCTTAACCTGGAGAAGCCTACAGTTTAGTTGGAAAAACATGAGCCAACCAGAAAATACTTTTCCTTCTTTTCTTCCTTCAATAAACATTTATTTAGTGTCTACTGAGTGTCAGTTTTTGTGCTGTATTTCTGGATATGAGTAGAACCTAGGCGTGATTCTCATTTCTGCCCTTGAAGAATTTGCATTCTCCTCTAGCCAAGGAGACAGACACATTCAAAATAAAAGAAAGTGCTAAGTGCTCTTGTAGGGCAGACTGGAGGCCAAGGGAGAGAGCCCAGCCTAGACAGGAAGGATTTAAATATCTAGGGCAAAGATGAAGCTGAGTCTTAAAGGAGAAGAAGAATCTGTCCAGAAAAGTGGCAATGGCAGGAAAAGCGATTATTCCAGAAATTGAGAAACAGCAGTACTAGGCAGAATATAATCACATCCTTAACACAAATATGTGGTATGTCCCTTCAAGATCTATAGGAAGGGGTGAAAAAGGGTGAAATCTGGGAGGGCTGGAGTGGCTAATGGGAGTTTTCTGGAAGACATAAAGCCTGAGCTGACCTGAAAACACTGTTTGGAGAGGAGGGAGATGAAGGTAAGTTCAACATGCCACCTTACGGAGTTCCCATCGTGGCGCAGTGATTAACAAATCCGACTAGGAACCATGAGGTTGCGGGTTCAGTCCCTGGCCTTGCTCAGTGGGTTAAAGATCTGGCGTTGCCATGAGCTGCGGTGTAGGTCAAAGATGCAGCTCAGATCCTGCGTTGCTGTGGCTCTGGTGTAGGCCAGTGGCTACAGCTCTGATTCAACCTCTAGCCTGGGAACCTCCATATGCCGTGGGAAGTGGCCCTAGAAAAGGCAAAAAGACAAAAAAAAAAAAAAGCCACCCTAGGAGTTGTCCAGCACACCATGAGAAGGTTCAAGAGTCATCATCACACCCCTCAGGATGGCTATAGTCAGATGGACAATGACAAGTGTTGGAGAGGATCTGCAGAGATGGGAACCTTCTTGTACCCTGGTGGTGGGAATGTAAAATGGTGCAACCACTTTGGAAAAGAGTTCAGTGGTTCCTCACTAAGTTAAACACAGAGTTTTCTTACGACCTAGTAACTCCACTCCTACATGTGTACCCAAGAATACTGAATACATCAAAGCTTGTACACCAATGTTCATAGCAGCTTTGTTCATAATAACCAAAAGGTGAAACAACCTAACTGTCCACAGCTAAGCAAAACGTGGTATATGCAAACAATGGGATGCTATTCAGCCATAAAAGGAATGATTCATGCTACCACCAGGTGCCTGGACCTTGAAAATAATATGCTGAGTGAAAGAAACCAGACACAAAAGGCCAAGTTGCTGTATGCTTCCCTTATATGAAATAACTCCATTAAGTCTGAATAAGCATTTGTCCAGAATAGGCAAATGCTTAGAGACAGAAAGTGGACAAGTGGTTGCCAAGGCCTGGGGGGAGGAGGGAGTGGGAGTGACTAGTTAATGGCTATGGGGTTTCCTTTTGGAGTGAATAAAATGCTGTGGAATTGGATACTGATGATGGTTGCACAACTTTGTGAATATCCAAGCTGGTCCTCCATGACAAGGGCTTAGATGCTCTGAGCTAGGTCATGGGCTCACCCATCTGGCTCCCTGCTGTATCCCCATTGCCTGCTGTTGGGGTTCAGGGAGTCTAATTGACAACACCTGTTCCTGCAGGAACCTAGAAGCAATTAAGAGAGCCAGACATACTGTCACAGGCAATCTGAGATCAAAATAATGTTGCTTTTACTGCAAGTTGATTCTGCAGAGCGTGGTTCATATTGATAAGTAAGCTGCCTTCAAGACAGGGAATCCTAGCATTAGACTGAGCCACCCTGGACAGACACAGACCTCCCTTTGAGAGGCTGTACCCACCCCCTTACATGTGCGATGAGGCAGAAAGAGAGGGTGCCTGCCTTCCCTGGGAGGAGAGGCTGAGGTGCTGGAGAGGCTAGAACGGTACCTTATAGCCTCCAGAACACCCTCCATGCAGACAGAGCTCCCGCAGAGTCGGGAATCGGCTTCCCTAACATTCAGCACAGGGTGGCCGCTCAATATTTGGTTGCATAATTTAAACAAGTCAGCAGACGTCTGTTAGTTCTGCGCAGTCCTGAATATCCCCCCACCCCATACCCAGTGGGACTGTTGCACATGCTCTCCCTTTCCCAACCCCAGCCAGGGCCCTTCTCGGGGACAACTCTGGTCCCTAGGAGAGGGTGCTTCCTTCCTTCTGAGATCACAAACACCAGAGAGCCTGTGAGCCTGCAAGTCCTGTGAGCTGTCACCACCGCCCTGGAGAAAGTATGCTGGAGTCTGAAGCAGCAGAGCCAGAGCCCAGAGCAGGAGGCCTGGGATCCGCTGCCCGGATGTTAGGACTGACAGCATGTTAGTTCTAAACAGGACGTGGGCTAGTTAGACGTAGATGTCTTTCCCTTGCAACTGGAAAAAGTCTCTGGTAACACAAAGTGAAACCATTATTATCTTCATTGTACAGAAGCAGAAACTGAGGTTTCACAGTTTTAGGAAAGGTATCTAAATGTTTTTGCCTTCTAAATGTTTTGTGTAAAACCTAAGGTTCTTGGAGTTCCCGCTGTGGTGCAACAGGATCAGCAGCATCTCTGGAACACTGGGACGCAGGTTCAATCCCTGTCCTGACACAGTGGGTTAAAGATCTGGTGTTGCTGCAGATGCAGCATTAGGTCTACAGCTTCTGCTGGGATCTGATCTCTGGCCCAGGAACTCCATGGGCCACAGGGTGGCCAAAAAAGAAAACAAAAACCCTAAGGTTCTTAGTGAATTGGTCTATTAGGAAAATTAAGTAAAAATCATCCACTGGGGCCTGATACAGACTAAGTTAGGGGTTCAGTTAGGGTTGGTTATTCCCACTATTATCCAGTGCTTAAGAGACATCCTACAGTCAAACAGCAATTCAGGGGCAAAGCCAGGATCTGGCTCCAAGCCCAGCTGCTAAAGTTCAGCTAGATGACATGGTGTGAGAAGGAGAGGAAGAGAAATCAGATGGGAAAGATCGGCTCGGATCAGCCCTTGAGGGCCTTGAGGGCTGTGCCAAAGGATACAGGTTTCTCTCTGCCCATAATCAAAAGCCTTAGACGTAATCTGGCAGATGCGTGGAGAGACAAGAGGAGGTAAGACCAGGGGAAGCCACTTGTTTGGAGTTCTCCTGACAGTGTGGTGATGTGGAAATGAAGATGTGAACAGAGAGGCCTCGGGGAGAAAGACAAAGATGATGATTCGAGGCATAATGCCCGTGAGTTTGTACACCTGGTGATTAGGATTTGGATATAGTCCTCTGACTGGGGACAGAGACTAAGTTTCACTCCCACGCTGTAGGAACTACTGTGCTACAAACAAATCCTCAACTTACAGTTCAGACATCACTCTGTAATTTCCAGAAATGAAGCAGCTCTGGGGCAGACGATCTGTTTCTAATGAGCCGCCTTCCCACCTCTTGCGTAAGAATGTAGAGCGGACCCGTAAGGCCTCTTCTGATACCAGCTCTTTAGACTCAGTGGCTCCTGAACCCGAAGACTCTCAAGAACGAAAGAAAGATTCTAAACCCTAGACATCCCAGGCAGCTTTGACCACTGAAACCCACAGCCAACAAGAGTGCTGTGGCTGGAAACCCTGGCTGCCAGTTGCTGTAGATTCCATTTGTGATAGAAAAGATCAGGAGGGCTCTGGCCTCTGCTGCTTCCTGCCAGCAGTGCCTGAGGGAGAAAGTCAGTATTTCAAGCACTCACTTAGCTTCACGACAGAGCCCTAGCAGCTCTTTCTTCAGCTTCTAAAGGACCAAGAATCTCTTTTGGGAAATGGAGGCTGCAGAATTGTGCAGCTGTTTAGTGGGAGATGAAGAGGGGGAGAAGGAGAAGAAGGAAGCATCCAACCATCCTGCCTTTCCCGCCTGTGGAGAGAATGGTGATGCCTCCCCCCGGAAAGGAGGAAAGGGTTGGGAAGCACACATGATAGGTTCCTATTTGGTTTTTGTTTTCTCTTTTTATGGCCGCACTTGTGGCATATGGAGGTTCCCAGGCTAGGTGTCAAACAGGAGCTGCAGCTGCCAGCCTATGCCAGAGCCACAGCAACGCCAGGTCCAAGCCACATCTGTGACCTACACCACAGCTCACGGCAACGCTGGATCCTTAACCCATTGAGCAAGGCCAGGGGTCGAACCTGCCACCTCATGGTTCCTAGCTGGATGCATTAACCACTGAGCCATGACAGGAACTCCCTAAATCTTTTTAATTATAATTTTTTTTTCTCTCACATAGTTACAAACATCCAACTGAAGACATCTATTTCCTTGCTGACACAGAATTTAAACATCATCCAACTTACTTAAGTAATTTTAGTTATCTTTAATCTTTAGGAAATATATATGACATCGTTGAAAGGAAGGGCAGTTGCTGTGGCAGGAACTTGTATTTGCAAGAGCTGGGCCAAAGTCCCATTCCATCAGGAGGCTGGGATTATTATTAAATAAGCACATTACCATTTGCTGCTCTGAGTTCTTGCCCTTAAGCTGTAGATAATAATAATATCCACTACACTGCCTTGTTTTAAAAATCAAATGACATCATATAAATGATGGATCTAACCTTCTTCTTTTTTTTTTTGCTTTTTAGGGCCTCACCCACAGCATATGGAAGTTCCCAGGTTAGGGGTCCAATTAGAGCTGCAGCTGCCCACTTACACCACAGGCACAGCAACGCCAGATCTGAGCCGCATCTGCAGCTTATACCACAGCTCATGGCAATGCCAGATCCTTAACCCACTGAACGAGGACAGGGATCGAACCCACATGCTCATAGATACTAGTCAAGTTTGTAACCTGCTGAGCCACAACAGAAACTCCTAAACCTTCTGAAAATGTTCTGGTTTCTATCAATTAGTCAGACTGGTGTAGTAGAGTTCTGAAATCCGAGTTTGAAGTCTGGGGGTTCCTGTCAAGGTTAAGAACCCAACTAGTATCCATGAGGATGTGGGTTTGATCCCTGGCCTCATTCAGTGGGTTAAGGATCCAGCATTGTTCTAAGCTGTGGCATAGGTTGCAAATGCAGCTTGGATCTGGCATTGCTGTGGCTGTGGTGCAGCTGCAGCTCCAATTCAACCCCTAGCCCAGGAACATCTATAAGCTGTAGGTGTGGCCCTAAAAAGCCAAAAAGCCAAAAAAAAAAAAAAAAAGGAGGGGGGAGAGTTTGAGGTCTGAAGTCTGGGTTCTACTAACAGCTTGGCTATAGTCTATCTGGTGAACTTGAACAAATCCCTTTATATCTTTGAGGCTCAAATTTCTCATCTAAAAATGCATACCACTTCTTAACTTTAATACACATGAAAATCAACATTGCTATGTCCTGGGTCTCACCTCCAGAGATTCTAATCTGGTCGTACTGAGATGAGGCCAAGAACCTGTATTTCTAACAAACATCTTGAATGATTCCCATGCAAGTGGGCTGGTGGCCATAACAAATGGAGCATCATTTTATAGACCTTTATTCATTCATTCAATAGGTTTTATTGAACACCTACTCGGTGTTCTAGGAGCTGGTGAAAAAAGAAGGGCCTCCCTCTCTTAGAGTTTACATTCTCGTGGGGGAGACAGCCATAAACACATAAATAAATAGGTAAATAGCACAATACAATGGTACTCATAACCACTGTGTAGAAAGAGAAATGAAGCCTAGGGTGGAGAAGGGTGGGAGAGAGCAGTGGAAACCTCCAGTTCAAAGATGATGGACTCACAAGCATGTGTACACCACAGGGTCCAAACACCACTCAGAAAGTTGTATTAGATACTTGTCCCAGTTCAGCTGCTTCTAGACACCATGAATGGCACCTAAAAGGTGAGGGATGCAGCTGGGTGCCTACTCTTCAGAAAGCTCACCCTGTCATTGGCAAGCAAGCAGCAAACCATTCCAGAAAGTGTGTAATTACGTGCTCCATGGTGTGGTGCTGATTCCAAGTGCAGTGAAAGTTTTCTCAGGATGGGGATAAGCCTGGGCTGAAGTTTCTCAGAAGACATGGTTCTGAGACAGCGCTCAAAAGTCATGTTGAGGAGTTCCCTTCATGGCTCAGTGGTTAACGAATCTGACTAGGAACCATGAGGATGTGGGTTCATTCTCTGGCCTCGCTCCATGGGTTAAGGATCCAGTGTTGCCATGAGCTGTGGTGTAGGTCACAGACGCAGCTCGGATCTGGCATTGCTGTGGCTCTGGCGTAGGCTGGTGGCTACAGCTCCAATTCGACCCCTAGCCTGGGAACATCCACATGCCATGGGTGCAGCCCTAGAAAAGGCAAAAAGACAAAAAAAAAGTCATGTTGATTTGAGAGCAGCAGACCAGTGGGCTTTACCAAGATTTTGAAGTTGTTGATGAGGTTGGCAAAGATGCTCAAACCTAGAGAGTCTGATACCTGCAGCTATCAAAGGAGAAGCACAACCCCAGGGGGGAAACATCGGTATAATGGGACATAATCTACAACATGGCAAGTGCAATTAATGCTGCTATATGTTACAAAGGAAAACTGTTAAGAGAGTAAATCCTAAGAGGCTCATCAAAAGGAAACTTTTTTTCTTTTTTTTTTTTTAATAATTTTTTTATTTTCCCACTGTACAGCAAGGGGGTCAGGTTATCCTTACATGTATACATTACAATTACATTTTTCCCCCAGCCTTTCTTCTGTTGCAACGTGAGTATCTAGACAAAGTTCTCAATGCTACTCAGCAGGATCTCCTTGTAAATCTATTCTAAGTTGTGTCTGATAAGCCCAAGCTCCCGATCCCTCCCACTCCCTCCCCCTCCCATCAGGCAGCCACAAGTCTCTTCTCCAAGTCCATGAGTTTCTTTTCTAAGGAGATGTTCATTTGTGCTGGATATTAGATTCCAGTTACGAGTGATATCATATCGTATTTGTCTTTGTCTCTCTGGCTCATTTCACTCAGTATGAGATTCTCTAGCTCCATCCATGTTGCTGCAAATGGCATTATGTCATTCTTTTTTATGGCTGAGGAGTATTCCATTGTGTATATGTACCACCTCTTCCGAATCCAATCATCTGTCGATGGACATTTGGGTTGTTTCCATGTCTTGGCTATTGTGAATAGTGCTGCAATGAACATGCGGGTGCACGTGTCTCTTTTAAGGAGAGTTTTGTCCGGATAGATGCCCAAGAGTGGGATTGCGGGGTCATATGGAAGTTCTATGGATAGATTTCTAAGGTATCTCCAGACTGTTCTCCATAGTGGCTGTACCAGTTGACATTCCCACCAACAGTGCAGGAGGGTTCCCTTTTCTCCACAGCCCCTCCAGCACTTGTTATTTGTGGATTTATTAATGATGGCCATGCTGACTGGTGTGAGATGATATCTCATGGTAGTTTTGACTTGCATTTCTCTTCTAATCAGCGATGTTGAGCATTTTTCATGTGTTTGTTGGCCATCTGTATATCTTCTTTGGAGAAATGTCTATTCAGGTCTTTTGCCCATTTTTCCATTGATTGATTGGCTTTTTGCTGTTGGGTTGTATAAGTTGTTTATATATTCTAGAGATCAAGCCCTTGTCGGTTGCATCATTTGAAACGGTTTTTCTCCCATTCTGTAAGTTGTCTTTTTGTTTTCTTTTGGGTTTCCTTTGCTGTGCAAAAGCTTTTCAGTTTGATGAGGTCCCATGGGTTTATTTTTGCTCTCATTTCGATTGCTTTGGGAGACTGACCTGAGACAATATTCATGAGGTTGATGTCCGAGAGTGTTCTGCCTATGTTTTCTTCTAGGAGTTTGATGGTGTCCTGTCGTATATTTAAGTCTTTCAGCCATTTGGAGTTTATTTTTGTGCGTGGTGTGAGGGTGTGTTCTAGTTTCATTGCTTTGCATGCAGCTGTCCAGGTTTCCCAGCAGTGCTTGCTGAATAGACTTTCTTTTTCCCATTTGATGTTCTTGCCTCCCTTGTCAAAGATTAATTGACCATAGGTGTCAGGGTTTATTTCCGGATTCTCTATTCTGTTCCACTGGTCTGTCTGTCTGTTTTGATACCGGTACCACACTGTTTTGATGACTGTGGCTTTGTAGTATTTCTTGAAGTCTGGGAGAGTGATGCCTCCTGCTTGGTTTTTGTTTCTCAGGATTGCTTTGGCGATTCTGGGTCTTTTGTTGTTCCATATAAACGTTTGGATTGTTTGTTCTAGTTCTGTGAAAAATGTCATGGGTCATTTGATAGGGATTGCATTGAATCTGTAGATTGCTTTGGGTAGTATGGCCATTTTGACAATATTGATTTTCCCAATCCAGGAACATGGACTATCTTTCCATTTCTTTACATCTTCTTTGATTTCTTTGATTAAAGTTTTATAGTTCTGGGCATATAGGTCCTTTACCTCCTTGGTCAGGTGTATTCCGAGGTATTTGATTTTGTGAGGTGCAATTTTAAAAGGTATCGTATTTTTGTATTCCTTTTCTAATATTTCATTGCTGGTATACAGAAATGCAACTGACTTCTGAATGTTAATCTTATATCCTGCTACTTTGCTGAATTTATGAATCAGTTCAAGGAGTTTTGGGGTTGAGTCCTTAGGGTTTTCTATGTATAGTATCATGTCATCTGCATACAGTGACAGTTTGATCTCTTCTCTTCCTATATGGATGCCTTTTATTTCTTTTGTTTGTCTAATTGCTGTGGCTAGGACTTCCAAAACTATGTTGAAGAGCAGTGGTGAGAGTGGGCATCCCTGTCTTGTTCCAGATTTGAGTGAGAAGGCTTTCAGTTTTTCCCCATTGAGTATTATATTTGCTGTGGGTTTCTCATAAATGGCTTTGATTATATTCGGGAATGTTCCCTCTATACCCACTTTGGCAAGGGTCTTGATCATGAATGGATGTTGGACCTTGTCAAATGCTTTTTCTGCGTCTATTGAGATGATCATATGATTTTTGACTTTTTTTTTGTTAATGTGGTGTATGATGCTGGTTGATTTGCGTATGTTGAACCATCCTTGTGAACCTGGGATGAACCCAACCTGGTCATGGTGTATAATTTTTTTGATATGTTGTTGGATTCGGTTGGCTAAGATTTTGTTGAGAATTTTTGCATCTATATTCATCAAAGATATTGGGCGATAGTTTTCTTTTTTGGTGGTATCTGTCTGGTTTTGGAATGAGGGTGATGGTGGCATCATAGAATGTCTTTGGGAGTATTCCTTCTTCTTCAACCTTTTGAAAGAGTTTAAGGAGGATGGATACCAATTCCTCTTTATATGTTTGATAAAATTCACCTGTGAAGCCATCTGGTCCTGGACTTTTATTTGTAGGGAGTGATTTTATGACCTCTTCAATTTCATTTCTAGTGATCGGTCTGTTCAGTTGGTCTGTTTCTACTTGATTCAGTTTTGGCAGGCTGTAAGATTCTAGAAAATTGTCCATTTCTTCCAGATTGTCAAACTTGTTGCCATATAGTTGTTCATAGTATTCTCTTATGGTTTTTTGTATGTCTGCTGTATCCGTTGTGATTTCTCCTTTTTCATTTATAATTTTGGTTATTTGGGTTCTTTCTCTCCTCTTTTTAGTGAGTCTGGCCAGGGGTTTGTCATTTTTGTTCACCTTTTCAAAGAACCAGCTCTTGGTTTTATTAATTTTTTCTATTGTTTTTTGAGTCTCTATTTTATTGATTTCTTCTTTGATCTTTATAATTTCCTTCCTTCTGCTGACTTTAGGCCTTTTTTGTTCTTCTTTTTCTAATTCATTTAGGTGGAGGGTTAAGTTGTCCATTCGGGATCTTTCTTCTTTTTTGAGAAAGGCCTGTATTGCTATAAATTTCCCTCTGAGCACTGCTTTCGCAGCACCCCATAGATTTTGAGCGGTTGTGTCTTCATTATCATTTGTTTCAAGGTAGTTTTTAATTTCCTTCTTGATTTCCTCATTGACCCATTGGTTTTTTAGTATCATGTTGTTTAGTCTCCATGTAGTAGGTTTTTTGTCATTTCTTTTCTCATGGTTGATTTCTAATTTCATGGCATTGTGGTCAGAGAAGATACTTGAGATAATTTCTATGCTCCTAAATTGAGATTAGCTTTGTGTCCCAATATGTAGTCATTTCTTGAGAATGTTCCATGAGCATTTGAGAAGAATGTGTATTCTGCTTTTTTTGGATGTAGTGTCCTGAAGAGATCAATTAAGTCTAACTTTTCTATTGTTTCCTTTAGGATCTCTGTTGCTTTATTGGTTTTCTGTCTAGAGGATCTGTCCATTGATGTGAGGGGGGTATTAAGGTCTCCTACTATGATTGTATTTTCATCAATATCTCCCTTTATGTCTGTTAATATTTGTTGTATGTATCTGGGTGCTCCTGTATTTGGGGCATATATGTTGACGATAGTAACATCCTCTCCTTGGATGGATCCCTTAATCATTAAGTAGTGTCCTTCTTTGTCTTTCTTTATGTCTTTTGTTTTAAAGTCTATTTTGTCTGATATGAGCGTTGCGACTCCTGCTTTTCTGTCATGTCTATTGGCGTGAAATATTTTTCCCCACCCTTTCACTCTCAATCTATATGTATCTTTTGTCCTAAGGAGAGTTTCTTGTAGGCAGCATATTGAAGGTTTTTGCCTTTTTATCCACTCAGCCACTCTGTGTCTTTTGATTGGGGCATTCAGTCCATTGACATTTAAGGTGATAATTGATAGATGATTATTTATTGCCATTTGAACCTCGTGTTCCAGTTGATTCTATGGTTCTCCATTCTTCCTTTTTTTTTTTTTTTGGTTGGATGGTCTCCTGTTATTATCTGCTTGAGTGTATTTTTTTTCCATTTTTTGCAAATGCAATATTTGCTTTTGGCTTGTGGTTGCCCTGTTTTTTAAGTATGCTAACCCCTTCCCATAATTGTGTTTTAGCCTGATGGTCCTGTAAGTTCAAACACTTCATTACCATATTAAAATTAAGAAGAGAAACATATAAACAAACAAACAAAAAGGGTTATTTACTTCCTAACATCCCTTGCCCACATTTTATGGTTTTGATGACTCTTTTTTATTTTTTTCTTTTTAATTTTATTTTGTTTGAAGCATGTTCATGATTAAATCTGTATGCTGGCTTATTTGAGTGACTACTCTCTGATTGCGGTTTCCTCAGTCCTAGTTCTTCCTCTTCTTCTTTTTTTCTTTCTTTTCTTTTTTCTTCCCTTTCCTTCCTTTTTGGTTCAGAGAAGCCCTTTCAGTATTTCTTTTAGCCTGGGTTTTGTGTTGCTGTATTCTTTTAGTTTTTGTTTGTTGGAAAAAATTTTTATTTCCCCTTCTATTTTAAATGATAGTCTTGCTGGATAGAGTATTCTAGGTTGCATATTTTTTCTTTTAGCACTTTAAAAGTCCCTCCTGGCCTGTAGTGTTTCTGTAGAGAAATCAGCAGGTAACCTTATGGGGGTTCCCTTGTAGGTAACATTCTGCTTTTCTCTTGCTGCCTTTAGGATCCTCTCTTTATAACTAACTTTTGCCATTTTTATTATGATGTGTCTTGGTGTGGGTCTGTTTGGGTTCAGTTTGTTTGGGGCCCTCTGTGCTTCTTGTAGCTTGAACCCAGTATCCTTTAGATTTGGGAAGTTTCCAGCGATAATTTCTTCAAATATATTTTCCATCCCCTTATCTTTTTCTACTCCTTCTGGAATTCCTATTATGCGTAGATTGGCCCGCTTTATATTATCCCATAGGTCTCTTATATTGCTTTCCAGTTTTTTGATTCGGTTTTCTGTCTGTTGACCGGATTGATTGATTTCCATTATTCTATCTTCCATATCACTGATTCATTCTTCTGCATTATTCATTCTGGTTTTTACTGCCCTTAGTTCAGTTTGCATCTCTGCAAATGAATGTTCTAGTTTTTCTTGGCTCCTCCTTATATTTTCTCATTCCTTTCTGAGGGTATCCGCATTACTGTTCATATCTTCTCTTAATTCCTTCAGTATTTTCACTATTTCTCTTTTGAACTCCAGGTCTGTCTGACTGCAGAGATCTGTTTCATTGTTGACTGTTTTAGGTGAGTTCTCCTGTTGGTTTGACTGGGGGTGGTTTCTCAGCTTCTTCATCTTGCTTGCTGTTTTCTTTCTCCTGAGGGAGTTGTACTCTCCGTGATCGGCCAGTGTTTGCCTTGTCACTGCCGTGGACTATTTCCTGAGGGCTGGCATTGTTGGTCAATCTTTTTTGAGGCAGTGTGGCTTTTCTGGAGTGTTGATGGGGCTAACAGTGTTTCTTTGAAGCAAAGGAGGACTTCCTGAGGGCAGACAGGACTGGGAGGTCCACACCACGATGGTAGCAGATTTCACTTGGTCATGCAGAGCTTGCTCTGGTGTTTTTAGGCTGTGGGGTTCTTGCAGGGGGTTGGTGGTGTTGGGCAGCTGTTCCTCAGGAGTGCAGCATCCCCTGGGGCCTGGAGCAGCTATCTGGGTCACTGAGAACCTAAGAGGCTCTTCCCTAGGGCAGCCCAATTCAGAAGGACAGCCTGAGAATGTAGGCAGATCTTTTCACAGTCTGGCCAAGCTTGTTGCAGCTTTTCTGGGCTGCAGGGTCTCTTCCAGGGGGCTGGTGGTGCTGAGCAGCTATTCCGCAGAAGTGGGGCACTCCCTGGGGGCTTGGGCGGGTAGCAGGGCCACTGGAAACCCAAGAGGCTCCTCCCCGGGGCAGCCTGACTCAGAAAAACCGTCTGATATCTTTTCCCGACTTGGCCAGGCTTGTTGCAGCTTTTCTGGGCTGCAGGGGGTCCTGCCTGGAGCTGGCAGTCCTATGCAGCTGATCCACTAGGGCACCCCTTGGGGGCTTGGGCAGGTCGCAGGGCCGTTGGAGCCCCAAGAGGCTCCTCCCCGGGGTAGCCTGACTCAGAAAAACGGTCCGAGAATTAGGCAGATCTATTCATGGCCTGGCTAGGCTTGTTCTAGCTTTTCTGGGCTGCAGGCCTTTTCTCGGGGGCTGGTGGTGTTTGGTGCTGCTCTGCGGAAGTGTAGCTCCTCCAAAGGGCAAGCAGGCCTGTGCAGGGACAGCCCCTGCGGTGGTAGGCTTCAGGCAATTGTTGAGGCCAGCCCTCCTGGATGGCAGGCAGCCCCAGGTTCGGCGAGAGCGTAGGGAGTGGTGGGGATGGGGGGAGGGGATGCACTGGGAAGCACAGATTTCAGCTAGCTAGCGGGCCTGTAAGCTTGCTGTGGCGTGGGGGGTATTCTATGGGGACCCACCCCTTCTTCTCTCCCCTCCCCAGCATGGGTGCAGACCAGGCTCTTCTCCCAGGTTCCCTCTGATGCGGCTTTCCACTTCCCCACCCCTAGAGTATTGCTCCCTTCCTCTGCGACAGCTTTGTTTTCTAGTCTCCCAGGCAGTCTCTGTCCCGTCAAATGGTTTCTAGACCTCCTAAGCAGTTTCCGCTCCGCCCCACCCCCCAGCCCATTCTCAGGGTCTAACCTCTGGAGCCGAGGATTCGGTGCCCAGCCCCCACCCAGGCGTCTCAATTTTTGGTGACTGTGCCGGTAGTTCAGATGGTCCGTTCGGTTCTTGATCAGCTTTTCCGTACTCCAACTTACTGCTACACTCTTCTCTGCATCTGGAGATTCCTCTGGTTCGTTTGATCTTTCCCCCATGTAGGTGACTTTCCAGGGTGCGGGATCCCTTTCTCCTCCGCAGTTCCCTTTTGGGAGCGCCCGTCCCGCTCGAATTCACCTTCTCTCACTCTCCTCTTTTCTCCTGTTCTGCCCAGTAATGTCACAAACTTCTTGCCGTTATTGGAGTTTAGGTTCCTCTGCCAGCGATTGGTTGCTGTTCTGTGCGAGTCATTTATTCTGTAGATGTGCTTTTTTTGTTGTGTTTGTGGGAGAGGGCGAGCGTGTCCCCCTACTCCTCCGCCATCTTGTCCTCTCTCCCATTTTTTTCTTTAATCGTGTAACTAAAAGAGATGATGAATAGTCACTAAATTTATTGTGGTAACCATTTCATGATGTATGTTAAGTCAGATCATTTTGCTGTTCGCCTTAAACTTCTCCAGTGCTGTATGTCAGTTATTTCTCAATAAACCTGGAAGAAAATCATTTTAATAAATAAATAAAATTTTAAAAGGAAAAGAACAACCTTGGAGGAAAAGCAGAGGACCTAAGTTCTCGCCTTGCCTTGGCCACCTTCTAACTTCAGGGCCTCAGGTATATCATTTACTCTCTCTGAGCTTTAATTGCTTCACTCATAAAAAAGGATAATACTATATGTCAACCTCTGCCACGGGCATAGGGTAAGGGAAGAAAGGAGTTAATAGCTTGGAACACTGTTCAGATGATACAGACTAATAGGAAGGTTATTATTGAGTATGATCTTTAGGATTTTGTAGCTCACATTTGGAAACATCTCCATGGAGAGTCTTGAAGCTATGAGCACCCTGTGGGCACCTTACCTTTAAACCTGTCAGAATTCATAACAACCACAACAAAGAGAACCTGTTAGAGTTCGTAGATACTAAAACCCAGTTTTTGCAGTTTTATTTGGCACGATACAGATTTAACATTCACTGCCAACTTAAATCCCTGTATCTCCTGAGCAGCCCCTGACTTGCTGCTGGAGTGGCCTAGGCACCCAGGAGAACAGAGACCCAAGATGCCTGCTCTGACTTAAGCTACATAAAAATGGAAGATTGGCACACTTTCAAACCAACCTTTCTCAGGGTTTGAGCCCAAGGTCAAATCTGCAATTTGTAATCAGCCCAAAGGCTCTGTGTCTCCAGTGGGAACATGAGCAGCAAGGGGAGTGGAGGGCCACGCACACCAGCTCTCCCTTGAGTTATCAGCTTTGGTTCGTGGAAAGGAACTTTAAATTTCATCGTCACAGTAAGTAAACATGCTTGACTTGGTATGCCTGGTCTCACAAGTCGGTGTCTAAAAAGGAAATTACAATCCTTTTTTTGGTGTCTTTTTGCCTTTTCTAGGGCCGCTCCTGCTTCTGCGGCATATGGAGGTTCCCAGGCTAGGGGTCTAATTAGAGCTGTAGCCGCCGGCCTACACCAGAGCCACAGCAATGCGGGATCTAAGCAGCATCTGCAACCTACACCACAGCTCACAGCAACGCCGGATCCTTAACCCACTGAGCAAAGCCAGGGATAAGACCCACAACCTCAGGATTCCTTGTTGGATTCGTTAACCACTGAGCCACGATGGGAACTCCCACAGTCTTCTTTTAATACTAGAATTATAATGTCGGGAGCTCACACCAGGCAGTTCACTGGAGTTTCCAGGAGTTCCCGAGGGCACCGCCTCACATACCCTAGGACACATCACTTTGCTTTTGCTGCCCTTTCCCACCTCAAGGCGCTGCCATGAAGGAGACTTTGATCTCTATAATTCTGGGAAATATCTGTCCCATTGGGCGTAGCTATCCTGAGCTGGTGGCCACCACTGCCACCTGCACTCAGCTTCATGGAAAGGACAGGGTGCTCTCATCCTCCATGGCTCAGCTGACAGTGTGCTGACCATGACCCAGACATCGCTAGAGCCTCAGGGATAACTGACAGACCACCCAGACAGACGGTGCCTGCACTGGAAGGGTGAAGCCTCAGCCCCATAGGCTTGGTCACCCTCCCAATCACCATTCTGCCCTCAACAGGCTTCCCTGGGCCCAGGGTGCCATCCCACCACTCCCGCCCACAGCCCACTAATGAGGACCTTCACTTGGCTCCACATCTTGGAATTAAGGCCAAATCAGCCCCAGAGGGAAAAAATCCTACTTTCCCCACTCCCAGTGTCCTCTTTTTTTTCCTATTCCAAGATTAAGTTCTTTTTAGGATGACTAACAGTAGGAACATCCATTGGTTCAGAAGAAAACGTCCATGCCCACCCACAGGGTCTGCTCACCAGTCAATAGGGTAATTAATGGTCCATTTCACAAAGTCTGGGCCATTCCATTTCTGGTGCCATCAAGAGTCAGTCCAAGAGGACAAATGTTGTATGATTCCACACGAGGGACTTGAGTGGTCAAATTCCTAGAGATGGAGAGAGGAACCAGGGCTGACAGGAGCTGGGGGATGGGGAGAGGTATTAAGATGCAATGGACACAAGAGTTCACCTATAGAGAATAAAGAAATTTCTGAGACAGTAGGTATGGTTGCACAATGATGTGAATATACTTAATGCCACACTGAAAAATGGTTAAAATGGTAATTTTTGTGTTATGTGTATTGTATCACAATTTTTAAAAAAACAATGAATCAGCTGAGGTTGCACTGTGCCAGTCTGGGCCAGTTTTGGGGTCACCATTTCCCTCCACTGTGAGGTGACTCGGAGACCAGGCCCTTGGGCAGAGCCCAGCTGTCCTGTGAGCACGCTTGGAATGAAAGGCATACAACCATTTCCCAAGAATAACAATTTTTTCCTGCTCAGGCTAAGTCCACATCTGAGGAGAAAAAAAAATGTCTTCTAAGTCTGCAGAGTTCAGTTGGCTGGTACCAACAGCTGTCCTCAGGACATGGGTCCTTCTGAGGATGCTGAGCGTGTGCTGGCTTCACACATCTGTGACCTAAAGGCCCCTTGGCTTGATTATCTCAAAACAAAAACGTCTCTCCAGGGTGTGTACAGAAGCAGAAAACCACTGGCAAGGAGCAAGACAGCTAGGTACTACCAGCACCTGCTCACTTGGGACGGGGGCGGGGCGGGGGGTGGAGTTGGGGCTGCGCACTTTCAGAATCTGCATGGATTCCACGGAGCAAATGTGAATTCCAAGACATTTAAGTCTTCCCTCTGGCTACCTCCTCCTTCTCTTTTGGATTATTTGTTCTCTGGCTTTCAGCCCTCGGGAGCGTTTGAGTGGAAAGATTCGGGAAGCCTGATCCGGGGTCAACTTTGGCTGGAACTGCCTGTTTGGGGAAAGTCCCAGGTTGAAGCCCTCCTGGCTGGAGGCCTCACCCAGAAACTGGGGAAATACACACTGTGCAACAGTTTAACACATAGGCACCTTGATTATAGGGAGTCTAAAGTCAGTTTACATAAGAGGCAGCACAAAGAACCAGTGAAACCTATAGGGTGAATCCCCAGCATGGTCTGTAAGTCCTCCTTTGACTGAAGAGTGCTCAGTACACCCCCATAGGGCTGGCAACGCAGGCTTCAGTGGGCTCCAGAAGTCAACATGCTCCCCTAGGTAACGAGACTTCTAAGACCCTCTTTATAAATTACCCTACACTGCCCATCAACAGGTTCTGTTAGGATTTTCTAAAGCAAGAAAAAATACTTAAATGCCCATCAAACCTGAACTTAAGTTGATGGATTTTGTTTATTACTATTACAGAGACTGTCTGCTGCCCCAACTTTGGGAGAAGTTTTTGTAAGGAAATGACCTGCTACTCTGCTTGGCTGCCCAGCCTCTGATCATTTAGATTTCAGAGTCCCCTCTCCCCCTTATTGAGGCAAAGCTTGCCTTCCATGACAAAGGAAGAAAAGACCAGAGACTCACCTCCCCAAACTCCCTTTAAGGCCAGGCAAGGACCCAGTCTCTACCCATCAGAGGTACTGCTTATGAGGGTGCAGGCACGAGGCAGCATCCGTATTGGCACTGGGTGGTGGGAGCTGCACGGGCTCTAGAAGCCCCAGCCAGCCGGCACACCAGTACCTCCCCAGTCCTACCCATGGCATCAGAGGTTCCAGGTGTGATTCTGACAGTTGTTCCTGGCTGTGTGGGCTCCAAGTCTAATTCTCCAGCCTTCCTGGCAATTCTATCAACTACCCAACATCCTTTCTCAGAAAGTCCCTTTTTACTAAAATAACCTGGAGTCACTTTCTATTGCTTAAAACTAAAATTCCCAAATGATGTATTCTTGCATAATACAGAGTGCCGTGTATGTGAGAATCTTTATTTTAGATTAAACCCTCATTTTCCAACAAAACATACTAGGGTACTTTGAAAGTGATACTCATTTCTCTAAAAACATTAGTAGTAAGTCTACACTTCCTGAGGCACCAGACTTTATGGAGGAGAAGAGAGGAGAGGCAGAGGCACGGACAAACCATAAAGAATCCTAGTACACAAAGCATTTCCTAGTGGTCTGAGGAATCAGTGTCCCTGACTAGAGGACACGTAAAAACAGAGTGCTAGACAGGAGGAAGAGTCCAGGCCATGCAGGGGCCCAGAGGGCAGCTCCTGGTTCTCTCTCTTCCTCACTCCTCCATCCCCTTCCAGGCTTCCCAGGACAGCACATCACCTAACATCAGTCTAAACAGAGCAGTGGGGCCCTTGCTGGCCCCTGCAGGCGTTTGTGGGAACCAGACAGAGAGCAAGGTGAGCAAGGCATAGGACTTGCATTCAAAACCTCTGGCCCCAAACAGGGCTGTTTCAGGTGTGAGCTGGAGGTCTCGTGGGGCTTCAGTTTCCTCAGTTGTAATGGGCCAGGCGGGGGGGTGCGGCAGAGGTGGGGGGAGTTAAATCAGGGTTTCTCAAATCCTAGGGCAGGAACTGGTTTTGGACTGGAAGGAAGTTTCCATTTTTCACAGGTCCGTGAAAACACACCTTCCAAAAATATGATGAATTTTTCATAAAGTTAATTTATTTCTATCAAAACAGCTTTATTTTCTTATAATACACTTTAGATGTGACATCATGAGGGTGATAGTGAATAATAGGTGTTTTTAATGACTTTATCTGAGTAAATGAAAAGTTGGCAACTTTATATAGGTCTTCCAAGTCCTTTTTAGGAATTTCATCAGTCTGTGAAACCCAAGAATCTAGGAACTGTTAGGTTTTTTTGTTTCGTTTTGTTTTTTTGTCTTTTTGTCTTTTTAGGGCAGCACCCGCAGTATATGGAGGTTCCCAGGCCAGGGGTCTAATCAGAGCTACACCTGACGGCCTACACCACAGCCACAGCCACACCAGATCTGAGCCGCGTCTGCAACCTACACCACAGCTCATGGCAACACCAGATGCTTAACCCACTGAGTGAGGCCAGGGATCTAACCCACAACCTCATGGTTCCTAGTCGGATTCATTTCCACTGTGCCATGACGGGAACTCCTAGAAACTGTTAGGTTAACTAAACTCTAAGTTCCCTTTTACTCTAAACTTTTTTGTGTCTATAGATTTGACTTAGTGAAATATCTGGAGAGTAAATAGTTGAGAGACAAATTTTAACATTAAAAACTGAGCGTAATACTGAATAATATATTCTTATGACATTGACTGAACTTAATTTTTTTTCTGTGATCACACATTCAAATATGACCTTTATTAGGTTGATATTTAACTCACATGTTTCATATTCTGATTTTAAGACAATCTCAACAGAGTAATTTTTAGAGGGGACATTTTTCAAAAATTTTTTTTCATTTTTTAAAGTTTTATTGAAGTACAGCTGATATACGGCTGATTCTAATTAATTCCCCAGTCGTACTCCCTACTACCTACTATAAATGGATTTCAGCATGTATGCCTCCTTCTAGCTAGTGGTGAAGAGTTAACTTTGACTTCAGCTAGCTGCCTACATTCTTTAGAAAACCGTGAGAGGAGGAGAATATTCTGACCTTCTACCTAGATAGCAGTCAGTATTTGCACTATTCCTAGTTCTGCCCGCTGCTCTCCCAGCATGCCTCACTGCCTCAGCTGGGCCTATGTTCAGCACTGTCACCTGGATCCATTTCAGAAATAGTTGGAGGGTGACTTCAACTGGCAGGGCCCTGGTGGATGAGTTTATGCTTTGAGAATAGTTGGTTATTTCAAAGTCTCAGTGTGTGAATTGCTTATAAGTGTTTATTTCACCTGCTGGGGATAGAGAAATGATGAGAATCTTAATTTATGCTGATATTTAAATATCACTACACTTTCCATGTGAAGCTTTACTAATGAAAGAATAGCTTTTGTTCAGTGTCTTGCTTTTGCCTGAGTATCCCAGTTTCCACTCAAGGTATGAAAAGATCCAAACTCTTCCCAAGTCCTACTCTAAGCGAGGTTCTCCTTTCAAGAAATGATGTCCTTTTCATCCTAAATACATATCTCAATCTGTAAAGGGATATAGTTATAGTCAGTCTCCGAATCTGTGAGTTCTGTAACCACAGACTCAACCTCCTTGGATTCGGATAGCCAATTATGCAACCCCATTTTATATAGGGGATTGAGCATCTGTGGATTTTGGTACCAAAGGATGTCCTGGAAATAATCCCCTGCGGATACAAAGAAAAGACTGTACAGTTTGCCAAACTGTTAAAAAGCTCTATAACTGGGTTAAATTGGCAAGAGCAGAGGAGGTGAAATTTATGGGTTGGGTGTTCTTTCTCCTTCCCCTCCCCTATTTCATCCTTCCCCTCTCCCCATTGGTAACCACCTGTTTGTTCTCTATATCTGTGAGCCTGCTATCTTTTTGTTATATTCACTAGTTTGTCATATTTTAGAAATGCCGCATATAAGCGATATCATATAGCATTTGTTTTTCTCTGCCTGACTTATTTCATGGAGCATAATAAGTAGGCTCCTTTCAGAATCATAGTCTCGATGAGGTGCCCCCCTTGTCCTGTGAGCAAGGAGCAGCCCTACTTCAGGACAAGGAGGTTCCGGGGACAGGGGGAAAGGTTCTTCCAGGTCAGTGAGGAGGCAGGTGCCAAAACAGGCCCTGGCACTGGCCTGGTCGTAGCAGGTGTAGGATACGTGCGGACCGAAGATGATTTCTAGCGTAAAGAAACCTGGCCTACAGGTCATGAGGCCCTCGTGGCTGGCCATGACTCAGCTGGGAATTTGGCTGGCCCTTCAAGCTAGTACAGGGGCCCCATTGCAGAATCTAAGGGGCAAAGCTGCCCCGGGCACGCCTTGTCAAGGACACCATCTATTTAGCTGCCTCAGGATAGAATGGAGCTGGACACACCCTTCGGGGCTCAAGACTCTGAAGGCACAAGTGTGACCTGATATCATTTATGGGACCTGGGGAAATTCTCCTTGCCCTGTGGACACTCTCCAAGCCTAGCACTCCCACCCTGTCCTTCCCTGCCAGTGATGGCGTTCAGCCCAGGAGGTAAACCAGGGGAAGTCTGATTAGGGGGGTTGTTGTTTTGAGGGAGAGGTAATTGACAGAGTTCCCTCACCACTTTCTTCCCCCTCTCTCCACCCAAATGGGCACTTCCCCTTGGTCTATCCTTCCCCTGCCTGCCACACAGGAGACTCATATACTTGGGACATATTTGGTGCCCCACCCCCCATTTATCCTGCAGGGGTTCTCTCCCACATTTTTCTGGGTACTTCCTCCCAGGGTGTCCCATCACCTCAGCCAAAAGTTCAAAGCTTACTTCATCATCTCTCCTCCAACAAGCTTCCTGTGTAGAACTTCGTATTTCCATCACTGATGCTAACATTCCCTCTGTCACCAGGCCAAATGCCACCTGCCCCTCACTTGTGCCCATGTCATCAGTGACCAAGCCTTCCCAGTCTTCCTCTGCAATGCCCCCTAAGCCCCCCTTCTCCTTTCACTGTGGACACTGGGTGAGGCCTCTGTGACCTGATGACCCTCCTACCACTAGCACATCCCGAATGGCCTCACCTCCAGCCTCTCTGTTCTTTAACCTACATGGAGTCTTCCAGAGAACCTGTCAGACCTGCTGCAGCCTGACTAAAATGGGATCTTGGGAGGTGGGACCGGGGCATCTGCCTTCAAACTGAAACCTTAATGTGCAACCACATTCTAAATTCATGGTACTAATCTGTCTAGGATGACACAGGCTCTAGAGCCACACACTCCTTGGGTTCAGATCCCAGACTGGTCACTTCACTGGTTTTGTGCCCTTTAACAAGTTACTCAACCTTTTGGCACCTCAGTTTCCTCTCCTGTCAAATGGGGATCGGCGTGAGGATTAAATGTCACAATACATGAGAAGCACCTAGATCAGCAAGACCACTATTTAAGGTGAAGATGCTCCCCCACCCCCAGTACATCAGCCACAGAGGGACTTTCCATCCCCAAATGCCACTTTCATCGGGTTATTTGCCTTACGCAAAAATCCAATGCTTACTCTCAAAGAGGAGAATGTGGAAATCAGGAAAGGATAGAAAGGATAACTTTACGGTAGAGAAACCTGACACAGAGTAGCTTAGTTAGGGGTCAAGAATAACGTCAACCGTGATGTCATGTTGACAGTATGTGGCCCCTGATAGGGTGAAATGAGGAGGGCACTTCACCTCTGTGGTCTTCCTCCAAAAACCCCAGGGTAACCATGAGGGAAATAGGACAACCCCAAATTCAGGGAGAGTCAACAAAAATACCTGACCAGTGCTCCTCAAAATTGTCTGGGTCACCAAACTTAAGGAAAGTCTGAGAAACTGTCACAGCCTAGAGGCACTAAGGAAATGTGACAACTAAATGTGATGTGTCCTGGTAGGATCCTGGAATATAAGAAAGGACATTAGGGGAAAACATTAAAGAAATCTGAATACAGTAGGGACTTGAGTTAACAGTAATGTATCGATATTGGTTCATTAATTATAACAAATGTACCATGCTAACATAAGATATTGATAACCAGGGAAACTGACTGTCAAGTATGTGAGAACTCTGTACTGTCTTTGCACTTTGAATGGGTACAAATTTGCATGGGTATTTTGATAGAATCATGGGAGAGAAAAGGGGGCATTAGGGAAATCTGAATAAAGAGTGGACTTCAGTTAATAATAATGTATCAATATTAGCGCAGTAGTTGCTATGACAAACATGCCGCAGTAATATAACATCTTACCGTCAGGGGAAACTGGGTAAGGGGTATATGGGAACTTGGTATTATCTTTGCAACTTTTCGGTAAATCTAAACTATTGTAAAATAAAGTTTATTCAGAGAAAATAGAAAAGTCTGACTCCACCCTCTACACTACCAAGTCACCAATCCGACATGCAACCCTGTCTCCCTTCACTCTCAATGGGACCCCTCCCCTCTACCCAGCTGAGTCTTCCAGGGCCTCATCACCCACCCCCAGCAAGCATTCTGCCCTGAGCCCCCACCAGGTGGAGCTCAGTCTCATTCCCACTTCCTTCCAAAACTCAAGATCCTACCAGACTTTTGGGGCCCAGGTGGAGAGGCCCTCTTTACCACTCCTGCCATGAGTCTTCAAACACCTGTCTCCTGCCTCCTCTGTGTTCTTATACGGCTTCTCTCTTTCTCTCCTTCTGCACTTGCACTTTGTCAGGCAGTGTTGTTCAATCCATCTCTTCCCCACCAAGCTGGAAGCCACTCTAGGGCAGGACCATCCGGCACTTCTCTATGTCCCCACAGCACTTACCGTGTTTCTCAGATCACTTTCCTCCTCCTAAGAGAGGTTTTGCAAGTTTTTTTTTTTAAGTGTGGTAAAATATACACAATATAAAATTTACCATCTAGCCACTTTTAAGTGTACAGTTTTGCAGCATTAAGCGTATCTGCATTGTATTGCAACCATCCACCTCTGGAACATTTTCATCTTCTCAAACTGAAACTCTACCCCATTACTCACTCACCTCCCCACTGCCTCCTCCCTCCAGACACTGGCAGCCACCATGCTACCTTGTATCTATGAATTGGACTCCTCTATAAGTGGAATCATATAATAATATCCATCTTTTGTGACTTGCTTATTTCACTTAGCATGTCTTTCAATTAGTTCATGTTATAGTATATGTCAGAATTTCTTTTCTTTTTAAGGCTGAATAGTATTCCATTGTATGTATGAACCACAAAAAAACTTTTAATTTCCTAGAAGGATCACAATGATCACAAGAAGACTCCACGGAGGTCATGAGTGGAAAATGTCACATCTAGTTTTTGAGTTCATCTTCCCCCTGCTCCTCATCCACTTGGTTAAGAGTAACTGTTATGGACTGAATGTTTATGTTCCTCCAAAATTCCTATGTTGAAATCCCAACCCTGAAGGTGATGGTATTAGGAGGTGGAGTCTTTGGGGTTGACGAGGTCATGAGGGTGGAGCCTTCATGAACAGGACTGATGCCCTGATAAAAGAAGCCCCAGAGGGCTCCCCTGCCCTCTCTGCATGTGAAGACATAATGGGAAAACGGTCATCTATAACTCTGAAGAGGGCTCTCACCAGAACCCAACCATGTGCCCCTTTGATTGTGACTTCCAGCTTCCAGAACTGTGAGCAATAAGTTTCTTGGGAGTTCCCGTCATGGCGCAGTGGTTAACCAATCCGACTAGGAACCATGAGGTTGCGGGTTCCGTCCCTGCCCTTGCTCAGTGGGTTAACGATCCGGCGTTGCCCTGAGCTGTGGTGTAGGTTGCAGACGCGGCTCGGCTCCAGCGTTGCTGTGGCTCTGGCGTAGGCCGGTGGCTACAGCTCCGATTAGACCCCTAGCCTGGGAACCTCCATATGCCGCGGGAGCGGCCCAAGAAATAGCAACAACAACAACAACAACAACAACAAAAGACAAAAAAAAAAAAGTTTCTGTTGTTTAGGAGTTCCCGTCATGGCACCATGAGGTAGCATGTTCGATCCCTGGCCTTGCTCAGTGGGTTAAGGATCCGGCGTTGCCATGAGCTGTGGTGTAGGTCGCAGATGGGGCTCAGATCCTGTGTTGCTGTGGCTCCGGCATAGGCCGGCGGCAACAGCTCCGATTAGACCCCTAGCCTGGGAACCTCCATATGCTGTGGGAGTGGCCCTAGACAAGGCAAAAAGACAATGACAACAACAACAACAACAAAAAGTTCTGTTGTTTATAAGCCACCTTGTCTGTGGAATTCTGTTATAGCATTGTCCTGAGTAAATTAAGACCGTAACCAAGACCAGTTGTCAGCCCTCCCTTCCAGCTCAGTGTATTCATGAGCAGCCTTTGCATTGTATTTGCCAATGTTCATTTACAGACATAAGTAACACGAGTTTCAATAATAAGATCAAATATCTCCTGGCAAAGCCTTGGATGGGTTAATAAATAAAGGTGACTACTGAATCCACCTCTTATCCGTCTTCTGCAGATTATTATAAGCTTGCTCTTTGCCCCGAAGAAGGGAGGATCAAGGAAATCAAGCATTCTACATGTGGCGATGTGAGACCACTGCAGGATGGCCCATTCTTACCATTTGGCTCCTAACCGTATCAATTTCCTGACCGATTGAAGTCTAATCCTTAGTTTGCCCCATTCCCTCTGACCATTTTATTTATTATTAGTAGTGTTGCTACTGTCATATGTCACTAGAGATAACGTTTAATTGCACTGGTCGGAGTAAGCACAGGTAACTGTCCTAAGGACAAATCCTGAAATCTCAATAGCTTAATACAATAAGGTGTTTCTTGCCCTTGCAAGTCGAGTAGCTCTCCTCCATGGAGCTCCTCCAAAAGGTGACTCAGAATCACCTTCCTTCTTGTGAGTCACCATCTTGGAGTCCTTTTCTTCTAGCTTTGTAAACAAGAGAGAGAAAAGGCAGAGACGGCACCCTGATCTACAGCCTCAGACTGGAAGTGATATTTCACTTCTGTCCACATCCCACTGGGGAGAGCTGGTCCTATGAAACCACATGTAAGGGGGGAATGTATCCTTCCTGCATGTCTGGGGAGAAAAGAAAATGGTTCGAGGATCGCATAGCATTGTCTTGGCTGCAAGAGCTCACAGATATCTGGAGCTCAGTGATCCTCTTGAGACCAGTGAGGTCTTTGGCTAATTCTTTGGAGAGACTCATCCAGAAAATTCTGCTGTTGGGCTTCATGGTTATAACAGCCATTATGTACTAAAAGCTTACTTCACATGTACACTTACCAATAGAAGTGTTTTACATGCATCACTCCACTTAAACCTATAGATATTTTAGAAGCGGAGTTCCCGTCGTGGCTCAGTGGTTAACGAATCCGACTAGGAACGATGAGGTTGCAGGTTTGATCCCTGGCCTTGCTCAGTAGGTTAAGGATCCAGTGTTGCTGTGAGCTGTGGTGCAGGTCGCAGACACGGCTCAGATCCCACATTGCTGTGGCTCTGGCATAGGCCATCAGCTACAGCTCTGATTAGACCCCTAGCCTGGGAACCTCCATGTGCCACGGGTGTGGCCTTAAAAGAGACATAAAGACAAAAAATAAAATAAAATAAAATAAAATAAAAATAAATACTTTAGAAGCAAATACAATTATTTAGATTCTTACTTCACATCTGAGAAAAATATTTTTGGTCCCCTATACTAGTTTGGCTTGCAGATGGCCACCTTCTCACTGTGCCTGCATATGGTCTTTGCTCTGTGCATGTGCATAGCAGTGTACAAAGGCCTTCTTATGAGGAAACTAGACACCATGCTAGGACTCACCCTAAATACCTCATTTTAGCTTAGTTACCTCTTTAAAGCATTTATCTCCAAACACAGTTCCATTCTGAAGTACTAGAGGTTATATAAATTTGGGGAGGACACAACTCAGTTTGTAACAACTCCCAATTTTTATAGATGTATCCTATAAAAATAATCAAGAATGTGTGCAAAGATTTCACAAGTTGTTTACTGCAAACTTTCTTCTAATAACAAAAAAGTTCAGCTGCAATGAACTGAAAACCCAATTTAAAGTGGTTTAAACATAACAAGGAGTTTGGATGTAGGTGGTTATTGACATTGGCTTAATGGCTCTCTGAAGACCTCTTGCTGTTCTTGTTGTGCCAATCAGTACACAGTGGCAGCTGCAGCTCCAGACATCACATCCACATTCAAGGTAAGGAAAGGGGGAAGCAAAGGAGAATGGCCTCTTCTACCTCTTTTTATCAGGAAAGAAAAATTTTGCCAGAAATCTCCACAGAAACCTTTCTCTAATGTCTCCTGGCTAGAACTGAGTCCCTCATCCAGCTCAAGCTGAACAACTAGGAAGGAGTGAGCTTTAGGGTGAGTTTAGGGTGTTTAAAGCTCTGGAGAGAAGGAAAATCTGCATGGAGCTCACTGAGCCCCCCCCCCACTTCTTTGTGCTTTTTTTTAGGGCCGCAGGTGTGACATATAGACGTCCCCAGGCTAGGGGTTGAGTCAGAGCTACAGCTGCTGGCCTACGCCACAGCCACAGCCACACCAGATCCAAGCTGCATCTGTGACATATACCGCAGCTTGCGGCAACACCAGATCCTTAAACCACTGATCGAGGCCAGGGATCCAACCCATGTCCTTATGGATACTAGTCAGGTTCGTTTCCACTGAGCCACAACAGGAACTCCCACAGCCTGCTTTTTAAATTGTTGGGGGTTTTTTGTTTGTTTTTTGTTTTTGTTTTTGTTGTGGCTTGCAGAGGCTTGATTTGGGATAAGTTCCTAGACCAGGGACTGAACCCAGGCCACAGCAGTGGGAGCACCAAATCCTAACCACTAGACCACCAGGGAACTCCCAGAAGCTCCCTTTTGAGGACTAACATGACTAGAACATTCTGGGTGAATCGGGACTGCTCCAATTCCCTGGGGAAGAATTCAGGACCAGTGATGTGGGCTCAGCGAGCAATTCCAAGAGAAAGGGCTGATGCTCATCCAGCATATGACTCAGGAAGGGCTCCCTTCCAGACGTAGCACCCTCTTTTGGAAGCAATGGCTAAGTTTATGAAAGTAAGCCTAAAAATAAAAAATAAATAAATAAATAAGGTATTAGCCTTGAAATCCAGTTGTAGGCATCACCATTGCTTTTGTGGCAATCTGGTGCACAAGAACCAAACCAATTTTCTACAAGGGGACTGTGGCTGTTGAGAGAACAGATCAGTGGACCATCCAGAACCTGGAGAGCTTCCTAGACACCCCCTCTTTCTCTTCAGCTTGCATTTGGAATAAGAAGGAACCTTCTGGACCCCTGGGATTATGAGACAACTGAGGGGCAAGGAGGCCCAAGTGCTGTGAGCAAGGTCTCCATTAACTAGGAAGATAAAAGGGGAGTCTGTGCTTGTATCCCATGTGGGTCATAATCTCCCAAGTAGCTTATTTTCTCTAAAACATCTACAGTGACTATGCTCTAGTTTTGTAAATAGGAAACAAAACAAAATAAAATGGTCTTTGAAAAACACAGTTGTTATCATTGACAAAAAAAGAAAGAAAGAGAAGCCCAATTTTTAATTACTTCAAGGTGTACTTTTCATAATAGCAAAAATATTGTAAGCAATCCAAATGGCCACCCATTGGGGTATTGTCATACATTCATCTAAAAGAATATGGAGTCATTAAAACAATAAATACATGGACTGTGTCAACACGTGGAAATATGCGCAGGAATAAAAAACAAAGATGCACATGGTCACAGATTGCTGCCATGGAAAGTCGTGTTTAGACAGTGATAAAAGTGAAAAATAGCAGAGTTAGGTCAATAGTTGGCATTTTCAAGCCAAAGGATTCTTTGTGTTTAGGGGAGGTGTGAGGTGTAAGTCTCCACAGAAAGTGGGTTTTGTTGTTGTGGTTTTTTTAATAGTAAATCTAATTGATATGCCCTCTGTTAGGGACAGTGTGACCACACTCTCCCTGAGGTTCAAGTCTTCAGGGATGCCTCAGGCAAAAGAAGAACAGGAGTAAATTAATGTTCTAGGCCTCTTCCCTCGCTCTGCTCTAGCCGGGTTCCCTGTGTTCTCTACCTGGCTTCTTTTTCTCGCTCTTTCTCTTTCCCTCTCTCCCCATGTCTCTCTGTCTCTTTCTCCATATCTCTCATTTCTGTCTCTTTCCAAGGACTAATTTCATTAAGTCCATTCACTCAGACCTTGCCCTCTGCCCGTTGGTACACAGCCAGTGTGGACTAATTAATTGCTGCTTGTATATAATCAGTTGGGACATACAGAATGTTTGCTATCCTTCTTAGAAAATATTTTTCTTCCTTATAGGATATCATTCCCCCTCTCCTCCAATTTAAAAAGCAACAGGTGTCCATTATAAAGAATTTCTAAAGTTTATAAATTCTATTGGTGAACACTGTTGTGCTTGTGGGGTTGGGGTCCTGACATACTCACAGCTTCTCCTAGGGGCTTCTTACCTATGGCTAGCCGTGCGGTGTGCTATGTGGCCTCGGCTGCTGGACCAGGGTGGATACCTGGCTCAAGGGCAGCCATGCCACAGGCTGGCCATGGTCCGTGGGGTAGGCTCTTGTGAAAGCCTTGTCCTGGTTTCACTGTGACTCACTGAGCCAATCAGGTCTCCTCTCTCGGAGTTTATGTCTTTTTAGGGCCAAACCCACAGCATATGGAAGTTCCCAGGCTAGGGATCCAACTGGAGCTGAAGCTGCCAGCCTACACAACAGCCATAGCAACTTGGGATCCGAGCCATATCTGTGACCTACACCACAGCTCATGGCAATGCCGGATACTTAACCCACTGAGCGAGGCCAGAGATCCTCATGGATACTAGTTGGGTTCTTAACCTGCTGAGCCACAATGGGAACTCCTCTCTTGGAGTTTAAATGTGAGGCACACAGGAGTGGAAAGCAGGTAGAAGTGGCATCAGTCTAAGGACCACCGAGAGAAGGAAGGAGACAAAGGCTAGACGAAGCAGGACTTGTGCACGAGCAGGAGGCAGAGAGGAGGATGAAGGGGAACAGAGAAAGTTGAGCTGGTGGTAGAAGAGGGTGGAGGAGACTGAGTGGGGAGGGTAGAAGGAGGGAGTTGGGGAGAGGAGAGGGAGAGGAGAGAGACACTGAGGCAACACTAGACTCTTAGCTTTGTGAGGGAAGGGACCATGTTTGCATTATGTCTGGAGAGAAACAGCCCTGGCATGTGGAAGTCATCCAATGAGAGCTGGACTGACTGACAGGATGAGGGAGCACAGACAGGGACAGCGGGTGGACCCTCTGCAGGGTCGGTGGCCTGTTGCCTCTGCAGAGTCTGAGTGGGTGACTGTCTCCATCTTACCCACATGGTCCTCATCCCGGTCTTCCATGCAGACAAGATTCCTGTCTTCTTGTTGCCTCAAGGTTCCTCACAGTAAACCTCATTAGGTATGGACCATTTTCCTGGTTCTTACAAGCTCAGAGAGTTCATGGAGAAATGTATAATAAAGAACAAAATAAAAATATCCTCCATGATGGAGTTCCCATTGTGGCGCAGCGGAAACAAATCCAACTAGGAACCATGAGGTTGCCGGTTCAATTCCTGGTCTTGCTCAGTGGGTTGGGGATCCAGCATTGCCATGAACTGTAGTGTAGGTTGCAGATGTGGCTCAGATTTGGTGTTGCTGTGGCTGTGGTGTAGGCTGGTGGCTAGGCCTCCAATTAGACCCCTAGCCTGTGAACCTCCATATGCTGGGGGTGTGGCCCTAAAAGAAAAAAAAAAATCCTCCATGAGTCAGAGATGATCACTGTCCACTTTCACCTGGCAAACATATTTTTATGTGTTCCATTATTTTTATACTAAACAAGTGAAATATTTCTCTACTATAAATAAGTCTTTTAAAACGTGGTTTCAGGCAGTTCCTGTTGTGGCTCAATGGAAATGAATCTGACTAGCATCCATGAGGACATAGGTTCAATCCCTGTCCTCACTCAGTGGGTTAAGGATCTGGCATCACTGTGAGCTGTGGTATAGGTGGCAGATGTGGCTCAGATCTGGCATTGCTGTGGCTGTGGTGTAGGCCAGAGGGTACAGCTCCAACTGGAACCCTAGCCTGGGAACCTCCATATGCTGCAGGTGTGGCCCTAAAAAGACAAATAAATAAATAAAATAAAACACGGTTTGGGTGGCTGCACTTAGCCCCTTCACCATAAGGAGTATTAGGTGTTAGATGTTAGACACTGAGGTTCTTTCTGAAAGCTTGCTCATGAATATAACTCTGCCAGCCACACAAAGATTTGGACATGAATGTTTATGGAAGCTTTATTCTTAATCGCCAAACACTAGAAATAACCCCAATGCACAAGAACAGGAAAATGGATAAACAACCTATGATACATCCATGGATCGTGGAATACTGCTCAGCAACACAAAGGAACAAACCACTGACAGACACAGTATCGTGGGTGCATCTCAGAATCACTACGCTAAAATGGAAGAAGCCAGACAAGAACGTTACACACTGCGTGATGCCATTTATACAACCTATGTGAAAAGGCAAAACTGTGGCATAGAAAGCAAAAGCACGTCAGTGGTTGCCAGGGGCTGGGCTTGCGGGAGGGAACTGATGACAAAGGGCAGCACTTCTGGAAAGATGGGAACATTTTTCATCGTGCAGGTGTTTACACAACTGTATACATTGACACAATTCATCCAGCTGTACACCCAATAACAGTAAATTTTATTGTATGCAAATTATACTCCCAATAAATACGACCCTTCCAAAATTAATAATGTCACACAGAAAGTCCCTTCTATAGGTCCCTTTTTGAAGATCTATGAGTATATTCATTGGATAAATTTCCAGAAGCAGAATCACTGGATCAAAGTAGGTTTTTTTTTTTTTTGGTTTGGTTTTTGTTTCTAACAAGGGCTTTTGTAGAGACAAGGCCATAGAGTGGCCATAGAGTGGCTGTAAGACTTTGAGGAACTGGGCACAGAGGTAGCACACATGGGTGGTTTGCAGAAGTCGGGGGAGCAGCAATGTTATTGCCTGGGTGATGACAGGGCCACTCTGCTGCTCTTCCTCTACATGTCAGGAACGCCTTGGTCCACTGATTCCCTTCTTTCCCTGCCTAAAGCCAGAGCTCAGCACAGCCCGGTGTTGTTCAGTTGAACTTCCTGTGACCTTGGGATCTGCGCTGCCCCAGGCGCTAGCCACACTCGCTGCTCAGTACTTGATTGCAGTGAGTGCAAATCTGGAACTGAATCCTTGATTTTTTTTTAAATGTTCACTTAATTAAAAATTAAATTTAAAAGCCATGCTACCATATTGGACAGCACAACTCTAGAAGCCGCCTGGTTCCTGACTGCAGGAGAAGGGGAAGGGTCAGTAATATGACATCCAGTGGCCAGCAGCCTGACTGGGGGCCACGGCCATGCAGACTGTGCAGCCCAGGCCTGATCACTGGGCTCTACCTCATACTGCAGTGTCAGGACACAGGATCTTGTTCTGCTCCTCGAGTACCTGCCTCAAGCCCCTCCCTGGACTCCTTCTCCTGGCTCCTAGGCACCTGCCCAATTCCCTACAGCCCGCTCCCGGGGAGTGGAATCCCGTGCGGATGGCTTTGCAGGTTGGACACCAGGGCCTCAGGCTCCACACTCTATTCACCTGCATGCACCTCTGGCCACTTAAGCTGTCAGTCTACCTGTCTGGGCTTCTGCCTTGCTTACTGTTAGGGCTTGCCTCTCTGGAAGCCTGGCTCATCCACGGTCATCAATGAAAGGAGAATCTTTATTATCTTTTTTTATGATCTCTGTCTTTTATCTTTTACTCCAAGCCTCTCAACCCTTATCTTTAAAAACTGACCTCACCCTTGGAATCTGCTACACACTGAGGCCACCTACGCCCAGGTGTGTCAGAGGCTGGGTGGAGAGAGAGGAAGTATGTGGAGATCAGCAGCGCACACACAATGCTTTGCTAAAAGGGAAATTTGGACAGATGCACCTGGATGATTTGGTTTAAAACCAGTCATATCACAGAACTTAGTCACAGCAGCATGAAGGCCTCCCCAGGCACCTCCCTGCCCAGCTCCCACAACAGGGGCCATCAGTCCCCAAGGCCTGGCACATGGTCAGAATCCTAAAGAGAGGGAGGGAGAGACTCCCTTCCCTGCCCAGCCAAGGTCACTGTGTGTGGTCCTGTCCACACACAGTGACCTTATCTCACAGTCTCTCCGGGTCACAACAGTCACCTCACATCCCTAATAGAAGCAGGACACACTGGGTTTGGGGTGCAGATGGGATATGAACGGGGCCATTCGCTCACATTGCCTCAGTCCCACCCTGTCCCCCTGGACCTCGCCCTCCCTGGCTGAGCCAAACTGGACAGAAGGCCTCTCATTCCTCTGCAGAAGGGCAGAAGCACATCTGGGCAGACAAGGGGATGTGGCCCTTGTTCTCCATGGGCACAGCCTCCAAAAATGACAAGACTTTGTTGACAATTGTAGAAGTAACATATTTCAGGGCTGACGCCGCCAATATGGTGAACAGGCCCTGGAAGAAACAGCGCAGGCTTTGTGCTGGCGCAGGGGGTGGAGGTGGACACAGTGCTAGAGGGGCAGGGCCTAGACCCTCAGTCTCCCCACCTCAGGGCACTCCCTGCCCTGGGCACACATCTTGCCCCTCCTGTTGGTAGAGAAGAGTGAATTTATAATAATGGGGGCAAAAAGAGGACATTAATCTGGAAAACCTAGTGCTCTGCTAAAGGGGTTTCTGAGTTATGGCCACAAAAATATTTTGTGAGTCTGTCATCTGCCACAGCCTGATTCTCTAACAACTTAGCAATCAGTGTTAGACCTTTGAAGGTAAAAGGATTAGCTGAAATGTGATCTGAAATATATGTGTGATATTTTGTATGCATACTCTCCTAATTTCCACTCCATTGAAAGATGTTTAACATTCAGATTGTATTTATTTTACCAGTAAAACGTGGCATCTTCAGTTTAGCTACATAATATGTAATATGACATGACTGGGAAACAGGGGCCTCTGACCGAGTTCATCTTCCAGTTACAGGATTCATCTCATTCCCCAGACACAGACTATAGCAGGGGAATTAAGGGCTAGAAAGGGTGGTAGGGAAAGCTTACAGAGCTTCAATATGCTTGAAGGCAAAAATGATCATTGATGCTAAACCATCCTGGATGTTGTTCAGTCTCTGTTGATTCAGAAGGTTTATGAGGTCCTCGTTGTGCAACAGAGCCACCCTGAGGACACTGGCCCAGGGCTGTGGAGGACATGGGAGGCCATGCTGTCTCTGGCGATGGACTCTAGAAGCTGGGCATGTAGGCCTCTGTCCACTGAGGTGGAGCACATATCATGCACAACATTTGGTCCCAGAAGCCGAAAAGTTTGGACTTCTGTTGAAATTCTAAAAGTTAGTAAAAGGACATCCCATTAGCCGTATGAAGCAGATGGTTAATGCGGTACTCGTGATCACTCTTTGCAATTTATTACACCATGCACAGAGGTGTTAAGATCTGGTGGGCACATCTCTTTTTGTCCTCATATAATTTTATAAATTTAACTCTTAAAAATTCTTTGTTGGATATTAAAATTCTGTGGGCTATTAAAAAAAAAAAGATCTGGCGGGCAGTTCAGACTTGAAATAACTTATACAGCTTTTAAAGGGTCTAAGTGACGGGAATGATTTAACTTATCACAAAAAATTCATCTAATTCCACAGCCCCCAAAATTCCCCAAACTTCTGGCAAAGCCAGACAGGGCTCCACCTCACCTCCACAACGACACCTCCACCCCCAACCAAGAGGCTGTCCACAAGCATCTCCAGCTTACATGCCTCAGCCTGGCCCTCTTATCGCCCTCGGAAGCACCTGTGCAGTTCCCCAAGCTAGGGACTCAGGGCCAACCCTCCTCTTCGCTCTCCTTCACCCCTTGCTGACTGGCCCCCAAGCTGGTAGAGCCGGTCAGAGCCACCACTCAGCAGCAACCCCTCTATTTCAGGCTTCCTCCTCCCACCTGGCTCAGCAACAATCCACCCACCAGCCTCCCAGCTCCAGGCTCCACCACTGCAGCCTCCACTCCATCTAAGCGTCATTCTTCTTGAGACCAATCTTCTTAAAAGCTTTCTAAAGGTCAAATTCAAACTCTCCAGGGGGATAAACAAAGCCTTTCAGTGTCTGCCCTCCACCAATGGTCCCTTCTCCCAACTCTCAGACTTGCTGTGCTATGCTTCAGGCCCTGACCCTGTGCACGCTTCCCACCCCCACGTTCCCTCTGCTCACACCGGCTGGGGCATTCACTCATCCTCCAAGAGCCTACTAGGAAGCCTTCCCAACTCCCCTGCAGCCATGCCTCTTAGAGCCCTTATATCACCTGTTGTTTTCCTTTGTGAGTGTGTGTCCCACTAGACTCTGAGCTCCTGGGAGGGCAGGTAACTTACACCCGAGGCGTGCCATTTAGCACAAAGTGGAAGCACACACCTGGCGATACTTGAATATCAGTACTTGTCCATGGAGATCTGAGCGGTTCCATTTTGGCTGAGACAAGGGTTGATTTGAGCAAAGCGATTCTTTATAATCACTGAAGAGATGCAAAGGTAGTGACCCTTTCCTTGTCCAAAGAGCCCCTTAATACTAGATACCACCTATTAAACATTTATACTAGAGGTCAGATTCTGCACCAAACACTTCCCACATTATCTCATTCACTACAATGCTATGAAAACTTCAGTAGTACCACAGTTTATAGGAAAACAGATTCTACAGCAGAGGGGCCCTGGAGAAGCTAAACCACATGCCCAAGGCCCGGACTCCTAGCTACTGCACCGGAGAAGCAATGGATCCAGGATGTGGACTCTGCTCCAGGTCAGGTCTCCTGGAGGAATCTGCTACAGTTTCAGGGTGGTTGTGGGCAGGAGAAGGATGCTGGCTGGGTAGGAGAATTCAGGGAGACAGTCTCCCTTGCAGCAGCATTCTGATTGAATGAATGCAGTTTCTTTCCATTCTGGGCTTGCTGTTGATCACCAAGTGTATTCTAGGCACCCTCAAAGTCCACCTGCAAAGCAGAGAAATCCAGACCCCTGGTGATCCAGCCAACTGACCCATCATTGATTATGGCTTGGCAGTGAATGCTGCAGCTTCCAGGAGACCCTAGAGTAAAAATGACTTTGGCTTTAAGTGGGCATCCATCCTAAAAGACACATAGCATTAGTTTCTCTGCATCATCTGCAAAGGACCCTCCACTGATTGGGCCCAAGTGTGGGTCTGGGGCAGCTCCTAGCTCCATATGTTCCAACGCTCCCTCTCTCCAGAGGCCCATCCTCTCTCCAGTGGCAGTTAATCATGTCCTGTATCTATTCTGGGCCACATTCATTTCCCATGGTGGAAATTAAGTTCTGACAGTGTTCCTATCATGTTTAATCTGTTGATTCTAGACAGCCAAACCCTTCAGCTTACTGATAACTCTTCCTCTGTATTAAAAGAATGGTTTCGGAGTTCCCGTTGTGGTGCAGTGGTTAACGAATCCGACTAGGAACCATGAGGTGGCGGGTTCGGTCCCTGGCCTTGCTCAGTGGGTTAAGGATCCAGCGTTGCCGTGAGCTGTGGTGTAGGTAGCAGATGTGGCTTGGATCCCATGTTGCTGTGGCTCTGGCGTAGGCCAGTGGCTACAGCTCCGATTAGACCCCTAGCCAGGGAACCTCCATATGCCCCGGGGAGCGGCCCTAGAAAAGGCAAAAAAACAAAAAAACAAACAAACAAAAAATTAAAAATTAAAAAAATAAAAATAAAAATAAAAGGATGGTTTCGCCAGAACACAAGTCCGCTTCAGAAAGACCCTCCCTCCCTCCCCTTCCTCTGCCCCTCCTCAGGAAGCAAGAAAACATCAGCTTTGTTCAGCCCGTGTCCTTTATTCCAAAAACGCAGTGCGAGAAGGTAGCATATTGCATACATCTTGCTAGCCAGGGGGACACCTAGTGGTGGAAGTATGAAATACAACAATGAGGAGTTAAGACTAGTCTTTAAAAAAAAAACAAAATCAGCTTTACTGAGGTAATGATAGGGGTGGAGTAGGCACAGGTAGTTGTAGAAGTCCTGATAAAGGACCACATTTAAAGAGGGAAACTTAGGGGACATTGGGAGATCACTGTAAATTAATAAATTGCTCAAGAAAACCATCAGCACAAGGTAGGCTTATTTTGTTAGTGGAGCCTTGAGAATTGCCTCAGGTGGCAGATGGCATTAGGCCTGCATTCATACTCAGACCAAGGGCAAGGGTTTGAGGACCACCCTTCTGCGGATTTGAATACACACTTCACCAGATACCAAGGAGGAGCTAATACTCCCAGAAAGGAAGAGGCGGGCTTTTCCAACCCCCACTCCCCTTGGATAGTAAAACCTGTAGCCCACGGGATCCTCTGGGCAGAGCTTCTGTGCCTGTCCGCTTGCATCTCTCACAAGCGTCCTATCTTAATAAATCTATTTCTTGCCTATCTCCTTGTCTCTCGCTGAATTCCTTCTGTGCAGAGACATGAAGAACCTGAACCTCAGTGAGTCCAGACACAGGGTGAGTGATTCTAATTTAAAACCTTGGGTTTAGGGGTTCCTTCTAAAATTTTTTCAGGAGTTCCCGTCGTGGCACAGTGGTTAACGAATCCGACTAGGAACCATGAGGTTGCGGGTTCGGTCCTTGCCCTTGCTCAGTGGGTTAGCGATCCGGCGTTGCCATGAGCTGTGGTGTAGGTTGCAGACGCGGCTCGGATCCCGCGTTGCTGTGGCTCTGGCATAGGCCGGTGGCTACAGCTCGGATTCAACCCCTAGCCTGGGAACTTCCATATGCCGCGGGAGCGGCCCAAGAAATAGCAACAACAACAACAAAAAGACAAAAAAAATAAATAAATAAAATTTTTTCAAAAAATCTTCAACGTGGAAAAATTTTTTTTAAGATTTTTATTTTTGGAGTTCCCGTCGTGGCGCAGTGGTTAACGAATCCGACTGGGAACCATGAGGTTGCAGGTTCGGTCCCTGCGCTTGCTCAGTGGGTTGACGATCCCGCGTTGCCGTGAGCTGTGGTGTAGGTTGCACACGCGGCTCGGATCCTGCATTGCTGTAGTTCTGGTGTAGGCCGGAGACTACAGCTCCGATTAGACCCCTAGCCTGGGAACCTCCATATGCCAAGGAAGCGGCCCAAAGAAATAGCAAAAAAAAAAAAAAAAAAACTTGCACAATGGAAAACACTGACAAAATTGAGGGGAAAAAAAAACAAAAAAACCTTGGGTTTAAGTCCCAATCTGGGTTTAGGCTGGGTTCAAGTCCCGAGCTGCATATGGCGTCATGTCCCAATCTGTATTCAGGCCGTTAATACTGTCAGTTTCAGTATGACTAACATACACTGTATATATTTAAAGTGTACAACTTGATGTCTTGACACATATACATCAGGAAATGATCACCCAAATCACGCTTAATAGAACCATTGCCTCTGTACAGCTACGATGTTATTTGGGGGAGTGGGTTTTGAATGGCAGGGTAGGATGGAAGGGTGGTTTTGTGTGCGTGGGCGCGTGGTGAAAAGACTTAATTTAATATCAACTCTCTTAGCAAATTTCAAGTACACAAAACAGTGATTGTTAACTATCGCCACCGTACTGTACATTAGATCTTATTACTTATTCATCTTGCATAACTGAAATTTTGCATCCTTTGAAGTTAAGAATATTCTTTTGAGCGTCTCATTTTTCTTTATTTTTTTCAGGATTTGTAAATTGTATCACTAAAGATGGAATGCTACAGATCAGAGCCTCACTACATTTTAAAAATCTGGCATTTCTAGGAAAATTGTCATCGGTCACCCTTTCTAATGCATTAGGTCCATGAGTGCATATTTAAAAACAAAACAAAACTCTTACTTTCCAAGTTGTCACACCCCCCTGAAGTATTTTCAGGCATCTCATAATTTAGGGGGCAGAGTCAAAATTTGGCAAAACAGAGGCAACAGAGGTGAGGGAAAGAGCCTCAGCCAGTATTCAGGTGGCAGGATTCTGGTCCCTGTTCTGTCCCAGTGAGTGTGCCCATCAAGGGCAGGTCACTGACGTCCAGGCCTGTTTCCTTAGTTTTCAAAAGAAAGTGTTAAACTACAAGATCCATAGTTTTAGCTTTAAAAGTTCCAGCTTTAAAAGTACTTAAATGTATGATAAATAATCATGCAGTGGATTAATATTTAGATTTCTTAGGGGCTAGAGGCTGAAGGTGGAAGCAAATTAGAACCTGTCCTTGGTAATCTGTTCTGGTACAGGAGCCCTAGTTCCGCTCCCATTGCACATGCCTACTTATGAATTATTCATGTCTTACACTCAGGCCTATGGGGTGGGAGGGTGGTGGTAATTGCTAGTTTGACCTCTGAGATAAGCTGGGGCAAAGGAATGTTGTTTGCTAAGAGAAGGTAGGACCAGTTTTCCAGATGGAAAGTGAATTTACAGATTATCTAGTCTACACCCACCCACTTCCAGACCAAAAAACTCAAAGTGACTTAAGTGATTGGATCAAGATCACACAGCTAGTTAGTTGCAGAGTCAATAGTCCACAGAGAGGAAGAGCTGTTCTAAATAGCAAGAAACTCGCGGTGTTCATAACCCCACACATCCAATGGTAAAGAGTCTAGTTTCCACATTAACGTTCACGAAAGTCAGATAATACCACATCAAGTGGTGACAAATGGTAAAAGTCATTGCTCTGCACATGCATTAATCACAGACAGACCCCCAGATTCCTTGAGAGAGCAGAGGAGAGAGGTGGTCCCCAGGAGAGCAGAGACAACACTTAGGAGGAAATTTATTTCTTGGATACAGTCTGATCAACAACAAAGGCCTTGTCGTCCAGAATCTTGAGCCAAACATTCCATTTAAAACTTTTTTAAATATTGTTATTGAGGAGTTCTGTTGTGGCGTAGCAGAAACGAATCCAACTAGGAACCATAAGGTTGTGGATTCGATCCCCGGCCTCACTCAGTGGATTAAGGATCTGGCGTTGCCGTGAGCTGTGGTGTAGATCACAGATGCAGCTCGGACCCTCTGTTGCTGTGGCTGTGGTGCAGGTCAGCAGCTGTAGCTCTGATTCAACCCCTAGCCTGGGAACCTCTATATGCCGCAGGTGGGGCCCTAAAAAGAAGAAAAAAATTCTTATTGAACACAGAGAATTAATTACCACTGATTTTTTTCCCCAAGTTTTTGCATATTGAAAGGAGGACAGCTTTATCAGCCTCATCTCTTTTTCACTTTCCTCCTCCTGGACCCTCTACCAACCAACCACCCTGGTGGCCTCTATCCTGGTCCCCAGCAGTCATTCTCCTGCCTCAGCACCCATGCTTGGGCAGCTCCCCTACCTGGAATGATCGTCTCCCATAATCTGGCTTACACTTTCTCCTTCAAGTCTCCACTTAAATGTCATCTTCACAGGAGGTGTTCGCTGACCACCCTATAATTCAGGTGACAATCCCTCTCCTGGTTCCCTTCACTCGGCTCTATTTTTCCTTAGCATCACCTTCCAACACTCTACCTTGTTACCTGTCTCCACTCTAGCCTGGAGGCTGCACGAGCGAAGTTTTGACCTGTCCTGTTCTCTGTGGTGCCTGGAGCCCCACAACAGTGTCTGGCACAGAGGAGGAGCTTCATAAACATTTCTGAGTGCAGGCAAGCTTTTACTCCCTTCCTGCTTTGGTCCCTGCTTGCCTCAGTCTTCAAACTGTGATCTCTTTCCCAGACCTGCTCAATCCCAACCCCTTCCTGGAAGCAGATCATCTTCACAGCGGAGAGAAGACAGTCTCCAGCCTCCTACTCCTTGTTTAAGGAAACCAAAAAGGTTGAGTGAGTTGTTCAAAGCCACAGAGCCAGAACGTGACCTTGGATCTTTGGTTGACTCCCAACCCAGGGCTCTTTCCTTGTCTCCTGCTCCTCCAGGGGACACCTCCCTTCCCCACTGGAGCTGGCTCTCTGACGTCGCCTTCTCACACTCATCTCAGCAGTGCTCCACCCCATTCTGCCACTGGACATGTGGCCTGGGCAAGTCACTTAACTTCTCTCTGCCCTGGGCTTCTCACTCCCTTTGAGGAATGATAATATTTGCCTTAGAGCATGTTCCCAAGGGTAACCGAGAAGGAGGAAGGGCAGCCCCTTCCACTGCCCCTCAGTGCCGGCTTGTTTCTTTCCATTTCACTGGCTTAGAGGGAGAAAGGGCAGTTGTTTTACAAAACCATCATGTTTCTTGAGGTCACTTCTGTGGCCTTCATCTCCTGGGCTAAACTCCTAGCAGACACTGAAGAAATACTTAAGGGGTAAAAGACAAGTTAAAGGGGCAGGTGGCAGGGAAAAAGCCTCCACCTTATGGGGTCATCCCACTGTCAGGGCTCACAGGTTTTAGCTCTGTGACCTACCGCCCCCCCCCCCCGCCCCCATTAAAATAGATGATGAAGATGAACAAAGCTTTCAGGTGGCCAGGTAGGTGACACAGAGTTTTTTCTATTCCTCACAGGAGCTGGTTTGTTGGCAAGATGTCTGTTTCAAAACTTCCCTAAAGGGGCAGAAATCATGACTTCCTTAGAGACCATGATGATGAGTGTTTTCCAAGTTCTGCTCTTCAGTATTGAAAGAAAGGAAAGGAAAGAAAGAAAGAAGGAAGAAGGAAGAAAGAAAAAGAAACAGTCCTCTAGAAAAGACTTCACATAACACTGGATTTAAGAGTCACGCAACTGCATTTTTTTTTGTCTTTTTTTTTTTTTTTTTCCTTTTCTAGGGCTGCTCCCACAGCATATGGAGGTTCTCAGGCTAGGGGTCGAACTGGAGCTGTAGCCACCAGCCTATGCCAGAGCCACAGGAACTCGGGATCCGAGGCATGACTGCGACCTACACCACAGCTCATGGCAACACCAGATACTTAACCCACTGAGCGAGGCCAGGGATCAAACCCACAACCTCATGGTTCCTAGTCGGATTCGTTAACCACTGCGTCATGACGGGAATTCTGGCAGCTGCATTTATACAGGACTTTTCAGTGCCTTTATGAAGCTTACAAGCATATGAGCGCAATAAAGAGAAGTGGAGTTGTACATACCCTCTAACATTTTCCCCAATTTACCTGTAACCTCCTCCCCCTGCCATGCCCACACACCCGCCACCACCCCCAGCCACGTAGCAAGCAGTTCTTGCAACTGGCCTTCTAGGGATATTTGGAGAGAAATTCAGCTGTAGGCAAAATTCCTTATATTGATGCTAAAAAGTTGAGCCTGGACAGTTAAAATGGCTCAGTTAAAATCAGACAAATAGTTAGTAGCAAAATCAGAGCTAGAATTCAGCATTCTGGTGTGTTTTTGATACTGTTCCTTTTACACAGCACTGAGGTGGATGAAAGGCTTTAAATCAGACCAGCTCTACTGAAAGATCCTACTATTTTCACTCAAAGAAATATACTGTCATGGGGTATAACCAATGACACAGACATTCTAGAGATAAAGAATGAAAAGTGTGCCCTGCATTTATGTGTGTGTGTGTTGTAGGAGTAATAGCAACAACATAGAAAGAAAGCTATATTCCCACCCAAAGTGGCTGACTAGTCCCCGAAAGCCCCAGGTCAAGGAGCGCCTCTCCCAGCCCTCCCCCACCCTCACACCTTCCTGGGAACAGTCAATAGTAAAAGCACCTGCTTCTGTGCTGAGCAGCACAGCCCAACCCAGTGCCCTGGTGCAGGAGGTCATGCACTAACAATCTCCATGTCTTGGGAGTTCCTATCATGGCTCAGCAGTTAACGAACCCGACTAGCATCCATGAGGATTTGGGTTCTATTCCTGGCCTCGCTAAGTGGGTTCAGGATCCGGCATTGCTGTGAGCTGTGGTGTAGGTTGCAGATGCGGCTTGGGTCTTCTGTTGCTGTGGTTGTGGTGTAGGCTGGCAGCTGCAGCTCCGATTGGACCCCTGTCCTGGGAACCTCCATATGCCTTGGGTGCAGCCCTTAAAAAAAAAAAAAAAAAAAGAGAGATCTCCATGTCTTAATTCCCAGAACCTGTGCATGTCACTTCATACAGCAAAGGGGACTTTGCAGGTGTGATTAAGTTAAGATTTTTGAGATGGGGAGATTATCCTGGATTATCTGGGCGTGCTCTACATTATAAGTATCCTTATAAAAGGAAAGCCGAGAGTTCCCAGCTGTGGTGCAATGGGATTGGCAGTGTCTTGGGAGCAATGGGGCGCAGCTTCCATCCCCGGCCCGGCACAGTGGGTTAAGGACCTGGCACTGCCACAGCTGAGCCTTGGGTCACAACTGCAGCTCAGATCTGATCCCTGGCCCAGGAACTACATATGCCGCAGGGCGGCCAAAAAACGAAAAGGGAAAACAAAAAAAAGAGAGAGAGAGAGGAGGGCAGAGAGCTGACTGCAGAGGAGGAAAAGACATTGCAAAGGCAAGGAGGTCAGAGTAAAGAGCTGCAAGAACAGGAACACCAGTTGCCACCAGAAGCTGACAAGGGTGAGGAAACAGATGGCTTGGAGGTTTCAGAAGGAACCAGGCCTGGACATCAGTCCAGTGAAAATGATTGCAGACTTCTGACCTCCGGAACCGTAAGAGGAGGAATCTGTATTTTTTGTGGTAATTCGTTACAGTAGTGATAGAACAATAATATTATATACCCAGTTGATGAGAGCAGCCCAGCTCCCTCTGAGTTGGCTGTGCCACCCAGATGAGATGAGCACAAGCCACAGCACTGATGTGACAGGCTCAGGTGTGTGGCTCAGTCATCTCACATGGCCAGTAGCCACCCAGAGGTCTCCTACGAGCACTGCCCTCTACACAGCTTCACAGGGAAGGGGCTGGGCTTCCTTGTTCAGAGAGAACACCCTGTTTGTCCCTGTTTTCCCCTGTTTCCAGCAGTTGGCATTGACTGAGCTGCGGCACCACGCCTTACCTATGTGGGCCTCAGTGATGGTTTTCCTTGGCAGCATCACAACTTGGCCATTGGGTAAACCTCGAGTCAAGCCAGTTAGAGCTGCTTGGGAATGGGATGCACTTACTTATTAAATGTTTCAACACTGCCAGGGTGTATTTTCTCCATGCATTCTGGAACGCTTTTTGACATTGTTATCACTCCTGCATAACCTGAGCTGATGTTTCATAATAACACTGCACCACCAAATCTGAGGCCCAGGAAGCTATTCCACCTGAAACCATTGAAACATGTGAGTCAGAGTGAATTTCTTACAGGCCAAGGCAGCTAAAGAAAGTGTCTTTGGCATGGCTGCTATTTTGTTTATAGAAGACAGGCTAGTGGCAACAATGAGTTAGGATGAATGAGCAAAAATCCAGCTCTGTGATACCACGGCTGCATGTTGCACTGTGTTCCTGTGAGTCCCCAAGCCAGTGCCAGAGGGGAGGCCATGGGTCCGGGGTGACCTCTGCGATCTGCTCGGCAAGCACAGGAACCAGGGCACAGGCTGGATTACACAAGGGCCGGGCAGGCCAACAGTGCTACTTAAGTCAGCTTGAAGCCAAGTCTGAAAAGTCCCACTGACTCCCTCGATGTAATCACATCACCAGAAGTGAAATGTAACCAAGGGCAGGGATGTCACAGAGGCAGCTCTTGGGACACCATGCTGCAGCCTCTTTCCTGCTTCTCCTTCAGGTACATGAAGCCACGAAGCCCTACAGGCTGCACGTATATCAGGGCCCCACCTTCCCCAGGCCCTGGGAGGGAACCTTCAGAATGAGGGTATTGAATTGTACAATTTAAACCTCTTAGCTCAATAGCCCAAAGACTTGATTTCCAAAGCTAGAAGGCTCTTCCTGTCTCACACAGACCTTCAGGAGTCTCGTGCAAAATTCTTACACCACTAACTGGCAGCTAACAGAGGAGATTTCAGAGCCAGGCTCCTGGGCTACAATCCCAGCTCTGCTATGTGACCACGGCAAGGTCCTTAAACGTCTCTGCTTCAGTCCCCTCATCTGTGAAAAGAGGATAAAAAATGCTACTTACCTCAAAGGACTGTGGTGAACATTCGATGAGTTAGCACGCGTCAATGCTCCAATAGCTCCTGGAATAAACAAAGGTTGGCATTATTTTACTAGCAAAGATGAACACAGGAGTAACATCACAAAGGGTCATTCACCAAAGGACCCATTTTAAAAATTGATAGTTTCTATAATTTTTCGTTTGGGTCAGAATAGGTTAACTGCTGTAATGAATGATCCCCTAGTTTTACTGATTTAACATAATACAAGCCTAGTTCTTCTCAGGTCAAATCTAAAGCATGACTGGCAGGCAGCTCTCTTCCAAGAGATCCCTCTGGAGACCAAGCTTCCTTCCGTCCTGTGACTCCACATTGTCAACACCCTGCTCCAAGATTGCCCTGGGGATCATCTCCATTCGCCTGGTCAAAAGGGCACCTGGAAGAAGTGGCAGGGGAAGTTCTACAGGCCAGGCCCACAGGGAGCCACATCAAGGGACCCACCATCCTTTGGCCAGGACCTAGCATGGGGCCACAGTGAAGTGCAAAGGAGGCTGGGAAATTAACAGCATTCTCTACCAACCTCCATCATTAGGCTCATGTGAGAGGATTACATGGCCTTCAAAAACAAACCCCCGAATCTGAACTCAGTTTTGGTTTCTAGTTTAGTTTAGTTTCTCTCTAGCCAAGACCCTATTCTAGGGTTTTGTAGATTTAGGATATGCTCTGGGGAATGAGAATTCCTTTTATATTTCAAATTATTTTTCAATTACATTGACTGTTTCTCAAGGGTCTAGGACTGGATAAATTTCTCTTCCAATGACATATTTTCAGCTTAAACCATTGCCTTTTCATATTTCCCACTGACAGATTTGTTAGTTCACCAAATGAAAAAGTCGGCTTATACTGTATGCAAAAGAAAACGATTTAAGAATCTAAAATTGTGAAACACACAAGACACTGGCATTCAGTGAGGTGGCTACTAAGTGGCCGGTGTGAACCAACTACTTCTAAATTACAACCAGTCACTAAAGTGTAACTAAAACTATAAAACAGACTCTAAAGTTGTGGAAATCATCAAAGGCATCACAATTTAGTTTTGACATTATAAACTGCCATATTTATTGTGCTTTTATAAATGCTTAAAATTTTTTAGATGCTGGCATTTTGGTTTCTAACAAGGAACAATAGAGATAGATTTGATGATGGTTTACAGAAAGATACAATGAGAACAGGAAGACCTTTCAAAGTGGTGATACCCTAAGGTACTACTACAAAAGAATGCATGGTTATTGCTTTGAATTTGATACACCTATACCATAACTACAAAAAAATGTGAATGAAGAATAAAAAGTAAAATGGTAAAATTTATCTATCTATAAATATAGATATCTATTTATCTATGTTTACCTATTTACCGATAGAATAAAAAATAAACTAGGGAGTTCCCGTCGTGGCGCAGTGGTTAACGAATCCGACTAGGAACCATGAGGTTGCGGGTTCGGTCCCTGCCCTTGCTCAGTGGGTTAATGATCCGGCGTTGCCGTGAGCTGTGGTGTAGGTTGCAGACGCGGCTCGGATCCCGCGTTGCTGTGGCTCTGGCGTAGGCCGGTGGCTACAGCTCCGATTGGACCCCTAGCCTGGGAATCTCCATATGCCGCAGGAGCGGCCCAAGAAATAGCAACAACAACAACAACACAAAAGACAAAAGACAAAAAATAAATAAATAAAATAAACTAGGAACAGGAAAAACTATATGATACAATAAAATGTAGCTATTAATGGCTAGACATTACCAATAAGGGTTGAAAGAATACTAAGAAACTGGAAAAAGAATCCTAAGAAATTGGAAAAAGAATCCTAAGAAATTGGAAAAAGAATCCTAAAACTACTACTCAAAGGAAGTTAGAGAATAAAAGTTGACATTCTAACAGAAAAGCTTCCATATGAAATGCTGAAATTTGGGTTCTTGGTGATAAAACATGTTTTACTGGATCTTAAGTATATTTATTCATAAGAGGACTATATTACCCTATGATTGCTAGCTTTCAAGAAATTGAACTGTACCTTCAATACTGCTAGACAAAAACTAAAAACCAGCTAACTGAATCTTTTCAGAAAACTCTATTTGCTATTAAAGTCATTCCTATTCAGTATGAGTGATAAATTTGGTATATCAGCAAATGTGTTCATTCAATGAATTGATCATTAGGCAAGTTTTATTTCCATAAAATCAAATTTTAGCAAATAGGCTTTGATTGCAAATCTACTCTATCCTTTCACAAATGAGAGATATTCGTGTAGCATCATTGGCAAAAGACCAATCATTTTTTGTGTGAGCTGACCAGAATTTACAAAAAATAAATGTGCCCCTGTTTCAGTCCTGAGGTCTAAAGTGTTAGTTACTAATGCCTCCTTCAGGGGGGTGGAGGGCTGGCGGGTTGAGGGGCTGAACTACTGAAATATTATCAGGATACAGCCAGGACCAAGGCCAAAAATGAGCCCCACGTGTTGCCCTCATCAGAATAATGTGGCCTCAGAGAGAAACTTCCTGCTTATATTAGCCTCCTAGGACTGCAGAAACAAACTGCCACAAACTGGGTAAGACGGCAGAAATTAATTCCCTCGGTTCTGGAGGCTAGAGGTCTAAAATCAAGGCCATGCTCTGATCTGCTCAGTGCCTTTCCCCCAGTCATACCTATGCTGCCTGTAGTCTTTGGCAATCATGGGCCTAGAGCTACACAACTCGACCTCTGCCTCTGTGTCACACATCATCCACTCAGCCTTCACACCATTTTCCTTGTAAAGATAACAGTTGTGCTGAGTTAAGGGCCCACGAGTCTGACCCCATGTTGACTCATTACCTCTGCAGTGATCCTACTTGCAGATAACGTTAGGACTGGGAGGTCGGGACGTCAACACATCTTTTTGGAGGACACAATTCACCACAGCATCATCTTTGCACTCATTGCCTAGGCACTTATGGTCAAAGACAGTTGTTTGAGGCAGTTCTCTCTCATGTCCCTTGTCATTTCTGTTTTTATAATTTATTTGAAAATATTTTTAAGTGATAAATCATTCATGCCAACACACTTGACTAAAACAAAAGCAGTTTTGGTTAAATTAAGCTTTGTAAAGTCTCCTACTGAAAAATATGGCTAAAATAGATTATATGATTTTCCCACTTTTTCTAATCCTCTTATTTTTCTGCAATAGCATCACCTGCCTCTGCAAACTTTCAGTGCATATTTTCTAGAATAATTACAAGTTAGTAATTTTCAATAAAATTGATAGAGAGATCTCTTAAATGCAATGTTTGTTTTTTATTTTTAGATAGGATAATCTGATCCCTATTTTAGATTCCACAAATAAATGGTATCTATTTGTCTTTTTCTTTCTGTCTTACTTAACTTACTATGAAAGTCTCTAGATCTACCCATGTTGCTGCAAATGGTATTAGTTTATCTTTTTTATGGCTGAATAGTATTCCATTGTATATATGTACCATATATTCCATATGCTGCACCCACGACATATGGAAGTTCCCAGGCTAGGGGCCAAATTGGAGCTGCAGCTGCTGGCCTATACCACAGCCACAGCAACTCAGGATCCAAGCTGCACCTGCAACCTAAACCACAGCTCATGACAGTGCCAGATCTTTAACCCACTGAGCAAGGCCAGGGATCGAAGCTGCATCCTCATGGGTACTAGTTGGATTTGTTTCCACTGCACCACAACAGGAACTCCCTGTACCACATCTTCTTTATCCACTCCTCTGTCGACGGACATTCAGGTTGTTTCCCTGTCTTGGCTATTGTGAACAGTGCTTCTATGAACATTGGGATGCATATATATTTTTCAATGAAAGTTTTGTCTAGATATATGCCCAGCACTGTAATTGTGCAATGTAACTGTAATATTTCTTAGCTTATAGCAAGCAAATAAATCTGCAAATACGAAAATCTCCCCTTCCGATTTGGGGATCAGAAAATTTGTCTCTAACTAGTGGAGATAAAAAGTAAGAGGCTGGGCAATTCTTGCTGTGGCGCAAGGGATTGGTGGCATCATAGGAGCACTGGGACACAGGTTTAATCCCTGACCCAGCACAGTGGGTTAAGGACCTGACATTGCCACAGCTACAACTATGGCTTGGATCTTATTCCTGGCCTGGGAACTCCATATGCCGCAGGGCAGCCAAAAAAAAAAAGTCAGAAGCTGGTGGAAACCTGGGCAGGCAGGTATGTCGAAGAGAACTGATGACTGGAGAGAGGGCCAGAGTATGAGTAAAAGCAGGAATGGGCTTGAGGAATAACCCACCCATCTCCTGTGGGTGCCACACCACTGACAGGGAAGGATACCGTGATTTAATAATAATTTAGTTTTTAGCAAAAAATATGTCCTCCCCCCTTTTTCTTCCTGGTAGTTAAATGTCTGAAGAAGGTACCTTAAATCAAAACTAGAAAAGGAAATAGCACAAGAGTTGGCACTGGGAAACAAAAGGCCTGTTAGCTGAGATGAAGCCAGCAAAGAGGGCAAAGCCAGGCCAGAAAATGTCACTGTGACAGTGTCAAGTTCCTCTTCTGACCCACCATGAGAGCTGGGGCCTGGCCAGAGAGTCTCAGAGTCCACTCCCCCAAGACAAGGAAGGTGTCAATGGAGAATGAAGGAAAACTCAAGAAACGTCATGGGAGAGGAGACTTCTCTCAACAGAGAGACTGGAGGGAAGAAACCTAGGTGATAAAGAGGAGAAGGGAGAGAAAGAGAGCTGTGAGGTGGGTGCCCACTCTAGGATCCTCACATGGAGGCTGTATGTGCAACAGAAGAAGAGGGAACAGCTACTAAGGGGTCTGGGGTCAAGATAATCCCAACAAACACCTACTCAGCATCAGCTCAGTGCCAGGCATGGTGTTAGAAACCTGGGATGTGAACGGGAGCAGATGTGGAATCTGCCACCAAGGCAGACATGCATGTAAAGGTGATCCTACAAGATAATCACCATACCAGAAGTTCAAGCAAAGGGTGAACGAGGCATGCCGAGCATCTCAGAAGGTACATCCGAGCTGAGATGTACCTTTTTCTGAAAGAAAAAGCATTTGCTGGAGGGCCGTGAGGAGGAGGGGTGTTCTTAGCAGAGGGCGTAGCAAGCAGAGCAGCATGGCTGGAGCACAAATTGTGAGACCAAGAAGCCCAGCAGGGACCTCTGTGAAGCCTGGGCACCATGGAAAGGCCCGCAGGCGTGGTCCTAGAGCCAGTGCAGAGCCACTGGCAAATTATGGTGAGGAAAGCAATGTCATCTGATTTGGGGGACAGAAAGAGCTTTCTGGACCCTTTCTGGGGGATGGCTGGCAGGGAGAGAAGATGGAGCAGGAAGGCTTGACATAGAAGAAATTAGCCTCTGAGAGAAGGAGGGACTCTTTGTTAGAGAGAAGGAGGTAAGAATGAATAGAACATGGCAGGGAGGGGGGAGTGGAGAGCAGAAGGGGAGAGAGTTCACGTCAGTGGTACCTATCTTCTTTGTGAAGATAGACTCCAGGACTTCTCAAGGGGCTGCGGAGGCGGAGCGTCCAGGTCTGGAATAAGGACAGGTGAGGAGCCTGTGCATGAGCTTTGCTAAGGCGTCTCAAGGGTGCAGCTGGGTTGGGTGTCATAAACAGGGAGTGCTGATTTGGGATTTAGCAGCACTACTCTGGTCCCTGGTTTAAAGGAGGAAGACCGAAAGCTGAATTGACTTGGTGCCTCCTGGTCTGCCAAAGAAAAGGGGCAAGTATGTTTGTTAGGAGAGCTGGCACCGGCTGGCTGAAACCATGCACCATGAAGTCCAGGCTGGACAGGAAAAGAGGCAAAGCTAAGGAGGAGCTCATTATGCCTGGAGAATGTGGAGGAGATAAAAACTGGTGGTCACGAAGGGATGGGTGACCGTGCTTCTCGCCACAGCATTTGCCTCAGTTTATTTAAGATTGAATAGAGTCATTCTTTTATTGTTCTTCTCCCACAGCAGGTACAGCCTCTGTCTCAGCAGAGACTGTGTCTATTTGGGTCTTCGCTGTACCCTACAGCCTTGCACAGTTCCTAGAGCATAGAAGGTGCTAATTAAATTTTTGTGGAGAGTTTAATGAGAGAGGTGGAAGGTCTAGGGGAGACTAGATTATGGCCAGAGGCATCTGGACTCTCTCACAGTGGAGTGGAGTTTTCCAAGGATAATGAGACCCAAGACTCCACTACTCCAAGGCAGTGGAGATAGAAAAGCACCAGATGAGGAGATCAAGGAGCAGGTGTGCTGAAGCTCCAACGTTACACTTACATGATCACATCAATGGATGGTGACATGGAAGCAGAACTGCAGAGATGAGAGAAGGTGACGCATGGTCGTGTGGTAGGCAAATCACAGCACATGAGAGGATGAGCACCTTGACAGGAAGCGGTCCCTCGGACAGGGGCTGGGCAAGTGGGACTTGACTTAGCTTGGGGCCGGGCAGAAGGAAGGTGCTAAGGAGAAAGAACAGGGTGAAGGTGACTTCCTCTGAAAAGAAGAAAACGAAGGGATGGAGGTGGTAAGAGATGAAGGGGATGAGAGGCCAAAATTAACTGGCTCAATTTCTGACTAGAACTTTATTCAAAAAGAATTTGAGATTGCAGCAGGCCCTGGGTGGGAGGCTCTAATCGCACATTGCATCTGGTTCTCTCCTCCCACTGGCTGGAGGGAGTACTGGCTAAAATCAGGAGCAAGCGTCAAGAAAGGTCACCAGGCCAAAATAATCATCATGAAGAAAGTGATCTGTCCACAACGCATCTCAACTTTAAACAGAAATTACCTACAGGAGTTCCCGTCATGGCTCAGTGGTTAACGAATCCGACTAGGAACCATGAGGCTGCAGGTTTGACCCCTGGCCTTGCTCAGTGGGTTAAGGATCTGGCATTGCTGTGAGCTGTGGTGTAGGTTGTAGACATGGCTCGGATCCTGAGTTGCTGTGGCTCTGGCACAGGCCGGTGGCTGCAGCTCCGATTAGACCCCTAGCCTGGGAACCTCCATATGCCGCGAGTGCAGCCCTATAAAGGCAAAAAAAAAAAAATTATCTATGAAAAGCAGTTATGATACAATTGCTTCATCTCATCTTTGCAAAATTCTTCTGCAAATGCCCTTCCTTCTGCATGAGCGCTGAATCAGACTTAGATAATAAAGTTTATAGTTCAACTGCTCAATCACTGCAAACATTTACTGGGTAAAAAGACAGCATAACATAGTATTATTTTTTTTTCTTTTTGGCCACCCTCATAGCATGTGGAAGTTCTGGGGCCAGGGATCAAAGCCACGCTATAGCAGCAACCCAGGCTCTAGCAATGACAACGTCAGATCCTTAACCCTCTGCACCACCAGGGGAACTCCCTACATAATATTGTTTTCAATAAGCTTGTGACCCAATTGGTTTGAACCATTTTATTCTAATGACTATTCTTTGATTCTAATCAAAGATTAGATCATTTTGCAGCATGACCTCTCAACACTCAACGCAGTGTTCTGGCAGCCAGGACTCTTGGTTAAGATATAACACTAGAGACGCAACAAATTCATTCAATCATGTAGTAGACAAATATTCATGAAGAGCCACTGTGTGCCAGGCAAGCTATCTATTAAGCATTCCTTCATTCTTTAACCAACATGATCGAGTACCTACTGTGTGCCAGATACCACATGAAGTTCTGGGGAAATCATAATAAACAAGAGAGAGATGGGCGATAACCCTGAAGGGGACAGATCCTTCTCCCTGACATCTCTAGTCATCTCCCCCAATATCCCCAGAGCCACCACCACTGTCACCCAAAAATTTCTTCCATGGGTTTCAGCCTCCCAACTCTTTCGCTTGTCACCTGCAGTAAGCTCCTCCAAACCATTTTACTCTTCGATTACAGATTATCTACACAACTAAGAGTTAAATAACTACATGATATGTGTCACAAGCACGTGATCCTATGGGGCCACATATTAGGGGGCTTCAGCCAAAAGGGAAGGCCAGTAGAGCACCCTGAAGAAGGGACAACTAAACACAGGTGTCAGACAAAGGGAAGAGATTTGCCTCAGTTAAGATCCCCAGTCAGCTTCCACACCCTCCTCACACAACTCCCTCAGCCTAAACCAGCCCTGCGTTCACCCCTCCAGCCAGCACTACTCGTCCAAGGTGCAACTCACACCCAGGCCTTCCTCAAGGTCCTTTCTGACCACGCCCTGCTGTCCCAACACCTGTCCTCTGTGTCCCCACTGACAATATCCATCATCTATCACTGATCTTCTAACCTCTTAGTGCAGGAGATGTAGGCGGGAGAGTTTCTTGGGTCTATTTACCACTCTATGGAGCAGCTAACACAATGCCAGATATATTACTCAGGGTTCTCTGAGACAGAACCAATAGGGTGTGTGTGTGTGTGTGTGAGAGAGAGAGAGAGAGAGATAAAGTCAGAGACAAGAACACAGAGATAGATTTTCTTAAAGAATTGGTTAAAGCAGTTGGGAGGCTGACAAGTCCAAAATCTGCAGGGTGATCCAGCAGGCTTGAGACCCCGGGAAGAGGTGATGTTGTAGCTCACATCCACAGGCAATCTGGAGGCAGACTTTCCTCTTCTTCAGGGAACCTCAGTCTTTTTTCCTCTCAAAGCCTTCAGCTGATTGGATGTGGCCCACCCACACCATGGAGGGCAATCTGCTTTACTCAAAGTCTATTGAGTTAATGTTAATCTCATAAAAAATAATCTCACAGTGGAATTCTCATTGTGACTCAGGAGTAATAAACCTGACTAGTATCCATGAGGAGAAAGGTTTGATCTCTGGCTTTGCTCAGTGGGTTAAGGATCTGGCATTGCAGTGAGCTGTGATATAGGTCGCAGATGAGGCCTAGATGCCATGTTGCTGTGGCTATGGCATAGCAGCTGTAGCTCCAACAGCAACATTTAGCCTGGTATATGACCTAATAACTGGGTGCCATGGCCTCACCAAGTTAACACATAAAATTAACCATCACAGCAGATAAAAACAAACACTCTCCTTTGTGTGACGGTTTTTTCCAGGCATGCTGGGGCTCCCATCAACTACAGAGATATACAGGGGGCCCAATGTAGCAGAAAGCCTGAAGAGTCCCCCACTTGTCAGGAAAAGAAACTGCAAGGGGAGAGAGAGATGTGTCAAGGTCAAACATCAGCCCAGGACCAGGTCTCCTGGCAACCAGAGCCATTTCCATTAACTGTGCCATAACCATCAAGTGGGAAGAGGCAGGGAGACATAAAAGGCCCCGTGCAGGAGAACAGACCTCTACAATCCACACTTCACAGAAATCCTGTTACACTGATGCCTGCCCCACTCTTTCAGGCAGGAAAAAAACCCTGCTTACCCTGGGAGTCAAAGAATTCAGGAGGGTTCGGAGCTGTAGGTGTCAGAATCCAGGTGTTCCCTCGGGGGGAGCCCCACAGCAGCTGTGGGGCCCCCTCTCAGTCAGGTTTCTGAGTGACGGGCTGTAGAGCAAAGGCCCACTTCCCAAGGTTTAACCTTGACCTGCCATCTCTGAGAAAATATAAACTATTCCACTATCCTACCTACCTTCCTTTTCCTCCTACCTTCCAAAAAATATTTACTGGGCATTTTCTCCCTGCCAAGCAGTGTTTCAGATGTTAGGGGACACACAGATGAATAAGCCAAGGCCCCAGGCTCAGAGAGCTCACCCACAAGTGGAGACAGACTTACATGGTATGTCAGGGCTGTCACACCTGCCCCTTGCCTAGACCTCACATGTGACTGGTCTCCGGGCCAGCCCTCTGGACATGTTGACTCCCTGTTCATGGATATTTTCATCCAGTCTTTCAATTTGCCTACAAAAATACTGCAGCCATAGAGGTAAGGTGCTCTGGCAAGACGCAGATGATCTTCAAACAGCAAGTGGAAGGCCAAACCAGTTTCTTATTAGAGCAGCAGCTCAAGTGGGTCAGTCCTTATCTTATAAGTTGTTAAAAAGTTCTGACCACTAGAGGGCACCAGCCAACCCTTGATCCCTCCAGATCTGCCCAGGTCCTGAAGAGCCTTGGTACTGATATCACTCTGCTTCCAGATCTAAAATACTAATAGCTTTCATTTTTCTCAAAATGAGCTTTGAGCACCTGGAAAGCTTAAAACTGAATCCACAGACTGTACTCTTGAGCCAATAAGAAGGTGAGGGAGTCAAGCCATCCTAATTCAAAGAAAAGAGACCATAGACTGTCATTAATAAATAGGTCAGAGCCAGTGACATAAAATTTTTTTTAAAACCTATGCTCATTACCCTATCCATCTGCAGAAACCACAATATAACTTCACATTATTGACAAGCCATTGTATAGAAAAGGTATCAAATAACTGCCAGGCCGTGGACCAGTGAACCAGTGCATCAAATTACCTGCATTTTATGGGGGCTGGGGTGTTTTGTTTCGTTTTGCCTCACCTGGGGCATGCAGAAGTTCCTGGGGCCAGAGTTCTAACCTGGGCCACAACAGTGACTACACCAGATCCTTAACCCACTAGGCTACCAGGGAGCTCCTGGACTTTTTTAGGATACAGATTTGAGGACCACACTCACAAAGATTCTTTTCAATCTGGAAAAGGACCCAGGAATGTGTGTTGTCCAAAAGCATCTGACATGTAAGAGTCTGGAAGCCATTGCAATATAATTGAAGTATCAGAAATATGGAGAGCGAAAGTGAGAGAGAAGTAAATCCAAATATCTGATGGCTTATACGTAACTTGCAACTTCGGGGGCTCTGAGAGGGAGAACATGGGGCATGTTGAGAACTGCTTCCCTGCTGTGTGGAGCAGCAATCGCCTTTGGTCATTGGAAGGTAGAGTCTCTTGGCTGAGAAGTTCCTCCTATGACTTCTCAGGGGATCAAGGCTACAGCACGGCCAGGAATCCTGTGGGGAAGGAGCTAGTGGAGCTGGACCAGCCTCCATGTGTATCCAGCTCTACTGCCTCATGGTCATATGCCTCAAGTGTCCTTGAATTCCCCAAGTCTTGGCTTTCCTATCTGTAAAATCAATATAATGCTCATCTCATTTTTATGGGGATTAAATGAGCACAGTGCTAGGAGGAGCACCATCCCTGGGAGTGAGGGGTGCTGTCTACATGTTGGCCTTGACTATCACTAGCCTATGAGAAAGAAGAGCAGGGCAGCACTGCCACTGCTCCCTGCAGAGCACCAATGCCTGCACCATCTGCAGATCTATGTTACAAGATATGCCTCATTCACCTCCAGCTCCTGGTTTCCTGGGAGGACTCTTCTAGCAAGCAGCCTGAATTCAACAGGTAAGAAGCACTCACAGCCTCTCAGTCCAGGTCAAGGAAAGAGTCTGAGCTCCCTTTCTGTTTCTACCACTCTTCCGACGCTTGCAGAGTTTGAGATGACCCAAACTCTCAATCAGTCCCAGTGCGGCTTTTGAGTCCTGTAAACATTTTCTGCATCTCTCGTAGTCAGATCCTGCTGACCCCTCCTTCTTCACCATTTGCACCTCTGCTTCTAGGAACCCACGAGCCCCTGAGTGCTCCTCCTTCCCTCTGATCACCCCTTCCTGGTTGATGTCCTTCACCTGCTCCTTGCCCATCAGCTTCCCCAGGATTCTGTCTTGGCCCCCTGCTCTTCTCCTTTATGCTCTTTTTAAGTGATTTCATCCATGGTCATGGTCTGTCAGTTCCTGCAGGGTGATGCACCCTTTTGATCTCTGACATTCAGTTTCCTATCTCAGCTGTCTCTAGACATCCACTTATGAGGTGCCCATATGAACTTTAAAATTGGTATGTCCTGGAATTCTCATCATGGCACAGCTGAAATGAATCCTAGGAACTATGAGATTGCGGGTTTGATTCCTGGCCTTGGTCAGTGGGTTAAGGATCCGTCATTGCCATGAGCTGTGGTATAGGTTGCAGATGTGGCTCGGATCCTGCGTTGCTGTGGCTGTGGCGTAGGCCAGCAGCTGTAGCTCTGATTCAACCCCTAGCATGGGAACTTCCATGTGGTGCACATGCAGCACATTTGGCCCTAAAAAAAAAAAAAAAAACTGTATGTCCAAAATTCAACTAATCATCTTCTCCTACATCCCCTGTCCCCAGACACATATCCCCCACCAACGCACACATGCACGCGTGCACACACACACACACACACACACACACACAATGACCTTATCTTCCTCCTTAATGCTAACCTCAATTAATGGGCTCACTACACAGTCAATTTCCAAGCCAAAAATCCAGCAATCCTCTTCCCTATTTTTCTCCCACCATGTTAGTCCTTCCCCAAGCCCTGTGGGGTTTATCTCTCAAACATGTAAAGCTCATCTCTAATCCTTATGCAGGACTTCAGCATCTTTACCTGAACCACTGTGATATAAAGATATCAAGCATTTAAACTCCTGCATACGAGGTCTGCCCACCCCACCTGTAACTGCCATCCCACTCATCCTCTACCGCACCCCTCCTCACAATTTATGATCTAGTAAGACTAGTGTGGTGCCTCAGAACCAGAGCCATTTCATGCCCTCCTGGTTTTCCTCATGCCAATCCCTTTGCTGAGAGCCTCCCTCCCAGCTGTCTTCACCTGGCTACCTCTTACTCACTGTGGTGGGTTGGATGATGACCTCCCAAAAGATCTGCCCACGTGGAACCTGTGAATGGGATCTTATTTGGGCAGAGGGTCTTTGCAGATGTAATTCAGGATCTCAAGATGAGACCATCATGGACTATTCAGGTGGGCCCTAAATCCAGTGACAAATGTCCTTATAAAAAGAAGAGGATACACATAAACAGCCATGTGAAGATAGAGGCGGAGATTGGAGTCATGTTGCCACAAACCAAGGAGTGCTTAGGCCACCAAAAGCTGGAAGGGACAGGAAGGAAATCTTCTCTAGATCTTTCAGAGGGACTGTGGCTCTGCTAATTTCTTGATTTTGGACTTCTGGTCTCCAAAAGTGGGATGAAACTGATTTCTATTGTTTTAAGCTACCAGGTTGGTGATAATTTGCTATAGCAGCCCTTGGAAACTAATGCACTCACCTTTCAGGACTCAGTTCACATATCATCTCCTCCAAGAAGTCCTCCCTGATTTCCTCCTACCATCACCCCATTCCTGTCAGCTTTTATCAAATCCCCTTTCTGTGTTAGCTCATTTGATAAACTCCTGAAAGGCAGCAACCGGATTCTGTTTCCCATTGTAATATGAAGGTCCAGCATTGTTCCAGGAATAGACCAGGTTCTCAACCAGATCGATGCATGAGAATCTCAGCCCCTGTGCACCTCCTATGGCTGAACATTATATCAGGAACTTCACAAACATTCCCTCACTGAGTCATCTCAATAGGCCTAGGAGGTATGTACCATCATCTCTGCTTCATAGTTGCAGAAACTGAGGCACAGGAACTTGCCCAAGACCATTTTGTAAGCAGAGTGAGAATTTACATCTGGATCCCTTTAAGTCACATTCCTGGTGAGCACGAGCATGGCATTTACAAAAAATGAGTGGCCCCCTAGAAGGGGGATGTTCTTAGTTACATAGTTCTTAGTTACATAGTTTTGAGACAAAGCCACTGTGTGCATGCACATGTGTATAAACAGTAACAAGGGTTGGAGGTTAGTAAACTAAAGATGATCTAATTCATGATGCAGTATAAATATATCACAGTAGCTTCAATCCTAAGGCCTGGGAGCAAGGGGTCGGTGATGCACGAGTGACAAGAAAGAGTAAAGAGGGAGAAGAGGAAATGGAAAGGAAGAAGAAAGGGAGGAGAGGGATAGCTCTGCTGAGTTTGGAAACAGAACATGTTTTTCTTTATCTTCTCCCCGACTTCCTCCTGCCCACACCTCTGCCCCTTTGGTGGCCTTGCTCTCAGAGCATCAGTGCGCAGTTGCTCTCAGCTCCCACTGTGGCCCTTCACCAGGTACACGAGGCCAAATAATGGGCCCCCAAAGACCCCCGTGTCCTCATTCCCAGAACCTGTGAATGTTATCTCTTATGGCCAAAAAGGGACTTTGCAGGTTTGATTAAGTTAAGGGTTTTGCAGTGGGGAGATTATCCAGGTAGGCCCTAAATGCAACCACAAATATCCTTACAATAAACAGTGAGGTCCTACTGCATGCTTAAATATATAAATACAAGAGAGGGGCATAGGGAGATTTGGTACAGAGAAGAGGAGACATCAGTGTGACCACGGAGCTGGGGACTGGAGTAATGTGACCACAAACCAAGGAATGCGGGCAGCCATGAAACTGAAAAGGCAAGAAACAGACTCTCCTCTCGCCCCTCCAGAGGGAGTGTGACCTTGGTGACACCTCGATTTTGGCCCAAAATTAATGATTTCAGACTTCTGACCTCCAGGTTGTGAGAGAATCAGTTTCTGTTGGTTTAAGCCCCCAAGTTTACAGTAATTTGTTATAGCAGCTACAGGCTGACATCAGTGTCCACAGCATGCTGGAATCACTGGACCTGTGAGAGGCAGGAGCACAAGAAAGGAGGCTCAGGGATGCAGCCAGAGCCTCGGACAACCATCACACCAACCGAAGGCGGCAGGCATCCTACAGAATATCTGCCAGTCCTGAATCACATCATCCCTACCTGCACCGTCCTCCACAGTACCAGAGGAATAAATTGAGGCAGTCGGTCCTAGAGGTCACATAATAAATCAACAAATACTTGGGACAGTAGCTTGCTGACTGCCGCTGCCATTTCCAGGTCTCTTCATGGCCCCTCAGATTCTCCGGTGGAAAAATTGTGTGTTGGACTTGATGCTCTTCCAGGCTCCTTTTGAAGGAAGCATCCTGCGGTCCCACACCCTGTGATTCAACTCGCTTCAGAAGTAGAGACAGGGTTGGGTTCCCTTAGTGCCTTGTCCCCCTGGTACTTCAGGAGCACAGCAGAGTCAGCTTCCATTGCGTTTTCTCCATTCTGACAAGACTCCTCACATGTCTTCACCTGATAAAACCCCCAGACACATGAGTGAACCTACAAAGTCTGTGTATTAGGGACGGGACGGAAGGAAGAGGGAGAGATTTGAAATCACCCAGAACACTTTGTCTTAAAGCAATTTGCTGAAATTACCAAGTACCCACTAGATATTTTTTTCTTTCTACTCATTTCCCCTTCCCAGCCCATAAAACCTCCATTTCCAGAATTGGAAAGAAACCCAAAAGAATCCTTTTTTTTTTTTTCCAGTATTTGGAAGCTATATGTCAAATCTACATAGCAAAAAAAAAAAAAAAAATTGAGTAAAAATAACAACATTAGCAGCAGTAACAAAACTTTTCTGCTTATGATTGCTGGATTCTCCATCAAAGGTCTTCATATGCCAGGAATCTAAGCTGAGACATAATATTTAATTAATATCATCTAATTTCTAAGTAGTCTTATCTCCTAGCTTTGATTTTGATGCTAAAGTTTGAATCACTTGAAATGACCACGATGTTGAGCTAAGGGACTTCTGCATTTAGAGCCTTTTTCAGCCTCACACACTCTGGGAGATACAGCTGGCCACCAAGCATTAGGTGATGTCACCTGTGAGAGGGGGCATCTAAAGGCCCCATCATTTGCCTAATTTTGGTCAATTTAAAAAACCTCAGGTCAAGTTACTGTGGCTTTTTTAGAGAGTGAAACTTTCTTAGGGATGAGAAAAAATATGAAATGAAAGAAAGTATCACACTGCAGCACAAACCCCACAAAACACTGCTCTATGAGAATCAATGCAGAAGCGATTTCCAGGCAAAGTAAAACCATTATTTGAGTTGGTAAGCCTTCTTTTAGGTGCCTTGCCTATATTTACTTTCTTCGTTCCAGTGGCCACTTTGTGACCTAGTACATGCAGTAATTATCTCCAGTTTACAGAAGAGGAAACTGAGGCACAGCAAGATTCAGTGTATGGCCCCAAGTCTCACCCAGCTGGTAGCGGTGGAGCTGGAATTTGAAGGACTGTTTCTCGTTCCAGCAACCACAGCTGTTCATTACTCTGCTCTCATTCAGAGTGGGAATTAGGTCACCATCAGCGAACACTTTATCACCATCCTGGGGAGGAGGATGAAAGGGAAGATGACTATGAGGGTCCCAGCACCCCACTTTCTGGCATTGTGATTCAAGCCTCTCTGCTAGGAAGGGAGAAATGAAACACATCTTCCCCCTCACCTGAACAGGAGAGAGGCGGTCCCAGTCTCCCAGAAAGGGCTACAGCCCCAGCGGACCTGGTGAGGATGGCCACCCCTCTACCCTATTTCCACTAACCTACCCACCTTCAGTTGGGCCCCCAAGCCACATGCAAGGACTTGCAGCCCTGGGCAAGCTCTGGAGCCCAGCTCCGAGCAAACACGGGAAATTAAACAGTTTGCATCAATAAAATTTGGCCCGTGGAAGGTGCCTGCAGCTGGCGGTTAACACCAAGCAGTAAGAGGATCAACGCCTAGTCCGCTGGCTTAAAAAGGGGGTGGGGGTGAGAAGTGTGCGCGCTCCCTTTTACCCATTGACGTTAGTTAATTTGGATGATAAGGGTTCGTGTTTAATCCCTTTGTGTACGAGTGAATATACTGAAATCGACAACCCCTGAGAGGGAACTGCGGCTGGCAAAGCAACCTGCAGGAGGGTGCAAGTCGTGTCCAATCTGGCGTGAAGTAGAAAAGAAACGCCATGAGGAGGCTCGTGAGGAGACTGAAAGCAAGGCGGAGAGGGACACCCTAGGGGTGCATGGGGGCAGGCCGAGTCCCCCACCTCCAGGGCCGAGGCAGGTGGGCCGCTGGCTTCCCCAAGGCCAGGCACCCCAGGCCGGCTCTGCGCCCTAGGAGTTCCCGAGGTGTCGTTGGCGAGCAGGGCTTCCCCCGCCCCAGCCACCTCTGCAAGGACTAACCACACCCAAAAGGAGAGCCTGGGCCCTGCCAAGGTGCAGCAGAGTACAGAGAGTTTAGGAGAGGTGGGGAGCAGAAAGTAAGGGAGGAGAGGTTTCCTTGTTCTCAGATGGAACAGATTAGAAAAAGGTGAGAGCTCGGTGGCTCTAGAGCAGGCCATAAAACAAAAACCATTTTTATAGTTTCCATCTGCTAGAAAACTCATCCCTCCACCCACAGCCCACAAGTCTGGAGCCCCCAGAGTGCAGGTTCCGAGGCAGCTAGTGTGAGCGAGGCCTGGCGGCGGGGGAGGAGGCCCCCGGCTGCTGGGCCCGGCTGCCCCGCAGAGGCGCAGGCGGAGCAGGGAGTTCCCAGCCACCGCCCCCCTCCTTCCCCTCGGGCCTGTCCAGCAAGTTTCCTCCCTCGTTTCGGTTTGTGCCTTCCCTCCCTCCTCCTCCCTCGGTATATTCGCTCTCTAAAACCATAAAAAAGAGATCAACTTCCCTAACTTCACGGAGCCCTTTTCAGTGACAAATATTGATGCCCAAAGTGTCTGCGCTCTCCCGCCCCCAAACGTTAAGAAAAGGCGCCCGCGAAAGGGGGACATAAAAAGTTAACAATGCTGTGAAAATATGTTTGCAGAAAATAGACAATCGTTGGATTAAACGTATTCAAGTATGAAATAATGCCTTTTTGTGTCAAAACTTGGGCGATGGGCGGGTACAAAAGTTCCCTGTGGCAGCTACTTGCTCCCTTTGTGAGCCGTGCGCTTTGGCGTCTCCACTTGGGCGCATTACTTAGAGCCCTCTAAGCGCGATTGTTTCTCCCTTTCTAATGACATTTACCGGATCAAAACATGCTGTTAATTCGATCAGAAGGCTTCACCCTCCCTGACAAAGCCACAATAATTTCTCCTGAAGTTTGTTAAATTGACCAAAATTAGGCAAATGAATAGGGGTCTGTAGGCGCCCCCTCTCGCAGGTGACGTCGCATAATGCTCGCCTGGGCCAGCTGCATTCCCCCTTTTCTTCTCGGCCCACTCTTCTCCATGTTGCCCCCCATTCCTCCCACCACCCCCCTCACACACACGCACACACACACTCACACACACGCCTGCCTGTCTCTCCTCCCCCACGCTCTGGCATTATTAAAATTTAGCCCAATGAAACTATTCATACTTTTCAATGGACATTTTCCGTATAGGATAATAGGCTACAAATTGAGCCTCTTCCCCCCGCGAAGAGAGAGCCCGAGGGGGGGAGAAAAGAAAGCCAGCGACGTGTTCAGAGAGTAGTGGGGGGGGAGCGTCGCGTGCCAAAGACCGGCGGGAGGGGCGAGGCGAGGCGGGAGCCTCGTGTGCCAGCCGCAGCCCCACACCTGCCGGGATGTCCGGACAAATAAAGCGGTGTAAACAAAAAGGGGGGAGATGGACGTGTCACCAAGTCGTGTGAGAAAAGCCTGGGAACAAACGGGGCGCCTCCGTCTCCAAGAGCTCTCCCTTGAACCCGGCGGAACAGCCTATTAAAGGCTTACTTAATTACTTTAATGACTCTGGACAGGCTTTAAAACGCACTCGGCGCTGGGACTGCGGGCTTGCTGGGATTTGTAAACAGGCAATCGTGTGAGACTCAGCGGTGGGACTAAAGGAGGCGACACTGTTTTGTGAGGGTCCTCGCCCCCCGGTGCCCGTGGCCGCTGCGCCCCTGCGCTCACTCGCTGGCGCCGGTTTACCGCCTCCTTTCCCGCCGGGGCTGTTGCCATGCAAATGTTATTCCCCCGCCGGTCACGTGTCCTTTGAAGGGCCACGTGGATTAACAAAGCTGATCTGCCCCCAGCTCGCCCCCCTCGGCTGCTAAATTTTTTTTCTTAACTTTTTAAAAAACTGATCTTGAATGCATGCATCCCCCAAACGCAGCTCCCTTAATCCTATGGAATAATTCAACTCGTGAATGCACTTGGAGCCCTAGATGACCGCTTTATAAGACAGCCCCTGGTAGTTGGGAAGCTCCAGTCTACCTGGGACTCTCAAGAAGACACACGAGGCGAAAAGTGGACGGGTGCCTCACGCCACCGCCTCTCCTGAGGGCGCATACTGACCAGGATGTCAGATAAGCTCAAGGAACGCAAAGTGAGTCAGCTGAGCCCAGATGGCTCTTGCGCCCTCTTGGTGGGGCTTCTGACTCCCGAAGCCCCCACCTGGCTGGACCGACGGCAATGACATGGTGACACGGGACTTCTAAAGAGCAATCCTGAGTGGTTTGGGAAGGGAATGAGGATGCAGAGAGGGGACTGACTCCTCAATCAGGGAGGAGCCCACGCCTGGAGGCTGGTGGCCACCTCCCCACTGCTCTGGCACTGGGCAAGGTGGTGTGCTGCTCAGTGGAAGTGAAAGGGGAGAGCACCAACGTGGGTGTGAGAAGGCAGTGCTCATGTGACCCAGTGTGGAGGGGCAGGGGCCTGGGGCGAGTCTGGGGCAGCGCTGGGGGTTGGGAGACGACTGTGCCAGCCACGCGTCAGAGCCATCCTAAATGTACAAATCTCTGTTCTCAGAGAACCCCCGTTTCGCACAAAGTGATAGAAAAGAGGAGGAGGGACCGGATTAATCGCTGTTTGAACGAGCTGGGCAAGACGGTGCCCATGGCCCTGGCCAAGCAGGTAACGTTGGCGGCCTAGAAAACGGTGCTGGCGCTGGGGATCCTCTGCTGCCACCCTCTGCACTGATGCCGGGGAGTCTAGACCCGAAGAGGACCTTCGCGTAGGCTTCCCTCCCGAGGGCCTGGCCTGAGCGCTGAGGGAGCCCCAGGCGGCCCTCCAGCAGATCCACCGCAGCTTCCCCCTCGCTGGTCCTCTCGGAGTAAATCCGCGCACCCAGCCTGCCAGGGTTGGCCTACACCCGCTGGGCCGCTGCGAGGAGCTCTTCCTCCTTTTGCAGAGTTCCGGGAAACTGGAGAAGGCGGAGATTCTCGAGATGACCGTTCAGTACCTGAGAGCCCTGCACTCGGCAGATTTTCCCCGGGGAAGGGAAAAAGGTGGGCGCAGGTTGGGCAAAGGGGAACCTGAACAGGGACCTTGCGCTACAGAGATCTGGGGGTGGAAACGAAGGGGCGTCCGCGTGAGATCTCCTCTGGATGCCGGGGGGTCGGGGGTAGCCCGAGGTCCCGTGAAAGCTAAGGGATGTTGGAGGACAGGTGTCTGGAGATGCAGGTTCCGCGGCCTCCTCTCAGGTGGGGAGGGGGTAGGGCCAGACCCCTAAGGAAAATGAGGTCGCCAGCTTGCGTTTTTTCCAGCCTCCAGGGTGGGAAGAGGAGAGGGCGGACCGCAAATAGGAACTCTGGTCAGAAAACTTGATGGGAGGTGCCTGGCAACCTTCTGGGGTTCCCGGTCGGGAAGGGTCCGCTCACAGTTTTTTTCCTTTCTACGGTGTTTTTTCGCCCATCCAGCAGAACTGCTAGCGGAGTTTGCCAACTACTTCCATTACGGCTACCACGAGTGCATGAAGAACCTGGTGCATTATCTTACCACGGTGGAGCGGATGGAGACGAAGGACACCAAGTACGCGCGCATCCTCGCCTTCTTGCAGTCCAAGGCTCGCCTGGGCGCCGAGCCCGCCTTCCAGCCGCTGGGTTCGCTCCCGGAGCCAGATTTCTCTTATCAGCTACACCCAGCGGGGCCCGAGTTCACGGGCCACAGCCCGGGTGAGGCGTCTGTGTTCCCGCAGGGCGCGGCCCCGGGGCCCTTTTCCTGGCCGCACAGCGCGTCCCGCAGCCCGGCTCTGCCCTACCTGCCCAGTGCGCCGGTGCCGCTCCCGAGCCCGGCGCAGCAACACAGCCCCTTCCTGGCGCCCGTGCAGGGCCTGGACCGGCATTACCTCAACCTGATCGGCCACGCCCACCCCAACGCCCTCAACCTGCACACGCCCCAGCACCCCCCGGTGCTCTGATGCTGCCTCGCCCGCAGATTTCTCTGCGCTTCGGGCGCTGCACAGGAGAAATACTGTATACTGTACAGTGTAAATATTGTGCCACCAAAAAAGCCGGGTGGGGGAAGGCCACAAGCGAATGTCTTCTGAAGGATCTCCCCTGGCAATAAACGTTTTCTGATAAAGCCCCAGAGATGGATTTCTTTTTACCTTCTGTTCTTGCAAAACCCATTCCCTCCGAGGTGTCTCAGGTGCTAGCTGGGCTGGAAGGGGCCAAGGTGACAGCCCTCAGTAGTTTGGATGGGGAAGGGGGCGGGTCCCTGCGGCGTCTGAGGAGGTGGGAAGGCAAAACGGAGGTGTCACTTCTGGGCTGGATTCAAGGTGGCCCCTGGGCTCCAGACCCGCATCCGCCTTGAGCGCACCTTGGACATTTGCCTGGAAGAAGGGCAGACGCAAGGAATAAGACCCTTGGCTCTCAGAAAATACAAATCGAAGGACCCGCCCCTAGCGGGTTTTGGCGGACTTCCGCCAGCTCGGACCCGGGCGTGTTTCCCTAAACCGAGGCAAGGCCCGGGGACACGCGCGCACGATGCGTCTGCTGGTCTGGAGCTTGGGGAAACTCTGGCTATCCGGATGGGTGGTGAGGTTTACAGCCTCAGCCTGTCTTGTAAAAATGTAGAGGAGGTAACTTCTGAGTGCGGCTTAAAAACAAACATCAGAGGAAGTTTATCTTCAAACGACAACTACTTGGCGCCAGGCGCGGGAATCCGGCGTTGCCTTTGGCGCACAGGTCTGCTCAGCTTCGGGGGCGCTAGGCAACCTGGTGAGAGGCCCGCACCTACCTGGTTGGGATACTTGCTGTCTCAGAGGATTGTTCCCTCTGTCCACACCCGCCATCCGGCCACTGGTGCGAGGTCGAGATGCTTGGGCTCTTGGGCCTGGTGAGAAAAGGCTTTCTTCTCCGACATTTCCTGCGGAAGAAGGATTTTAACCTTCTCGCTCCACCCAGAACACAGTGAGGAAAGTTGGGGGTCTAGGGAAGGCTTGGCTGTAGATCTTTATGTGGCATGTAGTTTTCCATGACAGTGGGATCTGCTTCATACCCACAAAACAGCGAAACATTTAAAACAACAAACAAATCAAGTTATTCCAGGACCCAAAGAGAAAAATGAGCTTCACTGTTGTTTTATGTTAAATGGTAAAATGAACAAGGTATCCAACTCGTTAAATGTTGTGTTTGTGAGAGTTTAAAATTTTTCCTTCATTGTTTTATTTATTTCTTCAGTCTTTTCTTTTTGTTCCCATTCCCTTTGATGCCCTGTAAATAAATAATTTGAAATCGTGTAGCAGATTTTCCTGTTTCCCCAGGCCATTTAGCTGAACCACGGTGATTTGTCAGCTCTCAGATTAGCTGGAGTACAATAAATTGACTTATTCCATTTCTGAGGACAGGGTTTAAGGAAGCTCTGACCTAGACTGTTTACTGAGGTCATGGAATAGGATGACCTGCAATTTATAAACCATCAAACTTGATTACACAGAGACAGGACCCAAACACACACACACACACACACACACACACACACAAAACAACCAAAAAACCCACTTCATTATGCTGTCCATAAAGTGAAACTTCAATTTTAAATGTGTATGTTTTGGCGGTAGTGGTAATCTTACACGCACTACATGTCACTACAAAACATATTCATCTAAAAAATGTGAGATGCAAACAAGTATCTCCTGCCTTATGAACTGACAGAGTTGGAGCATGAAAGTCAGTGTAAGACCAGGAGGCCATTCCTGTAACAAACATACATTAAGCAATATGGGATGAAAACAAATTATGCAGCAATGGGAGAATGCATGGTGCCTATTATTGGAACACATGTCTTACACCCATTTTCATCAGCGCCGGATACAGAATATGAAGAAGGCCTTTCAGGCTTTTTTTCTCTGAGCATTAAGCCAATTTGAATTCCCTTTGGCAGTGAAGCATTAAAGATATAGTGTTACCCTGGAAATATAAATTATTAATATATGCAGCATTTTTGTCACTTCTCAACTGTTAACCAAATTAGACAAAACTTTCTTTTGCTAAGTAGATTTTCTCTTTGGGATTAGCTTTGGGAATGCACAGGGCCACCACAGTAAAAACTTTGGTCATTTACATATAATTTTGCAAACTTCCACTGGCCCATGACAGTCTTTGTACCTCAAATGTTGGTGTTCTTGATTTTTTTTTTTTCCTTTCTCATTTAACTGTGGAGGATAAAACCCTGCTTTGGATTTACAATGACTTTAGGATAAAAGTCTCCCTCTCCTTTTTCTTCCTCCCCCTTTCTGTGTGTGTGTATGTGTGTGTGTGTGTGTGTGTGTGTGTGTGTTGTGTCTTTTTCTGAAACCTTCATCCAAAGTTCCGATTCTCCAGGCTTGGCCAAAAGTCAAACTTTGCAAAAGATTAAAAATGTCACTAGAAAGTGGAATCGATTTAAATCAGATTGTGACTTTACTGTGTTCTCCCTGCACTTTCTCTGACAACACATTACTTCAGCCTTCAAACTCCCCACCTACTCCCCCCTCTGTCTGAGTCACTTATGCCCAATCCCTCCACTCTTTCTTTTAAGTAAGTTGTATAGTAATGGTTTCCAAGAGGGGCTCAACCAAACCCAGAAATAACAAAAAACAAAAAACAGTGGGTTTGGCTGGAGGTGACCCATTGTAATGCCTCTGAAAGGGGCAACCTCTTGTTTCTTGGGCTTCATCCTTGAGTGGGCAAGAATAAAAATAATCATCCCCATGAAATCAAAGGTTTTCTCCAGAGGCTTGAGGAACAAAGCTGATGGCTGGTGCTCTGGGTCAGTCCCTGCAGCTCCACGGGGCTACAGCTAGGAGCTTCCAGGCCCTCCAGTTGCCCCAGCAAAAGGGCGGTAATACAGAGCTCACTTGTGCTTCCAAGCGTTATTGAACAAACAGCCCATGTACCAGTGGGGGCCCTGCAGTCTGGCCTGCTGGATATCAGGCAAAGAAGGTGAACAAGCAGCTATGCAAGTACCTACCTGACCCCACAAAAGCACAAGATTCCCAGGAACCTGGTGATGGGTGTCTGCATAGAAGAGCACACCAAGAAAAGGCAAGATGGGGCATGCAGTAGGGGGCACAAGAAATCTACATCATAGTACTGCATCTCTTGGATTCTACATCTCCCCTAGACCTCTTGTTTCTGGCCCTTAGTCCCCTCCCCACTTCAGCAGAGACCAGAAAGTGTTTATACACCCACCCAGAAATCCCTACACACATCCTGAAAGTTGTCAGACAGAGCAACATCCCTGCCTTTGCCTAGAAATGTTACCTGTGGTCTAGCAGCAGAGACATGCTTCGCCTGCTTGGCTAAGGCAAGTTAACTCTTCTTGAAGACCCAGCTAAATCCAGGATTTGAATTCAGAACTAGCCTGGTAAGGGTTCTGCTCCTACCACGCAGTAAAGGCCCAAGACTAAGCTGAGTCAGATTCCACCCTCCTCTCTTCTGCACCATTAGTTGCTCAGATCACTTGGATTTGCCATCCAGCTCTGCTGCCTACAATTAGGGCAAATTGCTAAGCCTCTCTGCATCTGTTTCCTCATCTATAAAATAGAGATATTAAGTGTGTATATCCCTCACAGGGTTGCTAGGAGGGTTAAAGGAATTGGTATATTCAAAGCACTCAGTGGCTGGCCCACAGTGAATGTTCAATATTATAGTAATTATTTATCCCTCCCACTCTTCTCCCAAAGAGTCAGATCCTTGAGACTACCTCAAAAAAATAAAATGTCAAGGCAAATCATGAAAAAAATCTTGAATCCCAGGGCTCTTTCTCAAACCCCAAAGCTTGCTTAGAACAAGGCAGTAGTCTTCATTTAGAGCAAGTGGGGGCAGGGAGCTGAAGTGGGGGCTCCATCCAATGGTCAATTTGGGGGCTACAAGCTCTACTCTGAGTTGGGATCGGTAGTCAAAACCCCCTAATAACATTGGAATACAGAAATCTGGCCTTATGTTATTTTGTGACAGTTCTCATACTTTCATTCCTATATTTTCTAAGTACACATCCTAATGCCTGTTAACACACAAATCTTGGCTGCTGTAGATTCTCTTTTTGGAACATGGAGTAAATAAATAAACTAATTCAATATTCCTCAAATGCAATTTCTCTGGCAGCTTTATGTTCTTCTCAGAACGTTTCCCCCATTTTTTCTCACTCAAGTCTTTCATTCCTCCTATTTATCACCTGTCTGCTCCACTCTGGGCTCCAGACTCACCCCCTGTTGCAGGTGAAAGCACTGCTTCAGAGTTCCAGCTACTGGGTCCTAAGCCCTCACTCTCACTCACTTGGCCTTCATTCTTCCTGCTCTCTGGCTTTGATTGCCTGGCTCCCAATATGTGATTCTCCATGTATCCATGGCCTGGTGTGAGAATTACCTCTACATGTGTGTGTATGTATTCCACATGGACAGGTATTACAGGTATCTCAGCATCTCTCAGTAGCCCTTTCCTATTCTTCAGCCATCCCACTGGATGGTTTAGAAGGTTAGAAGGTGGACCCCGGCACACTCACCTCAGTGCCTTTCTCTTTGGGCATCAGGGTGCCCACAGGAAGCAAGCGAGCATTCCCTACTAAGCTGGTTGGAAGATTTCAAGCTCTTCCCCTGTTTGTGGTGGATAAGTTTAATTCTTTCCTTTTTTTTCTTTTTTTTTTTTTTCTTTTAAGGCTGCACCCAAGGCATATGGAGGCTCACAGGCTAGGGAATCAGGGCTACAGCTGCTGGCCTGTACCATAGCCACAGCAACACTGGATCTTTAAGCCACTGAAGCGAGGCCAGGGATCGAAACTTCGTCCTCATGGATGCTGGTCAGATTCATTTTGGCTGAGCCACTATGGGAACTCTGTGGGTAAGTTTAATTCTAAAGTGAAGTGCTGAAGCACACAGAAGTCACATCTCCAGTTAGTCACAAAATAGACATTTTTATCTCCACCTGACACCAACATCAACATTCTAAGTGATTCTGAGCACAGGCAGGAGAAAAAAAGATTTTTACTTATTGGATGGCCTAAAACTCCAGAACCTGGGCGTCTCTACATGAGCAGCCAGGAAGGCGGATATACATACACACCGGTGTGCATCAAGCAGTGCAGGCACAGGCCTGACTGCACATGCGTGTGCACAGGGTGTCCACTGTGTATGCAAGTGTGCATGGAAAGATGGACTAGGGCCAAGGAAAAGAGCCACCCACTGAAGGAATGGCTAGGTTAAAGCCTGAGGGACCTACCTATTTCTAGCTCACTGGGAAGATATGAGGCAATCACTATGAAGGTCTGAAATCTGTCCTAGTATAATCTCTAATAAACCCTCTATGTGGTGGGAAGAGCTACAGCAAAGCAGAAGAGAGGCAGTAGACGGTGTTATGCTGAATGGGGTTGGGAGATAACAGGAAAGTTACCCAAACCACAGGATGGGGATGGGAAATGGGCAGGAACTCCAGGCTGGGTGAGAAAGAGAGGGTGAGAGGAAAAAGAACCCCAAGGGAACTGGGACCCTGAGTACTTTTTGCAATTCCCACCTAGCCTCATTTATGAGGTTTAGCTCAAAAGCCAGAGTCAATAAAAACATATTAGTTAAAGCTTTCCAAATATGATGAAATTTTCTCACCACAGTATTGCTAGGAACACTTTTGCAACATTTGATGAAACACAAGTAAACCTCTCTATCATTGTTTTGTCATAGGCTATCAGTAGAGGTCTTCCACACAAAACACTTTCATTTCTACCCACAAAGAACAGAACTTTAACAACTATATGGCAACAAGTTTGACAATCTGGAAGAAATGGACAATTTTCTAGAATCTTACAGCCTGCCAAAACTGAATCAAGTAGAAACAGACCAACTGAACAGACCGATCACAAGAAATGAAATTGAAGAGGTCATAAAATCACTCCCTACAAATAAAAGTCCAGGACCAGATGGCTTCACAGGTGAATTTTATCAAACATATAAAGAGGAATAAATGGAAAGATATTCCATGTTCCTGGATTGGGAAAATCAATATTGTCAAAATGGCCATACTACCCAAAGCAATCTACAGATTCAATGCAATCCCTATCAAATGACCCATGACATTTTTCACAGAAGTAGAACAAACAATCCAAACATTTATATGGAACAACAAAAGACCCAGAATCGCCAAAGCAATCCTGAGAAACAAAACCAAGCAGGAGGCATAACTCTCCCAGACTTCAAGAAATACTACAAAGCCACAGTCATCAAAACAGTGTGGTACTGGTATCAAAACAGACTGACAGACCAATGGAACAGAATAGAGAACCCGGAAATAAACCCTGACACCTATGGTCAATTAATCTTTGGCAAGGGAGGCAAGAACATAAAATGGGAAAAGAAAGTCTATTCAGCAAGCACTGCTGGGAAACCTGGACAGCTGCATGCAAAGCAATGAAACTAGAACAACACCCTCACACCATGCACAAAAATAAACTCCAAATGGCTGAAAGACTTAAATATACGACAGGACACCATCAAACTCCTAGAAGAAAACATAGGCAGAACACTCTCGGACATCAACCTCATGAATATTGTCTCAGGTCAGTCTCCCAAAGCAATCGAAATGAGAGCAAAAATAAACCCATGGGACCTCATCAAACTGAAAAGCTTTTGCACAGCAAAGGAAACCCAAAAGAAAACAAAAAGACAACTTACAGAATGGGAGAAAACCGTTTCAAATGATGCAACCAACAAGGGCTTAATCTCTAGAATATATAAACAACTTATACAACCCAACAGCAAAAAAGCCAATCAATCAATGGAAAAATGGGCAAAAGACCTGAATAGACATTTCTCCAAAGAAGATATACAGATGGCCAACAAACACATGAAAAAATGCTCAACATCGCTGATTAGAAGAGAAATGCAAATCAAAACCACCATGAGATATCACCTCACACCAGTCAGCATGGCCATCATTAATAAATCCACAAATAACAAGTGCTGGAGGGGCTGTGGAGAAAAGGGAACCCTCCTGCACTGTTGGTGGGAATGTCAACTGGTACAGCCACTATGGAGAACAGTCTGGAGATACCTTAGAAATCTATCCATAGAACTTCCATATGACCCCGCAATCCCACTCTTGGGCATCTATCCGGACAAAACTCTCCTTAAAAGAGACACGTGCACCCGTATGTTCATTGCAGCACTATTCACAATAGCCAGGACATGGAAATAACCCAAATGTCCATCGACAGAGGATTGGATTCGGAAGAAGTGGTATATATACACAATGGAATACTACTCAGCCATAAAAAAGAATGACATAATGCCATTTGCAGCAACATGGATGGAGCTAGAGAATCTCATACTGAGTGAAATGAGCCAGAAAGACAAAGACAAATACCATATGATATCACTCATAACTGGAATCTAATATCCAGCACAAATGAACATCTCCTCAGAAAAGAAACTCATGGACTTGGAGAAGAGACTTGTGGCTGCCTGATGGGAGGGGGAGGGAGTGGGAGGGATCGGGAGCTTGGGCTTATCAGACACAACTTAGAATAGATTTACAAGGAGATCCTGCTGAATAGCATTGAGAACTTTGTCTAGATACTCACGTTGCAACAGAAGAAAGGCTGGGGGAAAAATGTAATTGTAATGTATACATGTAAGGATAACCTGACCCCCTTGCTGTACAGTGGGGAAAAAAAAAAAAAAAAAGGACAGAATTTTATTTTTTACATAAATATGATTTCTATTTTAAATTTATGTCAGACTATAAACCTGCAAGCCAGCACTGTTGTTCCTTCTAATGACAACCTAAAGTGTAATTAGTAGAGAAAAAAATGCTGTAAAGGGTAGCCATGGAGGGGATGTAAGCTTTAGGACTACAAGTTACAACCCATCTCTCTACTTTTCAGCTGTACTGTGTGGCACTTACGTGGCTCAGCCATAATCGCAACATGACTAGCCTAGCAATGTGGGGTGGAAGCCTGCGGGGGATGGGGAGGGAGGCAATTCTGGGCACTTGGAGAAGGTGTTTGGAAAAAGTCAAATTGCAGGGAGGGCTATTTGTAAATTTATATTCTGGCCATAAACCACAAGCAATACATCTGAAAGCCTGATGAATCCCTGACTTCACAAATCCTTCTACTGTGATGTACAGCAATGAGGCAGATGTGCGCACAGGTGGACTTTATCTGAATTACATTATACCTCAGTTAAAAAAAAAAGACTGTGTGTATATGTGTGACTGGGTCACCTTGCTGCACAGTAGAAACTTGGCAGAACACTGTAAACCAGCTATAATGGAAAAAATAAAATAATTTAAAATTTAAAAAAAGATGAGAGCAGCATGTATATTGTCAAATTACAACTCAATAATTAACTATCATGGCCCTGAACCCTAGGCTGATGATGGCTCAAAAATATGTGGTGAGGGGGAGCCACAGGGGAAGGAATTTCACTGCTATATCATTCATTTCAAAGGGAAGAAGTTAAGCTAAGAATTTCATAGAATACTATAAAAAAAGGAAAGATAATTTCTAAAGCTACTGAAAGCCTGGCACAAAGAGAACCTCCATCAGTCAGACAACACTTTCAAATCTTTTCTATTATGTGTTAAAGAAAGAGATACCAGGAGTTCCCATCATGGAGCAGCAGAAATGAATCTGACTAGGATCCATGAGGTTGTGGGTTTGATCCCTGGCCTTGCTCAGTGGGTTAAGGATCCAGTGTTGCTGTGAGCTGTGGTGTAGGTCACAGATGCAGCTTGGATGTGGCATGGCTGTGGCTGTGGCGTGGGCCAGCAGCTGTAGCTCTGATTAGACACCTAGCCTGGGAACCTCCATGTGCCACAGGTGCAGCCCTAAGAAGCAAAAGAAAGAAAGAGAGAGAAGAGAGAAGGGGTTGGGGAGAGAGGAGAGAGAGAGAGACAGAGAGATAGACAGACAGATAGACAGACCGACCGAAGGAACGACCGACCAACCAAGAAAGGTGGATATGCAGATATGCTTTGGAGGATTAGGGAGTTTAGGGAACAGTAATTTCCAAGAAGCATCAAATGACTTTCTATGAGGCCAAGAACCAAATGATGTGGGTACAGAGAATGTAGGATGAGTTTATGTTGCACCTGATGGTGGCCTGGGGGCATCAGGTGTTCGCTATAGTTTGCAAGCTTCATCTAAAACAAATCTGAAGTCTATTTTTCCACATAACCCTTGGTCACACTTTGACAGGACATGATAAACCTCATTTTCACTAAGGAGGAAGCCATGGAGCTTAAGAACTGATCTGAATTCTGGGAAGGAAAGGCAGCCACTACTATCCACATCTAGCTTCTGAAAAGCCCCCTTTAGGCTCTTCCAGTCATCCTGGACTACCAGAGAGAAAGTTATTGGATAAATTCTTTCTCCTCCAATATATAAATATATCCAATATAAATGTTTCCTCCCCTTCTTACTTTTTTTTTTGTCTTTTGTCTTTTTGTCATTTCTAGGGCCATACCTGCAGCATATGGAAGTTCCCAGGCTAGGGGTCTAATCAGAGCTGTAGCCACCAGCCTACACCACAGCCACAGCAATCCAGGATATGAGCCACTCTGCAACCTACACCACAGCTCATGGCAACGCCGGATGCTTGACCCACTGAGTGAGGCCAGGGATAGAACCCACAACCTCATGGTTCCCAGTCAGATTTGTTAACCACTGAGCCAAGCTAGGAACTCCATTAAAAGAGATTCCCCCCCCCCCTTTTTTTTTTTTTTTTTTTACGGCTGCACAGGCAGCACATGGAGGTTCTCAGGCTGGGGGGTCCAATTGGAGCTACAGCTACAGGCCTACACCACAGCAACATCAGATCCAAGCTGCAGCTGCAACCTACACCACAGCCCACGGCAACACTGGATCCTTAACCCACTGAGCAAGGCCAGGGATCAAACCTGAAACCTCATGGTTCCTAGTTGGATTCGTTTCTGCTGTGCCATGACAGGAACTTCTTTTTCTTTTTTTTTATTTTTTTAGGCCTCACCCTTGGCATATGGAGGTTCCCAGGCTAGGAGTTAAATCAGAGCTGTAGCCACTAGCCTATACCACAGCTCACAGCAATGCCAGATCCTTAACCTGCCAGATCCTTAACCCACTGAGCAAGGCCAGGGATTGAACCTTCGTCCTCAAGGATGCTAGTCAGATTCGTTTCCACTGAGCCTCAACGGGAACTCTGACCTCCCCTTTTTTCTCTATCTACCCACCCACTTCCTGCTCTGATCACCAACTTTTTTTTCTCTTGTAGGGTAGGATCCAGTTATCCTGAAGGTTCCTTTTGAGGCTCTTAATCTAGGCAAAACCATGCCAGGCCACAGAAGGGAAACCACTAAGGTCTTATTTCCAGATCTGTCCTCACCTCTGGAAAGACTGTCTCTCTCCCCTTGATTTACCACTATCCCGTGACCAATTTCTCACCCTCCTAACTCCACACCCAAACAGATATCACGTTTTATTGATTTTTACCTATTTTTTTGATCCATTCATTTCCCTCTCTCCTGCCACAGCTAGTCCTTTTCAATTTCCCACTAATCTCCCAGCCTCCATTTTTGCTTCCTCTCATTCATTATCAGTATAGGGGCCAGAATGTTTTTCTAAACCACAAATCTGAAATTTCCCTGTTTAGAATTATTCAATGCCTGCCCTTACTTTCAGAATAAAGTCCAGGTTCCTTATCGGGCCTTCCCATTGTGCCCCCTGCAATTTCAGGGGCCTCATTGCTTATCCTACCCCAAACTCAGCATCAGGCACACTGACTTCTTCCATTCCTCAGGGGTAGAGCTCTCTTTCACACCAGGTTATCATGAATGCTGTATTTCAGAGGCAAAGAAAAGTTCGGAATACCTTTTCCCTTACGTGACCGGTCAGCACACTCAGACCTGATGCCTATTCTCTAATGAAAAGCTGCCCTTCACCCTCAGGTGAAGGGAAGGGCATAGTAGCAGCAGGATGGTGCCCACTCATACAAATCTGTCTCTGAAATGGTTTCAGAAATTCTAGGTATGAAACACTGACAAAATTAGTTGACCCTTGAACAATATGGGTTGGAACTGCAAGGTCCATTTACACACAGATTTTTTTCAATAAATACCTCCTATAGTATGACATGATCTGCTGTTGGTTGATTCTGAGGATGCTAGCTGTAAAGTTGTATGTGGATTTTTTACTACATTGAGGGTCAGCACCCTTAATCTCCAAGTTGTTCAAGGATCAACTGTATATGAAATTTATGTTCTGGTCTGTTTTCCCTGTTTTATAATCAATCATATTACTTGAGGCATTAAATATTATCAAGAGGCACAGTGACTAAGAACATGAGCTCTGGAGCTAAGCTATTTGGGCTGAGTCCTGGTTCTGCCATTTTCTAGTTGTATGACCTTGAACATACAAATGAGCCTGTCCAAAGTCACATAACTATTGGGTGGCAGAGCTAGGATTTGGACTATATGTTTTTTCCTTCTATGCAACAGTTACCACAATCAGGAACATTTTTACCCTTTATTGGAAATATATAATCTAGATTAGGAATACTCTTCTGTGTAAAGTTGCAGTACTCTAGGACCTCGAAATGGGGTAGTTGGATGTTCCAATGTATGATCTCTAAAATTCAGGTTTAAAAAAGTAATGTAACTTCAAAAAAATTACAAAATCAACATACACTCACTGTAGAAAAATGGAAACACACAACAAAGTATAAAGAGGATACAAATCACCTGTAAATCCCCCATGTGATGTAAGCATCACATTTTTGGCATGTTTCCTAAAATCTTTCTAAGCACACACTAATTTTTAAATAAGTTTCAAAGAGCTGATACATATGGTACAAAATGTTAGAAGTACCAAAGGATACACAGTCAAAAGTATTCCTCCCACCTCTACCCCCAGCCACCCAGTGCCCTTCCTAGGAATCAAACACTACCACCAGCTTTTATGTATCCTTTAAAAGATAGTCCATGTACACACATTAAAGGAGTCATTTTTAAAAATTTTTTTTAATAGTACACTACTTTACAAATAAATACAAACACATACCTAGCTTTTCTTAACACTGGATCTGACTCAACTCACCTTCCATCTCCTTTAGTATCACATCTCCTTCCCAGCATTCCTCAGTCACACTCATTCAGGTTGTTGCCCAGGCCATCAAAATAACCTTAAAATCTGCCTTGCTGACAGATCCAGTGTGGGAGGGATCTGAGGTCATCTCTTAAATGCCTCACCTAAGAGAGATGAAGAATCAGAAACTACATGATGTGTCTCTCTTCAGCACATGGAGTGTTCCTTCCGAGCGTTTATTACACTTTAATAACCGCTCACCTAATTTCTTCCCCCGTTAGACTGTATAACTGCTATCAGGATGTCACTTGCCTGTTACCTGTTTCCTCCATCCCTGGCACCTATAGGCATTAACAGGTATTTGTCAAGGGAATGATAGGGGCTTTGCACAAGTGTAACAAGTACCACAGAGATCTGCCTGATAAGATTGGGAGCTAAGGAGATCGGGTACCAGGGAAAGTTTTCATCTTAAAGGGGAGGATGGAATTTTCTAGGTAAGGAAGGGAAGTGAGGAGGCTGGGATGGTGGTGGAATGCATTTCTAGAAGAAAGGAAAGAGCATATGCTGCACCCACCTCACTATATCCTACTGCTCTCTGTACAACATTCTTCCAGTAAATTAAGTATTTCTAAGTAACTAAGGTCACTGGATCTAAATAACATGCCTATTCTGGCCCCTTTCAGTTGTCTTCTAAAATATTTATAACTTCCTAAACTTGCCAAGCTCTCCCCTGACTCTGCATATGCTTTTTCCTTTCTTCTAGAAATGCATTCCACCACCATCCCAGCCTCCTCACTGCCCCCCCCCACCTTTGCTCTTTAGGGCCGAACTCATGGCATATGGAGCTCCCCTGGCTAGGGGTCTACAATTGCCAGCTTATACCACAACCACAGCAACACAGGATCCGAACCATGTCTGCAACCTACACCACAGCTCACAGAAACACCGGATCCTTAACCCACTGATCAAGGCCAGGGATCGAACCCACAACCTCATGGTTCCTAGTCGGATTCGTTAACCACTGAGCCACAGCAGAAATTCCCTCACATCCCTTCTTTACCTAGAAAATTCCATCCTCCCCTTTAAGATGAAAACTTTCCCTGGTACCTCATCTCCCTACCTCCCAATCTTATTAGGTGCATCTGTTCCTGGCCTTGCCCACCCCTCCAACCTCACTGCCTCTGTTCTCCACACAGGTCTCTCCTGCCAACCACCCTGGTCTCCCCTCAGTTCCTCAGACATGCTCAAGTTCTCAGCATGGGGCCTTCAAACATTCTTCCCCCTCCATTCTTTACTCTTTCATTGTCAGCTTTCAACAATGCCTTCCTGGACCAGCCTCACTTACACATGAAAATATCTGCTAGTAGAAGCCTGTTGCTTTTCTCCTTTCAAATTATTTTAAATTATGGTCGAATATGAAGTTTACCAATTCAATTACTTTAAAGTGTACAGGTCTACGGCATTCAGCACATTAACGCTGCTGTATAACTCTGCTGATCATCCATTCCTAGAACTTTTTCATTTTCCCTTACTGAAACTCTGTACCCATTAAACAACACTTCCTCATCCTTGCCAGCAACCACCATATACTTTCTGTCTTTATGAATCTGACTATTCCAGCATCTCATAAGTAGAATTGGTCAACATTTGTCCTTTTGTATCTAGCTTACTTAATTTAGCATAATGTCTTCAAGATGCATTCATGTTGCGGCATGTTTCAGAATTTCCTTCCTTTCTAAGGTTGAATATCATTCTATTATACGTATGCCATTTTGTTTCTCCACTCACCTAAGTTCCATTACTTTCACTTTTTGGCTACTGTGAATAATGCTGCTATACACTTGGGTATACAAACATCTGCTCAAGTCCCTGCTTTCCCAAAAGTGAACTGCTGGATCATCTGGTAATACTCTTTTTGTGAGGAATCACATACTATTTTCCACAGCAGCTGCATCACTTCACATTTCCACCAACAATGCACAAGGATTCCATTCTCACCAATACTTTTGTTTTTTGTTTTTTGTTTTTTTAATAATCATCATCCTAATAGGTGTGAAGTAGTGTCGTGCTATGGTTTTGATCTGCATTTCCCTAATGATCGGGGATGTTGGGCATCTTTTTCCTGTGCTTTTTAGCTATTTGTGTATCTTTGGAGAAATGTCTATTCAAGTTCCTTGTCCATTTTTAAACTGAATTGTTTGGTTTTTATGTTGCTGAGTTGTAGGAGTTCTTTATATATTCTAGCTATCAACTTTTTATCAGATATATGATTTGCAAACATTTCCCCCCACTCCTTGGGCTGTCTTTCCACTCTGTTGATGTGTCCTTTCAGATATAAAAGTTTCAGATTTGATGAAGTCCAATTTATCAATTTTATTCTTTTGTTGTCTGTGATTGATGTCACGTCCAACAAATAATTAATAGTTTTAAATTATACATCTGAATTTTTTTCATAAATGCCTACCCTAATAAACTATAAGTTACACAAAAGCAGAAACCTGTTTACCTATACTGGAAGTGACAACTAGTAGGTGTTCCAATATACATATTTATAATCTAGTGAATGCATATTTTCTGATGTTTTTATATATTATTATGATTGCATATATTATGATGTAGTATGGTACCCTATTACTTGTACAATCATGGAAAATATTAATAAATGGGATTACTGTGTGATATTAAATTATATTTAACATGAAAACCCATACTAAATTAAGATACAAAAATTTAAGTCAAACTACAAGTAACATTTCAAGGAGTGTTGGGGAAAAAATTAAACAAAACAGAAACTATATCCATTGCTTATTATCAAAACATATTTTATTTTTTCCAAACCATTACAGATGAAAACTGAAATTACTAAAAACCCATCTTCCAGACTTTAGTCAGACCATTTCAGACTTTATATAACTTCATAATACATTTCCTCATTCTTTATTTGTGGTTTTTCAAAAGCAGTATAGATCTGCTTCTTAGATCAAAGGAGATGTATAGACCCCTTGCACTAAGTTGAGTATCAGCACAGATAAAACAATAAAAGAATCTTCCTTTCTTTTATGATTTTGTAAACTTTCAGGAGAAAGCTAACAGGTATTAATCTGCCCTTTAGATCAAGCAAACTCACAAGGATTCTCTTTAATTATTTTACTTGTATGCTTCTTGGAATTAAAATTGAATGGGGTTAGTAGATGCAAACTATTACATTTGGAGTGGCTAAGCAATGAGATCCTGCTGTATAGCACAGGGAACTATATCTAGTCACTTGTGATGGAACATGAGAGAGGGCAATGTGAGAAAAAGAATGTGTATATATATATATACATATGTATGTATGTATGTATATGTACATGTATGACTGGGTCACTTTTCTGTACAGCAGAAATTGACAGGACATTGTAAATAAACTATAATTGAAAAAATAAAAATCTTAAAAAAATGAATCAATTTAAAACATTGAATGGGGTGGGGCTTGTATTGTCAGCTGCAAAACAGCAGGGGGAGCTCATGAGGTTTTAAAGGAGGCCATTAACAGTCACCCTCCCTTGCCAAAAAAAAAAAAAAAAAAAACCAAAAAACCCCTGAACAGTACCAAGAAGAAAAACCCAAACAAAGGAAAAAGAAAGCAAAAAATAATAATAAAATATCTTCGAATAAGAGGTGAAAATAGCCAAAATCAATTGTATAATAAAGACTGATACAAACTAGCACTTAATCCAGACCTGCAAGTCCAAAACTCAGATTCTCCTTACTTTCCCTACCACCCAGTGTATCCCTGGGTGCCCAAGACCCCATCGCTGCTCTAGACAGTTGTTATCAGGTAGCTGGCTTAAAACAAAGTTATCAGGTAGCTGGCTTAAAAACAACTGTGCTTAAATTCCTAAACATGTTTTTTAAATATTCAGTGAAATTCTCTTTGGGAAGCAGCTTAAACAGTGTTAAAAACTCAGCTATAAGCCATAAAATAGTGAAAGAAATATGAAATATTGTCCTTTTTCACTAGAAAGACTGAGGGGAACCAAAAGCTCTGTACTGAGTTCGTTTTGTTTTTTGTTTGGCTGCGCCGGTGGCATGAAGAAGTTCCTGGGCCAGGGATCAAATCTGAGCCAGAGCCGTGACAACACTAAATCCTAAACTGCTAGGCCACCAGGGAACTACTACATACTGAGTTTTAGGCTCAGGAAAAGAAGTCACTCCCTGTGAGTAAGAGTGGTGTGACAAAAATGAACAGAAGAGTATTTCATATTTAGGAGAAATTACAAGTGACAGCATGGCTAAAGCCTGGGAGATAGGAATCAATGTTCGGCATTAGCAAGCCATGAATAGAAACTTCAAATTATAGTTATCTTGAGGAACCATAGAAGAACAACACAAAAAAGTCCCGTGGTGACACAAATTCACTTAGCAACATATATAAGGACTTAATAAAGTAGTAAATTCACAAGAAGGAAAAACAGTCCTTACACTTACGAGTTCAATAAATCTCACACTTACCAGGAGGAGAATTCCCTATCACATGGTTCATTAACTGATAAAATATCTGTGAAAGATGGCCTCTGCTAGGCTCTTCTCATGTGCTAAAACTGCTGAGTATACCAACCACTAGTTGAATAACAAACCCAGTGGTTAACTCAGTCATTCATTTCCTCACTGCTGACTACCCTACACACAGGCAAGATGTCCATAGTGAGTGGTCCTCTATTGGTCAGGCAGGATTTTGTCACAAGGACATGCTTACTGTTTCTTATCACTATGGCAATAAGACTCAGAAAAGGGGTTGTAAGTTCAAATAAAGTTGCTGGCCTCTAGAAGGAGCTCAGGGTCTTTCCTCACTCACACTCCCTCTGTGGTCACAGTAGGGATGGGCCAGGACATTGTGTAACTCTGCCCCGAAAGGCCAAGGATGTTTTATTCTTCACTATAAGAGTGGACGAGATATTCCTTCTGTTGAGTTAAAAGGTCTTGATGTAAGTTTTATCTAAATGAATCTCCAGTGACTATGACAAATGTTCAGGTACTGGGGTATGACTAAGGTATGATATGAAAAATAAGAGTATCTAGGAAGTTCCCATCATGGCTCAGTGGAAACAAATCTGACTAGTGTCCATGAGGACGCATGTTTGATCCGTAGCATCACTCAGTGGGTTAAGGATCTGGCATTGCCATGAGCTGTGGTGCAGTTTGCAGATGAGGCTCAGATATGGCATTGCTATGGCTGTGGCGCAGGCCAGCAGCTGTAGCTCCAATTCGACCCCTGGCCTGGGAACTTCCACATGCCACGGTAGAGCCCTAAAAAGACAAAAAAAAAAAAAAAGGAAGAAGAAGGAGAAGAAAAGAAAAATAAGAGTATCTTAATACTGCCTTAGACATCTGTTTTCAAGGGATTCTGATGGAGACATAAAGATGATGAAACAGAGCAAATAAACATCTGAAAGGCATAAGATTCTAACCTAACTGCTAAAGCAGAGCTTGAGGGAGATAGACTGAACTTGAAATTTTTCCTTTTACCAAATTTAATCAGTGTAAACAGCAGAACCAGACCAGGTTGTAAGAACAACCTGCTTTCTCCAGAGCATGAGTCTCTGCTTTCCCCTGACTTAAGCCTCAGATCCATATTCCAGTGCACAGAGCCAGAGCCCACTGGGCCATTTCCCAAGAACCAGAGAAAAAAGGGAAAGACAGTGAAGGAGTGTAAAAGAAGCTAGATCTCAGGACTGCTGTATACAGTGGGACACACTGGCACTGCGTAAAGGCACCGGGAAACTGGGCTCCGTGGGGGCTCAAAATCAGCCTGCACCTTAAGTGCTGTGTCCACCCAGGAGGTGGGAGATACCTTTTAACTTCAAACACAGGTGATGTTAGGCTAGAAGTTCCTTTGGACAGACCTCTTCCCTCACTTCAATGAAACAGCCATCTACTTTATCAAGTATATATGTCTCAGAGATTCACTTCTCAATACACTTAGAATAGTCCTCCCTAATAAGCCTTCACTGCAGATACAAGATCTTCACATGTTTCTTATTAGCATCTTTCAGTCCTAGTTCATTAACTTTTGTTCTGAGAATTTCCCACCTGCTTTTAGTCCTATTCTTAAATATATCTGAATGTTGTCTTTTATTATCAGACACAAGTTTAAGCTAGTCATCATAATTGCTTATATAATAGCTTTAAAGATTCTCAAGTTAATGATGTTCATCTCCTAGAAGCTAGTTTAATATCCATTTGTTGGTTTATGCCTGATTGTTTTGCTATTGGTTTATGCGTTCTGGCTAAGGAAGCAATCATGAAGTTAGGAGTAGGTACAGGAGGGCTTTCCATAGTCTTAGGAGTTAGAACTTTTGGCATACCTTTCCATATGATGCAATGCCTGTATTTTTATAAATAGTAAAGGGTATTATTTTATAACATCATTACTTACTACCTATTTACTACTACTTGTCATTATTTAAATATGATCAATAACACATGAAAATGTATAAAAATACTGCAAAAATTAATAAACAGAAACCTTGATTAAAGAGAGCCAGGAGGCCAAAAGCAGGAGCTTTCTTGCCCTAGGAGGATAGTAGAGCCCAAGAGGAAGATTCCTTTTCTTGCCTGATAAGAGCTCAGCCAATGAAAGACTATCCCAACTCAGCTGGTAAAAAGCCACTGTACCTGGAACTCCCAGTTCCTGCAATGGACTCTCTGTCTACTGTAGCCCTCCCAGCTTCCTTTTCACCTCTAGAGTTCTCTTCTCTTTGCTGTGCGAGGACTTGCTCATGGCTTGCCATGTTTACAAACCTGGAATCCTTTGCTGATTCCAAATAAACCCATTTTTGCTGCAGAAATAACTGGACGTCCATTTGTTTTAGGTCAATAGTACAAAGAGGAAAAATCCCAAATTTTGTCAAAATCAACTGTTGACCTTTTCATGTACATTATTCACTCTGGTCTTTGTGTATATATGTTTGTATATACATACATTTTACAATATAAATATATAATATTTTTTACAAAATTGGAATTGTATTTTCATTCTAGCAGGTAAATTATGAAAACAAATGATGGAAGTAAAACTTCCCTTAAAAACCACAGTTATCTTTAGAGCCATCTTGGGACAGCTCAGAAAGAAATGAGATCAGGAAGGGAGACTAAAGAGGGCTTCAGCTGCATCCGTAAATTTTTTTCTGTGTTTTTTTCCCCAATGAATTGAATTTATTTATTTTTTCATTGTTAGAGTTTTATTGAAGTATAGTTAATTTACAATATTGTGATAATTTCTGCTGTACAACAAAGTGATTCAGTTATACATATACACACATCCATTCTTTTTCAGATTCATTTCCCATATAGGTTATCACAGAATAATTAAATAGAATTCCCTGCGCTCTACAGCAGGTCCCCATTGGCCAGTCATTCCATATACCATGTATGTATATACCAATCCCAAACCCCCAGTCCATCCCTCCCCTAACCTGTCCCCTTTCATAACCATAAGCTTGTTTTCAAAGTCTGTGAGTCTGTTTCTGTTGGGCAAAAAGTTCATTTGTATCCTTTTCTTAGATTTCATATATAAATGATATGACGTTTGTCTTTCACTAACTTTACTTAGTATGATAATCTCTAGGTCCTTCCACGTTGCTGCAAATGGCATTGTTTCATTCTTTTTATGGATGAATAATATTCCATTGTATATATATACCACATCTTCTTTATCCATTCCTCTGTTGATGGACATTTAGGTGTTTCCATGTCTTGGCTATTATAAATAGTGCTTCGATGAACATTGGGGTGGCTGTATCTTTTTGAATTATGGTTTTCTTCAGATAGATGCATAGGAGTGGGATTGCTGGATCATATGGTAGTTCTACTTTTAATTTTTGTGAGGAAACGCCATACTGTTTTTCATAATGGTTTGTCCCAATGTACATCCCAACAGTGTAAAAGGGTTCCCTTTTCTCTATACCCTCTCTAGCATGTATTGTTTATAGACTTTTTTGATGATGGCCATCCTGGCTGTGTAAGGTGGTACCTCATAGTAGTTTTGATTTGCATTTGTCTAATAATTAGCTATGTTGAGCAGCTTTTCATGTGTTTTTTGGCCATCCGTATATCTTCTTTGAAGAAATGTCTATTTAGATGCTCTGTCCATTTTTTGGTTGGGTTGTTTTTTTGGTATCGAGGTGTAGGAGTTGTCTGCATATTTTGGAGTCTCATCCTTTGTTAGTCACTTCATTTGCAAATATTTTCTCCCATCTGTGGGTTATCTTTTTGTTTTGTTTATGGTTTCCTTTGCTATGCAAAAACTTAAAATTTTTAAGTTTAATTAAGCCCCATTTGTTTATTTTTGTTTTTATTTTCATTACATAAATTTTTTGAAGAAAAGAGCTGAAGCAAACATGGCAAAATGTTAACATCTGTCGAAAGTGAGTCGTAGGTAAATAAATGCTTGCTATATCACTCTATTTTTTGGTAAATCTGAAATGTTTTATAACTTTCAAAATAAGAAAAAGCTAGAACTGCTGTTAGGACTTAGCGTGTGACATGTTTGTAGCAGTTTTACCATTCCTGGGGGTTGGTCTCTGTTTGCTTCTTTCTGGGAATGTAGACTCTTCTAGTTTTTCACAATTTATTTTTCACAAAGTTCAGAAACATCCAATAGAGATTTCTCAACAAAGAGACTAACTATCCGCTCAAAAGAAAGGTACAATCACTTCAGAAACCCCTTCTCTGTCCTCAGTAATGTAACATTGTGGTTGCCCCAGTGTTTCACAAAGTGCCCCGCATAGCTATGGGAAAAAAACGCACAATGAACACAAAGTGGTAATGCAAGCTTTTTGAAGTTAAGTTTCTTTGCCATTACCATCCCAGATGATGGATCTTTCAGAGGATAAAAGATTTTGTTTGTTTTCTTATTTTAATGGTTCAGAAATGGCACAGACTGATATAAATTCACGGCTTTTTGTTCCTGCCACCTGAAGGTTTGCTTGAGCAGGAAGCAAAATATGACTCTAGTCAAAGAGTTCCCCTTCCTGTGCATTACACACATCAGTGTACTCTTCCAGAGCTTCATTCACAAGGTATCCTGACTTCATCTGGGGCCAAGACTACTATTTTAGGATTCAGAAGATGGAACCAGATACTTGGAGGGCTATGATAGTTCAGTCTAGGTAATTTATCCTCCTGCAAAACTGCTGAACACACCAAAATATATGAAGATCTATCCCCCAAATTTTATCACATATATAATGAGACTTTAAAACCTGTGTAGTAGATTTCCACGTTGGTACTGAAGCCTACTTTTTCAAACTTTCATATGGTACCACAATTTTCAACATCTTCTTTAAGCACTCCAGAGACTTACTGTTACTAAAAAGGAACAACTTTCAGAATCCACATAATATAGCAAGTTTTTATTCCATGGTCAGAAGGAAGGAGAAAAAAATTACAAAGAAAATCTTCTTAAAAATCAAAAAAAACCTTGTCAGAAATCACGGAAAACTTCATCAGAACTGTTGAAAGATACTGAACCACTGAGTTAATTAGTCTTTGTGAATTTTTCACTAGAAACAGAAGTGAGGAGTGTAGTCCCCTTTATTTAAAGGTTATCATTTTCAGCCAGCACAGGGTCTCAATCTCCTTCCTCTCCCCTCTGAAGGAGTTGGCCTCTTGGTAGCAGGGAGAATGACTTGAGAGTGGGCAGAGGTAACACAGTGTGAGGCCTCAGCCATGCAAGGTAAAGACCCAGCACAGACATGGGGATCACAGAGACCTGTCAATCAGATCAGACTCCTGCTGCTGGGCCTACAGCCTAAGCTGAATGTGTAGCCTGAAAATAAGGATCTGGCAGCAACTTCCTAGCCAGTCTAAAAAAAGGAAAAAGCAATTCCCCACTCCTCGATCACGCTCCATGAAGGCCAGCATCTTTTCTGAAAGACCATGGAACAAACAGCCTGGGGCAACAGTGTGGGTGGGCAGGCACCACGACCTGGTGTTGTCACTGACAGGGTGCCTAGCTGGGTTAAAGGGGAGGTGGCTCAGCTCCTCCAGGACCCGGGAGTCCTGACACAGGCACACCCAAGTGCACTGCATAAAGAGGCCACGAAAACATGGTACCCCTTAATGAGTTATTTTTGCGCTTGGGCTGCTTCAGGAGGCTAGGGACGAAAAATCTTCTAGGCTTTTGTTTGGAGAAAAGGCAGACACTTTCCATCTTTTTAGGAGGGCACTAAAAAGAAGGCTTTCGGAGTCTTCACGAGAGAGATGTGGGTTTTAAGGGCGACCTCAGGTCATACAGAACTAATCAAGCGAAAACAATAAGAAAATGAGCCTGACAGTCAGCAAGTATCTGAGGACTTTATCAAAAAGAATTAGAAATGGACAAATTCACTGGGAGCTGCAAGGGATCAAATCTGCAAGGTGGCATTGTGTGGCTAGGATTAAATTATTTATTCATTGTTAATTTATTTATTTATGTATGTGCAAATGACCTTGCTGCTGCAGGTGCTAAGGGGCTTCTGAAAAGGCCAGTTTTTTTACATCCAGGCCTAGAATATTGGTCCATTTAACTCATTCTTTTCCTTAAGGCGATCAGCACTGACTTTTATCTAAGGAGATAGAGGAGGGAAAAACCATATGTGTGCAAGGAATGACGCAGGATTTAGGCAGCCCTAAGGACCCAAGTATTCCAGCTTCATTCAAGATTCTGGGGAAGGCTCCATGCAGTTTAATGTCCAAGAAATTAGCAAATGAATGCTTATGTCAATATGTGAAAAATCCCTGGTTAGTTTAAACAGATAAAAAGCCTTTGGGGAAACCCCAGAAAATGCAGGCTCTTTTTCTTTCCCTTTTTAGTTAATTTAATTTTTGAAAGAGGGCACACTACTTCTGAGGATCTATGGAAAATCACAGAAAAGTTACCAAAAATAAAAAGAGTCTTATGGTTGCTTGATCTTGTACAGGCCTGGAAAAGTTTCAGTGTGTCTACTAGAAGAAATAAGGAGATTTTTGTCAGCCATTCTGTGCCACATTCATTATTCAATAGTGTCCTACACAAATTGAGAAGCAAAGAACCCATCTTTACCTCTCACACGTGCCTCAGCAGAAAAACAAATAATCATTCTGTGTAGAGAAACCTGGTTTGTACCGGAAACCTAAGGGCGACATTAATAGTATTATTATTTTCTCTAAGTTTAGACCAATAATGAAGAAGGAAAATGGTCATCCTATGGTCCTGCTGACCCAGCACAGTGGGGAGGCTGTGTGAGACGTGACCTCAGGAGGAGGAGAATACAAGAACTCAGCGTGGGGGATTCAGACAAGAAGCCACACATATTGAAGCCAGAAACTTCATGCCAGTGAGTTCTCCTTAAGGAGAAAGGCCTGCTTGCTTTGCAAGAGATATATGGCAGCCAAAGGTCCCTGGAGGAGAATTTTTCTACTCAATTAGTAAGGGATGTTAAGCAAAGGATTTGACTAGGGAAACACTGCATTTCATAATATATAGCTGGCTCTCAAGGTGAATTAGAAACTTTTCTTAACGACAACACGGTAAACCTTCCTCAAAATGAGGAGAAAGGAAAACAAAACAAAATGGGGAGAAAGAAAAAAGAAAGAAGAACCAAAGGAAATGTCTTCAAATAGCAAGGTATTATTTTACCTATCAGTTGTTCTTGGTGCCTAAAATATGATAGATTAGCACCCAAATACTAAATAAACTACTAAGTTCAAAAGGAGAAAAATAGAGGACTTTTCTTTTTTCTTTTCTTTTTGCTTTTTAGGGCTGCACCTGCAGCATACAGAAGTGCCCAGGCTAGGGGTCAAAGTGAATCAGAGCTGTAGCCACCTGGCCTACACCACAGCCACGCCAACACCAGATCTGAGCCACATCTGTGACCCACGCACAGCTCACGGCAATGCCTGATCCTTAACCCACTGAGTGAGGTCAGGGATCTAACCTGCATCCTCATGGATACTAATTGGATTCGTTTCTGCTACACCTCAATGGGAACTCCTAGAAGACTTTTCTATATTGCTGAACATCATTAATTCATTCTCCACTACTTTTTTTTTTTTGTCTTTTTTGTCTTTTCAGGGCCGCACATTTGGCATATGGAAGTTCCCAGGCTAGGGGTCCAATCAGAGTCATAGCTGCTGGCCTACACCACAGCCACAGCAACGCAGGATCCGAGCCAGGTCTTCGACCTATACCTGCGGGCTATGCCAGATCCTTAACCCACTGGGTGAGGCCAGGGATCAAACCGCAACCTCATGGTTCCTAGTGGGATTCGTTTCCACTGTGCCACTCCCATTCTCCACTACTTTGAAAGTTGTAGGTATTTGGACACTAAATACCAAACTGCCTAAAGAATAAAAACTTCAAAATAATGTCTCCCCTCATAAATTTTCTTGGACTTACCTGAAAGTAAGGGGATAACTGGTCTAATACCAACAACAGTTTTTAAACCAAAGCCTCAAAAATCATGAATTCTTCAGATGTATCCTCCACCTCTGAATGCTATAATTAATTTTCATATGTTAAAGTTCTGTTTTGTTTGTGGCACATCACAATGTAGTACATGCTTTGAATAGGAATTTTCAAGTACTTTATTCCCTAGTTAGGTTTTCATTCATAATACAGATAGTGATGTATTTGAGGTAATGAGACACATTTAAATTTTTTCCCATGATGAATACATGAGTCTTCTTTCCTAGTATTCCAGACTAATGAGAATTTTATTTATTTATTTATTGTCTTTTTGCCTTTTTCTAGGGCCACTCCCACAGCATATGGAGGTTCCCAGGCTAGGGGTCTAATTGGATCTGTAGCCACCAGCCTACACCAGAGCCACAGCAACGCAGGGTCCTTAACCCACTGAGCAAGGCCAGGGATCGAACATGCAACCTCGTGGTTCCTAGTCGGATTTGTTAACCACTGAGCCACGACGGGAACTCCAAGAATTTTATTTTAATATAGAGAATATAATGAGTAAAAGTAAAGATTTATTCCAATGAATTTTACAAAAATAACTACTTGAGAAAAGAGCAGATTATCATTCCTGGTAAAAGGTGATTGAACATGTCATTTAGAAAAACAAACTTTGACATTCATGTATTAATTTAAATAAGCAATTTACAAATGAGCAGTAACTATGAAAAGTTATAGTTGAAGTATTTCAATCTCAAAATGTTTTATGGGGTAGAGTTGGAAGAAGAGGAAAATCTCCATCATTTTCTTAATTTATTTTTTTTTCTTTTTTTTGGCTGCACCTGTGGCACATGGAAATTCCCAGGAAAGTGGCAACTACAACCTATGCCACAGCTGGAGCAATACCAGATCCTTAATCCACTGTGCCACAGCGGAAATAAAAATTAAAATCACAATGAGATACCACTAGGAACCGACCAGGATGGCTATAATCAAAAAGACAGACAATACGTGTTGGTGAGGAAATGGTCTCATGCACTTTCAGTGGGAATGTAAAATGATACAAACACTTTGGAATACAGTTTGTCAGTTTCTTAAACAGTTAAACATAACTTAGGATACAATCCAGGTATCTCAATCCTAGGAATCTATCAGAGAGGTGAAAATACAGGTCCACACAAAGATATGCACATAGATGTTCACAACACCATTATTCATAACAGTCTGGGGGGAAAAAAGCTGGAGACATTCTAAATGTCCATCAACTGAGGAACAAATAAAATGTGTTATATCCATACAATAGGATACTATTTGGCAATTAAATAGAATAAATTCCAGATATATGCTACAACATGGATGAACCTTGAAAATATGCTAAAGGAAAGCTAGGCACAAAAATACATATCACATGATTCCATTTGTAGAAAAATGTCTAGAAAGAACATAGAGACAGAAAGCAGACAGAAATATGATAAAACTGGATAGTGGGGGTGGTTCCATGACTATAAATTTACTAAAATCATTGAGTTGTACACTCACAATGAGTGAGTAAATTTTGCGGTATGTAAATTATATCTCAATAGACCTATTTTTAAAAATCACACAGCTGGGAGGTCCCTGGTGGTCTAGAGGCTAGAATCTGGTACTTTTGCTGCTGCAGCCTGGGTTTGATATCTGCTCTGGGAACTGAGATTCCCCCATCAAGCCACTGCATGCTGCAGCAATAAATAAATAAATAAATAAACCACACAGCTAGTAAACAGTTGTGCAAAACATCAAAGAAAGTTATCTTGAAAGAGCTATGAGTAATAAACAGATTTAACTTGGTACTAGATTTCTTCAACCTCCCTAAGCTCATTTCAGGGGTTATATTAGGCAATCATACTTCAAGTTATTCTTTCAAAAGAATTTTTTTTTTGCTTTTACACCACACTTGTGGCATATGGAGGTTCCCAGGCTAGGAGTTGAATTGGAGCTACAGCTACCGGCCTACACCACAGCCACAGCAACATCAGATCTGAGCTGCATCTGCCACCTACACCACAGCTCACGGCCACGCCATATCCTTAACCCACTGAGCGTTGCCAGGGATCGAACCCACAACCTTATGGTTCCTAGTTGGATTCATTTCTGCTGCACCACAATGGGAACTCCAGAAGCTGATAATTATTTTTACAGCCTTTAACTGTGTTTTAATTTCTAGCTTTTTCTTCAGTCTGTTATATTTCCTAAGATTCTATAAAATGTATGGGGTAGATATATTTTTGTGATTTTATTTTAAACTTTGTTCTATTTTAATGCCTATAATTGAAAGCATTCTAGTAAAGAGCAAATGGTCACTATGAACATGCTCATATGTATGACATAAGAACAATCTCTGAGCTTCTCTGAGGATGTCCAAATTACTGCCTGCTGAACTAACTGCATCAATAATGTATCCACAGTTACTATTTCTGTAAAATAGTGGTTGTTATGAACAGAAAAGGCTTCACAGATATACAAAGAATATTCCACCTAAATTATCTGTGGCATAGATGTAGTTCTCTACTACACCTTCCACCCTATCTCTCTTCCTAGCTGGGCACACTCAGAATAAAAGACTACCTCTCTCAGCCACCCTTATAGCTGGGTTTAACCATATGCCTAAATTCTGGGCATATGCTATAAGCAGAAGTATTGTGTGAGATTTCTGGGAATGATGCTTCAAGTGAACAGACTCAGCTGAAAGGAATCCCTTTTTTGCCCTTATGCCTTCTCCCCTTCTTCAGGCTCGACACAAGAATATAAAAGCCAGAGCTTCAACAGCCATTAGAACTATGAGGTGACCTTTAAAGAATGAAAACAAGCTTAAAATGGTAAAGCAGCCTGGGCCCCTAATAATACCTGGGAGCTGCCAGATGCACTCTGAGCTGCCTGCCTCCATTCTTCTTTTATGGGATGGAAAAACACATCTATCTTGTTTAACACGCAGGAGCCAAGTTTCTTTTACTCACACAGAACCTCAACTGAACATACCACTCAACAGAAAAAGGATCCAACAGAATCATTTCTCTAAGAAATGAGAGGAAAGAAGACAGCAAGGAGGTAAAATCCTAATGTTGCCGGCAACACGTCTGTGAGGAATCAGCAGAGGGGATACAGTGATACTCTGTAGCCATGGTAACGATGACTACAGCTGCTATATTGGGAGTCATTTCAATAATAGGATTTATAGAACTAAATGACTGCTGCCTAGTGGGGTAGCAAATGGTAAATACACACACATAGCAAATGTTCATTTCCTAAATCTGATTTATCCTTCCCAAAGATTGGAGAATTATCACAGGCTGAAAGCTGAGTCCATTCAGAGTTCCTGAAATGCTGATCTAATCAGAAGAACATTCCCTGAAAACACAAAACTCTCAAACAATGCGAAGTTCCTTAAAATTCCTAAAAATACAGTACTTGTTGGCTATATATAAGGTGAGTATATTATCTAGTGTCTTTTGTGACTTTTTAACCTAAATTATGTACACTCAGGCTTAGGCTCACCAGATGTTGAGTTCTACATGTGCTAGGTTCTCTCTAGTGTCCTTTAGTGAGTAATACAGTGGCTACCTTAGTGCTATGTGCAGATAAATGTTAAATGAATATTTTATTTTTTATTTATTTATTTTTGTCTTTTGTCTTTTCAGGGCCGCACCCGTGGCATATGGAGATTCCCAGGCTAGAGGTCAAATCGGAGCTGTAGCTGCCAGCCTACACCACAGCCACAGCAACACCAGATCTGAGCCACGTCTGGGACCTACACCACAGCTCACGGCAACGTGAGATCCCTAACCCACTGAGTGACGCCAGGGATCGAACCCACAACCTCATGGTTCCTGGTCAGATTCGTTTCCGCTGCGCCACGACAAGAACTCCCCTTGAATGAATTTCAGATGAGACACATTTGATGACTCTATAACAATGATAATGGTGAAGTGGTCATAATATAGGACAAATAATGTGTTTATACCAATGTTCTCAAAGGAACTATTACAAAATTTATGTTTTATTGCCTGGTGGAATAAATGTGGGTTGTTAGTTTGGGCTCTAGTGTGGATGTATTAGTAATTTGCTTAGAAATGTTAAATGATCAAGAAAGTACTTAGACTCACATAAAAATAAATTCCTGAAATTAATCTTTTCTCCTGGAACCTTAGGAAGTCATGTTTTTGAGTCTTAGATTCCCTCCCTGTATCAGAAAGAAGACAGACAAGATGACCTCTAAGGTTCCTTTTGGTGCTGGCTTCCTAAGAATATGAATTTTCTCCTGAGATTAACACAACATAAAAATATAAATAAAAGCAGCATGCATACTGAGCAAGCATATTGTCTTTAGACAGGTAAGGAAAATTTTCTGGGAATAAACCAACATACTTCCCAATATAATAAATGTAAGTGATTTGGATACTGAGACAAATGAGCTTCCCTTTAAGATTTCAAGTTACTAGTTCTTTTAGATCATTAAAGTTTACAAAGTGCTACAGTAAAACTAGAAATACATGATACTGTGGAAATCAAAAGGGACTTGACACATACATAACTGGCTGTCCTTTCCTAATACTTTTAAAAGACCCACTTGATACAGATACCCTAGAATATCTCTCTGGCTAAGAGAAACCCATGTCAAGCTAATCCTAACGGCCCTTAGTAAATATAACCCTGTGGGAATAAAGTGCTCACAGAGGCCTTTTGCTTTTGGCTTGTTTAGACTTCTTCCCTAGAGTTTAAAATTCAGTATGTGATCATTCTGGTCAGTATGCCTAACCTGCCCACACTGAAACAACAAGGAGGAGCTTAGAAATTAGAAGGTATGGCTGGGAAGCTCCTGGGCCAATAGATCAAAGAAGAGATCTTTACTCTGATGCTCTCAGAATCTAGTCCTCCCACAAGATACATTTTAAGTTCCTGGAATCCTAAATCTTTCTGAAATCCATACAGTTTATCAATAAGAACTAACTGGGCAGACATAATGAAAGCAGCGCAATAAGCTGTGACTCACACCCAATAGGCTGTGATGTCCTCGTGTATTTAATCATCCCATATTAATCTGCATTCCAATATATTATTGCTAAAGCTCTGGAATAGGCCAAGAATGGGAACAGACATCAGACCAGTGGTTGCCTGGGGTTAGGGGAGGGGACTGACCATAGAATGAGGAAAACAGCATTCTGGGTCTTAATTGTAATGGTGGTATCCACTTACCAGGATCCAATGAACTGTATACCTAAAAGGGGTAAATTTTATTGTATATAAATTACACCTCAATTTACCTGAGTTAAAAAATAAAAATCACACATCAAAAGACACAAACCAGATAGTTGTATTTAATCCAATTCTCTGGGCATTTTAAACACACACACACACACACTCTCTCTCTCATACTCACAAATCCTGGCTAGAATCAGTATCTTGAATGCTAGTACAGCATTAGACCAAAAGGACATTAGATGATGCCACAGAACATTTGGAAAAAGTGCTGCCATTAAGTCTTACTTAGAGAGATAAAATAGTATTTTATCATCAACTATATGGAATATATCCAGTAATGATTAAAATAAGGAATTAGGCCAGAACACTAGATCATAATTACCCAGAACTCTTATGTGGAATTAGAGACCCTGAAATTCTGTCACATGCAAATATCAGGATGCATTAATAACACACATTTATTTATTTAGCTCTTACTTTTTAGGTACTTGATGAGTTCCTCCAGTAGCATGTTCTTAATTTTATTATGATCAATCATTCCAATATTTTCCTTCCTATGTAATATATTAGAATTTCTCAGTTGCCTCAACAGATTTTCTACCAGGTAAATATTCCACATCAGAATTGCTAAATGGACAGATATGAGCTCAATGGTTAAATTTACTAATGGTTGTCACTGTTGAGGTAACATTACATGTTCTAAAAGAATTATCACTAGAATGTAATATTTCATTCCTTATACTGAGAACAAATTATTGCTAAAATCAAAGCACACAACCGACATTCTCAATTTCTTTTCCTAGGTAACTTAATTGAACAAATGTGATTAAATCTGAGAAAATGAAAGAGAAAATGGGATTAGTAATTAATATAATCAGTCAATAAACCTACTCTCTAAAATGCCTTTCTGAGAGTTCTGTTTAAACATGAAAGATTAAATGCATGAAATTGTTTCCATTTTTCTCCTAACACCCTTCTAAAATAATAAAAAAAAGTAATAAAAATTGTATAAACTCACAAGGATAAAAAGCACGGCAGTGAAGACAAACACCTAAGAGATGTCAACAACAGCTGGAAAGCAGAGGGACAAATGGTAACTGAGGAGCAGAGCTGAACTCCAATATATGAACAAGGGTATGCAGACAAGAAGGAGATGAATTCCCAGCACAGATCCCTGGACAGGCTCAGAATATGGATGCATCAGGGACCCTGGAAGGCAAGGAGAAGGAGAAGGACTGGAAGAAGGAGGTAGAAAGTTTGACTATAAAGCTGTTAGACCCCATGCAACCAGGCGACAAATCCTCACCCTTCCCACCAAGAGAATAGAATTTAATCTTTAGAGAAATCAAACCAGCAAGGTTCTAGATTTACAGATACCAGGAGAAATGCACCCAAGGTCAGGTGCCAGACTAAAAACAAGAATTAAATGGTAGTCTACCCACTCAATAGTTTAACTCCAGAATACTTCATCCAATTTAGCCTCCAGAATACCGGGAGCCAGGGTTATATTTCCAAGGCAGAAGATGAGAAGATTCTCCATTAAGAGAAGAGACATAGAATTTAATTGGGGAGTCACCTAATCAACTGACTGGACCTTCAGTAATCAACATCTTTCTACCAACCACAGGGAGCATGACTGACTGACTTGAATGCCTCACTTTGAAATATAAAATGAACATAGAAAGACTACTAAACATTTAGGAAAGTCTCTAACATGAAAGATTGAGATTAAAAAATAAAATGGCAAGAAAAAGAAAATAAGAAGGGCGGTTACAGAGACAATGCAGTCAGGAGAAGAAAACTGAAAACAATCTCCTATAATTAATATTCTCTTAGGATATGAGAACATACATTTATCATTCATTCAACATTTATTGACCATCTGATAACTACTGTTCTCATTTCTGAGGATGCTGAGGTTTGAAAAATATACAAAAATTCCTGCCTTTGTGTAACTATTCTTGTGTATATCTATGGAAATAGAACACAATGCTATATAAGGAATAATCACATAATTTTTAAAAAGAGCTCTAATAAATTAAAAAAAAAAAAAACCATTACAGCCATTTCCTTTCCTACTCCTTCAGTCCAGGCCCTTGAATTTTTACAACAGCTTAAGAGGTCTCCTGTTATCAGATTTTATCACCATCACTTCAATCCATCTTTCTCATAACTGCTAGAATGATTTTTATTCAACCAATACATCTTGCTCTTGTCCCCCCTCTTCCTGAAGTCTTTTAAGAGTAGTTAATTGTCTTCATGATACTATTCAAACTACCTAGCAAGTCATTAAGGCCCTCTATGATCTGAGTTCAGCTTATCTTCTGGCAGCACTACCAATATGTTACATTCATGTTGAATTACTGCTTGTAGTTCTTTGAACACATAATGCTCTCCCTTATGCCTCTAGATGGGTGGTTTCCTTAAAAAATTTTATTTCAACTAACGATAGGAAATACATTTTACACTGTAACCCAGTACAGTGTCTTCCTCCCACCTGCCCAGCCCCCATGCACATACATACATACATGCATACATACATACAAAGAGGGAGAAATGCTTCATGGAAGAATATTTTCCACCCAAAGTGAGGTGCACTCTGACATCTATTTTCTTAATCTCTAAATGCTGGCCATGACATATTAAATTGATTTCATGACCTACTAATGAGTCCCAACCCATTTGAAAAACACTGCTTTAGATCTTTGCATATGTTAATCTCTGCTTAGAACACTGTTCACCTGTTCTTACTGAAGGATAGGCCTAGTTTAAAGTGCTCACCCCATCCTTGTTCCCTGGATGAGGTACCCTCTGTGTTTCTGTAGCACCTCATATACAGCTGCCATTCTCTACTACCAGCGTCTCTTCATTGGTTTGGTCCCCCTACTTGACTGTGAGCTTCCAGATGGCAGTGATAGAGTTGTTCATACGGGTACCCTAATGCCTGGGAGACAGTGCCCAGCACATGGAAGACTTCAATGAATACTGGTTTATTAATTCATCCATTCCAGTTTTCAGCTGGGTAAATTGAGATCTCCAAGACCACTGAGCTACCAGTCCTGAACTTTTTCCTATTTGAACAAAGCAAATTATCTCTAGAGGGAACTCTTACACATTTCTATAAGAGAGCCATCTAGAAGCTTCCAGCTTTAGGCAAGAGCACTTCTCTTCCCATAACAATTTAGAGCAGCAGTTTTCAAACTTTTTGGTTCAAGAACCCCTTTATACTCTTAAAATTAGTGAGGACCCCAAAGAGTCTTGATTTATGTAAGATTTTATATACATACAAATATATAGATTTGTATATATTATCATTCTATTGTATTATAATTAATATAGTAATATTAATAATTAGTATTATATAGGTCTCGGTTCAAGATGGCGGCAGCCGCATGGGAAAAATCTCCTCAGAGCCAACCATCAAGCCAGCAGAGCGGCTCCCCAGCAAGGGACCCATGGCGGAGCAGGTGAAGCCACTTATCATATCATGAAGACAGTTAATGGAGAGCTGCTTGTGGTAAAGAACTGAGGTCTTCTGGCAACCAGCCAGCACCACATTGCCAGCTCCTTTTCCCCCAGCTTGGAGCTGGATCTTCTTCCAGTCTCAGTCAAGCCTTCAGATGACTGCAGCCCTGGCTGACATCTTGACGGCAACCTCAAGGGAGACGACTCACTGAAACTAGGAGCCAAACGGGAACGCATTGTGGCACAGATGCCTTCAGAGCAGGTCACCATTGGGACAAAGAGTGCCACTGTGAATAAACTCCCTGGTCTCAGGCCCTGCAGTTCTGCTCCTGAATTCTGTCCCTGCCAATAGCTTAAAGATGGCCACCTGAACCTCTGAGAGACACTTGGGGGACTGGGCCCTCTGCCTCACAGCCACTGTCTTCCAGGGAAACACACCTGCTCTTTGCACCTACTCTTCATCACAGTGGACTCGCCACAACGAAAAAAACTCCCTATCTGGAAGCTTCCACGGGGAATGGCCCTTACCTGAGAAGGATGACGTCCATCAAAAGCAGCACCTTGGGCCCAAGACAAAGGCCACAAGTGCACACCTGGACTGACCTGGGGGGAGTCACAAGCATGCTTCCTGGTCTACAGCCCAGACAAAGACCCTTCATTTGGGTAACATGGAAACCTGATGCCACTGGAGACATTCCAATACCCAGCGCAGTGGGCAAACACCCTGACAGTAACTGGGTCATTTCCCATGAGGCCTTACACTTTTGCAAGCCAGGCCTATCATTGCTGTGACCTCAGAGGAATCAGGACATGCTGGTCCTCCAGCACCCATGTGTCACCCACAAGCACACAATGAGAGAATCTAGCAAACAACCTGGGTTCCTACATCCACATGCGTTCTATTGACCCAGGCCATTCACCCCAGAGACCACAGGCTCTCTGCAGGAGAGCACTACCTGCTCTCACAAAGTGCTCAGTCCTACATCCTCACAGCTGTCCAACCACAGGCCAGAGGTTTCCACAGTGGAACCAGCAGGCAGCAGGACCAAAATGCTGAAAGTCTTCTTTTAAATGTATCGGGTCACTGGATAGCAGGAGTTCTCAACTGGGGGCAGTCATGTACCCCAGGAGACATTGGGTGGTGTCTGGAAACATTTTCTGTTGTCAAAACTTGGAGGCATCTAGTGGGTAGAGGCCAGGGATACTGCTCAGCATCCCATAGTGCTCAAGATGTGCCCCCCATCTCCTTCACCCCACTCCCATCGCCACAGTCAAGAGTGATTTGTTCCACAGTGATGGCTTGAGAAACCCTGTTTATGGTTATAGGGTCAAGCTTACAGCAAAATGCCTTAGACATTAAACAGAAAACTTGAAGGTCTAAACACAGCAGTGGGAAGTGGCAAATAAAGCCTGGTCACAAGCAGTCCCTAAGACTTAATGAGCACAGCCCAGAAAAGGTCATCAAACTGAAGGCAGGTGACCACCCCAGCATTCCATTCAGGAAACCAAAAAAACTTATAGCCTTGAAAGTTAGGCTTAAGGAAGTTCGATAAACACAAGAGACCTTTAGACTGTTTACATTTGTTTCTAGAAATACACACACACAAAAAAAAAAAAAAAAGCACCAAGGATTTTTTCTAAATGTCATCCTCAAGGAAGTATCCTAGAAATGTCAATCTGTAAGAAATGTCTCAGAACAGAACTAGCAGGAAAAAAGATTGCTTTCAGTAAATGGGAAAAGGGGAGTCAGATGCATGACCAATGCGTGTTAGGTCTGATGTGTCCAAGACGTACATAAAACTTGGCAAAGAAATTGAATCTGTAAAAGATCTTTATGTGTATCAGGGAAAGGAGGCTCAGCTGAGTAGACATCTCCACAGTGGGTGGACATGAAGGGAGGTGTTTGTGACAGTCTTTTGCATGGGGGAATAAAATACAAGACCTTTTTAAAGAATCATAAATAAATGTCAATATTAGG